>NC_134355.1:105100718-105769885 GCF_048569485.1 Anomaloglossus baeobatrachus | reverse complement strand
TCAAACTAAGGAATTTCGCAATAATGTAACAGGTAGAATCTTCAAAATTAAGGACTTTGCAAACTGTAGGACGGAGGGAGTAGTCTACCTCTGTACCTGCAGCTGCCCTATGGGATATGTGGGCAAGACAAAGAGGGAGCTGCGGGTCAGAATTGGGGAACACCTGGGAGATATTGGCCATAAAAGAGATACGGCCATCGCCAGACATGTCAACTCCTGCCACAATGGAGACATCAATACAATATCTTTTCAAGTGATTGAGGTGGTCAACAAACCTCTCCGTGGGGGTGATTGGAATAACAAAATTCTTCAACGAGAGGCTAGATGGACCTTTTTGCTAGACTCCGTTAACCCTGGTGGGCTTAACGAAACTTTGAGCTTTGTCAGTTTCATCTGAAATGTTGGTTGTATATCATATAAGATAGGAAGTTATACATCTTTTGCCTTGGCCAGGTCATTCATACCTGACTCTAGTCATTGACTAATCTCCTTAGCCTGGTTCTTCATTAGCATATTCCCGATAGCATTTCACAAAGGGCAATGTCCATGTCTGCGTGAGCTATTGGGCACGGATACCTCTAAAATCTCCAGGTAATCTGAGATACCTGGGGATAGTCATGCAGTGTTGGGGCTTAATTGCCTTGACCTGAGTGCACCATTTAGAATAGTGCACTGGAGATGATGCTGGGTACTACCGATGGACTGACGCTGTTTTCGTGTAATTAGGTCTTAAAGCTATATATATCATATGTACGGTTCTATGGTCTGGCAGGCCAGTTTTGATATAGGGGTCCATTTTTGTCCTTCACCATGATAATCTGATCCGTGTATAGATAGGGTATGTATGTCCCTGGTTGATGAATATGCTTTCTGGGGCGATTATAGCCAGTTATGGACAAATATATTCATTATTCTATAGGCTACACTATTTATTATAGGTCCAGTCTTTATATCTGCGGTATATTATGCAGGAATATTCACGGATGGTGATAGGATAATCTGGGTAGCCAGAGCAGCAACTGGAAGCTTGTGGGCTTATTATTATTAAAATAGTACAGGAGATCTGGGACTAGCCAGTGGATTAGTGTTAGCAGTGGTGAATACCATAGGCTGCTGGCCATGTCAATCTTACAGTGATATCCCACTTCCTGGTTTTTCGGAACCTTGAGGGGATAGGCTCCCTCATGTGTCAATCTTGCTAAGATAGTGACTGGGTGCTGGTTCCGTTTTGTCATTTCCTGTAGCAGGAGAGGCTACAATACGCTGCTGGATATGTCAATCAAAAAGCGATACCACACTTCCGGTTTCACGGAACAATGAGGGGATAGGTCCCTTCATCTGTCAGTCCTGCAAGGATGGGACTGACCACCTACACTTCCGGGCACGGGTTCTTTAAAGATGTCTGTGGTAATGGCAGACGAGACAGCATGCGGAGATACCTCAGGATGTACCACCTCTAGCCCTGGCAGCCGTTCCTCCACTCTCTGCGTGATTAGAGTGCAAACAGTGCTCGGGACATTTGTCCTTGCAGATTGAGTGTGTTGTTTGCTATACCTCTGGTAGGTAATTGTTCCCTTGTTTGCATACTCCTCTATTGACCAGTGATATTTGCCAGACATTTAGAAATCCTGTGCTAGCTCTATGTATATACTCTTTTCACAGGTGCACACACGGCCCTGTACATTTTAAAGCAGAGACCCAGCGTTTCCATGTAGGAATCAGTACATTGCAGGTATTTAGGGGTTAAATGGTGATGTAAGGTCACATGTGTTCGCCCCACACATAGGTGATGCAATATGTGTTGTTTCACAGGACTGCTACCTGGATCACAGAACAGCAACTTGTATAATACAGGAGAGGGCCGACTAATCCCCCGATTCAAAGCTGTGTATCTTGTATTAATAAAAGGCTTACCAACACAAATATAGGTATATTTCCACCACGCATGTTAATATGCACTCATGGATGTGCAGCATATAGTGTCTAGACTTAGACACTGTCTCTATTTGTGCTGCTGATTTGTCTCCCCTTCCTATTTATTTACAGGAGCTAAGAGGCTGTTTTGATTTATTGAGAGTTCCTGGGGAACTTGGTTACCTATATGATCTAATAAGGTATGGGATCTATAGACATTATAAGCCTTTATGCTCTGGAAATTGGGAGGAGACAGACGTATTGAGAGTTATTCTGTCATGACCCTCCCCCTCTTTTCTTTCAGGTGTAATATACTGCATCTATGTATCATAAATAGCACTATTTATGCTGAGACATCATTCTTTGAGGAAATAAGGTAGAGGCTCAGTGTGTATTGACTTGGCCCACCTTTTGTTTTGGTTTACTTTAGGAGGGACGAACAAGTAGTGGGGATAAATAACTTATGTAGACCTTTTGCCGTTATCTGTTTTAGGAAGCCACATATGCTTTTTGGAGACCTCAGTAAGACATATTAGGCAAGCATATTCTGCTGCTGCTACATCACTATCTTGGGAGTTTTTCCAAGTAAATCTTATACATGTAAAGGCCTTTTTTGGAGATTGATATCAAGGTAATTTCTATATTGAATTACACCATTTGTCTTTCTCATTCTTTCAGGTGTTGTTGGCAATTTACCCCTGATGAACCCCCGACCACTTAGTTAGGAGGGGGGGAAACGCGTCGGGAGAAGCCCAGGGTACCGGCCTGCTTGGTGGACCCAGGGGCTTGATCCTAACTGCTGCTGATACAGTATATGACTGGAACATAGGATTCAGTCCAGCTCAGGAACCAACAAATCTAATTGTTTCTGTTTGTTTCTGTTTTGCACACAATTCACCTGGTTGGTGGTGGGCATAGGCCAGGGAAAAGCAGGGACAGCCAGGGATAGCCACCCGGAGCGGTGGGTGTTCTGTACATTATAACACTCTCCGCAGGTAGGAAGGATAAGTGAAGGATCTAACTAGTCCCTCCTAGATTGCCTAGAATTCATCTAGCTATCCATTATCAGTATATTCCTGCACGCTTTTTTTCTACCTACCTCTATCTGGCCCTTCACGAGCATATTGTCTTTTTTCCTTTATGTTTGTCAGACACATGGTGTCTCATTTTAATATTTAATATCAATAAAGACTTATGTTTTAGAGATTTTAATGAAGATCCCTGTAAACGTGTCTCTGGTATGTTTGAAAAAGGATGCTACACATATGGGAAACATTGACACTTGAAGGGGGCATAATGTGTAAGGGGGCGTTTATATGACTCAAATTTATTTTATACTTTTGATATTTTTATACATATTACATTTTCGAAATCGTATTAGAACACTATATTTTCAATATTTTTCTTAAATTTTGCTGCCATCTACTTTCCAGTATTTCTCATGGTTAAAAATTATTATCGTTCTTGGAAAATATGAATTTTGACATCCTCCACTGCATTGAGGCTGATAGAAATTATCATAGAGAAAGCTATAAGCAGATGTTATCCCATTAATTAGACCTGCACCTATGTACATCTGAGAGTTCCATTTTTTCAGGCCAAAAGGAATTGGTCCCAGTGAGTTTGCTCTATATCCACATTTAGTATCAGCTAATAAACAGTAGAAAAATATGCAGTCATTCCCTAGGATATTATACTCTATTGGCAAGTATCATCAAATAAATATTATTGTCACTGATTCTATATCATTCTTCTGCATAAATATTATTTTTGAAACATCAGAAATCTCAAACACAAAACTATCACATTAGTAAAGAGGTATTCCACCGTTCAAAGGAAAAACTTGAAAGATTTCAGGTATACCATTAATACTATATTCTAAATACCTTTACTTACCCTCTATGTCATGTTGCTGCTTCCTTTCTTACATTCGTAATACACCAAGAGTGGGCTTGGCCTCAGCAGCAAAATAGTGGACTACAGTTCCCATAATGCATTGCTCACATTTGATCCTGTTGTTCTCTGTTGCCTCCTTTTTATTTCTAATGCTGGAAATGAACATGCTCAAATAGGTTGTAGCAAGAGTTTAACAATTCAATTACATCTAAAAAGAAATCAAGTCAAATTGTAGGAAATGCAAAGGTCCAGGCAAATTTGAGCAATTTGCAATGTGTTGTTTTTCAAATTCCATACAAATGTTGACCACCTTTTTAAATATTGCAGAAGATTAAAGCAGTCACAGAAGGCTGATGACGTCAGTCACTACTGTGCAGGCTGATCTGTAATACTTTGATTATGCCACATCACAAAGCTCAGCCAATGAGGAAGGACTATCATAGCCTGTATACAAGCCTAAGCAGGGAGTGCAGCAGCCATTTTAGGTGGACACTGAAAGTATATCAGTGCTTATACCTGAGCAACATAGATTGCAAGAAAAAGCCCTAAAACAATAAACAAATACTCCAGAGAGTAATTTGTTGTACAACACTTGCAATGAAGAACATGACTGTAGTAATCTGTGAAAAACACAAAAAACATCAATTGATAAGGGAGAAAGAAAGGAAAGGAGCCCACCACAGTGCAACACTCAATATGCTTGATCAGTGTTATGATCTTAATGGCATTTGTACTGCAGAATTTGAATTACAATTACAGTCTTTTCTTCATACTTAATGCAGTGGAAAGCGAAAGCAAATCAGTACAATAGTTTTTAGAGTAAATAACTGAAATCAGTGTCAGATGTGTTTGCTTGTCAAAAGCTGTACTGAGTTTTTGCATTTTTTGTTCAATTATTTTTGTGAAGAAAGGATTTTTTTTTATTTTTAAAAATGCAGAAGAAATTTACCTAAAATCCAGATATTTAACCTTGACTATCTAACTCAGGGTTCCCCAACTCCAGTCCTCAAGGGCCGCCAACAGTGCATTTTTTCAGGATTTCCTTAGCATTGCATGGGTGTTAGAATCATAAACTGTGCAGGTGATTAAATTATCACATGTGCAATATTAAGGAAATCCTGAAAACATGCACTGTTGGCGGCCCTCAAGGACTGGAGTTGGGGACCCATGATCTAACTAATGATGTGCATTTGTCACAAACAATGTTTTGCATAACTATAATGCTAGTCAAAATTTACTACCATAAAGGCCACACCAACACAGTGCCATGTTGTATATATTTATTTTAAATGCAGAAAAAGTTACCTACAATACTGATATTTAACCTTGACTGTCTAACTTATGATGTACATTTGTCACAAACAATATATAAATATTGTTAGTGACAAATGTCCATCATAAGTTAGACAGTCAAGGTTAAATGTCTGGATTTTAGGTAACTTTTTTCTGCTTTTCAAATAAAAAAAATAATAAAGTTGCTTCTTCACCAGCATCTGTATCAAGCACTGTTTATTAGTGATTAGTGAGACTTGGATCCTATTTTATATATTTTATATATCTCTGTTATTTCAGAGTATACACTTTTATCATTGTGCTTATCCAATGCTGGTTTTTACCATCTGTCTATGTGTAACAATTGTCAAAATTATAAACCATGCTCTTTATGTGCAGGATGCCTTGTTCATGTTTTTGACCCAGTCTGTTATTCATTCATTTTACTTGTGCCCTATATGTAATTGTCATCTAGTACATCTATATTGTATCTGCCGGCCTGTTTTTGCCGCTGATTCTTTTGTGCCAGTTGCTATTTATTAAACATATTTGCACTTTACTCCTTGTCCTCCAGTCTTTGTTTGATGTTCAGAGTGTGCTCAGACAGGTGCCATGCAGTGGCTTTCCTGCTTCTTTTTCATCATTGTTTGTTCCTCTTGCATATTAACTAATTTTTCTGTGGTTCCCACAGCTGATTCCAGTCTTACCATGGACTTTCGCTCCCATGATGAATCGTGGTTGATCGAGCTAGATAAAGCACTGGCTGAGGTTGGCGGCACTGCAGTGGAGACGGGAGGAGAGAGCGCATTGTCTGAAAGTGTGCAAAACTATAGATCCTTACTTCACAAACATACCAGGGCTTGGTGGAACAAGGCGTTTCTCACCAAATATCTACAAATGGGGCTCATTCCACGGGGCCTACGGGTACA
Source organism: Anomaloglossus baeobatrachus (assembly GCF_048569485.1). Lineage (NCBI taxonomy): Eukaryota > Metazoa > Chordata > Amphibia > Anura > Aromobatidae > Anomaloglossus > Anomaloglossus baeobatrachus. The sequence continues at coordinate 105,763,874 of NC_134355.1, read as the reverse complement.
AGTGTGTCCCTCATTTCAGGTTGATAATTTATCCATCAGAACGCGATGGGAGGATTTTTCCAGTGCCTGTTCGAGAGGGTTTTTAAATCTTCTTATTGAGCTTGACACAGCCTCGATTTTGGAAATGGAGACAGAGATGGAAAAATTACTTATTACCATAAAGGAGAATATGTCGAGCGATGCCATATCTAAAATTCACTGCACAGAATGAAGCTGATCTGCTACGCTGGGAAAAAGAAATTAAAACCGTAAAAATAAAAAAATTTTCACGTGATCAAAATGATTTTCAGCTAAATCGTGTTTATAAATGGCGCTCCAATACTCTTGGACGCTGGTCAAGATCACGATCTTTCTCCAGGACGAGGGGAACGAGTGCAAACAGCGGACGTACCTTTCCTGGTCCCAGTGAAACTGATGAATCTGATGCAGAGATTGGCCATTCTAGTGGTATCGTTACGAGATTTAAGTCAAGACAACAACCCTCTAATGTGAATAAGCGCAGAACACCTCAGGTAATTAATCTGTCTCAACATTTCCTCTCCACTTCCCAAATCGATGTGCTGTCAAGGGGACTTTCCTTTTCACCATCTAATGCCTTCCATTGTTTTACAGCGGTAAAGGATTTATATATTTTTGCACGGAAAGTCATTCTCACCAAATTACATAATAGACGTACACAACATTTTTCTGGACCATTGGATTTGAGGGAACAACAGGCCATACAGGATCTTGAGGAGCTGCTGGATGAAGCCACACAAAGCACCTTAGGTGAGTTTCCATCCTGTGCTATGCCCAGATCAACAAGGTTTCCCCCTTTGTCTGTTTGCCCGGCCGTTGAGATATTCACTAAACTTGTGATATCCGATTTTGAACATCTGTCCAGGAGACGTCGGTATGACAATTTAACTCATGCCGAGAGATTGGCAATCGAGTCCCTGGACAAACTTGGTGACATCGTAATAAAGCCTGCAGACAAAGGGGGTAACATTGTGATCTGGCCAGCTGTTATGTATGAGAAAGAGGCGCTTCGCCAATTACGTGATAAGTCCACTTATGTTAAGCTCACCTGTAGCCCCACTTCCACCTTTTCTGCTCAACTTCAGGTCATCCTTGGTAAGGCTTGTGATCAAGGGATCATTAGTAAACAGGTAGTGGAGGGACTTACGGTACGTTTTCCTAAAACACCTACTTTTTATTTGCTGCCTAAAATCCACAAAGATGCCCTTTATCCTCCTGGTCGTCCCATCGTGTCCGGCATTGAGGGGTTGTGTCAACCTATATGTCAATTTATTGACCATTATTTGAAACCTTTGGTTGAGACACTCCCCTCATATGTCCGTGACACGACGGACGTTCTTAGGAGGATAGATGGCATCTTTGTGGACAATAACACTCTACTTGTTACGGCAGACGTTGAGTCCCTCTACACCTGTATTTGCCACGAGGATGGCCTGAAGGCTGTTGAATATTTTTTGTCAACTTCCGGTCGGGATAGCCCTTTGTGTGACCTAATCCTTGAGTTGTTCCGTTTTGTCCTCACCCATAATTTCTTTTTATTTAAAGATGTACACTATTTGCAGCAGCGCGGCACTGCCATGGGCGCGGCCTGTGCGCCTTCGTACGCAAACCTCTTCCTAGGTTTCTGGGAGAGGGGTTTGCTTTGCGACGGGGGCAGGCCGGCCGATGCCCATGTGCAGTGCTGGCTGCGGTACATTGATGATTTGTTTATTTTGTGGACGGGCAGGACGGAGCAACTCGACGAGTTCATGGAACGACTTGGCATGAATTCTTTTGGGATTAAACTAACCCATAAATATGATGGCAGGTGTCTGGATTTCCTTGATATTGATATTCAAATTGGTGAAGATAGGAAGATCCAGACTAATGTCTATCGCAAGACGACTTCGGTTAACTCCCTCCTTCATGCCTCGTCGTCCCATGATCAGTGCACTATTCGGGCCATCCCCACTGGTCAATTTTTACGTATGAAACGTATCTGCTCGTCTGACTCTCTGTTTGAGGAACAGGCGGCAGATTTACAAATTCGGCTTCAAGAGCAGGGCTACAGCAATAGGAGTATTAAGCGGGCTTATCTACGAGCGAAGCCTACCCCTCGATCTACTCTTTTATATAGTAGTGGGGCGAAATCTGGCGGTTCCTCAAATCCTAGCCAAATCCGTTTTATTTCCACCTATAATCACGAGTGGTCCAATATGCGATCTATTTTGAGCAGGCACTGGCATGTTCTCCTTTCTGACTCTGTTCTATGTGACCTTTTACCCAAAAGCCCCTCAATGACGCCTCGCAGGTCACGTAATTTACGTGACATGCTTGTACGGAGTCAACCCCACCACCTTTCTTGACCTTGGTACCCCCCTTAGGGGCTGTTTCCCTTGCGGCCATTGTCTGGCCTGCAGCAGTGTTCTTCGGATTTCTTCCTTCACCTCTGCTGATGGTTTGCGCAGCTTCGATATACGCCACTATGTATCGTGTGGTACCAGCAACGTGGTATATTATGCCACGTGCGGGTGCTACATGATATATGTGGGCCTTACTAGTAGGGAGCTGCGCAAGAAGGTGAGGGAACATGTGAGGGACATTGCTGCCGCCCGGACAGTGGTTGACATTTCCACTCTTAAAACCCTCCCTCGCCACTTTCGTGTTTTTCATGACTGTGATCCAACATCCCTGAAAGTCAGGGGTATTGATGTTATACATGGGGGGCGAGGGGTGGGAATACACGCAAAATACTCGCCCAACGTGAAACAGGCTGGATTTATACCTTAGGTACACTGTCCCCGAGGGGGCTTAATGAGCATCTGAATTTTGCGCCTTTCTTACGATGACTGCTCTCTTCTCTGACCTTCCTGGTTTTTGTGCCTTGTTTTTAATGTTATACAATTTTTTTATTTTTATTTTAGATTCACTGATTTTTTTTCTGCTGGCACTTTTCTGGAACCAAATTTCTGATTTTGAACATCGACATGGATTTTTTTCATATATTGATTATCTTCCTTCTTGTGCCACGACTGGGACATCTGAAGCAATATTGTATTCTCTGTTATACTTATGTTTTTTCACCAGTGTCACTGTGTTTATATTCATAGTTTCATTTTTATCATGGAGTTATTGTATAATGATTATTTCCCTCTTGTGCCACGACTAGGAGATCTCAATTTACATTGAACATCTTGTGACATGAAGTTTATGTATATTATACACTGGTCATTCCTCTCCTGTGCCACAACGTGGGAGGCTTTTTTTGTGATATTGAACAATCTGTGCTACAGTATATGATCTCTTTATGTGTTATACTGTTCATATTTATTTAGTTTAACTTTGATATGGAACTCATGTATTATGCATTGATTACCTTTTTCTCTGTACCACGACTATGACACTTGCATTAATATTGAGGGTTTGATGTTATAATATATGTCTTTTTATCAGTGGCACATTGTCCATAATTACCTATGTATATCCTTGGTATTTATCATGTATCTTCCTCTTGGGTCAGGGCTAGGACCTTTCAAGTTACATTCATTTAAGACTTTATGGCACAGTTGATGTTCTCTTATTACTGTTACATTGCATATTTACTTATCCTTGTCTACTTATGCTCGCTCCCGCCTCTCCTCCCCCCGTCGGCACGGCTGCATCAGTGACCTGCTGGCCCAGCTCTGTCGGCGTCATCATCGCCTGCGCATGTTTGCGGTTCGTGGGTGACGCGTCCCCGCTTTCCGCACATGTGCGCTACCTAACACAAAAAAAAAGGGGCGTTGACTGCTGACTGTGTCGGTTACCGGCCGCGATTGGTCCGGCCGCGCTGACAGAGTGGGGGTGGAGCAGCTGGAGCATGGGAGCACCATGTATAAAAACACATGGTTGCTTCACAGCGTTCCACCTCCCCCTGATGAAATAATCTTATAGCTGAGATTGTGAAACGTATACATTGGGGCTCTCTCCGGGGGGGGGGGGGGTCTGCTCTGCTGCTTATCAGGCCGGCTTTGTGCACTTATGGGTATGTTTATTTAACCTGCTGGGATTCTTTTCATGCATTCATGTCTTTGTACTTTATCTGATTGTTCATTGGCATCTAATTAGCACCTCATGGTGGCTAAACTTGTTTATCTGTTTTTGACTGTTTAACTATTTGACTCTGTCACCTCAGAAGTTGCTGCTTCACCAGCATCTGTATCAAGCACTGTTTATTAGTGATTAGTGAGACTTGGATCCTATTTTATATATTTTATATATCTCTGTTATTTCAGAGTATACACTTTTATCATTGTGCTTATCCAATGCTGGTTTTTACCATCTGTCTATGTGTAACAATTGTCAAAATTTTACACCATGCTCTTTATGTGCAGGATGCCTTGTTCATGTTTTTGACCCAGTCTGTTATTCATTCATTTTTACTTGTGCCCTATATGTAATTGTCATCTAGTACATCTATATTGTATCTGCCGGCCTGTTTTTGCCGCTGATTCCTTTGTGCCAGTTGCTATTTATTAAACATATTTGCACATTACTCCTTGTCCTCCAGTCTTTGTTATATATATATATATATATATAATTTTGTTATGTTATATATTTTATTTATATATATATATATATATATATATATATATATATATATATATATATATATATATATATATATATATATATATATATAAATACAGTGCCTGCAAGTAGTATTCAACCCCTGCAGATTTAGCAGGTTTACACATTCGGAATTAACTTGGCATTGTGACATTTGGACTGTAGTTCAGCCTGTAAGTGGGAAATGCACTGCAGCAAAAAAGAATGTTATTTCTTTTTTTTTTTTTTTTAAATTGAGAAAAGTTTATTCAGAGGGTCATTTATTATTCAGCCCCTCAAACCACCAGAATTCTGTTTGGTTCCCCTAAAGTATTAAGAAGTATTTCAGGCACAAAGAACAATGAGCTTCACATGTTTGCATTAATTATCTCTTTTTCCAGCCTTTTCTGACTAATTAAGACCCTCCCCAAACTTGTGAACAGCACTCATACATGGTCAACATGGGAAAGACAAAGGAGCATTCCAAGGCCATCAGAGACAAGATCGTGGAGGGTCACAAGGCTGGCAAGGGGTACAAAACCCTTTCCAAGAAGTTGGGCCTACCTGTCTCCACTGTTGGGAGCATCATCCAGAAGTGGAAGGCTTATGGAAGTACTGTTAGCCTTCCACGGCCTGGACAGCCTTTGAAAGTTTCCTCCCGTGCCGAGGCCAGGCTTGTTCGAAGAGTCAAGGCTAACCCAAGGACAACAAGGAAGGAGCTCCGGGAAGATCTCATGGCAGTCGGGACATTGGTTTCAGTCAATACCATAAGTAACGTGCTCCACCGCAATGGTCTCCGTTCCAGATGAGCCCGTAAGGTACCTTTTCTTTCAAAGCGTCATGTCAAGGCTTGTCTACAGTTTGCTCATGATCACTTGGAGGACTCTGAGACAGACTGGTTCAAGGTTCTCTGGTCTGATGAGACCAAGATCGAGATCTTTGGTGCCAACCACACACGTGACGTTTGGAGACTGGATGGCACTGCATACGACCCCAAGAATACCATCCCTACAGTCAAGCATGGTGGTGGCAGCATCATGCTGTGGGGCTGTTTCTCAGCCAAGGGGCCTGGCCATCTGGTCCGCATCCATGGGAAGATGGATAGCACGGCCTACCTGGGGATTTTGGCCAAGAACCTCCGCTCCTCCATCAAGGATCTTAAGATGGGTCGTCATTTCATCTTCCAACAAGACAACGACCCAAAGCACACAGCCAAGAAAACCAAGGCCTGGTTCAAGAGGGAAAAAATCAAGGTGTTGCAGTGGCCTAGTCAGTCTCTTGACCTTAACCCAATTGAAAACTTGTGGAAGGAGCTCAAGATTAAAGTCCACATGAGACACCCAAAGAACCTAGATAACTTGGAGAAGATCTGCATGGAGGAGTGGGCCAAAATAACTCCAGAGACCTGTGCCGGCCTGATCAGGTCTTATAAAAGACGATTATTAGCTGTAATTGCAAACAAGGGTTATTCCACAAAATATTAACCCCTTCAGCCCCAAGCCTATTTTGACCCTAAAGACCCGGCCATTTTTTGCAATTCTGACCAGTGTCACTTTATGAGGTTATAACTCTGGAACGCTTCAGCGTATCCCGGTGATTCTGAGATTTTTTTTTCGTGACATATTGGGCTTCATGTTAGTGGTAAATTTAGGCCGATATTTTTTGCATTTCTTTGTGAAAAAAACGGAAATTTCGCGAAAATTTTGAAAATTTTGTAATTTTCAAACTTTGAATTTTTATGCTCTAAAACCAACGAGACATATGACACAAAATAATTAATAAATAACATTTCCCACATGTCTACTTTACATCAGAACAATTTTGGGAAAAAAAAAAAATTTAAGGAAGTTATAGGGGTTCAAAGTTTATGAGCAATTTCTCATTTTTACAACAAAATTTACAAAGCCACTTTTTTTAGGGGCCACATCACATTTGAAGCAATTTTGAAAGGTCTACATGACACAGAACACCCAAAAGTGACACCATTCCAAAAACGGCACCCCTCAGGCTACTCAAAACCACATTCAAGAAGGTTATTAACCCTTCAGGTGCTTCACAGTAACTAAAGCAATGTGGAAGGAAAAAATGAACATTTTACTTTTTGCAACAAAAATGTTAATTTAGCCTCAAATATTGCATATTCACAAGGGTAGCAGGATTAAATGAACCCCCAATATTTGTTGGGCAATTTCTACTGAACATGCAGATACCTCATATGTGGCGAAAAAAAAATGTTTGGGCGCACGGCAGGAATCGGAAGGGAAGGAGCGCCATTTGACTTTTTTGAACAGAAAATTAGCTGGAATCGTTAGCCGCACCATGTTGCGTTTGGAGAGCCCCTGAGGTGCCGAAACAGTGGAGCTCCCCCACATGTGATCCCATTTTGGAAACTAGACCCCTCATGGAATTTATCTAGATGTTTATTGAGCACTTTGATCCTCTGGGGGCTTCACAAAAGTTAATAGAGTTGAGCTGTGAAAATAAAAAAAACATTTTTTTACCACAAAATTGTTACTTCAACCAGGTAGCTTTTTTTTCACAAGGGTATCAGGAAAAATTGCACCATAAAATGTATTGTGCAATTTCTCCTGAGTACACAGACACCTCATATGTGGTGGAAATAAAATGTTTGGGTGCACAGCAGGGCTCGGAAGGCAAGGAGCGTCATTTGACGTTTCAAACGCAAAATTGTCTGGGATAATTAGCGTATTCCATGTTGCGTTTGGAGACCCCCTGAGGTGCCGAAACAGTGGAGCTCCCCCACATGTGACCCCATTTTGGAAACTAGACCCCTCATGGAATTTATCTAGATGTTTATTGAGCACTTTGAGCCTCTGGGGGCTTCACAAAAGTTAATAGAGTTGAGCCGTGAAAATAAAAATTTTTTTTTTTACCACAAAATTGTTACTTCAACCAGGTAGCTTTTTTTTTCACAAGGGTATCAGGAAAAATTGCACCATAAAATGTATTGTGCAATTTCTCCTGAGTACACAGACACCTCATATGTGGTGGAAATAAAATGTTTGGGCGCACAGGAGGGCTCGGAAGGCAAGGAGCGTCATTTGACGTTTCAAACGCAAAATTGTCTGGGATAATTAGCGTATTCCATGTTGCGTTTGGAGACCCCCTGAGGTGCCGAAACAGTAGAGCTCCCCCACATGTGACCCCATTTTGGAAACTAGACCCCTCATGGAATTTATCTAGATGTTTATTGAGCACTTTGAGCCTCTGGGGGCTTCACAAAAGTTAATAGAGTTGAGCCGTGAAAATAAAAAAAAACTTTTTTACCACAAAATTGTTACTTCAACCAGGTAGCTTTTTTTTCACAAGGGTATCAGGAAAAATTGCACCATAAAATGTATTGTGCAATTTCTCCTGAGTACGCAGATACCTCATACGTGGTGGAACTCAAATGTTTGGGCGCACAGCAGGGCTCGGAAGGCAAGGAGCGTCATTTGACGTTTCAAACGCAAAATTGTCTGGGATAATTAGCGTATTCCATGCTAATTGGAGACCACCTGAGGTGCTGAAACAGTGGAGCTCCCCCACATGTGACCCCATTTTGGAAACTAGACCCCCATGGCATAGAAAAAAAAAAACAGCGGAAGATGGGGGGGGTGGCAGCAGATGGGGAGGCAGCAGCATATAAAGGGAGCATCTGTGATTGTGAGATGGCGGCTGGGATAGGGTGGGGGCGGATGGGAGAGGGCGCAGTGGATGCAGGAGCGGCAGAGGATGGGGGAGGGGGCGGGGTGGGGGGGATGGGTGGGAAGGGGAGTGGGAGGTGAGATTGGGGATAGTTACCCTACAGGATGGATCTAGGCAGCTGGATCACAGGAGATGAAAGAGGCAGCAGATCGGGGAGGGTGAGAGGTGGGGGAGGGAGCGCAACGCAGATCACGGAGGAGACAGGTGAGCAGAGCACAGATCACGGAGGAGACAGGTGAGCAGAGCACAGATCACGGGGGTGAGAGGTGAGGGAGAGTGGACAGCAGATCACGGGGGGTGACAGGTGAGGGAGCACAGATCACGGGGTGACAGGTGAGGGAGCACAGATCACGGGGTGAGAGGTGAGAGAGCGCAGATCACGGGGGAGACAGGTGAGCAGAGCGCAGATCACGGGGGTGAGAGGTGGAGGGAGAGTGGACAGCAGATCACGGGGGTGACAGGTGAGGGAGCACAGATCACGGGGGTGACAGGTGAGGGAGCACAGATCACGGGGGTGACAGGTGAGGGAGCACAGATCACGGGGGTGAGAGGTGAGAGAGCGCAGATCATGGGGGAGAAAGGTGAGCAGAGCGCAGATCACGGGGGTGAGAGGTGGAGGGAGAGTGGACAGCAGATCACGGGGGTGACAGGGGAGGGAGCACAGATCACGGGGGTGACAGGGGAGGGAGCACAGATCACGGGGGTGACAGGGGAGGGAGCACAGATCACGGGGGTGACAGGGGAGGGAGCGCACATCACGGAGGTGACAGGGTAGGGAGCGCACATCACGGCGGTGACAGGGGAGGGAGCGCACATCACGGCGGTGACAGGGGAGGGAGCGCACATCACGGCGATAACAGGGGAGGGAGCGCACATCACGGCGGTGACAGGGGAGGGAGCGCACATCACGACGGTGACAGGGGAGGGAACGCACATCACGGCGGTGACAGGGGAGGGAGCGCACATCACGGCGGTGACAGGGGAGGGAGCGCACATCACGGCGGTGACAGGGGAGGGAGCGCACATCACGGCGGTGACAGGGGAGGGAGCACACATCACGGCGGTGACAGGGGAGGGAGCGCACATCACGGCGGTGACAGGGGAGGGAGCGCACATCACGGCGGTGACAGGGGAGGGAGCGCACATCATGGCGGTGACAGGGGAGGGAGGACACATCATGGCGGTGACAGGTGTGGGAGCACACATCACAGCGGTGACAGGGGAGGGGGGCGGGTAGCTGACCACGGGGGTGAGAGGTGGGGGGGAGCGTGCAGCACATCACGTAGGGGAGGGGGGCGAGCAGCACATCACGGAGGGGAGAGGGCGAGCAGCACATCACGGAGGGTAGGGGGCGAGCAGCACATCACGGAGGGGTGGGGGCGAGCAGCACATCACGGAGGGGAGGGGGCGGGCACCGATCACGAGGGGGAGGGGCTGGGCAGCAGATCGGAGGGAGCGGTGGCACTATGACAAATGGAGGAGGACAGGGATCGTGCAGCACATCACGGAGGTGAAGGGCCGGGCAACGATCATGAGGGGTGAGGGGCCGGGCAGCAGATTGGGGGGAGCGGTGGCACTGTGGCAGATGGAGGGCGGGCAGCGGATCGGGAGGTGTGGGGGTGAGGGTGCGGGCAGGCGATCGGGGAGACAGGTGGCAGATCGCGGAGAGGGCAGCGGCGGCGGCGGATCGGGACGCTTTTCGCCGGTTTTCATACAGTGCAATGGCAGCGCGGCAACTTCCGGGTTCCATGCTCCGGTCTCATAACAGCATGGGACCGGAGCTTGTCGCCCTGCCATTGCACTGTGTACACTCACTGTGCTCAGTGTGCTGGCGTGCTGCAGGGACAAGTGAAGCTGATGGGGGCGGTCACCGGCAACAGGTCCACTGTGATTGGAGAAATCGGTCACAAGGCCGATCTCTCCAATCAGAGCATTGGAGCTGGGGGAGGGTGATCCAGTGAGGTCACCCAGCTCCAGCCAATGACCAGTGCTACAGCTGCACTGGCCAGGGCTGGATTTCAATGTTTCAGTCATTTTAAATGGCTGGAACATTACAGTGGCTGTGATTGGTTGAGCGGCGTTCGTCAGCCAATCACAGCCTCCGTAAGTCCGGGGAGGAGGCACCACCCCTCCTAAGGTCAGGAACAGGTCCCCTCCTCCCCGAATCTGCATTTTTTGTTAACATATTGCAGTCACCGGAGGCAGGTATGAAAAAGTGCTCAAAACTGATAAACTGCAAAAGTGCGGATAGCCAGTGAGGTATAAAAAGAGGATTGTGTATGTCAAATTGCCTCGTGCCGAAATTACCTCACATTGATATATAAGTGAGGTGGGTATGGCTATTGACAGAGGTTGGGTGGGAGTAGGTCAAAAAGGAGGGGACCCTAGTACCTATCTCCTGACTGCTCCCTACCTCAAGCGGGGGTCGGCACCCTAAACAAAGCGATACAGTATGGCGCCCCCACACCATGATGGCTACCCGTAAATGAGTCCCTATTGCACCCTGCCAGATAATACATGTATATATATAAAGTGCCTGTGCTGTGAACCTAAGGTGCATAGTGATACATGTATAGCAATAAGAACAACAGGCATCTATACTGAAATGCAGTAATAATTTATAGCAGCATCTAGGTCAGAAAGTGCCTGCGCTTAGTAAGAGTGCAGGGTACTAAAAATAGGGGGTACTCATCACTGATACATGATCCAATTGTCGCCTCTGGTTGCCTCAACGCATTTCTCCCTCCAGGATCATCAGGAGGCCTGATAATCAGCGTGACAGACAGATGTCAAGATGAGCAGATAAGGAAAGGGGCCTGATGCCAGAAGCTCCCTATTAAACTGAACCAGGCACCTCAGATTCCACCCCCTCCAGTCCCACCCCCCCTCCCAGAAAAGGATAATACAATAAAGAGACAAAGATTTGCCAGTCAGTATGATTGACTATACCTAGCACCACATAGACGTTACTTACATACCTTTTAACAAGTGATATATCCCTCCCACCGGCCTATTCAAACATGTGGAGGCCGTTTGCGTTCCAGGGTGAACCGCATCACATGACCGGATGTGACGTTACGTTACCCAGCCACAAATCGGAAGTTACGCGGTAACGTCCATAATCATGTGACTGGTGTTTGTCTTCCAGCCTGGAACGCACCACTATGTTGCTGCCAGGTCTAATAATGGCAAACCACCCCCCTAAAGCATAGCCGAATATAGTAAAGCAGGGCATAGGATCCCACATCTACTCAGCCATATTTATACCATAAATAGACAAATATATATACATATACCCCCATCCACAGTGTTAATCCCCGTCAATCATTATATTGTGATACTTTTATGCAGAAGACAATTATAAAGCATTAGCAGATACGTCATGTCTATGTACACATATAGATAAATCAGCCACATAGTGTAATCTATGGGCTACAGTAAACGGGCCAAGGAATAATTTTGATGAACTACTGGTGGGGGGGGGGGGTGGGGGGTGGGGAAGGGGGGGGAGGAAGGGGGGGAACCAGTGCCATATATATGTCAATAATGCACAAAGGTGTCATTAACCACAAAAGCATAACAAAAATTACCTCCCAGTTGCGGGATACAGACCAGTATAACCACCACAGACCAAAAAACAGCACCCTCGAGCTCAAAGGAAAGAAACATAAGACAACTGCTCATTAAGTCACCCAGGGTGTACCGACTCCATCCTGAAGATCCACTCACACTCCTTTCTAAGGAGGATCCTATCATGATCTCCCCCCCTAGGCTTCTTTTTAACCACCTCCAACACACGGAAGGATAACTGATGGATATCTCCTCCATGATGTCCATTTATGTGTCTCCCCAGTGGTGTGTCACGCTGATTGCGGACATCTCCCAGGTGTTCCCCGACTCTTCTGCGTAGTTATCTCTTAGTCTTTCCTACGTAATCTAGGGGACATGAACAAGTGGCCACATATATCACTCCTGTGGTCTTACAATTACAAAAGCTCCTCAGATAAAACTCTTTACCATTTTTGGCACTAATCACTGATTTGGAGGGCTTCATAGAACCACAATATATGCAGTCACCACATCTGAAAAAACCATCCTTTTTAAATCCCTTTCCACCAATTCCAGAAGGATATCAATATTTGTGGTATCTCCTTGTGGAGGCATTTTCTTGCTTTTTCCCCTGAGTCTAGCAAATGGACCAAGACCATTTTCTGTGGTGGTACTCTGCTCTTGCAGAAGCCCCATTAATGATTGGTAGCCCTCTAGATCTTCCTCTGTCAGCCCCATCCGTTTGCAGCCCTCCCTATCATTGTTCAGGAAGAACTTCCTCCACTTCAACTTCCTTCCAAAGAGCTGTAATTCTTTCACCCAGTGAAAGCAGTTGAAGTCATTAGTGGGGACAAACGAAAGGCCCTTTTTCAAGACATCATATTGTTTCTCATTAAATGAACAACTGGATAAATTAATTTAATGATTTGATTTTTGGGATAGCCACCATCCGATTCCCCTAAAGAAGGGTATTCTTAAGGGCCAATATTTGCGCCTGAGAAGAAATTGCTCCACTATGACGAATTTTAGAACGCAGGCTAGGGACATGACCCGACGTTTCCTTGATAGAGGCTATCCCGGCAAAATTCTACATACAGCCCGTGACTTTGCAGAGAAACAGGATAGAGCAGTACTCCTGCATAGATGTGGTAATAAGGCTAAACATAATGAGGATATTACCAGATTAATTGGCACATGTGATTGCCAGAATGAGCGGGTGCTAGGGGTCCTGAGAAAGCACTGGGATGTACTTTCCCTGGATCCAGATTTGAGGGGGATGATATCCCAGAAACCTAGCGTTACATATAGAAGAGGTAGATCGATCAGGGATAGATTGGTTCACAGTTGGTACACAAGACCACAACCTGTGGCCACTTGGCTTAATAGAGGTCTTTGTGGTTTTTTCAGATGTGGTGACTGCATATATTGTGGCTCTATGAAGCTCTCCAAATCAGTGATTAGTGCCAAAAATGGTAAAGAGTTTTTTCTGAGGAGCTTTTGTAATTGTAAGGCCACAGGAGTGATATATGTGGCCACTTATTCATGTCCCCTAGATTACGTAGGAAAGACTAAGAGATAACTACGCAGAAGAGTCGGGGAACACCTGGGAGATGTCCGCAATCAGCGTGACACACCACTGGGGAGACACATAAATGGACAACATGGAGGAGATATCCATCAGTTATCCTTCCGTGTGTTGGAGGTGGTTAAAAAGAAGCCTAGGGGGGGAGATCATGATAGGATCCTCCTTAGAAAGGAGTGTGAGTGGATCTTCAGGATGGAGTCGGTACACCCTGGGTGACTCAATGAGCAGTTGTCTTATGTTTCTTTCCTTTGAGCTCGAGGGTGCTGTTTTTTGGTCTGTGGTGGTTATACTGGTCTGTATCCCGCAACTGGGAGGTAATTTTTGTTATGCTTTTGTGGTTAATGACACCTTTGTACATTATTGACATATATATGGCACTGGTTCCCCCCCCCTTCCCCCCCCCCTTTCTCCCCCCCCGCCCCCCCCCCCCCGTATTTCATCAAAAGTATTCCTTGGCCCACTTACTGCAGCTCATAGATTACACTATGTGGCTGATTTATCTATATGTGTGCATAGACATGACGTATCTGCTAATGTTTTATAATTGTCTTCTGCATAAAAGTATCCCAATATAATGATTGACGGGGATTAATACTGTGGATGGGGGTATATGTATATATATCTGTCTATTTATGGTATAAATATGGCTGAGTATATGTGGGATCCTATGCCCTGCTTTATTATATTCGGCTATGCTTTAGGGGGGTGGTTTGCCATTATTAGACCTGGCAGCAACATGGTGGTGCGTTCCAGTATGGAAGAGAAACACCAGTCACATGATTATGGACGTTACCGCGTCACTTCCGGTTTGTGGCTGGGTAACGTAACGTCACATCCGGTCATGTGATGCGGTTCACCCTGGAACGCAAACGGCCTCCACATGTTTGAATAGGCCGGTGGGAGGGATATATCACTTGTTAAAAGGTATGTAAGTAACGTCTATGTGGTGCTAGGTATAGTCAATCATACTGACTGGCAAATCTTTGTCTCTTTATTGTATTATCCTTTTCTGGGAGGGGTGGGTCGAGGGGTGGGACTGGAGGGGGCGGAATCTGAGGTATCTAGTTTAGTTTAAAAGGGAGCTGCTGGCATCAGGCCCCTTTCCTTATCTGCTCATCTTGACATCTGTCTGTCATGCTGATTATCAGGCATCCTGATGATCCCTGAGGGAGAAACGCGTTGAGGCAACCAGAGGCAACAATTGGATCGTGTATCAGTGATGAGTACCCCCTATTTTTAGTACCCTGCACTCTTACTAAGCGCAAGCACTTTCTGACCTAGATGCTGCTATAAATTATTACTGCATTTCAGTATAGATGCCTGTTGTTCTTATTGCTATACATGTATCACTATGCACCTTAGGTTCACAGCACAGGCACTTTATATATATATGTATTATCTGGCTGGCTGCAATATGGACTCATTTACGGGTAGCCATCGTGGTATGGGGGCGCCATACTGTATCGCTTTGTTTAGGGTGCCGATTCCCGCTTGAGGTAGGGAGCAGTCATGAGTAGAGTTGAGCGCGGTTTGCGGTTCTCCAGTTCGCGGTTCGAGTGATTTTGGGGCTGTTCTAGATCAAACTAGAACTCGAGCTTTTTTGCTAAAATTCGATAGTTCTAGATACGTTCGAGAACGGTTCTAGCAGCAAAAAGCAGGGCTTTTTACAGCTACAGTGTGCAGGAGCCATCGCTGGCAGGCTGCCACAAGCTAATAACCAAGATAAACATCGGGTATCCAACTAAAGTGCTTTGGTTAGTAACCCGATGTTTATCCTAGTTACGTGCAGGAAGCCCACACTTCCCCGCTCAGCTCGCTCCGTCCCCTCCTGCCCGCGGCATGTACACACGTACAAACACACACACACACTCTGCACACATGGTCCCGCTCGGCTTACCTGCGGTGATGAAGTCCCGCCATCCCGACCTCAGCGCTGTCACTGTCCTCCATGGCCGCCGCTTGTCACATCACCTTCTCTCGCTTCTGACCCGAGACTGACTAGCGGTGACGTCACGGGCCTCTCGCGATACTTGGCTGTGAAGGCGACGGTCATTGAACTCAGTGACAGGTGCTGTCAGTGTGCTGGAGATCAGCGCAGGTAATGTACCTCGCTGACAGCAGCACTTGTTATGCCCTGCAGTGACCTAGGCTGACCCATTGATGTTAGCTCAGGTCACTGCATTGCTCTCCCAGCCAATGGGGAACATTCTGCTCTTCATTGACTGTGACAGTGTGGATCGTCATGGCAACCCTTTGGATTACACCAGACCTGGATTTGTTTTTCTTTCTAATAAATTGGTTAAAGAGGGAATGTTTTGGGGAGTGTTTTGTCAAATAAAAATGTGTTTGTCGTCTATTTTTTTTTTTATTACTGACTGGGTTGGTGATGTCGGGTATCTGATAGACGCCTGACCTCACCAACCCCAGGGATTGATGCCAGGTGACATTACACATCTGGTATTAACCCCATATATTACCCTGTTTGCCACCGCACCAGGGCGCGGGATGAGCTGGGGCGAAGCACCAGGATTGGCGCATCTAATGGATGAGCCACTTCTGGGGCGGCTGCGGCCTGCTATTTTTAGGCTGGGGAGAGTCCAATAACCATGGACCTCCCTAGTCTGAGAATATCAGACCCCAGCTGTCTGCTTTACCTTGGCTGGTGATCCAATTTTGGGGGGACCCCTACGTGTTTTTTTTTTTAATTATTTATTTAATTTAAAATAACAGCGTGGGGTGCCCTCAGTTTTGGATTACCAGCCAAGGTGAGGTTTCCAGCTGTGGTCTGCAGGCTGCAGCCGTCTGCTTTACCCTAGCTGGCTACAAAACTAGGGGGAACCCTACGTCATTTTTTTTTTCATTTTTTTGGCTAAATACAAAGCTAAGCACCCCTTAGTGCCACATGAAAGGCACCAAAGGGTGCAAAATTACAAAATGCAGGAGAGTGGGACATTATGTGTCTTTCTGCCATTATAATGACAGAAAAGACTGATATGAAGTGCACAAGCACAAGAAAATCACCAGAGCGCTCTACGCTGTGAAAAGCAGTAGAAAATGGCACTGGAGTGAACATGTGACCATGTGACCGCCTCATGTAGGATGAAGCTATGGATCCTGGGTAAATTTATGCATTTACCCTCCTTCAGTTTTTTTGCAGTACACAAAAAAAACGGAAGGCACACGGATGACAAACAGATGACATACGAACCGTCTACGGAACGGAAATGGATGCCACACGGATGCACCCGTGAAAAAAAACGGACTGTTTTTTGCAGACCGCAAAAATGAATCGGTAGTGTTAATGTAGCCTTATTCTGATCTGCCGTTTATAAACAGCAGGCAGAAATAAGTGAATAGCGCCCCCCAGCATCAGAAAATCTCTGGGGTTTCAGGGCTAGCTGAGACCCTGGAGATCATGATTCAGGACGGTTTTTCCGGTCCCCGCTCAAGTGATCACAGGTATACACCGTACACCGATGATCATGTTACAGTAAATGACAGCGCTGGTAAAAAATTATTTATCTCCCATCTGGCATGAAAAAAATGATAAATCTCCTCCCCGGTCCCCCGGTGTCGCTAAAGTGCCCCCCCTGATGCCCTCCCAGAAATCCAAGATGGCCGCGCGCACAGCAGCGCGCCGGCCGCATTCACCCTACTCCTCTGATTTCTGTCGCATGTGCCATGACACATGCGACAGAAAACTCCTCCCCAGGCCCTGCCAGGTCACCCCCTATAACCCCACCGGTGTTCCCCGGTATCCCACGGTACCACTGCAGCGTTGATCCCCCGCGGCCCTCTCCTTCACAATAGACGCTGCCGCATGCACAGAGCGGCTGTCAGCTCAGCTTCCTGTGTTCAGACACAGTGAGTGGTGGTTATGCATCTCTAAGCTAAATGGGCGGTACGGTGGCTCAGTGGTTAGCACTGCAGTCTTGCAGCGCTGAGGTCCTGGGTTCAATTCTCACCAAGGACACCATCTGCAAGGAGTTTGTATGTTCTCCCTGTGTTTGCGTGGGTTTCCTCCGGGTACTCCGGTTTCCTCCCACACTCCAAAGACATACAGCGCTATGGAATTAATAATGCTATATAAATGAATAAATTATTATTATTACTGCAATGCCCTGCTCATGAGGTAAGGAACATAATTGATCAGGAGAGCTATACTACATTTCCAAATGGAGGGATTTGCTTTTATAGTTGCCCTGCTGAATGACTACCAAACATGAGAGTCCGTTATACGCCACAAGAAAACACATCTAAATAGCGAGCTCTGTTGTTAAGTATTCATTCAGCTGGATAACTGGACTTAAAGGGGTATTCTATCTCCAAGATCCTATCCCCAATATATAGTAGGTGGAATAGCAATAATATCAGTAAATACCAATATTTGGAAATGTAGAATAGTTCTCCTGATTAGGCATGCCCTTACCTCATGAGCAGGGCATTGTAGCTTTGGTAGCAACCATTACGACATGGACTCTGCTGCTGTGGACCCGGGGAGAGTGAGTGCAGATTCATTGCACCCACACTCCTCACATGAAGGGTCTGCACTTGTTAGGACCAGGATGACGGGTAGGCCCAGGAGGTGGATCCACTGGACTGAGCACCCCACCGAGGGCAAGGTGCCCGGTAGCCAAAGAACTAAGGGTAGCAGGACAGTCCGTTCAGAGGAGTGGGTGTAGAAGTCCCTGAGTCTCTGAAGGTAGTCCGGGTGATGGAGCGCAGGTTCGGAGGCCGAGATGATGTCAGGCAGGGTCCGAAACCAGCGGAACGGGGAGGTCGGTCACCACACGGATCCAGGGATCGGAGACAGTAGGAACTGAGAAGATGGCGGACAGTCCGCTCGGGGTTCTGGAACCGTCAGGACCGGTTGGCTAGACAGGAGCGGCTCTACAAGAGAGATAGGTAAGTATGAGATAATGGCACAGGGAGACCTGACTCCTAGCTTAGCAAACACGAAGAACAGGCCCCGCCCACTTGGAAAGGAACCCCCTATATACCCTGCACCTTAATCTTCAATATCCTGTTGGAGGACGCTGGCCCTTTAAGAGAGGGTCAATGACCGCGCGCACCCTAATGCGCATTCACGAGGCCCGGGTGCCAGAAGCCAGAGCAGGGAGCGGTGCACAGGAGGCAGGAGCGCTCAGCATCGCAGATGGGCGCCGGGACCAGGGACCGGGTTGCCTTGAGGACGCAGGTGAGGGAGCATGGAGGCCGTGGAGCGGGGGACGCCTGGAAAAGGAGCCGGGGAGCGTGGCAGGGGAGCCGGGGAGCGTGGCAGGGGAGCCGGGGAGCGTGGCAGGGGAGTCGGGGAGCGTGACAGCACTCCTAGAAAATGGGGGATACATTCCCTGAGTGTCTCCCCCCCATATTCTAGACGGTCCAGAGTCGTCGTGGGACCCATTTATTTTTTTTCTTACAATAAATTGGTGAAAGAGGGAATGTTTTGGGGACTGTTTTTTCAAATAAATTTCTTTTGTCGATTTTTTTTTTGTTAGTACTGACAGTTTATGATGTTGGGTATCTAATAGACGTCATGACATCACAAACTGCTGGGCTTGATGTCAGGTGACCTTACAGCTAGTATCAACCCGATTTATTACCCCGTTTGCCACTGCACCAGGGCACGGGATGAGCTGGGGTGAAGCGCCAGGATTGGCGCATCTAGTGGATGCGCCACGTCTGGGGTGCCTGCGGCCTGCTATTTTAAGGCTGTGAAGGCCCAATAACTATGGACCTTCCCACCCTGAGAATACCAGACCACATCTGTCCGCTTTACCTTGGCTGGTGATCCAATTTGGGGGGGACCCTACTTTTTTTTGTGTAATTATTAATATTTATAAAATAATTATAAAAAAAGAGCCTGGGGGGACCTCCACATTGGATCCCCAACCACGGTAAAGCTGCCAGCTGTGGTTTTCAGGCTACAGCCGTCTGCTTTACCCTAGCTGGCTATCAAAAATGGGGGGACCCAACGTCATTTTTTTTTTAACTATTTTTTAAATAGAAAAAATTAATGGGCTTCCCTGTATTTTGATTGCCAACCAAGGTAACGGCAGGCAGATGGGGGTGGCAACCCATAGCTGTCTGCTTTATCTGCGCTGAGAATCAAAAATACCGTGGAGCGCTACGTCATTTTTTTTAAAGATTTATTTTTACAGCACTGTGATGTCCAGCAATCAAAATACAGGGAAGCCCATTGTATTTTTAGTTATTTAAATAAATAATTAAAAAAAATATATATGGGCTCCCGCTGCATTTTTTGTATTGCTAGCTAAGGGTAATCCAAGCAGCTACTGGCTGCTAACCCCCACTGTTTGGTGTTACCTTCACTGGCAATGGAAAATCCAGGGAAGAATTTTTTATTTTTTTTGCCAAAAAACTACAAAAAAAGGACGTGAGCTTCGCCATATTTTTGTATGCTAGCCAGGTATAGCAGGCAGGTGCTGGAAGAGTTGGATACAGCGCCAGAAGATGGCGCTTCTATGAAAGTGCCATTTTCTGAGGTGGCTGCAGACTGCAATTCCCAGCAGTGGAGCCCAGAAAGCTCAGGCCAACCTGTGCTGCGGATTCCAATCCCCAGCTGCCTAGTTGTACCTGGCTGGACACAAAAATGGGGCGAAGCCTACGTCATTTGTTTTCTAATTATTTCATGAAATTCATGAAATAATAAAAAAAGGGCTTCCCTTTATTTTTGGTTCCCAGCCGGGTACAAATAGGCAACTGGGGGTTGGGGGCAGCCGTACCTGCCTGCTGTACCTGGCTAGCATACAAAAATATGGCGAAGCCCACATAATTTTTTCAGGGGGCAAAAAACGTCTGCATACAGTCCTGGATGGAGTATGCTGAGCCTTGTAGTTCTGCAGCTGCTGTCTGTCTGTATGGAGAAGAGCAGACAGCAGATGCAGAACTATGAGGCTCAGCATACTCCATCCAGGACTGTATGCAGACGTTTTTTGCCCACCAAAAAAATGACGTGGGCTTCGCCATATTTTTGTATGCTAGCCAGGTACAGCAGGCAGCCACGGGCTGCCTCCAACCCCCAGTTGCCTACTTGTACCCGGCTGGGAACTAAAAATATAGGGAAGCCCGTTTTCTTTAATTATTTCACTTATTTCATGAAATAATGAAAAAAAAAACCGACGTGAGCTTCGCTCCATTTTTGTGTCCAGCCGGGTACAACTAGGCAGCTGGGGATTGGAATCCGCAGCACAGGTTAGCCCGAGGTTTCTGGGCGCCTCTGCTGCGAATTGCAGTCCGCAGCCGCCCCAGAAAATGGCGCTTTCATAGAAGCGCCATCATCTGGCGCTGTATCCAACTCTTCCAACAGCCCTGGAGCCGGATGGCTTGTTGGGTAATCATGAGTTAATACTGGCTTTCTTTTACTAGCTAGTATTAAGCCAGAGATTCTTAATGTCAGGCACGTTTGACCCAGCCATTAAGAATCTCCAATAAAGGGTTAAAAAAAAGACACCACACAGAGAAAAAATACTTTAATAGAAAAAAATACACAGACACATTAGAGACTCCATCTTTATTACCCCCTGTCAGCCCTCCACGATCCATGGTCTTCTGTCTTTCTCGTTCAACAAATGCAGCTCTGCTACATCACTGCTGCATGAGGGAAGACGCTGCTTCCCGTGCAGAAATCACTGTGTGAAGGGTGCACGGAAAGCAGCGTGCAGCCTTCATGGAGTGAGAGATCAGTGCTGCTGGCTGCTGGCGGTGACAGACGCGTTACCATAGCAACAGGGCTCCGATTATGTGATTCCCGGAGCCGCGGTTAGCGGTGACGTCACTGCTAACTGCGTTGCTATGGCAACGGTGATTTCCGTTAATGACCGGCTGTGTCAGCCGGTCCCTAACGGAACAGGGAGTCGACCGTGTGTTACAGTATGTCGCCGGTACACGGCGATACACAAATGTGCACCGTGTACCGGAGAGATGCACTCGCAGGTCCTACATGACGCGTCATAGTCATGTGACCAGTCTGTAGCCAATGAGATAATAGCCACGTGACTGGTCACATGGCCATTTTGACGTTACGATAGGTCCTGCATCTCTGCTGGCAGTGCCGGTCACCGGTAGGATTCAGCGATCATCGGATGGAATAGCGACAGGAGACAGAGTGCAGGAGGGATCACGGGGACCGGTAAGTGTTATGGCAATGTTTATTAACTGTATGTGTACATTTATAATGCATTTTTATGTGTTTGTGATTGCCTCCCATTATAGCCTATTGGTTCGAGTTCGGTTTGTCGAACGTTCGACGAACCGAACTTGAACCGACCTCGAGCCGAACCGCGACCGGTTCGCTCATCTCTAGTCATGAGATAGGTACTGGGGTCCCCTCCTTTTTGACCTACTCCCACCCAACCTCTGTCAATAGCCATACCCACCTCACTTATATATCAATGTGAGGTAATTTGGGCACGAGGCAATTTGACATACACGATCCTCTTTTTATACCTCACTGGCTATCCGCACATTTGCACTTTATCAGTTTTGAGCACTTTTTCATACCTGCCGTTAGGGTGATTTAGGGCAGGTCAAGGATAGCCGTCGGTGAGTGGGGGCGCCATATCATTTTTTAGGGTGCCAACCCCCGCGTGAGGTAGTGGACAGGAGGGAGGTTTATCTTTAGGGTTTTACTCTTTACCCTTCTCCCTTCTCCACCTGTGCACTTTAGGTTCTATATTGTGTGTATTTTTTGGATGTTTTTAAGCTTTCCAATAAATTGATGTTTTTAAGGGTTAATATATTATTTGTAATGCGAGAAAATCTCTCATTGCCCTCTGACCAATGCTAGTCAATGAGGGAGAGCAGTTGATCAGCTTTTCTCATCCAGATTCTGGATGCCAGAAAAGTCACAACATGCTGCAATTTTCTGCGAGAGCCGTGTCCCTCCCACCCATTCAAGTGAATGGGTGCGAGAGAAACATCGGACTGCACTCGGATGTTGTCCCAGTGCAGTGCGATATTCGCACAGGCTGACAATGGAGGAGATGGGGGGATTAACTCCTCCCTCTCCTCCACAGCCCCCGCCCTCAGCTTCGCAGCTGTAACCTGATTGAAGCATTGGGTCACAATCGCATGACACTCGGCTCACGCTCACAGCAGAGCCTGAGTCGGGGGTCATCAGCATATCTCATCCGATGCTCTCACATCAGATGCTATATGTTTGTGTGAGTCCAGCCTAAATAACATAATGCTTGAGTGTAGCGTAGCTCTAGTGACCACTGTAAATATTGATGCATTTCTTATTGTAGTTGTAAAACAGATGGTGAGATGGGGAAAAATATTGCCAAAAGTGAAGAACAGGTTGTTGCAAATTCGAATTCACTAGTTTACCAAATCTTACCATAAGATAAATATTTTTGGCATTAATTTGTATGCCATTCTTTTAGATTTGAATTAAAGTTATTTTCCGCTCTCTAATGCAAACACAACTTTATTAATGTCCCAAGTCACCTCAAACTATCTGGTTAGGGGAAAATATGGTAACTGGTTGAAGCCATTAGCCTATTTAAAAAAATCCTGCAGTTTCCGGCTTCATAGGCTACATAAATTGTATAATAGATCCAAAATGATTCCTTTTGGGGGAGATGTCTGCCTTAGGCCCCCTTCACATGTCAGTAATTCTGGTACGTATGTTACTGTTTTTATACTTACCAGAATCACGACATATGCAGACCCATTAAAATCAATGGGTCTGCGCACACATCCATGACTTCTCACTGACATGTTTCCGTGCAGTGTACACGCGTGTCCGTGGGCTTCACACGGAGACATGTCTGCTTTTTCTGGCATCACTGATGTGTGGTGTCTCTGAGGCTTCTGTCGCCACAGAGGTACTGCACCTCAGCCAGAGGTGTAGAATCCCATTCCAGGGTAAAGAAGGGGGTCACAAACCGGTATACACACAAACACAGATACTCTCATTTAGCCACAATTCATTAGACCTGGGTTAGGGTAAGTTGCACCTTTGATGTCGCCATAGGAATGCACAGTCCAAAGCCAGCCAGGGGGGGTGGAGTTGAGTTAGTGGGAGCAGGATGTGGAAAGTTAGTGAGATCGAGTGAGGAGAGAAAAGGAAGAGGATGTGGAAGAGAACGTTGCTAGTGTCGAGGGCTGGATCCGTTCAACTCAGGATCATGGGAGTGAAGGAGTCCTAGAGACCATGGGAAGTACGCTAAACTCCCGTGGCTCTTCTCCAAAGTGGAGGGACTTGGCCACAATGGGGCACCCATCCCTAGACTAGAGGAGAGGAACCAAGGTACTCAGCTAGTAAACCGGAGGCGAAGGATACTGCAAGTAGCTAAGCCGACTCCGCACACATCTCCTGAAAAGGTGACCACATAGGACCAAGGGACTAGGCCGACAGGCTCTCCTTCTGTAGGATCCGCGGACACTGGATCAAAGCTCTGTGTATGTGTAGGCGCAGGACAGGTGGGAGGGGTCAGGACTGGCAGACAGCCAGGAAAGAACACTGAAGGATGTACCGAGTTGTGCCTCTGAACTACTCGTGATCGGCTGGAGCCCCATAACAGCGGAATATTGCACTCCATGGGTAGCCACTGACCGTTCGTGTAACTTGGAGCAACAGTGAGTAAACATCTCTTGACTGCACCCCTGTGTTGCCCAGTTATTCATCTGCGCCATCGGCCCTGCACCCCACCATTGCAGCCCACCACCATAGACTACTACTCCCAACAGCCCTGCGGCCCAGCTCTACCAGTGGAGAGCGATACCAACCCAACTGCATTACCAACAACCGCAGTACAGCTGAATAGCAGTGGCGGCACCTATCTTGCCGCATACCACAAGTGGCATGACGAAAGACTACTTTATTCCCCTGTAAATAATTCCCCCATTTAATGACCACTGCCAGGGTCATGGAGTTGGGCCCTGCCACCGTGACATCCTCCTAAAGCAAGTAAAACCCCCACGGCCCTGGTGGGCACGTCCGATGTCACATGGACCACACAGTGCTGTGATCCGTGAAACACGTACCAGAAAAACACATACATTTAAAATAAAAAGCTTGGTAAAATCACCTTCTCCAGTGATGCTGTCTTCAGCCTCTGCTGCTTCTCCTTCAGGCTGGCTAATTATGCTCATACATATGCACTGCACAGCCGGCCGGACACAGCATTGAGGAAGACTTCAGCACCATGGAGAGCAACGGCGTGGACAGGAGAGTATGAGTGCCTGATCTCCATGTATTATTATAGATAGCATACGGAGATCACATGTGTGCCAAAATCATGGCACATGAAGGGACATACATACCTTTATCACGTCAGTAAAAAATGTGTGTTTTTTACCTCCGTGAAAGAGGCCTAACTAATGATTATTCACAGGCAGTTCAAAGTGAAGAAACGGTGACTTTATCACACTGGGAATGCAGAAATTAATCATTTTTGGGGTGTAATAAAAGCTTTGTTCTTTGTTAAAAAAAGTTGCAATAGTTTTTTTTATTAAGCTATCCAAACAGTATCCCATTATTTAAGAATGCAAAACAGGTGTACTGTTTTGAATAGGAAGACATTGTGGCTTCTCAACAAGGAGTGGAAAAATGATCCTTGTTTTGGAATCTGTAACATGTTTGATATTCACAAAATAATTAAAAGGAACATGTCAGCTAATACATGTTTCCTAATCAGGGGGCAGCATGTATCAGGCATGTATTAGGTATGTTTGACTCTGAAACACTGTGGCATTTCAGAGAAAAACATACTTTGATAGCCGACTATGGCCTGAGCTGCATTGCAGGCTAATTGCACAGCCAGATTTCCCCCGATTGGGCAGGTCTATGTCTATGTGCACTTATAAGACAACAGAAAAAGCTGATTTATGATTTTTTTCTGAGGTGCTTTTAACCACACGTTGCCTGTGCTGTGTATTGCAGAGGCCAATACCCGCCTCCTCTAATGACCAGGCCTTGTCCTCTTCAGAATCATCATCATCAAAATCACTGATTTAGCTGACAATTAGCTCAATGTGGGAAATTGTCTGAGCTCCTTGCCTCTCACCTCCTTCCTCCTCACCCCTACCGCCTCACCTGATTCCCAGTTCAAGATTTACCCTGGCTCAGGGGGCTACTCTAATGATCAGTGGATCTTTTGAAACTTGAATTTGTTAACTTTGCTAATTATTTATTAAAAGCTTGATTCATTGAAAATAAACTAGTGGGTTAGAGGAGAGTGGGAGAGAGCGATAAAACTGTGCTAACCGTAAGAGCTTACACTGTACAGGAGAAAGAGAGAACCCTGATTATCATAACAGTCTACATGCTAAAGGAGAGAAAGAGAGAGGACCCTGCTGACCATAAGAGCTTACACTCTACTATACAAAAGAGAGGACTCCGCTGGTCATAAAAGCTTAAGCTGTACAGGAGAAAGAGATAACCTTGATTATTATAACAGGTTACACGCTAAAGGAGAGAGAACTCCACTGACCAAAAGAGCTTACACTCTACTATACAGAAGAGAGGACCTGGCTAACCATTAGAGCTTACACTCTACTGTACAGAAGAGAGGACCCTGCTAACCATAAGAGCTTACACTCTACTAAACAGAAGAGAGCACCCCACTGATCCTAAGAGCTTACACTCTGCAGAAGAGAAACAGGACCCCGCTGATCAAAATAGCTTAGGCTGCTTTCACACATCCGGTTTTAGCAGTGCGGCTCAATCCGGGTCAAAAACCTATGCAACGGATGCGGCGAAAAAAACTGATCCGTTGCATAGGTTTTTCCATTTGGACCCTCCGTTTTTTCACGGATACGACTTGATACTGAGCATGCGGAGTGAAAAAAAACACATCCGACAGCCATACGCTTGCATTGTAAATCGCGTCGCATTGCGCCGTATCCGGCACAATGCGGTTTTTTCGCCGCAGAAAAAAACGTGCCAGGCAACGTGCCATCCGGCCACCGCATGGGCTAAATATGCCGTATCCAGCAAAAAACGGACGCAACGCAAGGCCATGCGCCACAATACGGCGCTAATACAAGTTTATGCGGGAAAAAACGCAACCGGCGGCAAAAAAAAAACGGTTGCTTTTTTTTTTGCAAAGCGCCGTATTGTGCCGCTCAGCAAAAACCAGATGTGTGAAAGCAGCCTTACACTCTACAGTGGAAGGAGACTTCTCCAATGACTCTGGAGGGAGGTGACAAATGACTCTGTCGTGCAAAGTGTGCTCCACTGGGAACCACTGATCTGTAATAGCACATGTACTGACCACTAGAGATGAGCGGTGTTCGAATCGAACTGTTTACCAATCTCAAATTCGACCTGTTTTAGGTGATGTTCGAGTCGTTCGACGAACGCGAACAATTAGCTTTAAGTTCGACAGTTCGAGGTTATGTTCGATAAAGGTTCGATCACCAAAAGCGTAACTGGCTTTTCACAGTGAGTGTAATACGATCATTGTTTCTCTCGCACGCATTCACGTCAATGGGGAGAGAGAAAAATCGCACTGCACTCGTGGTACACCGCTATAGCGCGAGTGCAGGCTGAGAATGGCAATTGCCGGCAACGGAGGAGAGAGGGAAAGAAATCCCTCCCCTCCTCCGTGTCGGCCCGCTCCTCCGCAGCACCGGCCTGCCCCCCGCAGCTGAGGTCTGCTCGCACAAACGAACGTCAGTCGCATGGACACTCATATGACACTCAGCTCTGCTGTACTGCTAGTGTGACGCCCTGGACTAGTCAGGTCGTCCCAGGTAGTCCCATGCACACACACCCCCTCCCTAAACCGGTGACAGCAGCCAAACTTCAAAACCTTGTCACCACCCTCCAGGTTTGATGTCCACACCAGGGGGGGTGGAGCCAGGCAGTTGGCTCTGCCCACCGAGGAGTTCACAGGCCTGGAGGCGGGAAAAAGACACAAGGGCAGTGTGTAGTAGTCTAGCCTTGACAGTGAAGGAGAGAGGTCGAGTTCAAGGGCAGACCTGGGACCAGATTTGCCAATAGTCTACTCAGGTGGCTGGGTTGGAGCCCAGTCACCTCTGGCAAGGAGGCAGACGGTGGTGGCTGCCTGCAGGAGCTGGGATTACAGCCGGTGGAACCGTAGGGATCGGGGTCGGGCAGTTGCCCGCCGGTACCGAACTGGGGAACCGATTGGAACCCAGAGAACCAGGAGGGGTACTCAGACCCGGTACGAAGCTTCAAACCAACAGGCCCGAGTCAAATCAATTGATTGAGGACTGGACTTAAGGACCTTTCCCACACAAGACCCATTAGAAGACAACAGCCCAACCATACCGGGAAAAGCCACCGCCAAGGCATAGAGACCCAAGGGGCCAGCTTCTGTGGGCAAACAGGGCTCTTCCGACACCCAACAAGCCGGGGAGTGGACTACCATTGCTTAGGCATAGGAGTCAAACATTCACACAAAGAAGTGCAGGAGAAAGGCGGAAACCACCAACCTGATAAGGGAGAAGCTGCAGTCGGCTGCGGGCCCCGTTCATCATCCTGTTTGGTTTACCAGAGACTCCAGTGTATTGTGTCATAGTGAGTACACCAGTGCCTTCGGGCCGCGCGCCGCGCCGCACCAGCATCCAGCACGCACCTGTCCCCACACCTCAGCACTTCCCTTGGGCCCCCGGGACCATCAACACCAAGCTGCGCAACACCATCCCCGGGAGGCCTAGTTAAATGGCAGCGGTGGTGTCCATCCATTCACCACAACCCGTGGGTGGCGTCACGAACTTACATCCCTTCCAAACCACCGTGGCCCCGGCTGTGGAACTCCCCACCAAAGTTCCTGCGTGTAGCACCAACCCCCTTGCAGAGCGACGTGACCCACGGGTCCATGAGGAGCTCGAGCCACCCACCGTACGAGTACAGATCCGAGTGGCTCGGCGGTCGCAGCCGAGCTCGCGGGGCTGTACACTAGCATGAGCCCAGTGTCATGCGAGGGGATCGCAGTAGATCCCTGTGTTGCCCCAGCCTAATATCCAGCTTCAGTGTATAGTATGCGGGGTGGCGGGGTTTAGATCAGTCCTGCTGAAAAAATGGTGATCTTTTTTTTTCGTAACCACATGTAGAGTGGGGCAGTGCAGGCTATCAGCCAATCACACACACACACACACAGCAAAGTGCATTTTTTGCACACAAGCAAGGTCATGAGTCATTGGCTGTGTATGTCACATGTGCTTGCCCTATAAGACCCGGACATATTCCCCATCGCTGTCATTAACTCAGTGCTGCAGTTGTGTGTGGACGCTATAAAGTTTAATAGAAAGATAGGTTTAGGGAGTAGTGAGTAGTTGTAATTTCAGCCCTTTTGAGGGTTAGGTTCGAGTGCAAAGTGTGCTCCACTGGGAACCTAGCAATTTTTGCCAGGCAGGTCTGTGACAGTGTTGTGCAAGTGTTTTTCACAGCATCTGGCCAAATCTAGCTCGGGCAATCCTTTTGGGCAGGTAGTGTTGCACTGCTGTGTAGAAAGCTACACCACCTGTCTATCCAGTAGCCAATTTTTTACTGCAGCTACCCAAGGCAATCCCTTGGGCATAGTAGCAGTGTCTAGTAATCAGGGTTGTAGCACTGCTGTGTAGAAAGCTACACCGCCTATCTATCCAGTAGCCATTTTTTTACTGCAGCTATCCCAGGCAATCCCTTGGGCATAGTATCAGTGTCTGATAGTCAACGGTGTACCACTCTTGTAAAGTAAGATAAACCACTTGTCTCCAGTTGCCATTTTTTAACTGCAGCTAGCCCAGGCAATCCCTTGGGCATAGTATCAGTGTCTGATAGTCAGCGGTGTTGCACTCTTGTAAAGTAAGATACACCACCTGTCTCCAGTTGCCAATTTTTAACTGCAGCTAGCCCAGGCAATCTGTGAGGAAGGTGCAGGCGGAGATATAATGTTGCCTTCTTCCAAAGGTAGTGCTCTCCATGTTTGAGAGCAATGGGAAAGATCCAGCTGGACTCCAACAGGATAAATATTTATCTTTTTGGAGTCCATCTGGATCTTTCCCATTGCTTTGTTCAATCAGATATCTGAGTCTCATCAGCATGTTCCTCATTGTCTCCACCAAGAGGAGTTACAGTTTGGGAATGAGGGTCTACATTATGCTCAGAACCTTCTTCATCTGGGCCTGGATCCGACTCACAAAGCTTCCGGGCATCAGTGCAGATCATTTCCTTGTCTGGACTCACTGCAGCTGCAATGCCCCCTGGGAAATATTCAAAACAAGAAAACTTTCTTGTTTTGAGACCTGAGAGCTGGTAGGAAGCAAGTGCGATCAGGGTGACACCTCAGAGGACTGGAGTATTTGGGATGTTGAAGTTGAGGTGGAGGAGAGGCCACTTGATGGAGTATTTGAGATCCATTCAAGCACCTGCTCTTTTGGTGCCTCATCTACATTTGGTAGCGGTGGTCGTGTCCGTAAGAAAGGGATCATATCAGATTGTCCACGGAAAGAAGTAGACATATTTTGTCTGGAAGATGGTGTTTCTTCAGCAGATGTTACTGTTGCTTTACCACCTACCCCACGGACACAAACTTTTTTTTCCCTTTCCAACACGCCTGTTCCCCTTTCCACCAGCATCTAGCCTTTTTTCACTCATTTTTTTATATGACCAAATTTGCAACTCTGCAGGGACACCATACTCAACGCCGTCTCAGCACAGCAGCACAGCAGCCAGCCCTCGGTCCCTCAGATGTGTACAAGTAAAAGACCATTTCCTCCTAGCCATGACAAAGTTGTGAGATTCATTCTGTGCACCACTGGTGTTTAGTGGAAAAGCCGATCTAAGATTATGTAACAGCTTCTGCTGATACTGCTGCATACGTGCATCCCTTTCTATGGCAGGAATTATTTCGCCACATTTTGACTTGTACCGGGGATCTAAGATTGTAGCAACCCAGTAGTCAGCATTACTTTGAATTCTGACAATCCAAGAGTCATGTTGTATATAGTGCAGCAAGAAGGCGCTCATGTGTCTTGCGCATCCAGGAGGACCAAGTTCTTGCTGTGTTGTTGGCGGCGAGGTGAGAATCATGCTTCCTTCCTCTGTGCTCTCTCCCCAACCTCGCACAACAGAAATGTGATTAAGGTCTCCCTCATCTGCTGAGTCTTCCATGCACATCGCCAGTTCGTCCTCCATTTCTTCATATTCTCCTGCACCTTCCTCAACAGTTTGGCTGCTACCATGCGCCCTTGTTAATACCTCTCCCCCACCATCCCATGCCTGCCGCCTTGGTGCTGCTGACCTACACACTAGCTAGGGACCCCAACGTAGAGAAATACTTTAGCGTTGTGTTGGGGCTCTATTGCATTGATCAATTCAATAGCTAAATTTCTCTTTATTCATATGTTCATGGCAGTAATGCAGGTTCCATTTTTCACATTTCATTCTTACATATAGCTATTGGATTTTTCATGTCAGTATTCACACAGCAGTTTCTGCTATTACATGTATTCCCCTTGCATAGTCACTGGTGTGCATACCTTATCCCCCTATATTGGTGCTGCTGACTGTCTGAACCTTGGAGAAACTTGTTATCCCTTCCGCATATGACTCCTCCTGTTCTTTCTCCCCTTCCTCTTGTCCCACCACCTTACTCCGAATACTGTTTAGAGTGTGCTCCAGCATGTAGATGACCGGAAATGAATTATGCTGATAATGGCATTGTCAGCGCTAAACATCTTCGTCGACATTTCGAAACTGTGCAGAAGGGTGCATAGGTCTCCTTGATCTGAGACCACTCCAGAAGCATGATCTGCCCCAACCCTGGATCTCGTTGGCCCAGACTATACGTCATAGCGTATTGCACCAGAGATCGGCGGTACTGCCACAGTTGCTGCATCATGTGCAGAGTCGAATTCCAGCATGTCGGCACATCGCATTTCATCCAGTGAACCGGCAGGCCGAAAGACTTCTGGAGCGATGCAAGTCGTTGAGCTGCAGGGTTTGAATGACGGAAGTGAGCACATAGTGACCGTGTGTTACGTCGCCACCAGAGTCCGCTCCAGCGACTTCTACTCCTATCTCCAGGCGACGCCGTGTTCCTGCCGTGGATAGTGCTAGTGATGGGAGAGGAGTTGATGCCATCGGCACCATTGGGCTTCAGAATGAGGACGGAGATGGCTGAAAGAAGAGGCGCCGGCACCGAAGAATGAAGATGCCCAAATGACCCAACTCCACCGCAGCAACCGTTAGGTAAGAATTATAAAGTGATTTTTTTATGTTCTACACAATGGCCAGGGTTTTTATATACAGCATGTTAGAATGCTGTATATAAGAACCCACTGGTGTTGGCTGCAGCTTTTAGGGCCCAAAACTGGTGAGAAGTTCCATTTAATAGAAAGAATACCACTGCATCCAGAGCTGTTTTTCCCATCAAAAGAAAATACATACTAGGGAGGAACTGGACAAACCCCATTATAACTCAATGTATTGTGTTAATCAATACTAGAGTCCATTCTGCACAGATCTGGCATTCTATCGTGGCTTCCATTTATGACACTGATGTAACAAGAGCGTAAGAACCATAAAGAACAATAACACAACAAAGATAAAAAAAGCTCAATAAAAGTAAAAAAATAAAACATACTTAAATTGTTTCCTTATCTATTGTAATAATATGCATGTTGGAGATGCTATGAATGAACAAGGGAGGTTGTGCCAGTTTCCCCCCACTTTACATTATTTGTATTCAAGGTTTTTGAAATGACATTGCAATCTGATGATGCACCAGGCTATTATATTGTCTAGCAGGACAAATATCCTTGCATTTTCTCTATAGAACTAACACAATTTTTCCATGTCAGAGGTGCATAATATTCTGGCAGACCAAGAAGCAGCCAGTGCATAAGGAATGATGCTATTAATCCTCTTGGGCAATCTCCAGGTCTGATTATTAGGGAAATAAATTTGCATGCTGCATATGAGCTAGGTGAATCACCAAGAGCACAAATTATATTTCCTGACAGCACGTTAGAGAATGGAGCTGCATCACTTTTTTATCTTTCTTTTTCCCCCCTCTGAAAGCTATAGAATTTCAATTCATTACATGAAATTGGTTAGGATTCAAGATTCTTTTTAAAGTTGATATTGAGTCTGTTATCTGTGTGAAGACTATGAGGTTCCCCTGTGGATCCACCTAATCACAGTTAAAAAAAAAATCTAAATGTATTGTTAGTGTCCTGATTTAGTTGCTAGATTCCTACAACACCCAGCAATTTCAATTTGTTGTTTTGTGGTCGTTACGGCATTTCAGTAACATAAATCTATTTTTATAATATTTTACTCGCAATGATCATGTCAGCTTAGAGGGTATTTTTACTTTTTAAAATCTTAAAAATATACTTTACAAAAAGAATTTAGCAAAAGAAAAAAAAACATAAGTAGAAACTGGAAATCATACATAGCACAAGTACAATATTATAAAAAAAAGCAACAAAAGAACTTAAAATAAGAAAAATAATAACAAAACTGATTAGGGGAAAATGAGAAAAATACTGAACAAAATATATATTTTCTTCATGTACTTTATGATAGATTGCAGGCACAATGAGTTCAGCATGGCCATCGACGGAGTCAACGGAACCGGGGATTCCTGGCCAGTCTCCCACGCTGGTACTTGCCAGGCCTCAAACTAAGTAACGCCTGTGATCCAACATGGGGAGACACAATGAGTTCAGCATAGCGGTCGACGAGTCAATGGAACCATGGATTCCTGGCCAGTATCCCATGCTGGTACTTGCCAGGCCTCAAACTAAGTAACGTCTGTAATCCGACGAGGGCAGGCACAATGAGTTCAGCATGGCCGTCGGCACAGTCAACAGAATCGGGGATTCCCTGCCAGTCTCCCACATTGGTACATGCCAGGCCTGAAACTAAGTAACGTCTGTGATCCGAAGAGGGCAGGCACAATGAGTTCAGCATGGCTATGGACAGAGTCAACGGAACTGGGGAATCTCAGCCCATCTACCATTAAGGGTCCCTTTTGACTTTGAGGATTTCTACTTCCAATAGGTGGCACCAGAGTTCATCTTCCTCCTCCCTGAAGACACAATTTGAATATTTCGAAGAGCATTGCCCCCTAAAGTCTCCTCACCGGCATGCTGGAATGGTGTGTCAGTCTCCGTAAGGAGAGTAGCTTCCCATTTAGACTATATTGTATGACCTCTCTAGATAGTTTTTTGCTTTTTTACCTTTAATCCTCCATGTTGTCAGTGATGCAGATAATGGTTGTTATATGTACTGCTACCAAATTAAAGAACTCATTCTCCCAAAATTTTGCTTAATGATTGTGCATAAGGCTGAAACTGCAATTTGATATAAGCTTATTTGCCCATAAAAAGTGCATAACACAATTTTGCGAACAGATTGCTAAGAACTGAAGCATCTTCAAAAATGTCTCTTCTTTTGTGTACAAGTAAGAAACTCAATAGATACATACAGCTTGGTGACCAAATATAATAATGATCATTACCAGTTATGGAAATTTAATTTGAAAATGTTATTGATAGAGTTGACTACAAAGAGACAGCAGATTAAAGGGGTTGTACAGTACTTTCATACTGATGGCCTATCGTTAGGATAGGTGACCAATATCTGATCGATGGGTTTTCAATATATGGCTATGAATATAAAAGTCTTGGACAATCCATTTAATAATCAGCAATTAAAAGGAAAAGAAAAAGAAGAGCAAGAGCCATTAAAGTATTACCGGCATCTTACAATACAAGGTGTTATAGCAACGACTGCACCTCCGGCAATTTTCCTTAACACAGAAGAATGGATATCTACCATTGTGGCAGAAAAGGAGGGAAAGATGTACTCGGAGTAAAACAACCGGTGATTGATGATGATGGGGATGATGACACCCAATTACTAAGCATTAATAATAGTACTGGCTGGAAAGGATATACACCAGTATATTTGTGGAGTGAAAGCTTGTTAAATTTTACTAGTAAAATAGTTATGCAAAAAAATAACCTTTGCTTAACTTATAGATTTTTTGGTTAATGGGAACTAATCACCAGGATTTTCATATATAACCTAAAGCCAGTGTTATACTGGCACTATCAGGCTGATTCTCTACATACCTTTAGTGGTCAGCTCGGATGTATAGGTTTTGAAATACAAGAAAGTAAAGTTAATAACATTGGCAGTTGCTTGAGTGACAGAAGCTGAGGGTCAGATAATATCTGGGGGGAATTTATAGTTATCCCCTCCCCCTGTTAGAATTAGCATAACTATTATACAATCGATGTAACTTTTCTCTTCCTGGACCTGTGGTGAGGTCATACCCATGTGACCAGAAGGGTCGGGGCCTCAGCCAATAAGAAAATGTTGCTTTCTGATATCAGCTTTGTTGGCTGAGGCCCCACCCCTTCTGGTCACATGGGTATGACCTCACCACAGGTCCTGGATAAGAAAAGTTACATTCATTGTAAAATACGTATGCTAATTCTAAGAGGGGGAGAGATAACTATGAATTCCCCTCCAGATATTATCTGCTCCTTAGCTCATGTCACTCAAGCAACTGCCGATTTTCTAAACTTTTTTTTCTTGGATTTCAAAACCTACCGTATATATCCAAAATGACCACTAAAGGTAAGTATAGATTCAGCATGATAATGCCAGTATAGCATTGGTTTTAGGTTATATACGAAAATCCTGGTGATTGCTTCCCTTTAAATTCTTTTCCCTTTCACAAAAATTCACTAACCCTCAAAAGTATGTTGATAAGTAGGTATATGCAAAGGAAAGTAAGTTGCAGCAATAGCCAGCAGTATTGTGGCATGTACGGTTGATAAATTGGACTGGTATAACAGTTGTAAAACCTTATCTTTTTTTGTATTGTGGGTTTTTTCTATTTTTTTTTTAGTTAATTGCTCAAAAGGCAAAATTGCAGTGTAACCCTAAAATGATGTGTTGGAAAGTATCTACAATTAGGTTCACTAGATTCCAACAAATCACAAACTCTATCACACAGGTTAGGCCATGGTCTCAGTGCAACCAAACAGAGACTCCAGGACTGTGAATGGGCGGGGGGAAGAAGTGAATATGCATGAGCTTTAATGATCGGACCTGGAAGAAGTACAAAAGCCATGGGGAAGGTTTGTAAGTATAACTGTCCTGCTTTAGTCCTTATTTTCTTTCTTTTTCAGTCCCCTTGCCCAGACTAATACCAGCCTCCTAGCCCTTACTAATGCCAGGCCCCCTATCCCTTACTAACACCAAAGTTTTGCCTCCCATTGAATTCAGTGCTGTTCGGAGATGTTTGTCGAACTGTTCAGCAAACTGTTCACCGAACTATGGGAAAGTTGGCACACCCAAAACAAACCTTAAAAGGTTTGCTCATCTTTATCCATGCCCTCAAGCTGAAGCGCACTTGGGTTATGCAGCAGGACAATGATCACAAACACACCAGTAAGTCAGCCTCTGACTGGCTTAATAAAAACAAAATTAAGACTTTAAAGTTGCCTAATCAAAGTCCTGTCCTTAATCCAGTTGAGATGCTGCAGCTGTCATGGGCTGTAATGATGTAACTTAAAATAAGGGCACCTACACTGTCTCGAGGGCTAGCAGGGGTCCTAACAGTCCCTTATACCAGAGGCACTTCTGATTGTGAAGAGTTCTGGACCATCAGCCTAACCCTAGCTCCTGAATAGCCTAAGGCGGGCTTTGCACGTTGCGACATCGCAAGCCGATGCTGCGATGTCGCACGCGATTGTCCCCGCCCCCGTCGCAGGTACGATATCGTGTGATAGCTGGCGTAGCGAAAATTATTGCTACGCCAGCTTTACACGACACGCACACACTTGCCCTGCGACCGTCGCTCTGGCCGGCGACCCGCCTCCTTCCTAAGGGGGCGGGTCGTGCGGCGTCATAGCGACGTAACACGGCAGGCGGCCAATAGCGGCGGAGGGTCGGAGATGAGCAGGATGTAAACATCCCGCCCACCTCCTTCCTTCCGCATATCCTACGGAAGCCGCGGTGATGCCGGTAGGAGATGTTCCTCACTCCTGTGACTTCACACACAGCGATGTGTGCTGCCGCAGGAGCAAGGAACAACATCGGACCATCGCGTCAGCGTAATTATGGATTACACCGACGCTGCACCGATGATACGATTACGACGATTTTGCGCTCGTTAATCGTATCATCTAGGCTTTACACAGTACGATGTCGCATGCGATGCCGGATGTGCGTCACTTTCAATTTGATCCCACCGACATCGCACCTGCGATGTCGTAGTGTGCAAAGCCGCCCTAAGTCTATACCCCTCTCCCCCACCAACAGGGAGGGATCAGACAGGAGTCGTTTATTCTACACAAAAAGACAGACAGGGAAAAAACAAAACTCAAACTCACTGGACACACACACACACATACACAGAGGTAAGAAAATATGTGCTCAGGAAGAAATAAAGAATCAAAGAGGAAGTAAATGAACAATAAAGATATTTCCACAACACATCAAATAACGGTCAGAAGATCACCAGAACAGGTTTATAACAGCACAAGGACCCGTATTCGCAAATGAAGTTAAAATCAGCATACAGGAAAAGGCTCCATCATCTTTTAAAGGGTGTAGGTGGCTGTGATAGGTCTCCTGTAACCTGTGGTCCTAGCAGCAATCCACAGGTCAGTAGAAATTAACTCCTGCTAGACTGATCAATGGTGAGCACACAACTGGTTGATTCCCGAGTCTGACTGAGCAACTCAAAAGCACCAGGTGGTGTGTCAGACTCTGTAGTGTTACCAGGGTCACATGTTGTCAGTGTCGGACTGGCTACCGGAGAAACAGCCAGTAATACCAGGCCTGACTGCATTTACCTGCATTGAATCCTGGAGCTCTCACCTGAGCTCTGGAGTGGAGCCTGGACTGAACTCAGGGTTTGCAGAACTGAACCGAGCGAGTGCTGACTGATTCCCTGGCGATTGCGATTTAGTTCATGACAGCTGCGGACAGGCCGGGTTGAACTCCAGACCTTAGGTGAGAGCTTTGGAGTTCAGCCCAGCCTGTCCGCAGCTGTCATGAACTCAACCACAGCTCTGGAGTTCAGCCCGGCTTGTCCGCAGCTGTCATGAAATGCACCGAAATCGCCAGGGAATCAGTCAGCGCTCACGATTCAGTCCTGCAAACCATGAGTTCAGTCCAGGCTGCACTCCAGAGCTCAGGTTAAAGCTCCGGAGTTCAATGCAGGTAAACACAGCAAGGGCTGGTATTACTGGTGGTTTCTCTGGTAGCCAGTCTGACACTCGATGTCGCCATGACACATGGTGAGTTTAGAGCTGATCACCATGTGACAGTGGCATGACTACCAAAAGGCGATTCATGGTTGTAAACCCTCCAATGTGTCTAAATTACAATAATTCTGCAAAGATTAATGGGACAATATTCCACAGGAGAGTTAAAAAAAACTCTTTGCCAGTTATCATAAAAGCTTGATTGGAATTTTTGCTGCTAAAGGTGGCCAAACCAATAATTAGGGTTGGGGCATACACTTTTTCACACAGGGCATGTAGGTTTGGTTTTCTTTTTGTCGTAATAATAAAGACCATCATTTATAAACTGCATTTTGTGTTTACTTGTTTTATCTGTGTTTAATATTTAAATTTGTTTGGTGATCTGAAACATTTCAGTGTGACCAACATGCAAAGTAATAAGAAATCAGGAAGGAGCAAACACTTTTTCACACTGCTGTATAAAAAAAGTGGTCGTTTCTACAATACGGCTAGATAGCTCTGGTAAGCTCTTATAGGGATTGGGTTAAAGACATTTTTTAAAACATACATGTATTTTTAAACTAAATAGGATAATCTATGCATGAATTCCTATCTTTGCATATTTACAATAGGTTGCATTTGACTGTGACTTTGGACTCAAAATGAATGGTGTGCAATGACATTAAGAGAAGTAGTCTGGTATGCAGAACTGACATGGGTGACATATGTCTATAGTGACAGACAATCAGCAGTACTCAACATGAATTAATCAGAAAATGTTGCAGTCTTAAATGTAGAGGACTAGAAATTGTGAACTACACATTTACCATGATAATTTCACTAAAATCATTTTTTACCTAGAGATAGCTTAAGGCTACTTAATACTTTAAAATCAATTGCAAAATGACTACTTACACATTCATTTGACAAACATTTTTTGAGAACTAAACTTTTAAATCAATGAGGAAATGGAAAATTGTATGGTATAAAAATGAGTGCTGTATATGCCCTACCTGATTTAAAAGAATTCATTATCCATAAAAAATGTGAAATGTCAGTGCTTCATTGTCACATGGATTCAACCATCTTATAGTTAGCTTATTTTATACAAGATACAGTATCTATTTTCAATGTTGTCTGACTGAAAGTTAAGGGGACATACTATATAAGGTGCCCAATTATATAATTATATACCATATTTTCCGGATTATTAGACGCACTTTTCCTCCAAAAAATTTGGGAGGAAAATGAGGGGTGCGTCTTATAATGCGAATGTAGCTTACCGGGGGTGGTGGAGAGGGGTCACAGGAGGCAAGGTCAATGCTGTGCTGCTCGGTGCGGCTCTGTATGGCGTGCGGCGCTTCTCTGTAAGGTGTCTTCTCTGTGCAGCTCTGTACGGTGGCTGGTGGCTGCTCTGTGTCGTGGCCGGTGGCGCTGCTCTGTACGGTGGGCGGTGAGCTATGGGCTGTTCTGATGATGTCAGAGGTGAGGACTTCAAATAATGGCGCCCAGAGTCTATTCATGCGCAGATGGAGCTCTCGGCTCAAGATCTCATCTGTGCATGTGCCGCCTCTGGGCACCATTTCCTTGAAGCCCTTACCGCCAACATCTTTAGAATAGCCCGTGCCTCAATGCCTACTGCACAGAGCAGAGCCGCACAGAGCAGAGCCAACACAGAGCAGAGCCAGCACAGAGCAGAGCCCGCAAAGAGCAGAGCCAGTACAAAGCAGTGCCTGCACAGTGGTAAGACACCACCAGATTATAAAACAGACTTTTTTTCCCCTGCAAATTGTGGATGCATTTTATAATCCATTTTATTGAAGATTATATCAAATATTAAAAATCCAGCAAGTGAGGCATGAGTATCGGATAGCCAGTTCTGCTGGCTATCCGATACTCATGCCTCACTTGCTGGATTTTTAATATTTGATATAATCTTCAATAAAATGGACTTTTAATTTTCCTCCGTGGTGCTGGAAACTTTTCTTCCTTCCTATATTGATTGGTGGCCAAACCATTTCCGTGCGCAGGATTGGATTATACCAGCAAGGCAGTGTGGTGAGCTGGACTGTTTTCCTTTTGCATTTTATATACCAGTGCGTTTTATAAAACCAAAAATATGGTATTTATACACAGTATATATATATATATATATATATATATATATATATATATATATATATATATATATATATATATATATATATATGTATATATATATTATACACTGTATATACATATATATATATATATATAGCACTGGCACAAATTAAGAGACCACTGCAAAATTGTCAGTTTTTCTGATTTTTCTCTTTATAGGTGTATTTTTGAGAGAAATGTAAATTGTTCTTTTATTCTATAAGCTACTGACAACATGTCTCCGAATTTCCAAGCAATACATTTTGTGAAAAAGAGAAATGGTCAAAATAACAAAAAAAAGCATTGCTTTCAGACCTCAAATAATGCAAAGAACATAAGTTCACAATCATTTAGAAACAACAATACTAATGTTTTTTTTCAGGAAGAGTTCAGAAATCAATATTTTTGTGGAATAACCATGATTTGTAATCACAGCTTTCATGCGTCTTGGCATGCTTTCCACCAGTCTTCACACTGCTTTTGGGTGACCTTATGCCACTCCTGGTGCAAAAATGTAAGCAGTTCTTCTTTGTTTCATGGCTTGTGACTATCCATCTTCCTCTTGATTACATTTCAGAGGCTTTCAATGGAGTTCAGGTCTGGAGATTGGGCTGGCCATGACAGGGCTTTGATGTGGTGGGTCTTTCATCCACACATTGATTGACCTAGCTGTGTGGCATGGCACATTGTCCTGCTGGAAAAAACAGTCCTCAGAGTTGGGGAACATTGCCTGAGCTGAAGGAAGCAACTGTTTTTCCAGGATAACCTTGTATGCTGTTTGATTCATACGTCCTTCGCAAAGTTTAATCTGCCCAATTCCTGCCCAATTTCTACAGTAAGGTAATCTTCTCTGATGAGTCTAATTTTCAGCTTTGCCCAATGGTTAGATGGAGACCTGGAGAGGCGTACAAGCCACAGTGTCTTGCACCCACTGTGAAATTTGGTGGAGAATCGGTGATGATCTGGGGATTCTTCTGCAAGGCTGGAATGGGCAGATTAAAAAAAATCCAGGAGTCGGACGCGATTTCAGCAAAGATGTGACCGTGACCATCCTTTGAAGGTGTGCATTCATTAGCATGTTAGTACGCCCACAGGGGCATGCTTACATGCTAAGAGAGCCGACAAGCCAAGATAACTAACACCCTTGTAACTAGTTGGTGGCCTCATTAGCATATCATTTGGGATCTTTAGAAATACTTTTTCTAAAATTCTCTTTATTTATCCTACTATAGACTGGGACGGTTAGGCAGGGATTAGCAATATGCACCCAGAACTGCTCTATTGCACCTGACAGGTTCCCTTTAAGATAACTGCTAGATCTGCCAAGTAAGTGACACATCTCTGAAGTCAGGTCAATGTCCCTACATTACCCTGCTCTCAGATTAGGGAGCAAAAACTTGCTGACAGATTCTCTTTAAAGGTACCGTCACACATAACGAGATCGCTAGCGAGATCACAGCTGAGTCACGGTTTCTGTGACGCAGTAGCAATCCCATTAGCAATCTCGTTATGTGTGATCAGGCCCCTGCTGTGAGATCTCTACTTGTTGCCCAATGCTCCAGGCCATTTTATTCAAAGGCGATGTCCTGCTGGGCAGGACACATTGCTGTGTTTGACACTGTGTGACAGGGTCGCAGTGACTGCTGAGACCGTTATACAGGTCGCTACTGCGACCTGTATTGTTCCTGCATCGTTGGTAAGGTCTGACTGTGTGACATCTCACCAGCGACCTCCCAGCGACTTACCAGCGATCCCTATCAGGTCGCATCGTTTTCGGGATCGCTGATAAGTCGTTGTGTGTGACTGGGCCTTAAGATATTTTACAAAGTTTCCTATCTTGTAATCTTTGCTTGTATTGTTGATTAATGAAATACGCGCAAGAGTAAATCTGGGCATATCTTTAGATTTATAAAGGTTACGCATGAAGAAGTCCACAGCTAATTCTTTTGACTCCACCATAAACATGTACACTCAGCTCAGCAAAGCGTTTATGATTATTTCAATCAGAAAAGAAGAAGCTATTGCCAAACCCCTCATCAGTGGTCCCTTAATCCCCTACCATCTGCAATTGAGCCGAGTCGGGAGGCCTCCATACACACAGGGTAGCTTTTTATTAAATCCAATTTATACCCAATACTGTAGAAATCTAGACACATTCATCTTACGGATTTGGCCAGTTTAAATTTAACCGCTCTCTTTTTTAAGGTTTATTCGGTGTTAAATTACAGAACTGACTACAAAAGTAACTGCATGTATGCCTACATTGTTGTAGGCAATGATCTACATACTATTCAGCCGATAATTAAATGATTATTGTAAGAAAAATGCAGTTAATATCATTCAAATTCTCTAAGCTATATTCCATCTAGAGAGACCGGCTCTTCAGCCCTTGCATTGATTTATCTTTCTGGAGCGGTGCTTAATTAGCTGATACTAGACATCAGGCTCTCTTGAACCAGCTAAAGGAGCTGCACTGCCGTTATTAATTTAGATACTTTAATGGTGTTCACAATTTGAGAGATGCAGTATTATTTCAATCTTCCAGGTTAGGTTGTCATTACGGAGGCAGACTTTTTAACACCTGCACTGATTTGCTCTATCAGCGTGTTGCCAGATTATCCTATATTCCCTATTTAGCTAACTCTCTGTAAATATCATATTGACCTCTTAAATGGTATGTATTTTAAATGCACCTGATAATTCACCTTCGTTGGTTGCATCATTATTTCACTTTGGAATCTTTTTATCTCTTTGCAGGGTAATTTTCTACATTCAAATTTGCAGCAATATATGAGATAATCTGGATGGAATTATTTTTTTTTCTTTTTTAAATCAATAAACCATAACATCTGTCTGATATAATGTCTATATTTATACCTTTAAAAGCTACATGAAAATAAAGTAAATTTTTTACATTATGTGAAATATAAATATTTGAAAATTATTGATGCAATTAATACAGCATACTTTAAATAAAATTATATTTTATTTTATATTGTATTTAAATTTTAACATACATTAATCAACCACTTGCCATATATTGTGTAGGTCTCCCCTGACCTGCAAAAGCATAGACATCCAAAGACATCTTGGGCTACATGCGTA
This sequence comes from Anomaloglossus baeobatrachus, assembly GCF_048569485.1. Lineage (NCBI taxonomy): Eukaryota > Metazoa > Chordata > Amphibia > Anura > Aromobatidae > Anomaloglossus > Anomaloglossus baeobatrachus. The sequence goes on along the minus strand of NC_134355.1, from coordinate 105,721,006 downwards.
CAGTGCATTTTTATCGATTTTTTTTTTATGTGTTTTTGAGTTGAGTTTTGTCACAAAACTGCATACAAATCCTTACACCAGCAAAGTCAATGAGAATCCTGAAGTTTTGTGCACGTGTTCCTTTTTTTCCTTTGCATATTTGGTGCAGAAAATAATCTGCAACATGTCAATTCTTTCAGCCTTCGGGCTCTTTTCTACCTGCTATTTTCATGTGCGAGTGCATCCGATAAAAAAATCGGATTGCACTCGCACCAGTGTTAATCAATGAGACAGTGTCCTCTTTCCTGTTATTTCTCGACACCAATCGTGCTCTCAGTGCAATCACAGCATGCTGTGTTTGGCAGCGAGTCTCGGCTCTCGCATTCCCATACAAGCCTATGGGAGCGTGTGAAACATCGCACTGCACTCACATTTTTTTCTGCCAAGAGATGCAGATTTGGTGCAGAACTTTGTGCAACCAAATAATCAGAGTACGCACATAGCCTTAAGGTGTACTGTGCTACAAGGCACCACAACATCTATGCATCAAATGTCGATCGAATTGAGATCTAGTAAATCTGTAGGATAAGCAAATTCCTCAGGCAATGCGTGAACAATGGCTTATGCTAACCAGCTTGCTTTTAAAGAGATCTTGTTATTAGTTTTTGACCCTATGAACAAATGACACCACCCAGCAACAGTTTCTTTGTTGCTTTCAACAAACCTATCTATCAGCACCTGACTCCCCCTGTGTACCTCCCAAAATATCATTTGATATGCTTCCGCACAATGTGTCAATTTGAGTGGTCCGGTCCGATGTGCCTCCTCTCTGCTGCTAATCGGGTCTTCTGCTTTAATTGATGGATATACCGTAACATCCACATAATGAACCAAGATCTCGAACCTATGCAGTACCCTCACTGGCCCGTGCAGGCGTTCTCTGCTCTGCCCTACTACACATAGAGTGTGATGCCCCAGGGCTGTGGGGTACTCGGTCCCGGGCATGGGGAGTCGTGGTCACGGCCGATGCCTGGTTCCGTGACCCTGGGGGTCGGTCCGAATAAAAAGGGGTAAAAAGTTAAACTAAAGAAAATAAAAGAGTTTGTTGACTACGCCACTTGGAATGTGCGCAACAGTCAGTGTGTGTATGGTGGTGGTAAGTATTGCAGTATTGCAGTTTTAACTTGCCTTGTTTTTACTTGAGTGTTTGGACCCGCTGGTGCTGGTTCCAGGTGTTCCCGCTTCCCTTGTTCTCTTTGCCAGATGTGACATGGATTGGCTGTCCTCCATGCATACTTGTTGTTGATGGGCTCCTGTGGCCTAGAGCTGCTTGGGAACCCCTCTGTTTCTGTCTTGGTCCTATTGCAGGCAGCCTCGACTATTTAAGGGTGTCAATCTCCGGTCCACTCTTTGCTGCTAATGATCAGACTCTTGGATTGGCAACGGATCCTGGAGATCTTCTCGCCTGGCAGATTTAACAGTTGACCATAAAGTGTCCCACTGTCCTAGTGTCTGCACCCCGCCTCGTGCTGAGTCCTGTGAGCCTAGGTTCCAGACTTCCACAGGTGTCCCGCTGTCCCTTGACTTTTCCACTTCCACAGGTGACTCACGGACCCTGAAGTCCTGGTTCCTTACTCCACAGTCCCTCACTTCTGTTACAGCACTCTGTTGTTACTTCAGGTCTTTTCCTTTCTTTCTGCACTTTCACTCTTTCACTCCTCCGACTACTACTCTCAACTTCCTTCTCTTAACTCACTTCCACCTGCCAATTTCCCAACTGACCACTGGCCCCTCCCCCTTGCTGGGTCTCTCCCTATAGATTGGGTGGCGACTATCCAGTCAGTGCTCATCCCTTTTACCTGCTACTTGCTAGGCAGTATTCCAGTTTTATGTTGGGGTTGTGTGTGTGGCCTGAAGGTGCTGGTGTGTTGACTGGCATGGATATTCCAGGGTTTGGGTTTCCACTTACATTTGTGGCACCTGGTACCTCAGGGGTGCTGCAAGAGCATAGAACATTACTGCTCAAGTGCCAAAATTAGAATCACATCGCAATGATATTGCTCCTTCAGTGATGTTCTATGCTCTGCCCACAGTAGGGACGAACATAGTGCGCCTGTGTGGGCCTGCAAAACTACTGTGTAGGCTCAAGATCTCAATTCACTATGTGGATGATGCAGGATATGTAGTGCCCTGGACTAGCCAGGTCATCACAGATAACACTCAAACACCCCCACCCCCCATTAGACAGGGACACCAGCCAAACAAAAACCCTTGTTGCCTTCCTCCAGTGTCCAATGTCCACACCAGGTGAAGCGGAGCCAAGCGGTTGGCCCCACCCACCGAGGAGTTCACAGGCCTGGAGGCGGGAAAAGGGACAGTTCAGTGTTGGAGTTTGAAGTTAGAGGAGCAAGCACTTGGGTGTATGGGTTTGTGGCCCAGGCACTGACAGTAAGGTTGGCAGACGGTGGTGGCCATCTGCAGGAGTGGTGAAGCAACGCGGAACCGTAGGACCGGGGTCGGGCGTTGGCCCGCCGGTACCGACCGGGGAGCGAAGTGAAGCCAGCACACACAGGCAGGGCCATCGGACCCCGACCAGGCTTGGAGCCGCCGACAATAGTCAAATCCGAATGTGACCGGAACCCCAGGGGTTTCCTAACAACCAAAGACCCGATAGAAGGCAACCGCCCACACCGTGAGGGTATACAGCTACTGCCTAAGGCTAGATACCCAAGGGCCAGTGCCTGGGGCAAACGGGCTCCTTCGGCATCCATCCACCGGGGAGCGGACTACTGTTGGGGATCCATGGTAGTCAACTGAGAACATCAAGGTGCAGGGAAAGACAGCCGCCATCACCTGTCCGGGGAGGGACAATGCAGCCGGCTGCGGGACCCGTCCATCCAGCCGTTTGGTTTACCAGAGACTCTGTCATTGACTGCCTGAGTGAGTACACTAGTGCCATCTGGCACCGCGCCGCACTGCCCCTGCAACCCTGCATCCCAGCCATCCTGCCTCCCTATCACCTCACTGGGCCCCGGGACCACCGACCCCTACCCACGGAGGGGGAAAACAACATCCCAGCTGCTCCCTACCATCGCTCCTGGGAACCCCGTCACCAGCAGCAGTGGTGCCCATCTTCACCACAATCCATGGGTGGCGTCATGGACTAAATCCCCCAAACCAACCACCCCTTTCACTCACGGGCGAGGAGCGCCGCTCGAGTCCCCGGATCCGGCCCACTGCTCGAGCCACCAAGCAGCCGCAGCAGCGCTGGACCCGAGCGATAGTGATCGACCAGCAGCGGCGGCGTCCTCCCCGCCCGCGACAACTTGGCGTCACGAACAGGATTGAACCCCTCTACTTACCAGTAGAAGTGCGCCTTGTAATCTCCGCCGGTGGTGTCCGGCCGAAAATTTTGAAGCGCCGCCATCTTGGCGCGAAAATCTCCCGCTCGAGCGTCTTCTCCGAGCAGGGAAGGCGCGAAAGCAAAGCCCCACCCCTAACAAGCGGAAGTGCTGAAGAAAACCAAGGGGGGGCGGGTGTGTGTCTGATTAATGTAGCCGAGGCTATAGCAAGCGGGGACGCCAGGACTCTGCAAGATATCCCGTTCCTGGAGGACGAGCAAGTATGATGTCCATCCTGTCCAGCAGGCCCACGCCCGGAACAGCGGCGTGGGTGGAGGCTCGGGTGGCCCAGTTAAGCCGCAGGCTGCAGACCCGGCTCCAGCTCCTGGTGCAAGAATGGGAGGCTGGAATGGTGGAAGTGGTGATGACCGTGCAGGCCCGTGAGGTGAAAGCAGAATCAGAGGAGCGGGTGAGTGACCCACGCCCCTGTGTCCCGGAGGGACCGGTCGCTGCGGCCGAGGGGCCCGGTCTGCCATCGCTCAGCCTGCTGCGTTCCCTGCTGCCCGTATTGGTCGGCGCCACCCCGCTGGCCAGCCCGCTGCTCCTGAACCCGACAACAGATGACATCACTCCACCTGCGAAGATCCACCTGCAGGTGCTGCCCGTGAACGACAACTTGCCCGGCCAGCCCCGACTTCGCTCCCCTTGAAGGTGCCCACTCCCCAAAGGGAGCCATCCAGCTCGGAGGCGGCCGCACCCGAAGATGCCCCGGCAGTCCGTCCGGCCAGTACAGAGGTGGAGGGTAGCCCTCCTCAAGCCTGGAAGGTGACGCTGACTGCTCTCAAACTCCAGGCCTCGGCTGAGGCTGCGGAGGGTTGTCGCTGCAAGGCAGCAAAGCAGGCCGCGACACAGCAGTGCTCCCCTAACCAGAAGGTGACGGTCGTGGCCCGCATCGAGGGGTACCAGCTGGGCCCAACCCCCGCGCTGGAGGAGCCGCCACGTTGGGAGCGGCAGCCAAACCTGATGGGCCGGGAGACAGAGGCCCGGGAGAAAGAGAAGACTGCTATCCTGGCCTGCACCATAGAGGCAAAGGACGTTCTCCGGAGAGCCTCTCCCGAAGCTCGGGGCCCGATCTTTGAAGTTCAAGTCTGGCAGTTCTTCCCCCGGCGTGGATGGGGGTTTATTCATGAGCCAAGCCTGGGGGTCGAGGCGTTCTTCTCCAGACGAGATGTGCACAGCCAGCTGTCCCTGGGCCATCCGGAGCGTGAACTTTGTGTGGGAGAATTGGTCACATATACCTGTCGCCTGGGAGAGAGGGGCTTGTTCGCCCTGGATGTCCAGAGAAGGGTGAGCCATGATGACCACGAGCAGCCCCGGTCACCTCCTCCACCATACAGTCCTAGGGCGGATCCGGAGGAAGTGAGTGGTGATGGTGATCTCCAGTAGTGGCAGCGGTCCACCGTTGCAAGCAGTTGTCCCCCGTTGGGACCCTCAGCAGTTTAAATGAATGACATTAATCAACCGTGACCTTTATCTGATTGACTACCTGATTATTCTGGCCGTTGCCGGCAAGTTGTCCCCGGAGGGACTTTATGTGTTTGTACAACCTGCATGAGAGACTCATGGACATGGCCGAGAACTGGCAGGCCACCCACGAACTGGTGGGCATGTAAATAGTTCTATGGGATGGAAATCGTTGCCGCCTCCGGAGAGGCAGATTGGAGGAAGGGCCCACAGCAGAGCAGGCTAGGGCCCGGCAACCACCAGGACCGGTGGCCATCCTCTGGGGGTCAGGGGTCCCCCAAGGACGTGGGGTCCCCTGAAATGACAGCCGGGTGCGAGAAACCGTACCCGTTCCCGCTCGGGCAGCCTGAACCTGGACTGGGGTCAAGGGGTGCTGCCCACTTCTTAGGGGCAGCTCCAGGGCTAGGTTGCTTGGGTGGGAGAGCGGAAGACATCCGTCCGTCCGTCAGTATTAAAAATGTTTGTTTTATATGTGCAACGTTTAAGTGTCCTCACAAAAATGCTTACCTGTTCAAAATGTTATATGTTATTTATATTTTTACAGCTTTTGAAAAAAAAAAATAAAAACGGTGATGGACGGCCAGCCCGCGGATGGTCTGCATTTCACCAAGTGGGAACGTGGTGCCCTGGACTAGCCAGGTCGTCACAGATAACACTCAAATACCCCCACCCACCATTAGACAGGGACACCAGCCAAACAAAAACCCTTGTTGCCTTCCTCCAGTGTCCGATGTCCACACCAGGTGGGGCAGAGCCAAGCGGTTGGCCCCACCCACCGAGGAGTTCACAGGCCTGGAGGCAGGAAAAGTGACAGTTCAGTGTTGGAGTTTGAAGTGAGAGGAGCAAGCACTTGGGTGTCTGGGTTTGTGGCCCAGGCACTAACAGCAAGGTTGGCAGACGGTGGTGGCCGTCTGCAGGAGTGGTGAAGCAACGCGGAACCGTAAGACCAGGGTTGAGCGTTGGCCCGCTGGTACCGACCGGGGAGCAAAGTGAAGCCAGCACACACAGGCAGGGCCATCGGACCCCGACCAGGCTTGGAGCTGCCAACAATAGTCAAATCCGAATGTGACCGGAACCCCAGGGGTTTCCTAACAACCAAAGTCCTGATAGAAGGCAACCGCCCACACCGTGAGAGTATACAGCTACCGCCTAAGGCTAGAGACCCAAGGGCCAGCACCTGCGGGCAAACGGGCTCCTCCGGCATCCATCCATCGGGGAGCGGACTACCGTTGGGGATTCATGGTAGTCAACTGAGAACATCAAGGTGCAGGGAAAGACAGCCGCCATCACCTGTCTGGGGAGGGACACTGCAGCCGGCTGCGGAACCCATCCATCCAGCCGTTTGCTTTACCAGAGACTCTGTCATTGACTGCCTGAGTGAGTACACCAGTGCCATCCGGCACCGCGCCGCACTGCCCCTGCAACCCTGCATCCCAGCCATCCTGCCTCCCCGTCACCTCACCGGGTCCCGGGACCACCGACCCCTACCCACGGAGGGGGAAAACAACATCCCAGCTGCTCCCTACCATCGCTCCCGGGATCCCCGTCACCAGCAGTGGTGGTGCCCATCTTCACCGCAACCCGTGGGTGGCGTCACGGACTAAATCCCCCAAACCAACCACCCCTTTCACTCACGGGCGAGGAGCGCCGCTCAAGTCCCCGGATCCGGCCCACTGCTCGAGCCACCAAGCAGCCGCAGCAGCTAGCAATAACCCGAGCAATAGCGAGCGACCAGCAGCAGCGGCGTCCTCCCCGCCCGCGACAGATGTGTCATCCATGTTAATAAAAGAAGGAGGATGTGGTTAACAGCAGAGAGGAGGCACAGTGAGGACGTTTATTGGACTGTACCACCCTAATTTACATACAGCGGAGGAGCATATCAAATGGTATTTTGGGGGGTATATAGTTGGAGTTAGGTGCTGATAGACATGTTTGTAGAATGCAGCAAAGAAACAATAGGATTTAGGTCAGGGCTCATAGAAGCCACTTCAGAATGGTAGAGTGTTTTCCTCTTAGCTATTCTCGGGTGTTTTTACCTGTGTGTTTTGGGTCATTACCCTGTTGCAAGACCTATGACCTGCAACTGAGACCAAGCTTTCTGACACTGGGCAGCACATTTCTCTCTAGAATCCCTTGATAGACATGAGATTTGATTGTACCCTGCACAGATTCAAGACACCTTGTGCCAGATGCAGAAAAGCAGCCCCAGAACATAACAGAGCCTTCTCCATGTTTCACAGTATATATGATATGCTTTGATATGCTTCATTTTTCCATCTGTGAACATAGAGCTGATGTGCCTTGCCAAAAAGTTCCATTTTTGTCTCATCTATCCATAGCCCATTCTCCCAGAAGCTTTGTGGCTTGTCAACATGTAGATTGACAAATTCCAGTCTGGCTTTTTTATGATTTTGTTTCAACAATGGTGTCCTCCTTGGTTGTCTCCCATGAAGTCCACTTTGGCTCACACAATGATGGCTGGTGCGATCTGACATTGATGTTCCTTGAGCTTGAAGTTCACCTTAAATCTCTTTAGATGTTTTTCTGGGCTCTTTTGTTACCATTCGTATTATCCGTTTCTTTGATTTGTCATCAATTTTCCTCCTGCAGCCACACCCAGGGGGTTGGCTATAGTACCATTGATCTTACATTTCTAAAGCATATGTGCAACTGTACTCACAGGAACATTAAGCTGCTTGAAGATGTTCTTATAACCTTTACCTTTAACTAGCTTGTCTATAAATTTCTTTTTAATCTCCTGAGACAACTCTTTCCTTCCTTTCTTCCTCTTTTCCATGTTGAGTGTAGTGCACACCATGTCACCAAACAGCACAGTGAATATCTGTAGCCTTATATACAGGTCCACTGACTGATTACAAGATTGTAGATACCTGTGATGCTAATTAGTGAACACACCTTGATTTAACATGTCTCTTTTGTTACATTATTTTCAGGGGTACCATCATTTCTGTCCAGGCCTGTTTCATGAGTTTTATTTTTTGAAAATTTCTCTGGAAGCATGGTTGAAAAGCAATATCTAACTTTCATTTGGTCATTTTTATAGATGTTTTATTTATTATTACAATTGTCAGATTCAAGTTATTCCTGTGACCATCGTGGGTTTTTCTTTCATTAAATGAGGGGTACGAGGGGTACCAACAATTTTGACCGTATGTGTATGTGATGCCCCTGGACTATTCAGGTCGTCACAGGGAACTGCACAATCTTCCCTCCCCATGCAGGATTCAACCTCCCATGGTTCAGGGTCTCTATCCTGCAGTACTGCCTACAGCAGCAAATAAAATCCTAGATACACCTTGCGCCACACCCTGTCAGGCAAACCAGTGGTCAGCTTTAGCTGGAATAGGGCCTCCCACTTAGGGGTCAGGCAGGGAGGTGGGAGGTGTCAGTGGAGTTGAGTAGGAGCCCTCGAGCTGAGAGGAGCTCTGAGGAAGCTGGGAGTTGTAGCTCCCAGGGGAGAAGCAGACTAGGTCGCAGACAGTGGTCTGGACCTAGGGGAGTCGGACCCCGGTGGCAGGGGATTGAGGCTAGATACCTGGGACCCATCTTGGAGGATGGTCAGCAGCCTGGTCTTATCAGCGGTCCGTGACTTAAGGCACAACTGGGTACACGTACCCTAGGTTGGGTAGAAGCTTCAGGCGACCCGGCAATTAACCTGTGGAGGACAGGGCCTCTATGGACTGTTCCCAAGAAGCTCAGAGATCGGGGGGACTAGCGCAACGAGGGGGATAGGGCTTACCAAATAAGCAGCCCACTGAAATCCCAAGCGTGAGCTCCTGAGAGCAGGCTCCTTCACTTAGCCATAGTGGAAAGCGGGGCCCGGAAAGCTCCAAGCTGATGGGCCACAATGGACAATTTAAATTAAGGTGCCAGGAGGAAGGTTACGGACCACCAGGCAGTGCTGCAGGGGACGGGTCCCGGACAAGCTCCCCTCGAGAGACAGCGGCAGTCAGAGACTTGGTTTACCACGTTGTCAGCGTCTTCTTTATTGCTGAGTGAGTACCTGATTAACCCCTACAACTAGCGAGCCTGCGCTCCCCCTGCACCCCATCTGACCATCCAGAGTCCCGGGACCTTCCCCTACCCGTGGAGGGTAACAACACCTAGCTGCCCCACTCCATCACCCCGGGTACTCCCAACAGCAGTGGCGGTACTCCCAATTACCGGACACCACCATGGGTGGCATCACGAACTCTATATACATCTCCTCTGTAAATAGCCCCTTCTTCATTTTGGGAGTGACCTATAGCCCCCTTGAGCCACGAGCAGTGACATCCGGATCCAAGCGGTTTGATCGCTGCTGCGTCGGTGCATGTATATACTTTATATATATATATATATATATATATATATATATATACCGTGTTTCCCTGAAAGTAAGACAGTGTCTTACATTCTTTTTACCCCCAAAAGTGCCACTATGTCTTACTTTCAGGGTATGTCTTATATTGGAAAAAATCCCACAGCAATCGCAGCAAGTCTCCATGCAATGTACCGTATGGGGACTTGCCGCGATTGCGCCCTAAGTGTACCGCAAGTTAAGGAAACTTAACCACCAGCGGCTGCACATCAGGGCACTGAGGCTCCGTGATTTTGTATGTTGTCCATGGTCCTGATGGACCACAGACAACATTACTGCAACATTTCAACATTTCTTGGTAGCCGAGCGTTCAGCTGAGCGCCCGACTGCCGGCATGTGTCAGCTCTCAGCTGAGCGCTCAGCCGCCGGCATGTCAGGGCGTTCAGCTGAGCGCCAGACCGCTGGCATGTGTCAGCTGTCAGCTGAGCGCTAAGCCGCCGGCATGTCAGGGCGCTCAGCTGAGCGCCTGACCGCCAGCATGTGTCAGCTGTCAGCTGAGCGCTAAGCCGCCGGCATGTCAGGGCGCTCAGCTGAGCGCCTGACTGCCGGCATGTGTCAGCTCTCAGCTGAGCGCTAAGCCGCCGGCATGTCAGGGCGCTCAGCTGAGCGCCCGACCGCCGGCATGTGTCAGCTCTCAGCTGAGCGCTCGGCCGCCGGCATGTCAGGGCGCTCAGCTGAGCGCTCGGCCGCCGGCATGTTAGGGCGCTCAGCTGAGCGCTTTGCCGCCAGCAAGTCAGGGCACTCAGCTGAGAGCTGTCACATGCCGGCGGCATGTCAGGGCGCTCAGCTGAGCGCTCAGCTGCCGGCATGTTAGGGCGCTCAGCTGAGCGCTTTGCCGCCGGCAAGTCAGGGCGCTCAGCTGAGAGCTGTCACATGCCGACGGCATGTCAGGGCGCTCAGCTGAGCGCTCGGCCGCCGGCATGTCAGGGCGCTCAGCTGAGCGCTCGGCCGCTGTAACTGTACTGTAAAGAAGAAAAAAAAAAATAAATAAATTTTTACTACGTCTTACTTTCGGGGTACGTCTTACATTAGCCGACCCCCCCAAAACCCCCACTACGTCTTACTGTCGGGGGTGTCTTACTATCGGGGAAACACGGTGTATATATAGATATATATATATATATATATATATATATATATATATATATATATATATACTGTATATAAAAAGTATATATATGCTTGGATACCCGATATTTACCTTGGTTACCAGCTTACCGCAGGCTGCCAGCGATGGCTCCCTGCACACTGTAGCTGTAAAAAGCCACACTTTTGGTGATCGAACTGTTCTCGAACGTAACTCGAACTGTCGAGCTTGTAGCAAAAAGCTCGAGTTCGATCTCGAACACCCCCCAAATTCACTCGAACATGAAATTGGTGAACCTCGAACCTCAAACATCGCTCATCTCTAGTTGTTAGTGCAGCGGTGAGGTCTAGTGAACCTCATCTACCCCTCACTAGTTATGGTTACTATAGGGCCTTTTTTAGGGTCCCAGATTCCTGTTCGGCGACAGTTGTGGAAACTGTATAGAGACTGGTGAGGGAAGAAGGGACAGTTGCAAGTGAGGTTAGGAGGTGCCCACCTACACCTCTCACTAGTTTCAAGGCCTCTTGTTGTTTTTGTGTCCCCGGTACCCCCTTTACTTGTGTTTTTGTTGTGCTTTAGACGCACGTAGGTCTGAACACAAGCATGACAGTTGACAATCTATTTTCCTTAGGTGGGTCGAAAAATAAAAAAATGATAAACCTTATGCCTTTTAATCCTAACCAAAAAAAAAAATAGAAAGAAAAATGATGCTGAGTAGTGATGAGAGAGCACTAAGTTACTCGATAGTTACGGTTGGAGGCTCGAATGGACTCAAATCCAGTACCAAGTATAATGGAAGTCAATGGGAAACTTGAGCATTTTTCCAGAAGACTCTTGAGTTTCTCATTGACTTCCATTATACTTGGTACTAGAGTTGAGCCCGTTCAAGCCTCTAACCAGATCGTTTCAAGTACCGAAAATTTTAGTGCTCACTCATCACTAGTCCTGACATAAAGTAAACTTATGGAAAATGATATGTATCAGCTATTTTGAGTGATATGACTTTCTGTTTTAAAGACATAAAATTAATAGTTTGACAATTGATAATTTTTTTGGATTTGTGTTCAATTACATATATTTACCGTATTTTTTTAGCATTGTAAGAAGCACTTTTTTCCCCCCAAAATTGGGTAAAATGAGGGTGCGTCGTATAACGCGGATATGACTTACCAGGGCAGCGGTGATGGAGTGGGTCATAGGAGGCAGGGTCAGCGATACTGAGGGTGTCAAGCCAGCATCGCTGCGGCAGCGGACGCCTGATCTGACTGCGGGCTCTATTGAATCGTCCACAGTTGTACGCAATTGTGACGCCCTGGACCCCAGGGGTCACAGGTAATTACATCAGCCACATACACAAACACCCCCGCCCCCTGTGAGGTCACACACATGTCACCCAAAAGGGAGACCTGATGCCTCCCTCATGGCTAGCAGAGCACACCAGGTGGGCAGAGTCAGGCGGAAAGACACGCCCACCAAGGAGACTACTGTCCTGGGGCAGGAAGTTCAAGCAGATTAGTTTGTACAGGGACAGTGAGTGGTAGTGGAGTAGCTGTCAGGGACCCGGGTAGGAGCCTGGGCCCCTTGGAGAACGTCAGGCAGGCAGACGGTGGTGGCCATCTGCAGGAGTACCGGTATAGCAACTGGCGGAACCGTACGGACCGGGCCTGGGTTGGAGCCCACCAGTCCTGAACCGGGGAGTCATACATTTACCGAAGCACCAAAAGGAGGGTACTCAGACCCCGTCCTAGCTTAGAAGCCACTGAGTATAGGCAAATTGACTGATTGCTGGCCGGACCTCAGGGGTTCATCCACAACCAAAGTCCCGAAAGAAGGCAAAAGCCCACCGAGACCGGGTGAGCACCACCGCCAAGGGCCAAACACCCGACGGGCCAGCGCCTGCGGGCAACCGAGGGCTCTTCTGGCAGCTCAACGCCGAGGAGCGGGCTACCACTTCTCAGGCAGGGGGAGCCGAAACACAACATCTAGAGGTGCATGGGAAAAGGGGCCATCATCAACCCTAACAACCAGGGGGACATCAGCAGCCTGCCGCGGGAACCGACCAGACCGAAACTTTGGTTAACCAGTGACTCAGTGTGAATTGTGAGTACACCAGTGCCATCCGGGCACGACACACTACACCGCGGCACGGCGCCCTGCACCCTGACAACAGCATCAAATAGCCCTTACAGTCCCCCACTGGACCCCGGGACACACCGCCCCTACCCACGGAGGGGCTAACATCTCGGCTGCGGCCGCAACACCAATCCCGGACGAGCCCGCCATCACTTCAGCCGCAGCGGTGGTGCGTCTCCCGTCACCACGACCCATGGGTGGCGTCACGACCCGTTACATGAAGACCAACCCTCCACACCACCTCCCCGTTTTAACAAGAGCAACGTGGCTAGAGATGAGCAAACCATTCGCGGTTCGGCTCGAGCTTGGTTCGTCGAACGGAGGTCTAGTTCGAGTTCGAGTTCGGTTCGGCGAACCACTCGAACTCATAGGTAACAATGGGAGGCAAACACAAACACATAAAAACACATTATAAATGTACACATACAGTTAATAAACATTGCCATAACACTTACCGGTCCCCTAGACGCGTCCTGCACTCTGTCTCCTGCCACTATTTCATCCGATGATCGCTGAATCTTCCCAGTAACCAGCACTGCCAGCAGTGATGCAGGACCTATCGTGACGTCAAAATAGCCATGTGACCAGTCACGTGTCTGTTATCTCATTGGCTACAGACTGGTCACATGACTATGACGCGTCATGTAGGACCTGCGAGTGCATCTATCCAGTACACTGTGATCGTTTGTGTATCGCCGTGTACCGGGGAAATGCTCTGGTACGCGGTCAGGTTCCCGGTCTGCTTCCCCGTTCTGTTATAAACCGGCTGCCACAGCCGGTCGATAACGGAGATCACCGTTGCTATAGCAATGTGCTTGTCAGTAGTGACGTCACCGCTCACAAGCAGCAGCTCGGGGAATAGCACCGCCTTCTTCCTATGCAGCACTGATGTAGTAGAGCTGCATGTGTTGAAGGAGAAAGAAGACAGAAGAGCCGGATCGTGGAGGGATGCGAGGGAGTAATAAACATGGAGTCTCTAATGTGTCTGTGTATTTATTTCTATTAAAGTATTTTTTCTCTGTGGTGTCTTTTTTAACCCTTTATTGAAGATTCTTAATGGCCGGGTCAAACTTGCCTGACATTAAGAATCTCTGGCTTAATACTAGCTAGTAAAACAAAGCCAGTATTAACCCTTATTACCCAGCAAGCCACCGTCACCAGGGCTGTTGGAAGAGTTGGATACAGCGCCAGATGATGGCGCTTCTATGAATGCGAAATTTTCTGGGGCAGCTGCGGATTGCAATTCACAGCAGAGGCGCCCAGAAACCTTGAGCTAATCTGTGCTGCGGATTCCAATCCCCAGCTGCCTAGTTGTACCTGGCTGGACACAAAAATATGGCGAAGCCTAAGTCATTTGCTTTTTAATTATTTCATGAAATAAGTGAAATAACTAAAAAAAACAGGCTTCCCTATATTTTTAGTTCCCAACCGGGTACAAATAGGCAGCTGGGGGTTGGAGGCAGCCCGTAGCTGCCTGCTGTACCTGGCTAGCATACAAAAATATGGCGAAGCCCCCGTCAATTTTTTTGGTGGGCAAAAAACTCCTGCATACAGTCCTGGATGTAGGATGCTGAGCCTTGTAGTTCTGCAGCTGCTGTCCGCTCTCCTCCATACAGACAAACAGCAGCTGCAGAACTACAAGGCTCAGCATACTCCATCCAGGACTGTATGCAGGACTTTTTGCCCCCCCAAAAAATTATTTGGGCTTCGCCATATTTTTGTATGCTAGCCAGGTACAGCAGGCAGCTACGGGCTGCCCCCAACCCCCAGCTGCCTATTTGTACCCGGCTGGGAACCAAAAATATAGGGAAGCCCTTTTTTTATTATTTCATGAAACAGTTAAAAAACAAATGATGTGGGCTTCGCCATATTTTTGTGTCCAGCCAGATACAACTAGGCAGCTGGGGATTGGAATCCCCAGCACAGGTTGGCCTGAGCTTTCTGGGCCCCTCTGCTGCGAATTGCAGTCCGCAGCCGCCTCAGAAAATGGCGCTTTCATAGAAGCGCCATCATCTGGTGCTGTATCCAACTCTTCCAGCTGCCCTTGTGACGGGTGGCTTGCTGGGTAATAATGGGGTTAGAGCTAGCTGTATATTATCAACTGGCCCTAAGCCTGAAACTCATGGTGGCACGCCAATATTAGACATGGCCACCATGAATATCTAGTACCGATAAAAAGAACCGCAACACACAGAAAAATATTTTTATTATAAATAAAACCCAACACAATTTGTGACTCCATCTTTATTGAAATAAAGAACCCCCCTCCGCAGTAATCCTGGGTCAAGGGTCCCGCACTGTCCAATCCGGATCCAATATCATCTGATCGGTTTTCTGGAAGGCAAAGCGATCAGATGATGTGTCAGGTTTAAGGGCCTGATTCACATGACACAGCAGCTGATTGTATAAACGGCTTTTATACAATCAGCTGATGCATCAGTGCAAAAAAACAAAAACACAAACTACACACTTCAGTGCAGACTCCTTTCCGACAGCATCAGCTGATAGTTTAGCCGGCCGGGCAGTAAAAAGCCGGCCTCACCGCTCGACTTATAGTGTCAGCTGATTCTGTCAGGTGACCGCATCAGCTGATCATCGCCAGGTCTGAGAAGGAGAGAGAGAAAGAAGATAGAGAGAGAAAGAGAAAGAAGAGAGAGAAAGAAGCAAAAGAGGAGAAAGAAGAGAAAGAGAGAGAAAGAAGAGAGAGAAGAAAAAGGAGAAAGTAGAGAAAGAAGAGAAAGAAAGGAGAGAGTGAAAGGAGAGAAAGAAAGGAGAGAGAGAAAGGAGAGAAAGAAAGAAGAGATAAAGAGAGAGAAAAATGAGAGAAAGAAAGGAGAGAGAGATAGGAGAGAGGGAAAGGAGAGAGAGAAAGGAGAGAAAGAAAGGAGAGAGAGAGAAAGAGAGAGAAAAAAGAGAGAAAGAAGAGAAAGAGAGAAGGAAGAGAAAGAGAGAAAGAGAGAAAGAAGAGAGAGAAGAGAAAGAGGAGAAAGAAGAGAAAGTAGGGAAAGAAGAGGAAGTAGAGAAAGAAGAGAAAGAAGAGAAAGTAGAGAAAGAAGAGAAAGAAAGGAGAGAGGGAAAGGAGAGAAAGAAAGGAGAGAGAAAGGAGAGAAAGAAAGGAGAGAGAGAAAAAGGAAGAGAAAGGAGAGAAAGAATGGAGAGAGTTAAGAGAGAGAGAAAGGAGAGAGAGAAAGGAGCGAAAGAAAGGAGAGAAAGAAAGAGAGAGAGAAAGGAGAGAAAGGAAGGAGAGAGATAGGAGAGAGGGAAAGGAGAGAGAGAGAGAGGAGAGAAAGAAAGAAGAGAGAGAAAGAGAGAGAAAGGAGAAAAAGAAGAGAAAGAGAGAAGGAAGAAAGAGAGAAAGAGAGAAAGAAGAGAGAGAAGAGAAAGAGGAGAAAGAAGAGAAAGTAGAGAAAGAAGAGAATGTAGAGAAAGAAGAGAAAGAAAGGAGAGAAAGGAGAGAAAGAAAGGAGAGAGAGATAGGACAGCGAGAAAGGTGAGAGGTAGAGAGAGAGAGCTCACAGCTGATGTCCGCCTCCTCCGCTCAGTGCATAATTAAATTATATTTATAAATATATTATAAATATAATTTATTAAAAATATATAAAAATAATAAATTTACCGGGTCTAGAACTCACGACTAGAGTTGAGCGCGGTTCGAGGTTCGAGGTTCTCCAGTTCTAGGCTCGCTTGATTTTGGGGGCTGTTCTAGATTGAACTAGAACTCGAGCTTTTTGCAAAAGCTCGATAGTTCTAGATACCTTTGAGAACGGTTCTAGCAGCAAAAAAAACAGCTAATTCATAGCTGGCTTTCCGCTGTAATAGTGTAAGTCACTCTGTGACTCACAATATTATGACATTTCAGTGTATAGTGTGCGGGAACAGCGCATTCAGATCACTGCTGTATGGATAATGGCGATCACCATTTTTTTTTTTTTCCTTGTCTTCCTTCCCTAAGCGCGCGCGTGTAGTGGGGAGGGCCATTATGTCAGCGAATCCCATACACACACACAGCTAAGTGTACTTTTAGCCAGAGAAGCAACGGCATGTGTGATAGGATGTCCATGTCACATATCCCTGCATTATAAAAACGAGTATCTGCCCGTCCGGACGCCATTATCTCTTCTGCATCCTTGGTGTCAGACATCACTGGCGCAGCTCCGTCCTGAGTCCTATCGCCGATACTGCTGTATGCGCTCCATACACAGCGCTGGACAGCTTAGGGATAGCACTTTCTATCAGTCCTTTTAAGGGCTCGTACGGGCAGGGTCAGAGCCATAGGTGACAGGTCCTGAAAACAGAGACAGCGTCTGTGTAGCTAAGGTCAGGGATTTCCTTGCTGCATTTCCCCATTAGGAGGGATAGAAAGGCAGGCTTCCATTCCTCTACCCAGAGACCCACAACCCTGGCACTGTACCCTCCTGTCCTCGGAAACACTCCAACTCATTATAACTAAGCCATTATACTAGCAAACACTGAGTGAACCTAGTGGCATCCTAAACGTGGCTATTGGACTTTTGCATAGTCGCACTAGTGCAAAGATATTTGCAGCACGTCTGCCTGCATTGCACACTCAAACTCATTGTTACTAAGCCATTATACTAGCAAACACTGAGTGAACCTAGTGGCATCCTAAACGTGGCTATTGGACTTGTGTATAGTCCCACTAGTGCAAAGATATTTGCAGCACGTCTGCCTGCATTGCACACTCAAACTCATTGTTACTAAGCCATTATACTAGCAAACACTGAGTGAACCTAGTGGCATCCTAAATGTGGCTATTGGACTTTTGTATAGTCCCACTAGTGCAAAGATATTTCCAGCACGTCTGCCTGCATTGCACACTCAAACTCATTGTTACTAAGCCATTATACTAGCAAACACTGATTGAACCTAGTGGCATCCTAAACGTGGCTATTGGACTTTGTATAGTCCCACTAGTGCAAAGATATTTGCAGCACGTCTGCCTGCATTGCACACTCAAACTCATTGTTACTAAGCCATTATACTAGCAAACACTGAGTGAACCTAGTGGCATCCTAAATGTGGCTATTGGACTTTTGTATAGTCCCACTAGTGCAAAGATATTTGCAGCACCTCTGCCTGCATTGCACACTCAAATTCATTGTTACTAAGCCATTATACTAGCAAATACTGATTGAACCTAGTGGCATCCTAAAGGTGGCTATTGGACTTTTGTATAGTCCCACTAGTGCAAAGATATTTGCAGCACGTCTGCCTGCATTGCACACTCAAACTCATTGTTACTAAGCCATTATACTAGCAAACACTGAGTGAACCTAGTGGCATCCTAAACGTGGCTATTGGACGTTTGTATAGTCCCACTAGTGCAAAGATATTTGCAGCACGTCTGCCTGCATTGCACACTCAAACTCATTGTTACTAAGACATTATACTAGCAAACACTGATTGAACCTAGTGGCATCCTAAACGTGGCTATTGGACTTTTGTATAGTCCCACTAGTGCAAAGATATTTGCAGCACGTCTGCCTGCATTGCACACTCAAACTCATTGTTACTAAGCCATTATACTAGCAAACACTGAGTGAACCTAGTGGCATCCTAAACGTGGCTATCGGACTTTTGTATAGTCCCACTAGTGCAAAGATATTTGCAGCACCTCTGCCTGCATTGCACACTTAAACTCATTGTTACTAAGCCATTATACTAGCAGACACTGCTGCCAGTTTAAGGGCCGTAGTTGCATTGTCAGTGATAATTATTGTTGTTTATTCTGCTGTTAATAAAGATAGACCACCGCTGCAATCTACACCACCTCTCAATTTTTACTACCACATTTTAAGTGCACAATCTTGTCGCAATCAAAATGAGAGGCAAAATGACAGATGCTGGTGAAAAGGGTAAGAGGCGTGTTGGAAAAGGAAAAAAAGGGTTTGTCCGTGGGGAAGGTGGCAAAGCTCCATTAACATCTGCTGAAGATAGACCATCTACCAGCAAAAGTAAGATGTCTACTACTTACCGTGGACAATCCGATGTGCTCCCTTTTTTACGGACACGGACAACTGGAACAAAGGTAGATGATGGCCAAAAAAGGAAAATGCTTGAATGGATCTCAAGTGGTCCAACAAGTGCCCTCTTCGCCACCTCAACTACTGTATCCAAAAAACACCAGTCCTCTGAGTTGTCATCCCAATCAAACTTGCTTTCTCCCAGCTCTGAAGTCTCCATCCGCCCTGCACAGTATGGTGGAACTGAGATGGCTGAGTCTGCAGAGCTGTTCAGTCACACTATAGCCTGGGAATCAGAGGTCTGCTCCCAAGCTACAGTGAGTACAGAACAGGAAATGGTCTTCAGTGATGCCCAGAACCTTTGTGACTCTGATTCAGGCCGTGAGTACCATGTTTCTGAGCATAATGTTGACCCTTTGTCACAAACTGTAACACCTGTTGTTATAGACAATGAGGAACATACTGATGACGATGAGACGCAGATACCAGATTGGGATGACAACTTAAATATTCGGTCAGGGCAAGAAGAGGCTCGGACTGAGGGTGAGGGGAGTGCAAACACAACAATTGATGAGGAAGTTCTAGATCCCACCTACTGTCAACCCACAGTCAGGCACTCGAGGAGGTCAACAGAGGTGGTGGAGGAGGATGCAACTGATGACGAAGTTACCTTGCGCCTTCCTGGACAGAGTCGGAGAACTGGTAGCATGTCTACAACTGCATCCTCAGCCACCACTCTGCCTATGAGCACTAGTCGGGGAGGATCAACAGGTCGCATGCCCTCTAAGCCTTGCCTAGCCTGGTCCTTTTTTAACAAAGCAAAAGATCGCCCAAATTATGTGATCTGTAAAATTTGTCATGGTTCTCTTAGTAGAGGTCAAAACCTCAGCAGTTTGACAACTTCTTCCATGAATTGTCACATGAATAAATATAATATGTCCCGGTGGGAAGCTCACCATGCTGCAATGCGGCCTAGCGGAGCGAACCATCCACCGCCTGCCCCTTCCAGTGCATCCGCGCGTTCTTCATCTTCTAGGACTGTGGGGACAGCTGTCACACCTGGTTTTCCACGCACAACTTTCACCACTGTAACCGCAACAGGCAGTTTGCTTGGTAGGTCGTCAGTTGGTTTGGAAGGGGAAACAAGTGCGTGTGTACAGCTCTCTCAGACATCGATAGCACCAACGTTGGATGAAGGCAGCATCATGTCTACGCCTGCACTTTCCTCACAAAGCTGCATTTTTCCAGGGACACCCTACTCAACAACATCTATGTGTCTAGATGTGGACAAATAAAAGGCCATTTCCTGCGACCCATGACAAAGCTAAGAGGTTGACTCTATCCCTCTGTAAGCTCTTGGCTACCGAAATGCTGCCTATCCGCCTAGTGGACACAAAGGATTTTAGAGACCTTATGTCTGTCGCTGTGCCCCAGTACCAGATGCCCAGTCGCCACTACTTCTCTAAGAAAGGTGTGCCTGCACTACACCAGCATGTCACACACAACATCACCGCTTCCTTGAGAAACTCTGTGTGTCAACGGGTGCATTTCACCACCGATACTTGGACCAGTAAGCATGGACAGGGACGTTACATGTCGCTGACTGGGCACTGGGTAACTATGGTGATAGATGGTGAAGGGTCTGCTGCACAAGTCTTGCCGTCCCCACGACTTGTGTGTCAATCCTCTGTCTGTCCAAGTTCCGCCACTGCTTCTGCCTCCTCCACCTCATCTGGGTCCTCCACCTCCACCCCAAGCCTGCCTAGTCAGGCCACCAGCGTTCTCACTGCGCAGAAGGAATCACGCACCCCTCATTACTATGCTGGCAGCAGAGCGCAACGGCATCAGGCGGTCTTTAGCTTGACATGTCTTGGAAATAAGAATCACACAGCTGAGGAGTTGTGGTCAGCTCTGCGGTCCGAGTTTAATAAATGGTTGTCTCCACTCAACCTGCAGCCTGGTAAGGCCGTGTGCGACAATGCTGCAAGCCTGGGTGCGGCCCTTCGCCTGGGCAAGGTGACACACGGGCCTTGTATGGCTCACGTGTTGAACCTTGTTGTCCAGCAATTCTTAACACACTATCCCGGCCTAGATGGCCTTCTGACCAGAGCACGAAAACTGTCTGCTCACTTCCGCCGTTCAACCGCCGCAGCTGAGCGACTTGCATCGCTCCAGAAGTCTTTCGGCCTGCCGGTTTATCGCCTGAAATGCGATGTGCCGACACGCTGGAATTCGACTCTCTACATGTTACAGCGACTGTGACAGCACCTTCGAGCCCTGGTGCAATACGTCATGACGTATAGCCTGGGCCAACGAGATGCAGAGGTGTGGCAGATCACCCTGATGGAGTGGTCTCAGATCAAGGACCTATGCACCCTTCTGCAGAGTTTCGACATGGCGACGAATATGTTTAGCGCTGACAATGCCATTATCAGCATGACAATTCCAGTCATTTACATGCTGGAGCACACGCTAAACACTATTCGGAGTCAGGGGGTGGGACAACAGGAAGGGGATGAACTACAGAAGGATTCATATGCGCAAGACACAACAACATCACCAAGGTCCAGACGTTCATCATCACCAAGGCGGCAGGCATGGGACCATGGGGGACAGGGATCAACAAGGGCGCATGGTAGCAGGCGAGATGTTGAGGAAGGTGCAGGAGAACATGAAGAAATTGAGGACGAACTGTCCATGGACATGGAAGACTCAGCGGATGAGGGAGACCTTGGTCAAATTTCAGTTGAAAGAGGTTGGGGGGAGATGTCAGAGGAAGAAAGAACGGTTAGCTCCTCTATGCCACAAATACAGCATGGACTTGGTCCGCATGGCCGCGCAAGACACATGAGCGCCTTCTTGCTGCACTACCTCCAACATGACCCTCGTATTGTCAAAATTAGAAGTGATGATGACTACTGGCTTGCCACACAATTAGATCCCCAGTACAAGTCCAAATTTTGTGACATAATTCCAGCCATAGAAAGGGACGCACGTATGCAGGAGTATCAGCAGAAGCTGTTACTCGATCTTAGCTCGGCTTTTCCACCAAACAACCGTGCAGGTGCAGAGAGTGAATCTCCCAGTTGTAACTTGACAAACATGGGACGGTCTCGTCATCTTCAACAGTCTACCCGTACCAGTAGCACCGTATCTGGTGCTGGTAACAGCAATTTTATGGAATCTTTTCATAATTTTTTTAGACCGTCCTTTGCAAGGACACCAGAGACAACAAGTCTGACACATAGTCAATGGCTGGAGACGATGATACAGGAGTATCTCCAAATGAACATCGATGCCATGACTTTGCAAATGGAGCCTTGCTCATTTTGGGCTTCAAATCTTGAAAAATGGCCAGAGATCTCAACTTACGCCTTGGAGATTTTGTCGTGTCCAGCTGCCAGCGTTGTCTCTGAACGTGTCTTCAGTGCTGCTGGGTGTGTGCTGACAGATAAGCGCACGCGTCTGTCCAGTGACAATGTGGACAGACTAACGTTCATCAAAATGAACAAGTCATGGATCCACCAGGAATTTACTACCCCTGTGTCATCCTGCGGAGAGTAAATGCTTGTGGATTTGGAATGTGCTTGATGCAAATCAAAACATCCTGTTTGCAACTAGGGCACAAGTGCTGACACTGATGGGGTGTCTGTGTGGCTCAATTTTTTGAAAAAATGGAGACTCCGCTTGGAGTAACCCTTGCTTACATTGTTTTTAAAAGGAGCCAAGATGAACAAGTCATGGTTCAGCAAAGACTTTATCTACCTACCCCGGTGTCATGCTGGGGACGGTTAATTATGGCGTATTTTTGAATGTGCTTGATGCAAATCTAGCTGTGAAGTGTACAACTGGGGCACAACTGCTGCCACTGAATGGGTGGGTGTGTGTGGGGCCCAATTTTTAGAAAAAAAGGGAGACTCCGCTTGGAGTAACCCTTGCTTGCTGTGTTTTTAAAAAGGAGCCAAGATGAACAGAGCTGGGATCAGGAAAGACTTTATCTACCTACCCCGGTGTCATGCTGGGGACGGTTAATTATGGCGCATTTTTGAATGTGCTTGATGCAAATCTAGCTGTGAAGTGTACAACTGGGGCACAACTGCTGCCACTGAATGGGTGGGTGTTTGTGGGGCCCAATTTTTGGAAAAAAGGGAGACTTTGCTTGGAGTAACCCTTGCTTGCTGTGTTTTTAAAAAGGAGCCAAGATGAACAGAGCTGGGATCAGGAAAGACTTTATCTACCTACCCCGGTGTCATGCTGGGGACGGTTAATTATGGCGTATTTTTGAATGTGCTTGATGCAAATCTAGCTGTGAAGTGTACAACTGGGGCACAACTGCTGCCACTGAATGGGTGGGTGTGTTTGGGGCCCAATTTTTGGAAAAAAAGGGAGACTCCGCTTGGAGTAACCCTTGCTTGCTGTGTTTTTTTAAAAGGAGCCAAGATGAAAAAGTCATGGTTCAGCTAAGACTTTATCTACCTACCCCGGTGTCATGCTGGGGACGGTTAATTATGGCGTATTTTTGAATGTGCTTGATGCAAATCTAGCTGTGAAGTGTACAACTGGGGCACAAGTGCTGCCACTGATGGGGTGTGTGTGTGGCCCAATTTTTGGAAAAAAGGGAGACTCCGCTTGGAGTAACCCTTGCTTGCTGTGTTTTTTTAAAAGGAGCCAAGATGAACAAGTCATGGTTCAGCAAAGACTTTGCTACCTACCCCGGTGTCATCCTGGGGACGGTTAATTATGGCGTATTTTTGAATGTGCTTGATGCAAATCTATCTGTGAAGTGTACAACTGGGGCACAACTGCTGACACTGAATGGGTGGGTGTGTGTGGGGCACAATTTTTGGAAAAAAAGGGAGACTACGCTTGGAGTCACCTTGCGGTGTTTTACATGATTTTAGAAGGGCATGCCATGCCTATATCTGCGTGTCCTCCTCTTTTTCCTTGTCCTGCTCTTTTATTTTCGCATGAGTATATGTCCTTGTCACTTTCCCATGTGTTTGTGTTGTGTGTTGGTGTTTTCTAGGTGTTTTTATGTGTTTGTGAATGCCTGCCATTGTTTCCTATGCGGTTCGAGTTCGGTTTGTCGAACATTCGACAAACCGAACTCGAACGGGACCTCCATTCAGTGAACCGACCTCGAGCTGAACCGGCGCCGGTTCGCTCATCTCTACTCACGACCTTATGCTCCCTAGGTGAGCACACTATCTACTCAGCTTTTGCTTCTAATGTGAATGATAGGCACATTTGGTAGTCTTCAAGTCTGGATTGCTGAAGTCTCAGCTGACCACGTGATTCATTTAAAGCTATGTGAAGCTCATTCAGAGCACTCGTGTTCTGTAGCAGGGATGACATTGTCGTGTGGATTACGTTGGACCTTGAGGGGTATTGGAGGATTTTGATAAAATGGTGAAACTGTGTTTATTTGTCTTTTATTCCAAATAAAGGATTTTTTGCGGTGTGTGTTTATTTACTTTCACTTTATAAACAGATAATAATTATAATTTGAAATTATAAATAAAAAAAAAAAAAATCTTCACCAGGACTAGAACTCCCAAAGCTATGCTTCTTAGGCAGGCGCTTTACCCACTAGTCTATTACTTCTTGGAGAAGAGATTGGCAAATTTTCTAATCTTGAAGCCTGCTGTGCTGACTGAAGTCTCTGCTTCATTGCTACGGAGCCACTACATCCCGAGAGAGCAGAGCTGACCTTGTCATGTGGATTATTACTTCGGACCTGGAGGGGTATTTTTGGGATTAATAAAGGGGTGAACCAGGCTTGTTTTTTTGGCTTTTATCTCAAATAATGGATTTTTTGCGGTGTGTGTTTCTTTACTTTCACTTACAGGTTAATCATGGAAGGTGTCTCGGGGAGACGCCTGCCATGATTAAACTCATTATTACCCCAATTGCCACTGCACCAGGGCAATTCGGGATGAGCTGGGTAGAGTCCCAGGACTGTTGCACCTAATGGATGCGGCAATTCTGGGCGGCTGCAGGGTGATATTGTTAGGGTGGTGGGCTCCCCATACCGTGGCGCTCTCCATCCTGACAATACCAGCCTCCAGCTGTGCGGCTTTATCCTGGCTGGTATAAAATATGGGGGAAAACGCATTTTTTTTTTTTATTATTTATTTATTTATTTTAATGCACGATATAGACCCGCCCACCGGCGGCTGTGATTAGTTGCAGTGAAACAGCTGTCACTCAGCTTGGGGATGTGTCTGACTACAACCAATCATAAGCGCCGGTGGGCGGGGAAAGCACGGAATAACTAATTGACTAATGAAGCGGCAGCCATTTTCTAAAGAGGAAAAGACGCCGCAGATTTGTGACAGCCGGGGAGCGAGACGCCCGTGATCGGTGAGTAGGAAAGGGAGAGGGATTGTGCTGGGGACACAGGACACATGCAGATAGAAACATGTGCACATAGCCTTACTGTGAAAAGCCACATTTATAGTGATAGAACCATTCTCGAACGTAACTTGAGCTACCAAACTTTTAGCAAAAAGCTCGAGTTCAAGTTCTAACTAGAACACCCCCCAAAATCACTCGAACCGCGAACTGGAGAACCGTGAACCATGAACCGTGCTCAACTCTAGACGTGGCCCCTAGTCCAGAGGCGCTCGTGCCACCGACAACCTGAGCCCGGACCTCGAGCGGCTCAGCCCGAGCAAGCGGCCGGGCCCCTCTCAGGGCGGTACACAATGATCTTCAAGAATATGGCTGCTGAGGCGGCACATGAACAGATTGACGTGATGGACTTCAATAAATGGCCGCAGAGGCCTTTCTGCGCATGTGCCGCCTCCACGGCTATTTTCTTAAAGTCCATTGCATCAACTGTGGGAGATTCAATGGAGTCAGATCAGGCACCTGCTGCCACAGTGACACCCCAACACCCCGTTCTGTGACCCTCCTAAGTCGTTCCACTGCACTGATACCTCTGCAGCACACCGGCAGATCAATGGCGCCTGCCGTCGCGACACCCCTGAGGCTGCAGTGTCCCCGACCCTCCGTTCACAGACCCTCTTGAGATGCAACACCCCCTCCTCTGAGCCCAGAGCATTGCTGACCCTGCCTCTTGTGACCTTCCTGAGCTGCTCCATCACCGCCACTCTCCCTTGGTAAGCAAAAGGATTACGACGCACTAAGATTATAAGATGGACCCTCATTTTAACATTAAAAATTATTTTTTTTCTATGTTCCTGCTCTAAATTTGGGATGCCTCTTATAATCCGGGTGGTCTTATAAATTGGAGCATACGGTAAATAAACCTAGGTTTAACACTAACATAAAGTCTAATGTGTTACGAAAAAACAGTTTTAGAATAACTAGGAAATGTAGACCCATTATTAGCACATAAAGTGGCACATACCAGATTTGACAAATTTTGCCTCGCCGGGGAGTTGAAAACTGGCTTCAGTGGTTAGGGGTTAAACCCTACCCTTGATCCAACCTAGCAAATACTTTTGTGTCTCCTGTGTTAAAATAATTGATATTTTGCACTTTTGTTTAACATAATGAGTGACCATTAAAAAAGAAAAATAAAAATATCACCTCAATGATGGCAGCATTGTTAATTGATACATGCTGAAAAAGCTATAGATAGGTCGATAACATACACAGATAGGGGAGGCTACACAAATATACATCCCAAAATAAAACAAGTTTGCTTCTCATTGCATGTACTGCATGAGATGTGTTCCTCATTATGTATTTGACATTGAAGATCTCTGTGCAGGTCTCTTTGTGTTCTGAAATAGCCACAGATCTAAGAGAAAATATAAATAATTGTGTCATTATTATACAGTGCGTAAGATCCATACATGAAAAGAAATGAAAAATAATTGAGCTATACTTACCTTCTGACATATAAGATGAAACATACAGCAGACAATCATCACTTTCATGTGATTCCACTTAGAAACAATATTAA
Organism: Anomaloglossus baeobatrachus; assembly: GCF_048569485.1. NCBI lineage: Eukaryota > Metazoa > Chordata > Amphibia > Anura > Aromobatidae > Anomaloglossus > Anomaloglossus baeobatrachus. Next base: position 105,694,641 of record NC_134355.1, on the reverse strand, counting down.
TTATATTTGAGAGCAAGAATGAGTTTACAAAGGCAGAGAGCACATAATATCTGCCATAAGCAGATGACAGTTTTATGTAGTTTACATTAATATTGTGAATTCCATTTCACAAATAGTATTTGATTAGCAGAACATATTCTCCACATATTCAATACTGAATATTTGCAATTCACTGTGCAAAAGTTATAAGCAGGTATGAAAACATGCTGCGTAGTCAGGGATCTTTGAAACAAGTAGTAATACATTTTTTAATAATAAACAAATAGGAAAGTGAGAAAATATAAGAGAAATTAAAATCAAATCAATATTTAGTATGACCACTCGATTCCTTCAAAACAGCAGTGAAGCATTAATTCTTCTAGGATCCCAGGCACATACTTGGGCGGCAAGATGGCTCAGTGGTTAGAATTGTATCCTTGAAATGCAGGAGTCCTATTTGACCAAGGACTACGTCTGCAATGAGGGTGTCTGTTAGGGCTAGGACCCACGACGAGTAAAACGGAGATTTTTTTATCGCATTCCACTCGGACCAATTTTACTCTATGGGAACGCTCTCATGAGCGATTTTTTTCTCAGCGCTAATCGGACTGAGAAAACAATCGCAGCACGCTGCAGGTGGAATCCGATTGATTTTCTCACACACCCATACAAGTCTATGGTTGCAAGAGAAACATTGCACTGCACTCAGATGACACCGGAGTGCAGTACAATAATTGCAACAGCTGACAATGGAGAAGATAGGGAGATTAGTCTCTCCTTCCCCTCCGCAGCTCCCGCCCTCTTCTCCGTGGCTGTGCTGCGATTGCAGGTTTACATCACAGTGACATGACACTTGGTTTACACTCCAGCAGAGCGGGAGCCGAGTGTCATACAATGCACTCGCAGTAGTGCTCATGTGGCCCCAGTCTTATATAGAATAAAATAAATGCAGTTCTTGTTGGAACTAAGCGGAGAGGTTCCTCCAATCATTTTGCAGAAATAAATACAGATCTTCTTGTGCAAATGCTTCGGTTTCTTCAGGTAATTCCAGACAGACTTGCGATTATGAGATCAGACTTATGGGTAGATACTTATCTATATGAAATACAATAAGGGAAGCATCTGATTGGCTCCAAATTTAGGTTGTGTTCACATGTCCTAAATACTTAGTTAGAACAGATCCTGCAGAGATCTGTTGGCAAAATTGTGGCGTTTTTTTTTTATACATATTGGAGTCTATAGACAAAAAATCTGTTAATGGATTACTAGTTATCTTCCATATTGAAACAGAACCTGTAAGAAAAAACAGATCCATTATAAATGCAAGAATAATAGATGACTAAATAGCAATCCGTTAATGGTTTCATTCTTCGTAGATAAAAAAAAGGATCCAGCAAACATCAGTTATTTAACAATGGACAAAAAAGTTGTGTTTACAAATCTTTTTGCCAACGGATCTCTGCAGGATCCATTCTAACTAATGATTACTGATCTCTGCAGGATCCATTCTAAGGCCAGAGTCACACTTGCGAGTGCATCGCGTGTAACTCGCGCGAGTCTCTCATTGAATCACCCGGCATTGACGCACACTCTCCGGACAGGAGCGTCTCAGCTGCATAGACATACATGCAACCGACCCGCTCCTGTCCGGAGAGTGCGAGTCTGTGTCGGGTGATTCAATGAGAGACTCGCGCGAGTTACACGCGAGGCACTCGCAAGTGTGACTCTGGCCTAACTAATGATTACTGATCTCTGCAGGATCCATTCTAACTAATGATTACAGGACATGGGAACTCAGCCTTATTCTGCAGCAGGACAGTGACCCCAAACATGCAGCCAATGTCATTAGGAACTATTTTCAGTGTAAAAGAAAAACAAGGAGAAACTATGATATGGTGGCGACAGATCCCGTGATTTCAGTATAATTGAATCAATCCAATGCTAAAATCCATGATGCCATCATTGATTTCCTGTGAAACTTGGCCTTTGGGTGAACTAACTTCATATTATAATTTAATTCTGTTTATATATTGCAATATAATGTATTGGGGCATCTAGAATAAGCGATCAGATGATTATAGGTTTAAGATCGTGAGCTGTCAGTGTGCTGTCCATGTGCTATCTGTGACAGCATGGACTTCTATACTCACCTGTCCTTGGCGCTGCTGTCTCCAGTGCTGTTGTCTCTGGATCCGCAGTGCAGTGAGTATTCATGAGCGTAATGAGCGAGCCCAGAATCAATTGACAGCAGCGCTAAAAACAGCAGTGCCTGAGACAGATAAGTAGAAAAATTCTTTATTTTTATGTGACACGTGTTTTCTATGATACGTGTAACACTGATGTCACATGGAGCACATCAGTATGCGGTCCGTGTGACATCAGTGGGGACGGAGAGAAACTAATTTGTCCTGTGCGGAACACATAGACGCGCATGTGCGCCACACAGATAACCGTCCTTGAGAAAACATGGATGATTATAATGAGTCTGTTATGTCCATGTCTCCGGTACATATGAAAATGAGCGTCATTCATACCGGAATCATTGACGTGTGAAGGGGGCCTTATATGGATGGTACTTAAATACTATTGTCCTACCTCTCCATTTGCCAAACCAGCCTCATCTGAATTGGGAAAGAAAATTGAACCTGGCAGAGCTTGCAATTAAAACCTTTATGTGGGAAAGATGAGTTTTTAAAGGTGCTGAGCCCTAGAGGAGAGGGGTGGGGGAAAACACCCAATATGTACTACAACAAAGAAAAAATATAGGACCCACATGGCAAGGGCTGGCTTTCACATGATTACCATCATGATGGGCACACATGTCCCACGGCTGTCCCAGCAACCGATCAGATCCCATCACAAGCACAAAGATGGGCACATAGTATGAAATGCCCCCGTTCCGGTATGCATTAAATGTCAGAGATTGAAAACATGATTTTACTGGTTAAGGGACGTAAGCGGAGCTCCGCTGCACTTTCAGCTGATTAAATAACCTAGCCACCATCTGCTGGCAAAGAGGCAGGCTTGGCTTGCGAGCCTTCATCAAATTTAGGGAGCCAACATATGATGTACCAGTATGTCATATGTCAGCAAGGTGTTGAAAATATAAAAATATGAAAAACTTGAAAAAAAATTCAAATAAAGTATTTTTTGTATTTAATAAAGAAGTTAAAAAAGCATATTTGGCATCATCAGGCACATAAACATAAGAATCATGAAAATGTAGAACTAATTAACTATATTGTAAATGGTGGTCAGTGGTTAGCACTGCAGTCTGGCAGTGCTCGGGTCCTGGGCTCAAGTCCCACCAAGGACAACATCTGCAAGGAGTTTGTATGTTCTCTCCGTGTTTGCGTGGGTTTCCTCCCACACTCCAAAGACATACTGATAGGGAATTTAGATTGTGAGCTCCAATAAGGGCAGTTTTTCTGGTATATGTAAAGTGCTATGGAAGTAATGGTGCTATATAAGTGAATAATTATTATTGTTATTAAATGTCATAGAGTAAAAAAGAGGAGAAAAAAAATTGAAATTACAGAATTCGGTATTTTTCAGTTATAAATTCCTTGGAAGTGATCCATAGACATCTACGGACACTGGTAAGCTTGCAAACATTTGTATATCAATATTTTTATGGATTCCTAAACTTTTCATTACCACTTAAATAAAAAAAAACCTTATATGTTTAGTATCGCTGAAATCATACTGATTTGGAGAATAAGGCTATGTGCACACTGAGTATTTGGTTGCAGAAATTTCTGTACTAGATCTGTATCACTTGGCAGAAAAAAAATGTATGTTTTTTCCAATAGTTTTGCAGTTTTTGCTGCATATTTTATGTGTTTTTTCAGTATGTGTTTTTTTCCATGCACTTTCTATGCATTCTGGGGTGGAAAATGCTGCAAAAACACTGAAAGAATTGACATGCTGGAGATTTGCTTTTGCACCAAATCTGCAAGGGAACAAAAGTAACGTGCACAAAACGTCAGGATTTTCATTGACTTTGCTGGCATAAGGATTTGCATGCAGTTTTGTAACATAACGGCAATAAAAAAAACCATCAAAAGAAAGGGATAAATAAAGCATTGCATGCATACACCCTTATAATTCCAAGTCATTTTTACTTCCCAATGCATACTGTGAAAATAAACTCCCCAAAAACAATTACAGAACTGCATTTTTGGGCACTTTCACTGCACATGTATTTTTTTCCATTTTCCAGTATAATATATGTCAAAAGGAATAGTGTCATTCAAATTATAGCTCATCGTGCAAAATTAAGCTCCCATATGGCTATCATAGTGAAATAGAATTTAAAAGTTATGGCTCCGAGAAGAAAAGGAGAAAAAAAAGAGAAACAAAATCGAAAAATCTTTGCAATGGGGTTAAAAGTAGAGATGAGCCACCCCCCTAGCGTTCGAGTTTGGTTCGTTTTGTCGAACGGAGGCTCCGTTGACGAATGTTCGACGAACCATTTGACGAACCACTCGAACCCCATTGAAAACAATGGGAGGCAAACACAAACACATAAAAACACATTACACATGTACACATACAGTTAATAAACATTGCCATAACACTTACAGGTCCCCGCGACGCGTCCTGCACTCTGTCTCCCAACGCTTTTCCTTCCGATAATCGCTACGTCCTCCCGGTAACCAGCACTGATGTTAAGACCTATCGTGATGTCAAAATAGCATGTGACCAGTCACGTGTCTATTACCTCATTAGCTACAGACTGGTCACATGGCTAAACGTTATGCTAGGTCCTGTCAGTGCATCTCTCTGGTACGCGGTGATCATTCCAGCATCTCCGTGTACCGGCAAAATGCTCTGGCACACGGTCGGCTTCCCCGTTCCTGCATGTGGGCACTCTTTACAAAGTCAGCCACATGCAAGGACTGGCAACCACAGCCGGTGAATTGCGGCACCGGGAATCACGTGATCGGAACACCGTTGCTACGGTAATCCACCTGTTAGCGGTGACGTCACCGCTTACAGCCCGCAGATTCTCCTCAGTCACTGAGTGAATAGACTGAACGGGAAGCAGCAGCGTCTTCCTCCCATGCAGCTGCATGGGTTGAAGGAAAAAGAAGACAGAAGACCAGGATCATGGAGGGCTGACAGGGAGTAATAAACATTGAGTCTCTAAGTGTGTCTGTGTATTAATTTCTATTAAAGTATTTTTTCTCTGTGTGGTATCTTTTTATTTAACCCTTTATTAAAGATTCTTAATGGCCAGGTCAAACTTGCCTGACATCAAGAATCTCTGGCTTAATACTAGCTAGTAAAACAAAGCTAGTATTGACTTATTATTACCAAGCAAGCCACCCGGCTTCAGGGCTGCTGGAAGAGTTGGATATGAACCACCCCGCACTTGGCTGCAGCAGAGCCGCTCGGGTCCGGGCTCGTTTGGTGGGTGGCTCGAGCGCCTCTGGACCCGTGTGTCACGTCGCTCTGCAAGGGGTTGCTGGCGATCTCGATGGGGGTGGTTAGGTAGGTGTACGGCCGGAGCCATGTTTGAGTTCGTGACGCCACCCATGGGACATGGTGAAGGTGTAGACACCCCTGCTGCGGTTTCAGGGGCACCCGGGGGAGATGGTAGTGCAGTAAGATGTTAACTTCTCCGTGGGCAGGGATGGTGGCCCCGGGACCCGTTTGGGGAGAATGGAGATTGGGGTGGTGCAGGGCGGCGCACGGCCGGGTGGCACTGTTGTACTCATGATCACTGATGCACACAAGTCTCTGATGAACAAAGTTGATGGTGGTCGGTGCCCGCAGCAGGCTGCGTCTTGTCCCCCACCCGGGTTGGTGGTCCTGGCCTTCTTCCTGCACCTTCTATGTTTGTGTAGACTGCCTGTGCCTTAGCAGCGGGAGTCCGCTCCCCGACTATGTATGTACCGGTGGAGTCCATTTAGCCACAGGCGCTGGCCCGTGGGATCTCTCTGCCTGTACGGTGGCTTTCTATCCCCCTCGGTGGGCTGTTGCCTTCTTTCGGGTCTTGGGATGAGAAAGGACCTAAGGTCCAGACCTCAATCAGTAAATTCGACGTGGTCCAGTGGTTTCTGGGCCTCGTTCTGGGTCTGAGTACAGCCCTTGTGATCTGGTTTCCAGTCGGTTCCCCGGTTCGGTACCGGCGGGCCACTACCCTGTCCCGGTCTCTTACGGTTCCACCTGGCCGTCTTCCCGGCTCCTGCAGGTCAGGCCACCACCTGCCTCCTAGCCAAGGTTCCAGGGCTATGACACTGGCACCTGTCAGTTTCCGCTGCAGACCTGTCACCACAGGCCTGCTGCACACTCCTTCACTCCTGACCTAATCTAACTTGAACAACTGACTTTTTCAACTGCCCTTTTACAACTGAACTACAGTTTCCTACCTCAGGCCCTCTGGACTCCTCGGTGGGTGTGGCCAACCACCTAGCGCCGCCCCCTCGTGTGACCACCAAGCTCTGAAGGAGGTGACTAGGTTTTAGTGTGGTTGGCTGCTGTTACCGTTTTAGGGGGACGGGGGTTATGCAAGGGCCTACCTGTGACCACCTGGCTACTCCAGGGCATCACAGATACAGCGCCAGATGATGGCGCTTCTATGAAAGTGCCATTTTCTGGGGTGGCTGCGAACTGCAATTCACAGCAGAGGGGCCCAGAAAGCTCGGGCTAACTTGTGCTACGGATTCCAATCCCCAGTTGCCTAGTTGTAATTCATGAAATAATTAAAAAAAGGGCTTCCCTATATTTTTAGTTCCCAGCCGGGTACAAATAGGCAGCTGGGGGTTGGGGGCAGCCGTACCTGCCTGCTGTACCTGGCTAGCATACAAAAATATGGTGAAGTTCACGTCATTTTTTTTTTTAGTTTTTTGGCAAAAAAAATAAAAAATGCTTCCCTGGATTTTCCATTGCCAGTGAAGGTAACACCAAGCAGTGGTGGTTAGCAGTCAGTAGCTGCTTGGATTACCCTTAGCTATCAATACAGAAAATGCAGCGGGAGCCCATATATATTTTTTTTAATTAGTTATTTAAATAACTAAAACAAAAATGGGCTTCCCTATATTTTGATTGCCTGACATCACAGTACTGTAAAAATAAATCATTAAACAAAATGACGTAGCGCTCCGCGGTATTTTTGATTCTCAGAGCAGATAACACAGACAGCTACGGGTTGCCACCCCCATCTGCCTGGCGTTACCTTGGCTGGCAATCAAAATACAGAGAGGCCCATTAATTTTTTTATTTAAAAAAATAGTTAATAAAAAATGCCGTGGGGTCCTCCCATTTTTGATAGCCAGCTAGGGTAAAGCAGACGGCTGTAGCCTGAAAACCACAGCTGGCAGCTTTACCATGGTTGGTGATCCAATGTGGAGGTCACCCAAGGCTCTTTTTTATAATTATTTTATAAATAATAATAATTACAAAAAAAAAGTAGGGTCCCCCCAAATTGGATCACCAGCCAAGGTAAAGCGGACAGCTGGGGTCTGGTATTCTCAGGGTGGAAGGTCCATAGTTATTGGCCCTTCACAGCCTAAAAATAGCAGGCCGCAGGCGCCCCAGAAGTGGCGCATCCACTAGATGCGCCAATCCTGGCGCTTCGCCCCAGCTCATCCCAAGCCGTGGTGCAGTGGCAAACGAGGTGATAAATGGGGTTGATACTAGCTGTAAGGTCACCTAATATCAAGCCCAGCAGTTTGGGATCTCATGGCGTCTATCAGATACCCGACATCACAAACTGTCAGTTCTAACAAAAAAAAATAGACAAAAAAATGTATTTGAAAAAACACTCCTCAAAACATTTCCTCTTTCACCAATTTATTGTAAAGAAAAAAAAATAAGGGGGTCCCACGATGACTCTGGACTGTCTAGAATATGGGGGACACGCTCAGGGAACGTATCCCCCATATTCTAGGAGTGCAGATCCTACATGTGAGGAGTGTGGGTGCAATGAATCTGCACTCACTCTCCCCGGGTCCACAGCAGAAGAGTCCATGTTGTAACTGTTGCTACCAAAGCTGCAATACCCTGTGCTCATGAGGTAAAGGCATGCCTAATCAGGAGAACTGTTCTAAATTTCCAAATATTGGTATTTTCTGATATTATTGCTATTCCACCTATTATATATTGGGGATAGGATCTTGGAGATGGAATACCACTTTATGTCCAGTTATCCAGCTGAATGAATGCTAAACAACAGAGCTCGCTATTTAGACATGTTTTCTTGTGGCGTTTAACGGACTCTCATGTTTGGTAGTCGTTCAGCAGGGCAACTATAAAATCAAATACCTCCATTTGGAAATGAAGTATAGTTTTCATGAGCAACTATGTTCCTTACCTCATGAGCAGGGCATTGCAGTAGCTTACAGATGCATGGTTACCACCACTCACTGTGTCTGAACACAGGAAATTGAGCTGAACTTTTGATGTCACTGCTGCACACACTGCACACACTGCTGAGGGCACCCCTGCGGTGACCTGGGCTGACCTTATGAGGTCCAGGTCACTGCACGGAATCACACACTGTAGTGTGTGTGTGTGTGTGTGTGTGTGTGTGCCTGCTGGCGCTGCTCTTACAATCAATAGAGAATATTCGGTTCTCCATTGAATGTGACATTGAGTATGGGATTGACATGAGATCCCCTAATTGGATTATGGTGGACTAGAATTAGAACTTTGACAGGGAAATAAATTGGGAAAGAGGGTGTCTCTTGTCTTTATTTATTGAACAATTATCTCCTTTTATGCCTTTTCAGATTTGCTTTTGGGGAATGTCATGGGAACTCACAATGGATAATCGTGGACCTTTTGTATGTTTATTTTTTTTAAAAAAAGGTTTTGTTAAAATAAACTTTTTTTATTCTCCTTTCAACTACTGGATTAGTAATGGGGGTGTCTGCTAGATGCCACCCATTACTAATACCAGGGCTTGATGCCAGCTGGAGCTGATATTACCACAGATATTACCCCGTTGCCACCATTTGCTGCTGCAGTTCTTGTGCTGGATATGAAAACTGGGGAAACCCACGGCATTTTTTTAAATTAAAAAATAAAAATGCTGCAAAACAGCTGGCTAAGCAAGCTATCTATCCATTGAGCTATTCTATCTGATCTTTATTTCTTTCTCTTTCTTTCTCTCTTTCTCTTTCTTTCTTTCTTTCTCTCTTTATTTCTTATCTCTCTATTTTATCTGTTTTATATATCTATCTTTCTATATCTACCTATATTTTTTTCTGGCTTTGCACATCTTTTTCACATTAAAATAACATTCATTTCAGTATCCCATGTGCGTAGTGGCAAATCACAGTAATAGTGGTAATCAACACAGCTATGGCATTATCGTGATTGGTAGACAATCCCCGCATAGTTTAGGCACTTGACCTAAACGCAAGGATAACGCAGTGTCTGTATGGGTATAATAATAATAAAAAAATCCATCTGACGCGTTGCCGTCTGTGCCTCTGTCTATGTGCATGCTATGACAATTTATGGTGTCAGGTGAATGGAATTATTTTGACCCTGTTGGAGTGCTGCATAGAGTCGAAATAAGAGTAGTAGTATACTGCAGTTGTATAGCACCAATACCTAGGCAATAATATCGATCCTACATTAACTATAATTGTTTGGGTGTATAAATAAAAAATTAGTGATCTTGACTTTATATCTGACGATCAATACTGATGTGTGTATAGAATAGGGGCTTATAACCGTCCTTCAACAAGGTGTGTCTCCCTGTTTAATTTTAATATTTGTATATTTGACTGTTCAATAAAGTTTGGGTTTTATCCTAAAAGAAGTTATTGAATTTATTAATATGCATATATACACTCTTTGTGTCTCCTGAGCTGAAATCTGGTGACAATGTTGTAGGTGTCTAAATTGAGTGATGCTTCTTATTTTAAGTTGGGACTAATGTGTTAATTAATCCCCGCATAGTGGCTGAAATCATATGCGAACCATGCGGGGCAGGGACATGCGGAGCATCTGAAGCTAGTGACAGTATCGGGTCGGCAGCGAGAGGAGATGTGACAAGCGGTGGCCATGGAGGACAGTGACAGCGCTGACATCGGGAGGGCAGGACTTCATCACCGCAGGTAAGGAACTTCACTAACCTCCTGACGGCAGCACTTGTCATCCCTGCGGCTGCTGTCACTGCAGTGTGGGCAGCTGCGGACACCGTACAGTGCGGGCAACTGCGGACACTGCAGTGCGGGCAGCTGCGGACACTGCAGTGTGGGCAGCTGCAGACACCATACAGTGCGGGCAGCTGCGGACACTGCTGAGCGGGCGGCCACGGGGCTGGAGCGGGACAGAGACTGCAGCGGCATCCGACGGAAGTCACACGCAAGTGCTTCTGTGTGGCTTTCGGGGATTTTTGCACATGTAGCCAGGGTACACATCGGGCTACTAAGCAAAGCGCTTTTCTTGGATACCCGATATTTACCCTGGTTACCAGCTTACTGCAGACTGCCAGCGATGGCTCCCTGCACACGTAGCTGTAAAAAGCCACACTTTTGGTGATCGAACCGTTCCCGAACGTAACTCGAACTGCCGAACTTTTAGCAAATCGTTTGAGTTCGTCGAACGACTCGAACACCCCCCAAAATCACTCGAACATGAAATTGGCGAACTTCGAACCTCGAACATCGCTCATCTCTAGTTAAAAGTCCTTTTTTAACCCAATACAGTTTTATTTTTTAAAAGCAGGTTGTTTCTATAATGATGAGATTCCCAGCAGATGCATTCAATTTGTAATATTTTTTTATCTACCATATATTAGATATTGGCTTCGGAGTGGTTTACACAACAATTGTTTTCTTTTTCCAAAATATGTACCTTTATAAAATAATATCAAAAATAATGTATTGTCAATGGAACAAATTCAACAAAGCTTTTATGCTAGAATTCAGAGACATAATTATACAACTTTTGCTGTTCTGCACCTTTTTCTACTACACTTTTTTCCTTCGACTCAATTTTCCATTAATATGCTTGGATACTGCACTCTGTAAACAGCCAGCTTCTTTAGCAATGACCTTTTGTGGCTTACCCTTTTTGTGTAGTGTGTCAATGACTGCCTACTAAACATCTATCAAGTCAGCAGTCTTCCCCATGACTGTATAGCCTACTGAACAAGACTAAGGGACCATTTTAAACACTTAGGAAGCTTTTATAGGTGTTTGTGGTAATTATTCTAATTTTCTTAATTAGTTAATGACTTTTGGGTTTTCATTGGTTGTAAGCCATAATCATCAACATTAAAAGAAATAAACACTTGAAATAGATCACTTTGTAATGACTCTATATAATATATGTGTTTCCCTTTTTTTGTATTGAATTATTAAAATAAATTAACTTTTTGCTGATATTCTAATTTATTGAGATGCACCTGTATGTTTGCAGGTTCTCCCAGTCTCACCACCGTAGTTTCCTGTAAAGAATGAGGTCGCCTTTGGGCCAAATTCACATACCATGGATTTGTCGTAGATGTGTAGTATGGATTCCACACAGCATGTCCACAACAATTTTCAATTCAGTACAATTAAATGGGTCTGTTAAAATTCTAGTCACACATTGTGGAAAAAAATCAGCATGAAAATGAAAACATGGTGCAGGTTTCAGATCTCCAGCAAACTCCTTATTTTGTAAATTCTCTTTATTATTTCACCCTATTCAATGCTTAGTAAACAGAATAGGTCAAATCTGTAGCCAAATCCACAAAGAAATCCATAAGTAGCATGGAAAGACTAAAGGCTGCTTTACACGCATAACAACCAATCTGTGTCCAGTAAACATGTCAAGGAAGTGCTGATGAGGGGATAGATGCATCAAATGTGACGCCATGGACTATTCGGGTCATCACAGGGTTTTGCACAATCTGCCCTTCCCATGCAGGATTCAAACCCCCATGGTTCTGGGACCCTAACCTGCAGTACTGCCTCCACCAGCATTCACAAATCCTAGATATACTTTGCACCACACCTGTCAGGCACACCAGTGGACTGCTTAAGCAGAAATAAGGCCACCCACCCAGGGATCAGGCAGGAAGGTGGGAGGTGTCAAGTCAGTCGAGTAGTAACCCTCAAGCTGTGAGGAGCTCTGAGGGAGCTGGAAGTTGAAGCTCCCAGGGGGGAAGCAGACTAGGTCGCAAACGATGGTCTGGACCTAGAGGAGGGGATTGAGGCTAGCTGCCTGGAACCCGTCAAGGAGGACGGTCAGCAGGTTGGTCCTATCACTGGTCTGGGACCAAAGGCACGTCGGGGTACACGGACCCTAGGTTGGGGAGAGGCTTCAGGCGACCCGACAATTAACCTGCGGAGGACAGGGCCTTTATGGACTGTTCCCACCAGCTCAGAGATCGGGGGCACTAGCGCAAAAAGGGGGATAGGGCTTTCCAAACAAGCGGCCCACTGAAATCCCAAGCGTGAGCTCCTGAGAGCAGACTCCTTCACTTAGCCATAGTGGGGAACGGGGCCCGGAAAGCTCCAGGCTACGGACCAAAACGGACAATCTAAATTTCTAAATTGGTGCCAGATGGCAGGTTACAGACCACCAGGCAGTGCTGCAGGGGACGGGACTCGGACGAGCTTCCCTCAAGAGAAAGCAGCAGTCAGAGACTTGGTTTGCCCTGTTATCAGCGTCTGCTTCATTGCTGAGTGAGTACCCGACTGATCCCTGCACTGCATCCCCCGCATCACCATCCAGAGTCCCGGGGCCTACCCCTACCCGTGGAGGGTAACATCATCTTGCTGCCCCACTCCATCACCCCGGGTGCTCCCAATGGCAGAGGCGGTACTCCCAATTGCCGCACACCACAGGTGGTGTTCCGAACTATACCTTTTCCCCTGTAAATAACCCCCCTTCTACATTTGAGTGTGGCCCCTAGCCCTCGGGTCCGGAGACCCTCAAGCCACGAGTAATCATCAACCCATCTGAGCAGTTCAATCCGCTGCAGGGGTGGCACACAAAGGCAGGGAGGCAACGTATGACGGACATAGTCCATCATAAGTCATTAAGGGGTTAAATATGCACTGTGCAAAAACATAACTATATAATTGATAATGTCCAATATTAACTTTTTGATTGGCTCAGGGACAGCTCAGCCATACTATCTGAGGCCTTTTTCCCAACATCTGCATTTCAGGTATGTGTGAGATCAGTTTTTTTCATGGATGCCACATGTACCCATGTTATTCGATGGCCTAACTCACACGTCCATGCTTTCACACATTCAGTATGGCCCCACACGGACACACGGAGACATGTCTGTTTTTTCTCCGGCAGCATGGCTGTCACACAGATGGCCCACTAATGTGATCCCTGTAACATCAGTCTGACACGTACAGGAGAAACACGTCTTTGAAATAAAAAGATTTTCTATACTCCCCTGTCTCCGTTGCTGCAGTCTTTGGCACTGCTGTCACTTTCCTCAGGGCCTGCTCATTATGCTCAGGCATATTCACTACACAGCAGACCTGTAAGCGGCAGCCTCGCTGGAGACAGGTGAGTATCCGGCAAATAGTGTGTGTACAGTGATATCAGGGCTCATCGGAATATCCAATAAACTCAGATGACCTCCTAACCACACTCCCGCGACACTCGCGCTACAGTGGGTGTTGTGACTTCATGGGTTCATCAGAGTTCATTGGGAAATCTGAAGCACCCCTATGCTCGATCGAGTACGGAGCAGTGCCGAGCATGTTTTCCAATCTCTATTTACCTTTTCTGGGTTCTAAAAAGTTTGATTAATTTAATTTAAGTTATGATTAATAAAAAATAATTGATCTATTAAAATTGTTGTTAGAAAATTAAAAAATTTATTAGGAAATAATTTGCCAGAGAAACCACAATATTTTGACGGCCCAGTGGCTTCCATAAGAGTAAATCTGGCACTGATATTGGTAGTTAGAAACTGAGTTTTGGCACATACTATGGTTGTTGGTAAAGAAAATGATGCAATTTTTTTTAACAAGTAAGCCAATTTACTGCTGTGTACTTCTATTTAAAGAACTGGATGTACTGGGTTATTTTACCTTTAATATGAAACACCTTTAGCATGTCTATTTTCCTGGATATGTATATATTAATCCTAATTATAATGAACTGATCATTACTGTGTGGTCTACCTGGTTACTTTGACATCACTCACTGTAAGTTCTATACTGAAGGAATGATATCTAACTTTCATGTATTGCAATTAAAGAAACATAAATACTGAAAATTAAAAAGAAACACTCTATGTCCACAAATTTATAATTTTTTAAAATTCACCTAAAGCGTGTAAAATACATTTTGGGAAATGTTAGTACAAAGTAATATAATAAAAATCATTTTAGTTTAGCATTAATTTAGTTAATTATAGCAAGAAGAGAATGGCACTTCCTATATATGCGTCTAGGAGATATTGGGGTGCACTTCAGGTTCCAAAGCCAAACAATGAGAAGTATACAAGGCACTCCCAAGATGGTTTGAAGAAATATTTATTCATGTGCGTAACAAAAACGTTTTCGGTCCTATGTGGACCTTCCTCAGTGGCACATATGTGAGGGAAAACGCTGTGTGGGCTGTCAGACGTGGAATCCACCGCTGTCCGAAAACGTTTTTGTTACGCACATGAATAAATATTAATTTAGTTAATATCCAGATTTTTAATACTGGTCAATAACATATACAATGGAGAAAAAAAATAATCATTTGAAACACTGCTGATTTTGCAAATTTTTTCACCTACAAAGAATGGAAATGTCTGTATTTTTTATCATAGGTGCACTTCATCTGTGACAGACAGAATAAAAAAATCCTGAAAATCCCATTGTATAATTTTTAAGTAATTTATTTGCATTTTATTGCATGAAATAAGTATTTGATACAATAGAAAAACAGAACTTAACATTTGGTACAGAAATCTTTGTTTGCAATTATTGATGTCAAATGTTTCCTGTAGTTCTGGACTAAGTCTGCACACACTGCAGAAGGTATGTGCCCACTCCTCCATACAGCTATTCTCCAGATCCATCAGGTTTCATGGCTGTCACTTGGAAACATTGAGTTTCAGTTCCTTCCAAAGATTTTCTATTGGGTTCAGGTCTGGTGATTGGCTAAGCAAATCCAGGACCTTGAAATGCTTCTTACGGAGCCATTCCTTAGTTGTGTTGGCTGTGGGTTTCTAGTCATTGTCATGATGGAAAACCCAGGCATGACTCATGTTCAGTGCTTTTACTGAGGCAAAGATCTTGGTGGTCAAAATCTCAATACATGACCACATCCATGCTCCCTTCAATACGGTGCAGTCTTCCAGTCTCCTTTGCAGAAAATCACCCCAAAAAGTATGATGCTTCCACCCCATGCTTCAGAGTTGGGACTGTTTTCTTGGGGTTGTATTCATCCTTCTTCTTCCTCCAATCATGGCGAGTGGATTTGATTGCAAAAAGTTCTACTTTGATCTTATCTGAACACATGACCTTCTCCTCTACCTCCCCTAGATCATCCAGATGGTCAATGCCGAACTTCAAATGGGCCTGGACATGTGCTGGTGTGAGCAGGGGGACCTTGCATGCCTTGCAGCATTTTAATTCTTCAGGTCATTGACCAGGTCCTGTGTAGTACTGGACTGAGTCCTCATCTTTCTTAGAATCATCCTTAACCCATGAGGTCAGATCTTGCATGGAGCCCCAGACCGAGTAAGATTGGCAGTCATCTTGTGTTTCTTCCATTTTCTAATAATTGCACCAACAAAGTTGTTGCCTTCTCCCGAAGCTGCTTGCCTATTGCCCTGTAGCCAATTTCAGCCTTGTGCAGGTCTACAATTTTGTCTCTGGTGTCCTTAGACAGCTCTTTGGTCTTGGCAATGGTGAAGAGGTTGGTGTGTGATTGATTGAATGTGTGGACAGGTGTTTTTTATACAGGTTCAAACAGGTGCAATTAATACAGGTAATGAGTGCAGAGTACGAGGGCTTCTTACAGAGAAAATAACAAGCCTGTTACAGCCAGAATTCTTGCTGGTTGGTAGGTGATCAAATACTTACATTATGCAATAAAATGCAAATAAATTATTTAAAAACCATCCAATGTGATTTTCTGGATTTGTTTTTTATTCTGTTTGTCCCATTTGAAGTGTATTTATGATAAAAATTACAGACATCTCCATTTTTTGAAGGTTTGAAAATTTACAAAATCGGCAAAATCGGCAGTGTGTCAAATACTTTTTCCCCACTCTCTCTCTCTTTCTCTCTCTCTCTCTGTCTCTCTCTCTCTCTCTGTATATATATATATATATATATATATATATACAGTATACAGTTAGATCCAGAAATATTTGGACAGTGACACAATTTTCGCGAGTTGGGCTCTGCATGCCACCACATTGGATTTGAAATGAAACCTCTACAACAGAATTCAAGTGCAGATTGTAACGTTTAATTTGAAGGTTTGAACAAAAATATCTGATAGAAATTGTAGGAATTGTACACATTTCTTTACAAACACTCCACATTTTAGGAGGTCAAAAGTAATTGGACAAATAAACCAAACCCAAACAAAATATTTTTATTTTCAATATTTTGTTGCGAATCCTTTGGAGGCAATCACTGCCTTAAGTCTGGAACCCATGGACATCACCAAACGCTGGGTTTCCTCCTTCTTAATGCTTTGCCAGGCCTTTACAGCCGCAGCCTTCAGGTCTTGCTTGTTTGTGGGTCTTTCTGTCTTAAGTCTGGATTTGAGCAAGTGAAATGCATGCTCAATTGGGTTAAGATCTGGTGATTGACTTGGCCATTGCAGAATGTAAGACTTTTTGGCACTCATGAACTCCTGGGTAGCTTTGGCTGTATGCTTGGGGTCATTGTCCATCTGTACTATGAAGCGCCGTCCGATCAACTTTGCGGCATTTGGCTGAATCTGGGCTGAAAGTATATCCCGGTACACTTCAGAATTCATCCGGCTACTCTTGTCTGCTGTTATGTCATCAATAAACACAAGTGACCCAGTGCCATTGAAAGCCATGCATGCCCATGCCATCACGTTGCCTCCACCATGTTTTACAGAGGATGTGGTGTGCCTTGGATTATGTGCCGTTCCCTTTCTTCTCCAAACTTTTTTCTTCCCATCATTCTGGTACAGGTTGATCTTTGTCTCATCTGTCCATAGAATACTTTTCCAGAACTGAGCTGGCTTCATGAGGTGTTTTTCAGCAAATTTAACTCTGGCCTGTCTATTTTTGGAATTGATGAATGGTTTGCATCTAGATGTGAACCCTTTGTATTTACTTTCATGGAGTCTTCTCTTTACTGTTGACTTAGAGACAGATACACCTACTTCACTGAGAGTGTTCTGGACTTCAGTTGATGTTGTGAACGGGTTCTTCTTCACCAAAGAAAGTATGCGGCGATCATCCACCACTGTTGTCATCCGTGGACGCCGAGGCCTTTTTGAGTTCCCAAGCTCACCAGTCAATTCCTTTTTTCTCAGAATGTACCCGACTGTTGATTTTGCTACTCCAAGCATGTCTGCTATCTCTCTGATGGATTTTTCTTTTTTTTCAGCCTCAGGATGTTCTGCTTCACCTCAATTGAGAGTTCCTTAGACCGCATGTTGTCTGGTCACAGCAACAGCTTCCAAATGCAAAACCACACACCTGTAATCAACCCCAGACCTTTTAACTACTTCATTGATTACAGGTTAACGAGGGAGACGCCTTCAGAGTTAATTGCAGCCCTTAGAGTCCCTTGTCCAATTACTTTTGGTCCCTTTAAAAAGAGGAGGCTATGCATTACAGAGCTATGATTCCTAAACCCTTTCTCCGATTTGGATGTGAAAACTCTCATATTGCAGCTGGGAGTGTGCACTTTCAGCCCATATTATATATATAATTGTATTTCTGAACATGTTTTTGTAAACAGCTAAAATAACAAAACTTGTGTCACTGTCCAAATATTTCTGGACCTAACTGTACATATAGTAGTTCATTTTGGACAAGAGAGGAATAGCATTTAGAGCAGGACCCAGATGAGAGTTACACCTTGATGTTGGTATCTAAGCACAAGTAAATTTAGCCACCATTTTTTGCTAAGTAACTCATATGTAAAAAAAAAAATGTACTCCTTTGGAATGTTGTATGTCATGTTCAGTAAGCACCAGCTCAGACTATGAGATTAGGTAGAGTGCCAGCAATTTTTATATATATATATATATATATATATATATATATATATATATATGCTCGAGGGGCGATCCAAAAGTAATGATGATCGGTTATTTCTATTGCACACAGAAATTAAACTAAAATGTTTTCTTCCCTCTTAGGTACCCACTAGTCCAGGGAAAAAAAATCACTTAAATAGCCCACGATTCCCGGGAGCTACATTCATTTGAATATGAACTGCCGAGGAGTGAACATCAAAATGGAAAAAAACGAGTTCAGAGCTGTCATCAAATACCTCTGCTTGAAAAAAATGACTACCAAAGACATACACAGCGACTTGGTGGAAACATTGGGGGACTCTTCTCCTCCATATTCCACAGTTGCACGCTGGGCCTAGGAATTTAAGCTGGGAAGAACATCGACGGAAGATGAACATCGTGAAGGACGCCCATCCACGTCCCTCAATGAAGAAAACGTGAAAAAAGTGGAAGTTGTATTGGCAGATCGAAGAGTGACTATCAGGCATGTAGCTGAGGTCACAGGGATCTCATATGGCAGTATTCAATGAATCCTTGCAAAAGAATAGCCTATGAGAAAGGTCTCCGCGCGTTGGGTGCCAAAAATGTTAACCGACGAGCAAAAGAAGAAACGAGTTGACATTTCAATAGCAAATCTCGAAAAGTTCCAAGCAGACAAGGAGAATTTTTTGTCACGTTATTTGACCATGGATGAGACCTGGATCCACTACTTTGATCCCGAAACTAAACAACAATCGATGACATGGAAACGAGCCGACGAACTGACGCCGAAGAAATTCAAAGTGTCAAGCTCAGCAGGGAAGGTTATGGCTTCCGTTTTTTAGGACGCTGAAGGAATTATTATGGTGGACTATTTGGAGAAGGGAGCCACTATTATGGGCTCCTACTACGCAGAACAAATAAAGAGATTGCGGAAGGCTATCAAGGAGAAAAGACGCGGCAAAATGTGGGCTGGAGTGCTGTTTCACCAAGATAACGCGCCGCCTCACAAAGCTGCAGTTGCCATAGCAACCATTCAAGAAGGAGGCTTTGAACTGGTGGAACACCCCTCCTATTCGCCAGATCTAGCCCCCAGTGACTTCTTTCTCTTTCCTCGCCTCAAGGAACACCTCCGGGGCAAGAAATTTGACGACAATAGCGATGTGATAACCGCAGTTGGGAATTTTTTTGAGGGTCAAGATCAAGAATTTATTTCGAAGGGAATCCTAAGTTTAGAAAAGAGATGGACTAAATGTATAGACTTGTTAGGAGACTATGTAGAAAAATATATATATTTTTTTATTATATTCATTGTGATTATTATTGATTATCATTACTTTTGGATCGCCCCTCGTATATGTATATATAACGAGAGTATATTCCCTATACATCTTTTTTGAAAATACAACCTCTGGATATGATGCTGAGAATGTGCCCTTTGGTCGCCAGAGTGGAATCTGTCTTATTAAACCACTGCATGGTCTTGGCCACTGTGCTGAAGCTCAGTTTCAGGGTGTTGACAATCTTCTGATAGCCTAGAACCATTCTTTTTTACCGATGTTCAGATAATTCTTTGGCATGGAGTACCATCTTGAACTTCTAGTGACCAGTATGAGAAAGTATATGAACGATAACGCCAAATATAACATACCTGCTCACCATTGACACCTGAGACCCTGAAGCATTAATGAGTCACATGACATTGGGGAGGGAAAATGGTTAATTGGGCAAAATGTTACAATTTTCACTAAAGGGCGTACTCACTTTTGTTGCCAGTAGATTAGACATTTATAACTATGTGTTGATATATTTAGAGGGCACATCAAATTTACTACAAGTTGTACACTGAAGACTTTAGATTGTATCAAAGTGTCATATCTTCAATGACTGTTGTTCCATGAAAAGATGTAATAACATACAGTATTTACAAAAATGTGAGGGGTGTACTCACTTTTGTGATGTAATGTATATATATATATATATATATATCTCAGATGTGAGCTTACAGGAGAATGCTTCTGCTGCTCATGCTGTGCATTCCCTTGTTATTTCAGAGGCAGTTTAACAAGGTTACGTTACAATCATCATTTAGGTGATTTATGCATGTACCTGAGCAATAAGAATGCAATGTGCCACTGGGCTTGGGAACCTAATGATTGCTAAGACTTCTACAGATATTGAGAATTTCAAATTGACAATTGCCTATTACTGTTGTGATCTGACATATGAATGGTAAAAGTTAATGTGTTTATTGAGTTATAATTGATCAGCAGATTGCAAGGATACAATTGTAAACCATCAAAAAATAATTTCAAAGGTTAAGAGCAGGCCACTGGTTTTATGACTTGAGATTCGCAGGGTATTTTCCATTTATCATACATTGCTGAACATTATTTTTTCTTATATTTTGCACTGAATTAACAATAGCATGGTTCTATTGTGACTTACTGAAATACTGGGATTAAAAGCTAGTTGAAATGCTGGAAACAATTAATAGAATGGTTACCTTGGAATGCCAAAACTATAATGATTTGCACAGAATGTGATAAACATGATCAATGTTAAAAAACTAGAAAAGTATTATAGCTGATGGGATCTTTTGAAACTCGAATTTGCCAGCTTCGCCAAGTTTTCCCCCAAGACAACATTTGATTTGCGGCAAATACATTTATGCAAATCTCAAAACTGGAAAGAATGTAATTGAGCTAACAATTAACAATATGGGAGGAATCCATAAAGTTGGTTAACAGAAAAAAAAATCCCAAAACTTACACATTTATTAAATATGCTTTAAAAACACAATAAGTGAAGATATCAATGGAAAACTCCATTAAAAAAGGTAACAGACAGGAAACTAGTCAATATAAGGGAGTGAGAGTAAACTTATATAATGTACAAATACAACAGGGCCCTATGAGTGTCCCTAAGGTATGTCCCTACCGTGCTGCGGAGGTCGGCACCCTACAGAGCGCAATTGGTGCCCCCACTCACCGATGACTCTCCCTGGGATTCCCTAAGGAGTCCTTAAACTAGAAACTGACGTAACCAAAAGTTATCCACAAATTGGAGATTTCACTGTGAGAGGTTAAATAACCAAAACACCCAAAGCAAATACCACAACGAGTGTAGTCACTGCAAATAGCCAAATAGAATCACCAAAAAGCAAAAGTCCATAAAAATTGGCTAGGGTTAACGGATGTGCACCACAGTGGCCAGCCACAGAAATAAATGGAACTTCAAAAGGATGAGAATTACAATCACAAGTCAAACCAGTGAAAAAAGGGAAAAAACAAAAACTTTCCTTATTGACGCATTTGTTCAGAAGGACGGCCTCAACGCGCTTCTCCTGTGCTTCAGGTTCATCAGGAGGCCATGAGTAGGTAGTGGATGTCCCAGGATGAGGTGGAGTTTTTTTCTGTTAAGCAAAGAATGTAATTGTTCGAAAACTGCTTGCAGGGATGAGGCGAGAAGGAGAGAGAGAGAGAGGACCCTGCTGAAAACTAGAGCTTACACGCTACAGAATAGACTTACCCAGTGACTGGTTAAATGGAAAACCACTCAGTTGTACAAACACTGCTCGTCTGGGAACTGCTAATTTGTGATGGCTCAGATACTGACCACCAGTGTACACGATATGATAACCGGTAAGATGTCATAGCTCCAGGGCATTTCGATAAGGTCCATGTGTCAACATAAAAATACATTAGTCCACTGTATGATACATTAGCAGTGTGGGAAATGGTGCCAGGCAAAATTTTAACTTTTTTTTCTTGCTGCAACCAACAAATATAATTTCAAAGTGTTCAAATTCATATCAATGTGAATTTCAGGAAATTTTAAGCAGATACTATCTTCTGCAGATCAATACACTCATCCTAAAAAAAGGATTATAAGGATGATATCAGGGTTATGTTACATGCAAGTTGTTTCTTTTTTGAATGAATTAAAAACCACCTACATTTCTAGTACCACCTAGTAGAAATAGCTACAGTATTAGTCAATGTTCAAAACTTTTAAAAGGGTTGTCCTACAAACAAAGTACATTTTAATCAACAAATCTTGGAATGATAATAAATTATACAAAGGCCTTAAAACTTAACTTGGGATAATAGTTAATCCAGACACCCATCTACAGACAAGTTGAGCATGGTGTCTTACTAGTAATGTCAACGTGAAAAACAAACAAATTAGCTCTTTCCTGATAGGATAAAAAAAACCTCTCTTGTGCCACCTAGTAGAGCCATGGCATAACCTGATGAAGAGACCTGAAAGGTCTCAAAAGCTTGCAATTTGTTACCATCTTTTCAGTTGGCCATTAAAAGGTATCAACTATTGAAATGCCCCTCCTATAATTTCCAACTGTAGCAGAATACTTCTGCAGGTAACAGAGAAGCCATGCCTTTAATGCATTACTAACACATTATGTTCTGGTACGTCATATGCCAGCTCCATGGTTTTCTTGCAGGCTCACAAGCTGAGCCATCTTTGCTGGCAGATGATGGCTGAATTACATAGCCATCGCCTGTCTCTAACAGGATGTTAACCTGTTAAATGCGGCTGTTAATCTCTGACAGCAGTATATAACAAGAACGGGCAGCATGGCAAAGCCTTCTATGCGCCCATCAGTGCACCCGTGACATGATAGTGGGATGCCAATGGGTTGCTGTGAAAGCCAGGAATTTGCTAAAAACACCCGTACATATCTTGAGAAGTGACCTGTGAAAACCAACTTTTAGCTGGCGTTCATAGGCAACTGTAGTTTTTGTTATACATAGCATTGCTGATACATTGCTGTGTATAGTTCAAGCGATTTGGTGATCAAAGTTTCAGTTCCCCTACGGGAACTATCAAATACAGTTACAAGTAAAAGGAAAATGTTTTAAAAAATGAAAAAACAAACTAGAGGAATTTGAAATCATCCCCCCTTTTCCCTCATTAAAAATTAAGGAAGAAAACAAATTAAAAAAAAACAAAACATAATTAGTGTTGATGCATTCGCAAAAGACCAATAGATTAAAATACTAAATTAATTCATTCAATGGGTAAACAATGTAAGAACAAAAAAATTCCAAACGCCAGAATTTAGGTTTTTTGGCCACTGCAATAACGCAAAAAATATACAACAGGCGATCAAAACATCGTAACTACCCCAAAATGATGTCTATAAAAACATTGACTTGGGGCAAGAAAAACAACCCCTCTTAGAGGTCCATATCTTGAAATTTGAAATGGTCATGTGTGGCAGGGGGTGATGCATGTCATTGAATGCAGCAAAATGCGAAAACCCGAAAGTGAATGCTTAAGGGGGCTTTACATTGTAGCCATATCACTAGCAATTTGTAGAAATAGCGAGCGTGTAAGTACCCACCCCCGTCACGCATGCGATTGTTTGTGATCGCTGCCGTAGCGAACATTATCGCTACGGCAGCGTCACACATACTTACCTGGTCGGCGTCGTCGCTGTGACTGCCGAACAATTCCTCCTCTAAGGGGGAGGGACGTTCGGCATCACAGCGACGTCACCGCAACGTCACTAAGCGGCCGGCCAATCAAAGCGGAGGGGCGGAGATGAGCGGGACGTAACATCCCGCCCACCTCTTTCCTTCCGCATTGGGGCCAGCGGCAGGTAAGGAGACGTTCATCGCTCTTGCGGTGTCACACATAGCGATGTGTGCTGCCGCATGAGCGATGAACCACCTGGATAAACAACCCTTACCGATTTTTGAGTTTGGGATGACTTCTCCATGGTGAACGATTTTCACCATTTTTGAGGTCGCTTAAGGTCGCTGGTCAGTGTCACACGCTGCGATATCGTTAATGACGCTGGATGTGCATCACTAACAACTTGACCCCGACGACAAAAATTAACGATATCGTAGCGTGTAAAGCCCCCTTTAGTGCTCATAATTAGAAAAAATTAAACCAAAGATTTTCTGTGAAGACCTCATTATTGGCCCTCTAAAGGATCCAGCAAAATGGTGGCAATCTAGAACCTGAAAATCTGAAAATTTCAAGAAATTTTTAGCATACCAGATTCATTATGGATTGATAAGCTCATCTCTAAATATATGTAATTCATTTTTTATCTACCTGCAATTGTTAAAAGATGAATGTACTTGTTTTGGGGGGGGTGAATAGTCAGTATATTAAATTAGTCAATTTTTTGTTGCCCTATTTTGTTCAGTAAAATGCAAATCAAGATAACAGGAAAAATTATAGTCAATTAGGACTGAAAAAATGGGTATAAACTATCTGAAAAGGTACATTGTTTAATATTTGTCAGCATGCTCTAGAATTAAGCATGTTGTTAGTAACGGAGTGGTGTCTATCAGACACCCCCATTACTAACCCATTAAGAAAACAGAAAACACACACACAAAAATACTTTATTTTACAAAACACTCCACGACTCTTTCCCTGGTTCACCAATTTATATATATTAAAAGAGATATGCAGATTCAACATAAGCCAGGGAATGCGACATAGTCCAGGGAATCTGATGTAGCTCACAAATGGAATCCTGAAAAAAAACATAGAAAGAGAGAAATAAAAACAAGAGACTCTCTCATTCACCAATTTCTTTTTTTAAATAAATCAGTGAACCATTACTGACAGAGTTAGTAATTGGGGTGTCTGATAGACATGTCTCCATTACTAACACAAGGGTTTGATGCCAGCATTAATCCCAAATACTGATTCCAATTCACCAGGGCAATTGGGAATAGCTGAGGAAAAGTGCCAATGTGATGCTCCACTTCTGGGGGCGGATGCAGGCGGGTATTTTTAGGCTTGAAAAGAACCAATAACCATGAACCTTCCCAGTCTGATAATATCAGCTGGCAGCTTTACCTTTGCTAATTATCAAAAATGGGGTAAACCCTATATCATTTATTAAATTTAATTATATATTTATTTGGCTAAATAGCGGTGCTTTCTATCAGCTCTATTTTCCATCTATCATCTATCTATCTATCTATCTATCTATATATTTTTGCACACCTGTTACACATCCAAGGCATTAATCTCAGCACCATGTGTTTTTCTCCAGTATGTGTCACACCACAATGTGGTAATTCGCTATAGTATTTTTACAGGTTTTTGTATACTGTAAAATGTTTCAGCCAAATACTGTTTCCTAAAACTACATAGAGTTTTTAGATGTCCCTTTTTGTAAATACTAATGTCAGATAGTATTCACATCTCTTGGTTCATTGCTATCTCTCAGCCTTTGTTTAGGTTCCAGAGTTTTAGCTGAGCGGTGACATAAAATTGACAGTTTACAGCAGCCAATCACTGAGCTCAGCGGCTCATCTAATCTTGACAAATTTGCTAGTATTTTTTTAGAGAAAAAATGCTGGAAAGACAAGATGCGCAATATGAGGTCTTATATTTATGGGATAGAAGGATGACAAACAGGGAATTGCTCACCTTGGTGAGTTGCGATCAGTCACAACCACAATAGTAGCTTGAAAAAAACTCAGCGCAGCAGTCCCCATGGAGTAGCTATAGCGCGGATGGAGAAGTAAAGGGGTAAGCACCGCGCTGTCAAGTTAATGGATCAGACAGAAATTATTAAAGGCGATTTTAGTCTATGAATTTCGGAGGCTATGCTTCCTTCTTCAGGACTAATCACAAAACACAATTATTTGTAATTTTTCCTGAAGAAGCCTTCGAAACACATATAATAAAGCACCTGCAATAATTTCTGTCTGATCCATTAACTTGACAGCGCGGTGTTAACTAGAGTTGAGCGCGGTTCGTGGTTCATGGTTCTCCAGTTCGCGGCTCGAGTGATTTTGGGGGCTGTTCTAGATCGAACTAGAACTCGAGCTTTTTTGCAAAAGCTCGATAGTTCTAGATACGTTCGAGAACGGTTCTAGCAGCAAAAAAACCAGCTAATTCCTAGCTGGCTTTCCGCTGTAATAGTGTAAGTCACTCTGTGACTCACACTATTATGACATTTCAGTGTAAAGTGTGCGGGAACAGCGCATTCAGATCACTGCTGTATGGATAATGGCGATCGCCATTTTTTTTTTTTTTCCTTGTCTTCCTTCCCTAAGCACGCGCGTGTAGTGGGGAGGGCCAGCATGTCAGCCAATCCCAGACATTCACACAGCTAAGTGGACTTTTAGCCAGAGAAGCAACGGCATGTGTGATAGGATGTCCATGTCACATGTCTCTGCATTATAAAAACGAGTATCTGCCCATCCGGACGCCATGATCTCTTCTGCGTCCTTGGTTCCAGACATCACTGGCGCAGCTCCTATCGCCGATACAGCTGTATTACGCTCCATACACAGCGCTGTACAGCATAGGGATAGCACTTTCTATCAGTCCTTTTAAGGGCTCATACCGGCAGCTTCAGAGCCATAGGTGACAGGTCCTGAAAACAGAGTTTAACAGCTACACAAGATGACAGCGTCTGTGTAGCTAAGGTCAGGGATTTCCTCGCTGCATTTCCCCATTAGGAGGGATAGAAAGGCAGGCTTCCTTTCCTCTACCCAAAGACCCACAACCCTGCCACTGTACCCTCCTGCCCTTTGCCACACTCCAACTCATTGTTACTAAGCCATTATACTAGCAAACACTGAGTGAACTTAGTGGCATCCTAAACGTGGCTATTGGACTTCTGTATAGTCCCAGTAGAGCACAGATATTTGCAACACGTCTGGCTGCATTGCACACTCAAACTCATTATAACTAAGCCATTATACTAGCAAACACTGAGTGAACTTAGTGGCATCCTAAACGTGGCTATTGGACATCTGTATAGTCCCAGTAGTGCAAAGATATTTGCAGCACGTCTGCCTGCATTGCACACTCAAACTCATTATAACTAAGCCATTATACTAGCAAACACTCAGTGTACCTAGTGGCATCCTAAACGTGGCTATTGGACTTCTGTATAGTCCCAGTAGTGCACAGATATTTGCAGCACGTCTGCCTGCATTGCACACTCAAACTCATTATAACTAAGCCATTATACAAGCAATTGATGCTGCCAGTTTAAGGGCCGTAGTTGCATTGTCAGGGATATTTATTCTTTATTATTCTGCTGTTTATAAAGCTAGACCACCGCTGCAATCTACACCACCTTTCAATTTTTACTACCACATTTTCAGTGCACAATCTTGTCGCAATCAACATGAGTGGCAAAATGACAGATGCTGGTGGAAAGGGGAAGAGACGTGGTGGAAAATGAAAAAAAGGGTTTGTCCGTGGGGAAGGTGGCAAAGCTCCATTATCATCTGCTGAAGATAGACCATCTACCAGCAAAAGTAAGATGTCTACTACTTACCGTGGACAATCCAATGTGCTCCCTTTTTTATGGACACGAACAACAGGAACAAAGGTAGATGATGGCCAAAAAAGGAAAATGCTTGAATGGATCTTAAGTGGTCCAACAAGTGCCCTCTCAGCCACTTCAAGTACCGCATCCAAAAAACACCAGTCCTCTGAGTTGTCATCCCAATCAAACTTGCTTTCTCCCAGCTCTGAAGTCTCCATCAGCCCTGCACAGTATGGTGGAACTGAGATGGCTGAGTCTGCAGAGCTGTTCAGTCACACTATAGCCTGGGAATCAGAGGTCTGCTCCCAAGCTACAGTGAGTACAGACCAGGAAATGGTCTGCAGTGATGCCCAGAACCTTTGTGACTCTGATTCAGGCCGTGAGGACCAAGTTTCTGAGCATAAAGATGACCCTTTGTCACAAACTGTAACACCTGTGGTTATAGACAATGAGGAACATACTGATGACGATGAGACGCAGATACCAGATTGGGATGACAACTTAAATATTCGGTCAGGGCAAGAAGAGGGTCGCTCTGAGGGGGAGGGGAGTGCAAACACAACAATTGATGATGAAGTTCTAGATCCCACCTACTGTCAACCCCCAGTCAGGCAATCGAGGAGGTCAACAGAGGCGGTGGAGGAGGATGCAACCGACGACGAAGTTACCTTGCGCCTTCCTGGACAGAATCGGAGCACTGGTAGCACGTCTACAACTGCATCATCAGCCACCACTCTGCCTCTGAGCACTATTCGTGGGGGCTCAGCAGGTCGCATGCCCTCTAAGCCTTGCCTAGCCTGGTCCTTTTTTGACATAGAAAAAGATCGCCCAAATTATGTGATGTGTAAAATTTGTCGGGATTCTGTTAGTAGAGGTCAAAACCTCTGCAGTTTGACCACTTCTTCCATGAATCGTCACATTAATAAATATCATAGGTCCCAGTGGGAAGTTGACCGTGCTGCAATGCGGCCTAGCGGAGCGAACCATCCACGGCCTGCCCCTCCCAGTGCATCCGCGCGCTCTTCATCTTCTAGGACTGTGGGGACAGCTGTCACACCTGCTTTTCCACGCACAACTTCCACCACTGTAACCGCAACAGGCAGTTTGCTTGGTAGGTCGTCAGTTGGTTTGGAAGGGGAAACAAGTGAGTGTGTACAGGTCTCTCAGACATCGATAGCACCAACGTTGGATGAAGGCAACATCATGTCTCCGCCTGCACTTTCCTCACAAACCTGCATTTTTCCAGGGACACCCTACTCAACACCGTCTACACACAGCAGCCAGATCTCTGTCCCTCAGATGTGGTCAAATAAAAGGCCATTTCCTGCGACCCATGACAAAGCTAAGAGGTTGACTCTATCCCTCTATAAGCTCTTGGCTACCGAAATGCTGACTTTCCGCCTAGTGGACACACAGGATTTTAGAGACCTTATGTCTGTCGCTGTGCCCCAGTACCAGATGCCTAGTCGCCACTACTTCTTTAAGAAAGGTGTGCCCGCGCTACACCAGCATGTCGCACACAACATCACCGCTTCCTTGAGAAACTCTGTGTGTGAACGGGTGCATTTCACCACCGATACTTGGACCAGTAAGCATGGACAGGGACGTTACATGTCGCTGACTGGGCACTGGGTAACTATGGTGATAGATGGTGAAAGGTCTGCTGCACAAGTCTTGCCGTCCCCACGACTTGTGTGTCAATCCTCTTTCTGTCCAAGTTCCGCCACTGCTTCTGCCTCCTCCACCTCATCTGGGTCCTCCACCTCGGCCCCAAGCCTGCCTGGTCAGGCCACCAGCGTTCTCACTGCGCAGAAGGAATCACGCACCCCTCATTACTATGCTGGCAGCAGAGTGCAATGGCATCAGGCGGTCTTTAGCTTGACATGTCTTGGTAATAGGAGTCACACAGCTGAGGAGTTGTGGTCAGCTCTGCGGTCCGAGTTTAATAAATGGTTGTCTCCACTCAACCTGCAGCCTGGTAAGGCCATGTGCGAAAATGCTGCAAACCTGGGTGCGGCCCTGCACCTGGGCAAGGTAACACAAGTGCCTTGTATGGTTCACATGTTGAACCTTGTTGTCCAGCAATTTTTAACACACTATCCCAGCCTAGATGGCCTTCTGACCAGGGCACGAAAACTGTCTGCTCACTTCCGCCGTTCAACCGCCGCAGCTGAGCGACTCGCTCCAGAAGTCTTTCGGCCTGCCGGTTCATCGCCTGAAATGCGATGTGCCGATACGCTGGAATTCGACTCTCCACATGTTACAGCGACTGTGGCAGCACCGCCGAGCCCTGGTGCAATACGTCATGACGTATAGCCTGGGCAAACGAGATGCAGGGGTGGGACAGATCACCCTGATGGAGTGGTCTCAGATCAAGGACCTATGCACCCTTCTGCACAGTTTCGACATGGCGACGAATATGTTTAGTGCTGACAAAGCCATTATCAGCATGACAATTCCAGTCATTTACATGCTGGAGCACACGCTAAACACTATTCGGAGTCAGGGGGTGAGACAACAGGAAGGGGATGAACTACAGGAGGATTCATATGCGCAAGACACAACAACATCACCAAGGTCCAGACGTTCATCATCACCAACGCGGCAGGCATGGGACCATGGGGGACAGGGATCCACAAGTGCGCATGGTAGCAGGCGAAATGTTGAGGAAGGTGCAGGAGAACATGAAGAAATGGAGGATGAACTGTCCATGGACATGGAAGACTCAGCGGATGAGGGAGACCTTGGTCAAATTTCAGTTGAAAGAGGTTGGGGGGAGATGTCAGAGGAAGAAAGAACGGGTAGCACCTTTATGCCACAAACACAGCGTGGACTTGGTCCGCATGGCTGCGCAAGACACATGAGTGCCTTCTGGTTGCACTACCTCCAACATGACCCTCGTATTGTCAAAATTAGAAGTGATGATGACTACTGGCTTGCCACACTATTAGATCCCCGGTACAAGTCCAAATTTTGTGACATGATTCCAGCCATAGAAAGGGACGCATGTATGCAGGAGTATCAGCAGAAGCTGTTACTCGATCTTAGCTCGGCTTTTCCACCAAACAACCGTGCAGGTGCAGGGAGTGAATCTCCCAGTTGTAACTTGACAAACATGGGACGGTCTCGTCATCTTCAACAGTCTACCCGTACCAGTAGGACCGTATCTGGTGCTGGTAACAGCAATTTTATGGAATCTTTTCATAATTTTTTTAGACCCTCCTTTGCAAGGCCACCAGAGACAACAAGTCTGACACATAGTCAACGGCTGGAGAGGATGATACAGGAGTATCTCCAAATGAACATCGATGCCATGACTTTGCAAATGGAGCCTTGCTCATTTTGGGCTTCAAATCTAGAAAAATGACCAGAGCTCTCCAGTTACGCCTTGGAGATTTTGTCGTGTCCAGCTGCCAGCGTTGTCTCTGAACGTGTCTTCAGTGCTGCTGGGTGTGTGCTGACAGATAAGCGCACGCGTCTGTCCAGTGACAATGTGGACAGACTAACGTTCATCAAAATGAACAAGTCATGGATCCACCAGGAATTTACTACCCCTGTGTCATCCTGGGGAGAGTAAATGCTTGTGGATTTGGAATGTGCTTGATGCAAATCTAGCTGTGAAGTGTACAACTAGGGCACAAGTGCTGCCACTGAATGGGTGGTTGTGTGTGGGGCACAATTTTTGGAAAAAAGGGAGACTCCGCTTGGAGTAACCCTTGCTTGCTGTGTTTTTTAAAAATGATCCAAGATGAACAGAGCTGGGATCAGGAAAGAGTTTGCTACCTACCCCGGTGTCATCCTGGGGACGGTTAAGTATGGCGTATTTTTGAATGTGCTTGATGCAAATCTACCTGTGAAGTGTGAAGTGTACAACTGGGGCACAAGTGCTGCCACTGAAGGGGTGTCTGTGTGGCCCAATTTTTGGAAAAAAGGGAGACTCCGCTTGGAGTCACCTTGTGGTGTTTTACATGATTTTAGAAGGGCATGCCATGCCTATATCTGTGTCTCGTCCTCTTTTTCCTCGTAACGCTGTTTTGTTTTCACATGAGAATTTGTGCTTGTCACTTTCCCATGTGTTTGTGTTGTGTTGTGAGTTGTTTGTCACCTTTTGGACACCTTTGAGGGTGTTTTCTACGTGTTTTTATGTGTTTGTGATTGCCTGCCATTGTTTCCTATGCAGTTCGAGTTCGGTTCGTCGAACGTTCGTTGAACCGAACTCGAACGGGAGCTGAACGTTCGGCGAACCGACCTCAAGCTGATCCACGACCGGTTCGCT
The DNA here is from genome assembly GCF_048569485.1 of Anomaloglossus baeobatrachus. Classification (NCBI taxonomy): domain Eukaryota; kingdom Metazoa; phylum Chordata; class Amphibia; order Anura; family Aromobatidae; genus Anomaloglossus; species Anomaloglossus baeobatrachus. The sequence continues at coordinate 105,662,959 of NC_134355.1, read as the reverse complement.
CATCTCTAGTGTTAACCAATTCACTTCTCTATCCTCACTATGTCAACTCTACAATTTTTTTATTTATAATTTTATGCTTTAAAAATAATACATATGAGTATTTTTTGCCAACTGCCAGGTAAAGAACAGCTATAACCTAACAATTTATATATATATAGTCTAATATATAAAGCTGAGTGTATGTGTATGTGTGTGTGTTTATGTCCGCTAAAGGAATCCGCACCGTCGCATTTACAATCACAAAATTTTGCATAGACACCCCATTTGACTCAGGGAATGTCATAGACTATGTTTTGATGGGAAAATTTAACACCGTACTTTACAGTTGCTCTCTAAAAAACCTGCCTCCATTAAAGTGAATGGAGCTGCAAACTATTAGGTTATTAATAGGAGCTGTAATTGGTTGCTATAGGAACAAAATAAATTGTTAGTATAAGAAGCTTATGTGTGAGGTAATAAGATGTCAGTAGGGAGACGGATAGAGACAGAAATAGAAAGAGAGAGAGAGACAGAAAGAGACAGAGAGAGACATAGACACAGACAGAGCAAAAGGCGGAAAGGGAAAGAGAGACAGACAGAGACAGACAGGGAAAGAGACAGAGAGAAAAAGAGACAGACAGACAGGGAAAGAGACAAACAGAGACAGACAGACAGGGAAAGAGACAGGGAAAGAGATAGAGACAGGGAAAGAGACAAAGACTAGGAAAAAGACAGGCAAAGAGACAGCGACAAGGAAAGAGACAGAGTCAGACAGGGAAAGAGACAGAAGGGGAAAGAGACAGATGAGGAAAGAGACAGATGGGGAAAGAGACAGACCTGGAAAGAGACAAATGGGGAAAGAGACAGACTGGGAAAGATACAGACTGGGAAAGATACAGACGGGGAAAGAGACAGATGGGGAAAGAGACACGCAGGGAAATAGATTGATAGACAGACAGAGATAGAGAGAGACAGACAGAGAGAGAGAGAGAAAGACAGACACAGAGATAGAGAGACAGACAGAGATAGAGAGACAGACAGACAGATAGATAGAGACAGACACAGAGATAGAGAGAGACAAGCACAGATAGAGAGACAGAGAGACTGATACAGAGACAGACAGAGATAGACACAGACAGACAGAGATAGAGACAGACAGACATGGATAGAGACAGAGACACACATGGATAGAGACAGATACACAGACAGGCAGAGACAGACAGGTAAAGAGACAGACAGAGAAACAGACACATAGAGACAGACAGGTAAATAGACAGACTGAGAGACAGACACACAGAGACAGACAGACAGACAGAGACAGAAAGAGACAAACAGGCAGAGATTGACAGAGAGACAGTTACTATCCCAGGCAACGCCCGGGTACTACAGCTAGTATTTTATCATATTTAGCATATGAGCAAAATATATATGTACTGTGTGCAGAATTATTAGGCAAATGAGTATTTTGATCACATGATAATTTAAATACATGATTTCCTACTCCAAGCTGTACAGGCTTGAGAGCCAACTACCAATTAAGTAAATTAGGTGATGTGCATCTCTGTAATGAAGAGAGGTGTGGTGTAATGACATCAACACCCTATATAAGGTGTGCTTAATTATTATGAAACTAATGTTCTGTTACTCGGCAACGGGTTTCATAGTGCTTAATTATTAGGCAACTTCCTTTCCAGAAGAGAGATTTGACGGGCTCTGAAAAGTCCAAAATTGTGAAATGTCTTGCAGAGGGATGCAGCAATCTTGAAATTGCCAAAATTTTGACGTGTGATCACCGAACAATCAAGCATTTCATGGCAAATAAACAACAGGGTCGCAAGAAGCATGTTGGGCAAAAAAGGCGCAACATAACTGCCCATGAATTGAGGAAAATCAAGCGTGAAGCTGCCAAGATGCCATTTGCCACCCATTTGGCCATATTTCAGAGCTGCAACGTTACTGGAGTATCATAAAGCACAAGGTTTGCCATACTCAGGAACATGGCCAAGGTAAGGAAGGCTGAAAAACGACCACTTTGAACAAGAAACATAAGATAAAACATTAAGATTGGGCCAAGAAATATCTTAAGACTGATTTTTCAAAGGTTTGATGGACTGATGAAATGAGAGTGACTCTTGATGGGCCAGATGGATGGGCCAGAGGCTGGATCAGTAAATGACAAAGAGCTCCACTCTGACTCTGACGCCAGCAAGGTGGAGGTGGGGTACTGGTATGAGCCGGTATCTTCAAAGATGAACTTGTGGGACCTTTTCGGGTTGAGGATGGAGTGAAGCTCAACTCCCAGACCTACTGCCAGTTTCTGGAAGACAACTTCTTCAAACAGTGGTACAGGAAGAAGTCGGTATCGCTCAAGAAAAACATGATTTTCATGCAGAACAATGCTCTATCACATGCATCCAACTACTCCACAGCGTGGCTGGCCAGTATAGGTCTAAAAGAAGAAAAAATAATTACATGGCCCCCTTGTTCACCTGATCTGAACCCTATAGAGAACCTGTGGTCCCTCATAAAATGTGAGATCTACAGGGATGGAAAACAGTACACCTCTCGGAACAGTGTCTGGGAGGCTGTGGTGGCTGCTGCACGCAATGTTGATCGTAAACAGATCAAGCAAGTGACAGAATCTATGGATGATAGGCTGTTGAGTGTCATCATAAAGAAAGGTGGCTATATTGGTCACTAATTTTTTGCGGTTTTGTTTTTGCATGTCAGAAATGCTTATTTCTAAATTTTGTGCAGTTATATTGGTTTACCTGGTGAAAATAAACAAGTGAGATGGGAATATATTTGGTTTGTATTAAGTTGCCTAATAATTATTCACAGTAATAGTCACCTGCACAGACATCCTCCTAAGATAGCCAAATCTAAAAAAAAACCACTCCAACTTCCAAAAATATTAAGCTTTGATATTTATGAGTCTTTTGGGTTGATTGAAAACATTGTTGTTGATCAATAATAAAAACAATCCTCTAAAATACAACTTGCCTAATAATTCTGCACACAGTATATATATATATATATATATATATATATATATATATATAAAAAAAATAGGAAAACTAATAGCAATATGGTGATGTAGGAACTGATGCCCAAGTCATAGTGACACAATATCACTTTGGAGACACTTGATCAACAAACAGAAAAAAAAGCTTTCTCTTTCCTCTTACTCAAAAGCTGTGGCTAAGAAGAGCATATGGTTCAGAGGGTCATTAAAAAGCATCAAAGAAGGCAAGCTCATAATGGTAATAAGACGGCTGCTAGGAAATAAAATGGGCATTGATCTGCACTATTGAGTGTGACATTTTAACCGAAGCTAAGAACCAAGAGCATATCTCGCCCTCTTATTCATCTGCCTGCCTGCTTTAGTAAATTGTCTTTTTTTTTCCAACCACTGGCCCCAGAGGTCACTTCATATTAGCTGCCTTGTTAATACTAAAACAATCAATACTTAATCAACAAGTAATGGGATTTTGCAGTCATCCTGTATGATCTTTCAATAAAGTCCTGTATCTATCTCAGGCCATTCAGAGCCTGACTAAAGATGCACGATTGCAGCAGAGAAAGGATTTGATGGTCTGATGCTTTTAGTCTCATCTGCATCTGATTAAGACACTATGCAGTCACTGTCCTTCACCCCTTTGTTCTCCTCTGCCTGTATAATGTCGCCTCTTATAGAAATTCGTCATCACTGTTCAAAATGCCATTATGAATTGCAAACTGAATTCATGTTGACAATTTAGTAACGCTGACTGTAATAGAAGAATATTTAGATACAAATTGGAACTGATTTTTTAGGCTTGAATCAAATATTGTTAGTAGTACTATACGTATTGTATATACTGGAAGAAAAGGATTGTTGTGGGGTTTTTTAGTGTTTAGTAGGGAACAAAATTTTTTTGTTTTTTCTGTTATGTTTTTATGTTTTTAACAATTCTAATTTTATATATATATATATATATATATATATATATATATATATATTCACACAGTACAGACCAAAAGTTTGGACACACCTTCTCATCTCTAGAACAACTGTTAAGAGGAGACTTTGTGCATCAGGCCTCCATGGTAAAATAGCTGCTAGGAAACCACTACTAAGGACAGGCAACAAGCAGAAGAGACTTGTTTGGGCTAAAGAACACAAAAAATGGACATTAGACCAGTGGAAATCTGTGCTTTGGTCTGATGAGTCCACATTTGAGATCTTTGCATGCAACCACCGTGTCTTTGTAGAAAAGGTGAACAGATGGACTCTATATGGCTGGTTCCCACCGTGAAGCATGGAGGAGAAGGTGTGATGGTGTTAGGGTGCTTTGCTGGTGACACTGTTGGGGATTTATTCAAAATTGAAGGCATACAGAACCAGCATGCTTACCAGAGCATCTTGCAGCGGCGTGCTATTCCATCCGGTTTGCGTTTAGTTGGACCATCATTTATTTTTCAACAGGACAATGACCCCAAACACACCTCCAGGCTGTGTGAGGGCTATTTAATTAAGAAGGAGAGTGATGGGGTGCTACACCAGATGACCTGGTCTCCACAGTCACCAGACCTGAACCCAATTGAGATGGTTTGGGGTGAGATGGACCGCAGAGTGAAGGCAAAAGGGCCAACAAGTGCTAAGCATCTCTGGGAACTCCTTCAAGACAGTTGGGAAACTATTTCCGGTGACTACCTCTTGAAGCTCATCAAGAGAATGCCAAGAGTGTGCAAAGTAGTAATGAAAGCAAAAGGGGGCTACTTTGAAGAAACTAGAATAGAAGACGTATTTTCAGTTGTTTCACACATTTTTAAGTATTTGATTCCACATGTTTTAATTCATAGTTTTGATGCCTTCAATGTGAATCTACAATTTTCAGAGTCCTGAAAATAAAGAAAACTCTTTGAATGAGAAGGTGTACCCAAACTTTTGGTCTGTACCGTATATATGTATATATATATATATATATATATATATGTATATAGTCATATGAAAAAGTTTGGGCACCCCTATTAATGTTAACCTTTTTTCTTGATAACAATTTGGGTTTTTGCAAAAGCTATTTCAGTTTCATATATCTAATAACTGATGGACTGAGTAATATTTCTGGATTGAAATGAGGTTTATTGTACTAACAGAAAATGTGCAATCCGCATTTTATCAAAATTTGACCGGTGCAAAAGTATGGGCACCCTTATCAATTTCTTGTTTTGAACACTCCTAACTACTTTTTACTGACTTACTGAAGTACTAAATTGGTTTTGTAACCTCATTGAGCATTGAACCTCAAAGGCAGGTGTATCCAATCATGAGAAAAGGTATTTAAGGTGGCCACTTGCAAGTTGTTCTCCTATTTGAATCTCCTATGAAGAGTGGCATCATGGGCTCCTCAAAACAACTCTCAAATGATCTGAAAACAAAGATTATTCAACATAGTTGTTCAGGGGAAGGATACAAAAAGTTGTCTCATAGATTTAAACTGTCAGTTTCCACTGTTAGGAACATAGTAAGGAAATGGAAGAACACAGGTACAGATCTTGTTAAGCCCAGAAGTGGCAGGCCAAGAAAAATATCAGAAAGGCAGAGAAGAACAATTGTGAGAACAGTCAAGGACAATCCACAGACCACCTCCAAAGACCTGCAGCTTCATCTTGCTGCAGATGGTGTCACTGTGCATTGGTCAACAATACAGCGCACTTTGCACAAGGAGAAGCTGTATGGGATAGTGATGCAAAAGAAGCCGTTTCTGCAAGCACGCCACAAACAGAGTCACCTGAGGTATGCAAAAGCACATTTAGACAAGCCAGTTACATTTTGGAAGAAGGTCCTGTGGACTGATGAAACAAAGATTGAGTTGTTTGGTCATACAAAAAGGCATTATGCATGGAGGCAAAAAAACACGGCATTCCAAGAAAAGCACTTGCTACCCACAGTAAAATTTGGTGGAGGTTCCATCATGCTTTGGGGCTGTGTGGCCAATGCCGGCACCAGGAATCTTGTTAAAGTTGAGGGTCGCATGGATTCAACTCAGAATCAGCAGATTCTTGACAATAATGTGCAAGAATCAATGATGAAGTTGAAGTTACGCAGGGGATGGATATTTCAGCAAGACAATGATCCAAAACACCGCTCCAAATCTACTCAGGCATTCATGTAGAGGAACAATTACAATGTTCTGGAATGGTCATCTCAGTCCCCAAACCTGAATATTATTGAAAATCTGTGGGATGATTTGAAGCGTTCTGTCCATGCTCGGCGACCATCAAACTTAACTGAACTGGAATTGTTTTGTAAACAGGAATGGTCAAATATACCTTCATCCAGGATCCAGGAACTCATTAAAAGCTACAGGAAGCGACTAGAGGCTGTTATTTTTGCAAAAGGAGGATCTACAAAATATTAATGTCCCTTTTATGTTGAGGTGCCCATACTTTTGCACTGGTCAAATTTAGTTTAAATGCGGATTGCACATTTTCTGTTAGTACAATAAACCTCATTTCAATCCAGAAATATTACTCAGTCCATCAGTTATTAGATATATGAAACTGAAATAGCTGTTGCAAAAACCCAAATTGTTATAAAGAAAAAAGGTTAACATTAATAGGGGTGCCCAAACTTTTTCATATGACTGTATATATACATATATATATATATATATATATATATATATATATATATATACATATATATATATGTTAGGTCTGGGTGATGGTGGATCCTCTGGGCCGTGCACCAGACTCCCCCAGTGAGGCAACCTGGAGCTAACCCCTATACAGGGACTGTCCCGTCACCCCACCAGATGGCCTAGGTACACGGTAGCCGGAGTACTAGCGGAACTGGGGTAGTGTCCCTCAGGGAATGGGTAGAACGGAGTCTTTAGAGCCACAGAGTTCTTGGAGACAATTAAGGGAGTCCGGTACGGGTGCTGGTTAGGAAGCTCAGACGGGATCCGGGTTAGCTGGATGTGACGGGGAGGCAGCCGGGTGAAGCCGGGGATCACAGACAGGCACAGGCAGACGTAACGGTGGTGGGATTCCCCGCTGACGACACCGGAGGACCTCTTGGCAAACCCGGATTCAGGAGCCGGTTACGGAGGCAGAGCAGACTCTACGAAAGAGACAGAGTTAGCACAGGCAAGGCACATGGGGACCTGGACTCCTAGCTTGCAGAACTTGACGAACAGGCGACGCCCTCCAGGCAGGGAGCTCCTAATATACCTGACCCTGACTGATGCAATATCCTGTTAGGGAGTGCAGGGCCTTTAAGAGGAAGTCAGTGACCGCGCGCGCGCCCTAATGCACATGCGTGACGCCCGGGTGCCGGAGGCCAGAGCAGGGAGCGGTGCCGAGGAGGACGTGTGGCTGGAGGCAGGAGAACCGGGGACAGGAGCGGTGAGTGAGAAACGACGTCGGGACCCGGGGAGCGTGACTATATATATATATATATATATATATATATTTCATGGTATATTTAAGATTATTTTGAATACATTTTATAGGAGTATACACAGACCTTCATGCTCTGATAGTGCCCAGGATGGGCAAGTGCCCAGGATAGTGCCCAGGATGGGCAAGTGCCTACAAGATCACAGCACAGATTGTGATTACATGATATTGTAGCCTTGTGAACAATTGTGTAGAATCCTCCCAGGCCTCGTCAGAGCTTGAATTCTCGTAAGCAAGAGAGACCAAGAGATTTCAGAGCAAGCAATGGAGATCAGAAGATGCAATGGGGACCAGTTGGTTAACGGTAAAGAGTGGAGGGGCTGGAGAGCTAAGTGGTTGGGTGAGTATAAGGATTTTTTCCATTTTTTATATATTACACTTATTATGATCTGCAGTCTGGAAGGAACCCAGAGCATAATGAGAGTCAGTAGACTTATGAAAAATAACTTATCTGTGAACCAAATTTCCCTGAAAAATCCACACGTACAGACAAAAATAAACTTTGCCTGCTCTGTTCATTTCTAATTACTAGAGTTGGGCATATTTATTTGAGTAGAATTTAATTCTAATCGAATTTTAGAAAAATCTTTATTCTGCAGATTTTTTTTGTAATTTGCTAAGTGCGAATATAGAAAAATAATGACTGGCTAACTATCATTTGCTGAACCAACAAGGTCAGAAAACTTTAAAAAAACAAAACAAAAAAAACCTGATAATTGCTTCACCACTCACCTTGGGGTCACCTGAACTGTTTTCTCACTCTTGTACTGTCATCGTTACTTCTATTTACAGCAACCACATGCACAAACCCGGGTCTCATCTCGCTGGGCTGGGACTTTTGGTCATGTCTAGAAGCGGAAGTGTCTGTACATTTGTGTTGTAAGGCTATAGCAACATCAGAACATGTGCAGTGACCTTTAAATCACACTCTTGGCAGAGACTTTTGATGCTACTAGGCCTGAAAACTGGTCACGCTAGAAGTCCCGGCATAGTGCAAAGATACCCAGGATTTTAGCACGTCAGCCATAAGAAAAGGTGCAAAGGATCATTTGAGGAGACAAACAGATCTAGTAAGGACTTAAGATAATATGGGGTAGGGTATAGGGAGATTAGGTTGCAGATTTATGGATGACATAGGTTATGGATTGTTAGAAACTTAGCTGTATTAGCTAGGGAAATGGAAGCCAGTGAATGAATTGAAAAGGTCTAGAGAAGTAGCAAGGTGAAAGGTAGATTCATGAGAGTTCAAGGGAATTTGTCAGAAGGATCAATCCTCCTAAGCCATCTATATGGGCATGTAGGTCATAAAGAGTTGAAAAGCATGAAACCTGGAAATCGATGTCATATACTCAAAAATTCATATTTTTCTCATTATGGAAATTACCTGTTAAGATCTATGGGCCAGAAAAAGATATCCCCAAGAATCTGCCTCCAGTACTTATTTAAATGAAAGGAGAAGTTACAAGACATGTAGAGCAGACTGTCAGTCTTTATATTTCACATAAGTAACACCCGGTTTCACTTAAAATAACTGTGATGGTAGATTTTCAGGGAGTTCTTAACTGTATCCTTAGTTCTTGACGGGAGTGATCAACAAGGGTGCATGGTAGCAGGCAAAATGTGGAGGAAGGTGCAGGAGAACAAGAAGAAATGGAGGACGAACTGTCCATGGACATGGAAGACTCAGCAGATGAGGGAGACCTTGGTCAAATTTCACTTGAAAGAGGTTGGGGGGAGATGTCAGAGGAAGAAAGCACGGTTAGCACCTCTATGCCACAAACACAGCGTGTACTTGGTCCGCATGGCTGTGCAAGACACATGAGCGCCTTCTTGCTGCACTACCTACAACATGACCCTCGGATTGTCAAAATTAGAAGTGATGATGACTACTGGCTTGCCACACTATTAGATCCCCGGTACAAGACCAAATTTTGTGACATATTTCCAGCCATAGAAAGGGATGCACGTATGCAGGAGTATCAGCAAAAGCTGTTACTCGATCTTAGCTCGGCTTTTCCACCAAACCCCCGTGGTGCGTGGAGTGAATCTCCCAGTTGTAACTTGACAAACATAAGGACTGTCTCGTCATCAACAGTCTACCTGTACCAGCAGCACCGTATCTGGTGCTGGTAACAGCAATTTTATTGAATCGTTTCATAATTTTTTTAGACCATCCTTTGTAAGGCCACAAGAGATAAGAAGTCTGACACATAGTCAATGGCTGGAAAGGATGATACAGGAGTATCTCCAAATGAACATAGATGCCATGACTTTGCAACTGGAGCCTTGCTCATTTTGGGCATCAAATCTTGAAAAATGGCCTGAGCTCTCCACTTACACCTTGGAGATTTTGTCGTGTCCAGCTGCCAGCATTGTCTCTGAACGTGTCTTCAGTGCTACTGGGTGTGTGCTGACAGATAAGCGCACGCGTCTGTCCAGTGACAATATGGACAGACTAACTTAGTTCATTAAGATGAACAAATCATGGATCCGCAAGGACTTTACTACCCCTGTGTCATGCTGTGGAGAGTAAAGGCTTATGAATTTGGAATGTGCTTGATTCAAATGTACCTGTCAAGTTTACAACTAAGGCACAAGTGCTGCCACTGAAGGGGTGTCTGTGTGGCTCAATTTTTGGAAAAAAAGGCAGACTCCGCTTGGAGTAACCCTTGCTTGCAGTGTTTCTAAAAATGATCCAAGATCAACAGATCTGGGATCAGCAAAGACTTTGCTACCTACCCTGGTGCCATCCTAAGGACAGTTAAGGATGGCGTATTTTTGAATGTGCTTGATGCAAATCTAGCTGTGAAGTGTACAACTGGGGCACAAGTGCTGCCACTGAAGGGGTGTCTGTGTGGCCCAATTTTTGGAAAAAAAGGGAGACTCTGCTTGGAGTAACCCTTGCTTGCAGTGTTTCTAAAAATGATCCAAGATGAACAGATCTGGGATCAGCAAAGACTTTGCTACCTACCCTGGTGTAATCCTGGGGACAGTTAAGTTTGGCGTATTTTTGAATGTGCTTGATGCAAATCTACCTGTGAAGTGTACAACTGGTGCACAAGTGCTGCCACTGAAGGGGTGTCTGTGTGGCCCAATTTTTGGAAAAAAGGGAGACTCCGCTTGGAGTCCCCTTGCGGTGTTTTGCATGAGTTTAGAAGGGCATGCCATACCTATATCTGTTTCTCGTCCTCTTTTTCCTCGTCAAGCTGTTTTGTTTTCGCATGAGAATTTGTTCTTGTCACTTTCCTATGTGCTTGTGTTGTCTTGTGAGTTGTTTGTCACCTTTTGGACACCTTTGAGTGTGTTTTCTAGGTGTTTTTATGTGTTTGTCATTGCCTCCCATTGTTTCCTATGGAGTTTGAGTGGTTCGCCGAACCGAACTTGAATGCGGCCTCCGTACGGCGAACTGAACTCGAGCCGAACTGCGACCGGTTCACTCATCTCTAGTAATGAGTAGTTGAATGCTTGGATGGGTGAGTCGAGTACCTGAGAATAATGGAAGTCAATGGGGGACTTAAACACTTTTCTGGAAAATCTTCCGGAAATTGATTTTCCCTCGAGTCACACCCATCCAAACATCCAACTGCTTGTTACGAATACCAAGCCCCTGAGCACAGTAATGCTCGCTCATCAGCTCATTACTAGTCAGCACATGAGCCCATGAAAGAAAAATCGCATACTTGCAGTAACGTTACCACCTACTCTTTACAGCAGTACCAGAAAATCCTGACAGTATGTGCGTCACACACTGTCAGGATTCTGCAGTCACATAAACTGTAGATGTTTATCAGATGACCGAACAACCCCTTTAATTAAAAAAATCCATTAATTCTGAATTTCACTTTTTAAAATGGAATAAATGTTATTATTAAATGATTTTGGAATCTTTTGGCTCCTAGGAATACAAAGAATATAGGTTTCAGATGGTAATGTGACTATATCCCGCAGTAATCCCTGCACATGTCTGTTGATCTGACAGCATGATACAATGGGCTCCAGCGGGGACCACGCTGGGATCACAGGGTACCAATGGGTTACCATGGCAGTACGAGGTCAGATAATGACACCTGTTGCTGCCATGATGTGTTTCCTGTAAATGCAGGCAGAGCACTGGCACCTACACTGACACAGCATTTCTGCTCATCTGAGTGATGCTGAAGCATTGATCTGATCAGCGAAAGCAATTGGGTTGTGAAATCATAAACTCCCGTGGTGAATAGTAAGATTGAGTAAAAAAAAAGTTTTAAAAAAAATTAAAAATCAAAAAGCCTAAAAGTTCAACTCACCCTCCTTTTGCTCAATTGTCACTTAAGGGCACTTTACACGCAGCGATATCGCTATCGATATCGCTAGCAAGCGTACCCGCCCCATCGGTTGTGCGTCACAGGCAAATCGCTGCCCGTGGTGCACAACATCGCTTACTACCGTCACACATACTTACCTGCCTAGCGACATTGCTGTGGCTGGCGAACCACCTCCTTTCTAAGGGGGCGGTTCGTGCGGCGCCACAGCGGCGTCACTAAGCGGCCGCCCATTAGAATCGGAGGGGCGGAGATAAGCAGGACGAACATCCCGCCCACTTCCTTCCTTCCTCATTGCGGGCGGCTGCTGGTAAGGTGATGTTCCTCGTTCCTGCGGTGTCACACGTAGCAATGTGTGCTGCCGCAGGAATGACGAACAACCTGCGTCCTGGAACAGCAACGATAATCGGGAAAGGAACGACGCGTCAACGATCAACGATTAAGTAAGTAATTTTGATCGCTAACATTCGTTCCTGCGTTTCACACGCAACTATGTTGCTAACGAGGCCGGATGTGCGTCACGAATTCCGTGACCCCAACGACATCTTGTTAGCGATGTTGTTGCCTGTAAAGGGGACTTTAAACAATAGGAATAAAAAGATACACATATTTGCCATCACCGCATTCAGAAATGTCTGATCTAACAAAACATAAAATCAATGAATCTGATTGGCTAAGAAAAAGCAAGAAAAAAATTCCAATTGCCAAAATTACAGATTTTTGGTTGCTGCAGCATTGCATTAAAATGTAATACAAGGCGATCAAAACATCGTATCTGCGCAAAAATGATATCATTAAAAATGCTAGGTTAGGGGTATGTGTGCTTGCTGCGTTCTGCTTTGACAACAAAACTACACTCTCTGGCAGACGTTTGATAAATGTAAATACTGCGTTTGACAAAAAAAGTGGTAAAAACGTATGCGTTTTGACCAAGTTTTCCCTGCGTTTTTGATGCATTTTGGACCATGCATTTTCAGTTTGAGAAGTCAATGGGTGGAAAATGTTGACAAAACACAATAAAGAAGTGACATGCTGCTTTATTTGTCAAAGATTATCAGAGTTACAGAGTTATCCCCTCCCACTGTTAGAATTAGCATACATTTTATACAAACAATTCACTTTTTCCCTTCCAGGACCTGTGTGCGTTCATACCCAAGTAAACAGAAGGGGCAGAGCCTCAGCCAACAGAAAAATGTTGCTTCGTGGTATCAGCTTTGTTGACTGAAGCCCAGCCCCTACTGGTCACATGGGTATGACCTCACACAGGTCCTGCAAGTGAAAAGTGAATGGTTTGTATAATACTTATGCTAATTCCAACAGGGGAGGGGATAAGTATAAATACCCCCAAGATATTATCTGATCGTCAGCGGCTGTCACTCAAGAAGCTGCCGAGTTTATAAACTTTACTTTCTTGGGTTTCAAAACTTAAACATCCTAGCTGACCACTAAAGGTATGTAGAGAATCATATTATTAACCGATAAATAGAGTCTGCAGACTAGTTTTGATATAGTGAGTGCTGCTATATTTATGTCTAGTTAGCAATTAAGGGTGCTTTACATGCTGCGATCTCACCCACGTCTGTTGGGCGTCATGGGCAAATCGCTGCCCGTGGCGTACAACATCGCTTACACCCGTCACACAGACTTACCTTCCCTGTGACGTCGCTGTGGCCGGCGAACCGCCTCCTTTCTAACGGGGCGGTTCGTGCGGCATCACAGTGACGTCACACGGCAAACGTTCAATAGAAGCGGAGGGGCGGAGATGAGCGGAACGAACAGCCCGCCCACCTCCTTCTTTCCTCATTGCGGGCGACTGCAGGTACGAGGTTGTTCCTCGTTCCTGCGGTGTCACACATAGCGATTCATGCTGATGCAAGAACGACAAACAACCTCGTTACTGACCAGACAACGATTTTTGGTAAATGAACAACGTATCACAGACCAACAATTTTTGCCTCTTTTGCGATCCTTTAAGGTCGCACATATGTGTTACATGCTGCGATGTCGCTAACGATGCTGGATGTGCGTCACAAACACCGTGACCCCGACGATATATCGTTAACGATGTCGCAGCATGTAAATGGCCCTTAATACTTCCTTTTTGGCTTACTATGTAGAGAATCAGCCTGACAGTGCCAGTATAGCACTAACTTTAGGTTATGTACGAAAATTCTGGTGATTGGTTCTTTTTAAAGGGGATAACTGTACCTTGAATATGTTTTGGTAAACAGTTCAAATGCCAAAACTTGTACCATTGTCCAGATATATGTGTACTTAATAGTACATACATACCTATGCTTAACTGGACATAAATAATGTCATTAAACAGTCAAAGGAAAAATGTAGTGCATATAATAATAATATACATTTTATATATATATATATATATATATATATATATATATATATATATATATATATATATATATACAGTGCCTACAAGTAGTATTCAACCCCCTGCAGATTTAGCAGGTTTACACATTCGGAATTAACTTGGCATTGTGACATTTGGACTGTAGATCAGCCTGGAAGTATGAAATGCACTGCAGCAAAAAAGAATGTTATTTCTTTTTTTTGTTTTTAAATTGTGAAAAGTTTATTCAGAGGGTCATTTATTATTCAACCCCTCAAACCACCAGAATTCTGTTTGGTTCCCCTAAAGTATTAAGAAGTATTTCAGGCACAAAGAACAATGAGCTTCACATGTTTGGATTAATGTTTGGATTAATTATCTCTTTTTCCAGCCTTTTCTGACTAATTAAGACCCTCCCCAAACTTGTGAACAGCACTCATACATGGTCAACATGGGAAAGACAAAGGAGCATTCCAAGGCCATCAGAGACAAGATCGTGGAGGGTCACAAGGCTGGCAAGGGGTACAAAACCCTTTCCAAGGAGTTGGGCCTACCTGTCTCCACTGTTGGGAGCATCATCCGGAAGTGGAAGGCTTATGGAACTACTGTTAGCCTTCCACGTCCTGGACAGCCTTTGAAAATTTCCTCCCGTGCCGAGGCCAGGCTTGTCCGAAGAGTCAAGGCTAACCCAAGGACAACAAGGAAGGAGCTCCGGGAAGATCTCATGGCAGTGGGGACATTGGTTTCAGTCAATACCATAAGTAACGTACTCCACCGCAATGGTCTCCGTTCCAGACGAGCCCGTAAGGTACCTTTACTTTCAAAGCGTCATGTCAAGGCTCGTCTACAGTTTGCTCATGATCACTTGGAGGACTCTGAGACAGACTGGTTCAAGGTTCTCTGGTCTGATGAGACCAAGAACGGGATCTTTAGTGCCAACCACACACGTGACGTTTGGAGACTGGATGGCACTACATACGACCCCAAGAATACCATCCCTACAGTTAAGCATGGTGGTGGCAGCATCATGCTGTGGGGCTGTTTCTCAGCCAAGGGGCCTGGCCATCTGGTCCGCATCCATGGGAAGATGGATAGCACGGCCTACCTGGAGATTTTGGCCAAGAACCTCCGCTCCTCCATCAAGGATCTTAAGATGGGTCATCATTTCATCTTCCAACAAGACAACGACCTAAAGCACACAGCCAAGAAAACCAAGGCCTGGTTCAAGAGGGAAAAAATCAAGGAGTTGCAGTGGCCTAGTCAGTCTCCTGACCTTAACCGAATTGAAAACTTGTGGAAGGAGCTCAAGATTAAAGTCCACATGAGACACCCAAAGAACCTAGATAACTTGGAGAAGATCTGCATGGAGGAGTGGGCCAAGATAACTCCAGAGACCTGTGCCGGCCTGATCAGGTCTTATAAAAGACGATTATTAGCTGTAATTGCAAACAAGGGTTATTCCACAAAATATTAAACCTAGGGGTTGAATAATAATTGACCCACACTTTTATGTTGAAAATTTATTAAAATTTAACTGAGCAACATAACTTGTTGGTTTGTAAGATTTATGCATCTGTTAATAAATCCTGCTCTTGTTTGAAGTTTGCAGGCTCTAACTTATTTGCATCTTATCAAACCTGCTAAATCTGCAGGAGGTTGAATACTACTTGTAGCCACTGTATATATATATATATATATATATATATATATATATATATATATATATATTTTTATTTTTTTTTTTAAATTTATTTTTTTTTAAGCAACAAAGAGTAAATATTTTGTATGCTCATCATTATTTTTATCCATGCACTAAATTACCTCTTTTGGGCAGGAGCCTATGTAATTTTTAAAAATGTTTTATTTATATTTACACTACTGTACAGCAGAATGACTTCAACCAATCATAGATGCGGACACAGGACGGGGGCATGTATAGTAGTCTGAAACTAATCACAGACACTGGGAGAGAGGGTAGGGGAAACAGTGAATATTGCTGATGTAAAATACACTGAGTGATGTCCCTATTCATCGCTGTGGCTCATTCTATGCCTGAAGCCCAAAGTGTGTGGTCATGTTCTGTGCCCGCGCGCTGTGACTCCAGTAATGTAGCAGAGCTGGAATTCCCATGGGATCTGATGTGGATTACATCGCAACTGGGTATTTTTTGTGTTAATAAAGTGGAGAAAGGAGGGTATTTTTGTATTTTATTTAAAAAAAGGATTTTTTTCTATGTTTTCTGTTTTATTTCTTTCCACTTACAGATTATTAATGGTGGGGTTTCATAGATGCCTCCTATTACTAATCTAGGGCTTAGTGGCAGGTATGAGCTGTCATTAACCCATTGTTACCCCGATTGCCACTGTGCCAGGGCAATTGGGATGAGATGGGTAAAGTTCCGGGACTATCGAAACTAATGAATACAACAATCCCAGGCAGGTACAGACTGCTATTTTTTATCCCCAGGCTAAGAATACCATCACCCAGGTGTTGGTTGTATCATGGCTGAGTGTCTTAATTGGGGGGACCACAGGATGATTTTAAAATTATTTATTTAAATAATTTAATAAAAATTTACATGCAGTACTTCTGCAGTACTTATTTTGATACACAGCCAAGATAAGGTGATGGCTGGGGACTGCAGCCTGCAGCCATATCCTTTATCTGTGCTTTTTTATACACTATAGGGATGCACTTAGCATCTGTGATTGAAAGCAGTCAGACATGCTGTCACACAGGGTGGGTGCGCATCTGACTGCAACCAATCAGAGACACCAGGACTGCCGGTGGGCAGGGGAAGCAGTGCATATGTGTGAATGATAATGAGCTGCCCCGGAATTAGCATCACAGCCATGCGGTAGAATGGTAAATATAACTTGCTTGCTCTAATCCCTCTATCCCTTCTACCACCATTTTAAAGTGTCAGATTTAGGTTCCTATAGGCTTTTATGAAGACCGGCATTCTGGCAAATATCTGGAATCAATTCCCGGCCGGAATGTTTTTTTTCCTTTTTTTTTCTTAAACCTAGTAGCACCCACCCATCCAAGGTATCTGTTGGTCACTATCAATGACCCATTACATTTTTATTTTTAAGGGACTGTGTGCAGGCTTGCATTTTTCATGGTGAGATGATGATTTTATTGATGTTAATTTGGGTACTTGCAACGTTGTATTCAATATTTAGTGTTTCTTTGCCGAAGCCAGGAATGGGACCTACAGAGAAAAGGTATAATTGAAAGATTGACACCAGTTCTGTGTTTTTCAGACACTCACGGTTTTGACACACAAATACAGTCATATGAAAAAGTTTGGGCACCCCTATTAATGTTAACCTTTTTTCTTTATAACAAATTGGGTTTTTGCAACAGCTATTTCAGTTTCATATATAACTGATGGACTCAGTAATATTTCTGGATTGAAATGAGGTTTATTGTACTAACAGAAAATGTGGAATCCGCATTTAAACAAAATTTGACCGGTGCAAAAGTATGGGCACCCTTATCAATTTCTTGATTTGAACACTCCTAACTACTTTTTACTGACTTACTAAAGCACTAAATTGGTTTTGCAACCTCATTGAGCTTTGAACTTCATAGGCAGGTGTATCCAATCATGAGAAAAGGTAATTAAGGTGGCCACTTGTAAGTTGTTCTCCTATTTGAATCTCCTATGAAAAGTGGCACCATGGGCTCCTCAAAACAACTCTCAAATGATCTGAAAACAAAGATTATTCAACGTAGTTGTTCAGGGGAAGGATACAAAAAGTTGTCTCAGAGATTTAAATTGTCAGTTTCCACTGTGAGGAACATAGTAAGGAAATGGAAGAACACAGGTACAGATCTTGTTAAGCCCAGAAGTGGCAGGCTAAGAAAAATATCAGAAAGGCAGAGAAGAAGAATGGTGAGAACAGTCAAGGACAATCCACAGACCACCTCCAAAGACCTGCAGCTTCATCTTGCTGCAGATGATGTCAATGTGCATTGGTCAACAATACAGCGCACGTTCCACAAGGAGAAGCTAAATGGGAGAGTGATGCGAAAGAAGCCGTTTCTGCGGTATGCAAAAGCACATTTGGACAAGCCAGTTAAATTTTGGAAGAAGGTCCTGTGGACTGATGAAACAAAGATTGAGTTGTTTGGTCATACAAAAAGGCGTTATGCATG
Source organism: Anomaloglossus baeobatrachus (assembly GCF_048569485.1). Lineage (NCBI taxonomy): Eukaryota > Metazoa > Chordata > Amphibia > Anura > Aromobatidae > Anomaloglossus > Anomaloglossus baeobatrachus. Next base: position 105,644,716 of record NC_134355.1, on the reverse strand, counting down.
GAGACAAAAAAACATGGCATTCCAAGAAAAGCACTTGCTACCCACAGTAAAATTTGGTGGAGGTTCCATCATGCTTTGGGGCTGTGTGGCCAATGCCGGCACCAGGAATCTTGTTAAAGTTGAGGGTCGCATGGATTCAACTCAGTATCAGCAGATTCTTGACAATAATGTGCAAGAATCAGTGACGAAGTTGAAGTTACACAGGGGATGGATATTTCAGCAAGACAATGATCCAAAACACCACTACAAATCTACTCAGGTATTCATGCAGAGGAACAATTACAATGTTCTGGAATGGCCATCCCAGTCCCCAGACCTAAATATCATTGAACATCTGTGGGATGATTGAAGCGTGCTGTCCATGCTCTGCGACCATCAAACTTAACTGAACTGGAATTGTTTTGTAAACAGGAATGGTCAAATATACCTTCATCCAGGATCCAGGAACTCATTAAAAGCTACAGGAAGGGACTAGAGGCTGTTATTTTTGCAAAAGGAGGATCTACAAAATATTAATGTCACTTTTATGTTGAGGTGCCCATACTTTTGCACCGGTCAAATTTTGTTTAAATGCAGATTGCACATTTTCTGTTAGTACAATAAACCTCATTTCAATCCAGAAATATTACTCAGTCCATCAGTTGTTAGATATATGAAACTGAAATAGCTGTTGCAAAAAAACAAATTGTTATAAAGAAAAAAGATTAACATTAATAGGAGTGCCCAAACTTTTTCATATGACTGTATTGATGAGCTGACAGACAACCTGGAATCATGAAAGATAAGTCATGTCTAACCAACATATTGGGGTTCTATGAGGAGGAAAGTGCAAACCAGGATATTGGTAATGCAGTTCATGTGATTTATCTGGACTTTGCAAAGGCATTTGATACTGTACCACATCACATCCTATCCTTATAATGAAGTACCAGTAGCAAGGACTACGTGAAATTATACACAGATGGGTAAAAGACAGGAAACAAATAGTCGTAATTGGTACATTCTGTAATTGGGTTATATAAGCAGTGGGGAACACAAGGATCTGGATCTAGAACCGGTCCTTTTTAATCTTTTTATTAATGACCAGTGTATGGGATTGAGAGTAAAGCTTCAATCTTTGCTAACGACACCAAACTATGTAGGATATTAAAATCCAACCTTCATAGTGCAATATTACAATACAATCTGGATAAGATGTCAGAATGGGCAAACACTTGGCAAGGGAGATTTAATGTTGATAAATGTAGAGTAATGCACCTAGGTCGGAGTAATCCTATTTCTGCATATACATTAAATGTAAGTAAACTCGGGACTACAGAACAGGAGAAGGACTTGGATATTCTAGTTACAAAAAAGCTGCGCAGCAGCACTCAATGTCAAGCAATAGCTGCTAAAGCAAACCAGATTTTAAGGTATATAAAAAGAGAGATTAGATCCCGTGATCCCAATGTATTATTACACCTCTATAAATCACTTGTAAGGCCACATCTGGAATATGGGATCCAGTTTTGGGCTCACATTTTAAAAAGGATAGGGCAACAAAGGAGCTTTCAAGGAGTGATTCTACAAAAAGCATTTCAAGGTCCAGGCCTGAACCCAGTAGAAAATCTTTGCAGGGAGCTAAAATTCAATGTTGTGCAGTGACAGCCCCGAAATCTGAAAGATCTAGAAAATATTTATCTGGAGGAGTGGGCCAAAGTACTTGCTGCAGTGTGTGCAAACTTGGTCAAGAACTCCAGAACACATCAAACCTCGGTGATTGCAAACAGAGGTTTCTTTATCAAATATTACGTTCTGTTTTTCCATTGTATCAAATACTTATTTCTTGCAATAAAGGGAAAATTAATTATATCAAATGTTTGATCTATCAAAAGATATACCATAATAAAATAATCCAATCAATACACTGTATAACGGAAAAAAAAATAAAACTGCCAAGATTAGAGTTTTGTGGTCGCCGCAAAATACCAATATACAGTATATACCTAGATACATACATACATATACACTACTCACAAAAAGTTACGAATATTTTTGCTTTTGAATGAAATATATGGAAAATGTACACAGTTCACGCTACAGTGATATTTTATGATGAAAGAAGGGCATTTAAGTAGAAGAATGCTATGGTGGTTTCCTCATCTTAATCATTTTTGTTTTAAAACAAAAGCCAACAAGAATGGTGGGTAGACCAAGGCAAAAAATGTCAATGTCTAAAAAAGTTATCATGTGGCCTTGAGCATCAATTACAGATGACAATGACATCTCCTGCTGTTTACAAGTAGAGTGATTGTCTGCAGAGGCATGGCATCCCACTCTTCTTGAAGGTCACCCTCAGATTATTGAGGTTGGGGGAACAGAGTTATGAGCCTCTACATGGCAACTCAGCTGGTCCTATAGGTTTTCCATTGAATTCAGGTCTGGAGAAAGTGCAGGCCACCCCATATGAGGTACTCTAGTCTCCAGCAGCTATTCACTAATGATGCGACCTCAAAGAGCTGGAGCATTGTCATCCATACAGATGACATTATGCCATTGTTGTTCATTCAGAGACACAATGTTTGGATTAATGATGTTATTCAATTAATTAGGTCTTATTACGGTACCATTGACAAAGTGTAGGGCAGTTCTGTATTGACTAGATACGCCTGCCAACACTGTAACACCACCACTACCAAAAGCTCGTCTAGTTACATCTGTGGTTGTTGCATAGCGCTCTCCTTGATGTCTCCAACATCATTTGGTGGCCATCATTTTTGCTGAGCGTGAATTGAACTTCATTAGTGAACAACACTGAGGCCCACTGGTCTCTTGTCCAGCAAGAGAATGTTGCCTGTGCATGGAGATGTGGTCAGGTAGCCTTACAGGTCATCTAATACCCAGACTATGCTGATGTAAATGGCTTTGAATGGTCTGATGTGACACTTGGGGGCCTTTCACCTCACTTAAATATGCCTGGAGTTGTGTGGCATTCATCATCCAATTCTCAAAGGCATTATTCACAATGAATCGGTCATCAGTGTGTGATAGAGCCTAAGGACGTCCACTTCTATGCATTTCTGTGACTCTTCCAGTCTTTCTGTATCTCTGTTACAACCTGCTGAATACACTGCAACACTATAAGCTCAGTGACCACTTCTATCTGATAACATTCTGCTTGGAACTGTGCAATGGCGACGTACTGGTGATCATTTGTTAGATGTCATCTTGATCTCATGATTAGAGATGAGCGAATTTGTTAAAAAAAAAGTTCACCAATCCAAGATTTGAGCCTTGCCCATTCAGATTCGGAAGCCCAAACACTTTTCTCAAAAATCGGCAATGTTCAACTTTATTTGAGAATTTTTCACGGTTTCACTAATCCTTTTCTTCTGTTATTATGACTTTGGCTAAAATTGTGGTGCAGTACGATGAGCAGCGGGGAGGTGTTTGCAAGGGGATTACTTAACAGTTTCCCTGCATGTGTGACTGTCACACTGCTTCCAGGCCGCAGTCAGAATGCTGGTGGATCGACATCTCTGATTGGTTGACCTTGAAGTGTAAAAATAAATGGTATAGGGTCCCCCAGATATTGATACTCAGTGCAGGTAAAGGGGATGGATACAGGGCTACAGTCTGCAGGCCCAACTGTGCACGTAATCTTGACTGTGTATCAAAATAAGAGGGACCCCATGTGGCTTTTTTAATTATTAAATTAAATAAATGAAAAAATGACATGCGATCCCCCACAATTTTGATACTCAGCCAAGCTAAAGCTGACAGCTGGGCGCTGGTCTTCTCAGCCTGGGGAGGCCCATGGTTATTTGGCCTCATAACATAAAAATCACATATCACAGCCGTATGACCCCTTTAATTAGAGGGGTCATGTCACTCAGGGGCAGGGTGACATACAGATATAAAATGCAGAGGATAACGATGGACTTATTAAAATTATTTATGTATTTAGTAAATTGAGTGCCCCTAAGGTGTATCATATAGTCATAAATGAATATTAATAGTAACAATAATAACAGACCTTCAAAACTTGGAAAACGCATTCGCAGGTGAGTCTCTATGGACTTAAGGCTGCCTTACACGCAACGACATCGCTAATGAGATGTCGTTGGGGTCACGGAATTCGTGACGCACATCCATTCTCGTTAGCGACGTCGTTGCGTGTGACACGTACAAATGACCGCTAACGATCAAAAATACTCACCTTATCCGTTGATCGTTGACACGCTGTCCATTTCCCAAATATCGTTGCTGTTGCAGGTACGATGTTGTTTGTCGTTCCCGAGGCAGCACACATCACTATGTGTGACACCACAGGAACGAGGAACCTCACCTTACCTGCGGCCGCACGCAATGAGGAAGGAAGGAGGTGGGCGGGATGTTCATCCAGCTCATTACCGCCCCTCCGCTTCTATTGGGCGGCCGCTTAGTGACGTCGCTGTGACGCCGAACGAACCGCCCTTTAGAAAGGAGGTGGTTCACTGGTTACATCGACGTCGCTAGGCAGGTAAGTATGTGTGATGGGTCCGAGCGATGTTGTGAGCCACGGGCAGCGATTTGCCCGTGACGCACAACCGACGGGGGTGGGTACGCTAGCGAGATTGCAGCGTGTAAAGTGACCTTAATAGCCTGTACAAAAATAGTGATTACCACCTTCAAGGGGAAGGGGCACATAAGAGATCAATGCCTGTAGAAATATGGCATCTACCATGGTCAGATGTTAACAACGCATGCTCGAATATGTAGGGATAACATTGGCACCTGTACAGGAATACACAAACATGCGTGATCAAATGAATAAGGATGCTAATGGCAGCACACATTATCGATAGAGACCCGTGTAATGGTTGAGTCACTGAAAGATTATCTAAAACACTGGGGTATATTTAATTGAATTAAACACTTTAGTTCACTTAGCACTTTTTTATGGAATTAAATGAATGCACTGAATTAAATTTGTGTATATGATAAGAAATGAGATTCACAAGAATATGCACTGTAATATATGATTACATTTGTACTATAGATTATTGATTAATTATATGTATATTAGATTGCAAAGCAATTTGGCTATTTAAACGTTCTGTTAGAACCTGTACGGTGCTTGAAAAAATACTTAGGCTATCTGCCTACAGTGCTTTTTTTTCAGCGCAAAAAAATGCTTTTTTTGTCTTGGCAGGAAAAAAGCTGCTGACAAATATGCTTTTTTCATGCTTTTTTAGTGACAGTTGCGAGCTGTTATTAACCTCTTATATTACCCCGATTGCCACCGCACCAGGGCAATCGGAAAAAGCCAGATAAAGCATTGGGCTTGTCACATCTAATGGATACAGGTTGCTATTCTTAAGGGGGCTTTACATGCAACGACATCGCTAACGAGATGTCGTTGGGGTCACGGAATTCGTGACGCACATCCTGCCTCGTTAGCGACATTGTTGCGTGTGAAACGCACGAACGACCGTTAACGATCAAAATTACTCACCTAATCGTTGATCATTGACACGTCGTTCTAATCCCAAATGTCGTTGCTGTTGCAGGACGCAGGTTGTTCGTCGTTTCTGCGGCAGCACACATCGCTATGTGTGACACCGCAGGAACGAGGAACATCTCCTTACCTGCGGCCACCCACAATGAGGAAGGAAGGAGGTGGGCGGGATGTTCAGCCCGCTCATCTACGCCCCTCTGGTTCTATTGGTCGACCGTTTAGTGACGCCGCTGTGACGCCGAACGAACTGCCCCCTTAAAAAGGAGGCTGTTTGCCGGCCACAGCGACGTCACTAGGCAGGTAAGTATGTGTGATGGGTCCTAGCTAGTGCTGAGCGAGTATGCTTGTCACTACTCGGTACTCGCACGAGTATCACTGTACTCGGGCTACTCGGCGGGTACCGAGTAATTTCGCGATACTCGTGCTGTACTCGTGGTCTTCATCCCTGCATGTTGGCGCTCTTTTGAGAGCCAGCCCTCATGCAGGGATTGGCTGGCAGACCACTGCAATGCCACAGCCCTGTTAGTTGTAGAATTGCAGTGATTGGCCGGCCCGCACAGCGTGACCGAGCCTTTATACCGACGGGCGCGCTGTGCTCTGCACACAGCCATCTCGTATTCCCTGCTTTCCTCGCCCACAGGCGCCCATGATTGGTTGCAGTGAGAGACGTCCCCACGCTGAGTGACAGCTGTCTCACTGCACCCAATCACAGCAGCCGGTGGGCGTGTGTATATTGTGCAGTGAAATAAATAATTAAAGAAACCAGCGTGCGGTTCCCCCCAATTTTAATACCAGCCAGATAAAGCCATACGGCTGAAGGCTGGTATTCTCAGGATGGGGAGCCCCAAGTTATGGGGAGCCCCCCAGCCTAACAATATCAGTCAGCAGCCGCCCAGAATTGCCGCATACATTATATGTGACAGTTCTGGGAAAGTACCCGGCTCTTCCCGATTTGCCCTGATGCGTTGGCAAATCGGGGTAATAAGGAGTTAATGGCAGCCCATAGCTGCCAATAAGTCCTAGATTAATCATGTCAGGCGTCTCCCCGAGATACCTTCCATGATTAATCTGTAAATTACAGTAAATAAACACACACACACACCTGAAAAAATCATTTATTAGAAATAAAAAACACAAACCAATTCCTTCGTAACCAATTTAATAAGCCCCAAAAAGCCCTCCATGTCCGGTGTAATCCACGGACCTCCAGCATCGCTTCCAGCTCTGCTGCATGCAGGTGACAGGAGCTGCAGAATACACAGCCGCTCCTGTCAGCTTCACACAGCAACTGAGGTGAGTAGCGCGATCAGCTGCTGTCAGTCAGGTAACTCACGGCCACCGCTGGATCCAGCGGTGGCCGCGGATAAGCTTAGTGACAGCTCATCTGATCGCGCTACTCACCTCATTTGCTGCGTGGAGCTGACAGGAGCGGCGGTGTCTTCTGCAGCTCCTGTCACCTCCATGCAGCAGAGCTGGAAGCGACGCTGGAGGTTCGTGGATTACGCCGGACATGGAGGGCTTTTTGGGGCTTATTAAATTGGTTACGAGGGAATTGGTTTGTGGCTCGGTGCTCGGGCCATTGGGCTCGGTGCTCGGGCCGAGTACACGAGTATCTTGGGATGCTCGGCCCGAGCCTCGAGCACCCGAGCTTTTTGGTACTCGCTCATCACTAGTCCTAGCGATGTTGTGCGCCATGGGCAGCGATTTGCCCATAACAGACAACTGACGGGGGCGGGTGCTTTCACCAGTGACATCGTTAGCGTGTAAAGCAGCCTTTAGTCTGGGTGGCAGCCTAATAACCACAAAACTCAACAGGCTGAGAATATCAGCCCCCAGCTGTCGGGCTTTATCATGGCTGTGTATCAAAATTGGGGGAACCGCACACTTTTTTTTAATTATTTATTTAAATAATAAAAAAAACAACAAAAAAAACCGTGCATGCGGTTCCTCTTATTTTGACAGCAGCCAAGATAATTGCACGACTGGGGGCTGCAGCCTGTAGCCAGCTTTATCTGTGCTGGCATCAATAAAGAGGGAGGAGCCTACTCCATTTTTTAATTTCTTTCTTTATTTATTTATTTTATTCCACGATACAGACCCTGAGACCGCGCCCGTGATTCCAACCAATCAATAGACCCTGTATGGGGGTGAGATCTGACTGCTGCCAATCACATATGCTGGTGGGTAGGGAAAGCAGTGAATATTCATTAGCGATAATTGTCAGGCCCGGAAGTAACACAGCAGCTGTGGGGATGCTGTAATTATGTACTGCTTTAGCCCTTTTGCTTCTTTTTTTTTACAGTGGCCAATTGCAGCCATGCAACCCTTGACATGGCTGTGATGGGCAGGGAGAGGATGGTTTTTGCACTTTCATCATTATCCAATCCTTGGCAAGATCTTTTGTGGTAAATGATTGGAAGTCTAATCCCAATCTGGCCAAAGATTATTCTTTTTTTATCAATTTCTGCTGATCAGGATCGCTCATCTCTATTGCAGGGAACCCCAGTGACTTAACCCCCCCCCCATAGAATAGCACAAAAAAAAGCAATGTGAGAATTACACATGCATTTCCTACGTTTTCACTGACTCCATAGAAGTCAATTGGGGAAAAAAGCAGGATAAAACGCTAAAACAATTGACTTGTTGCTTTTTTTGTTCAGCAACAAAAAAAGCAACTGAACAAGAAGCAACGTGGGCACAGCAAGTCAAGATTCTCATAGACTTTGCTGGGATAATTCTTCCTTACTTTTATTAAATAGAAAAGCAAGGAGAAACACTAGAAAAAATGATAAAAAAAATGGTCCATCAGCAGTGTATAGCAGTGCTGTGCCACAGGAATCTGCTGTATTATGGTCACGTACAAGGGCTCTAAAGTAGATTCTTCAACTATTTAACCAAAATAATATAACATATTGAGACAATAACAAAATGATGATGGCTATTATTATTATTATTATTATTCAAAAACAAAAGTAAGCAGATTATAAAAAAATATATATATTTATAAGGTTGATAAAAACTTTCAAGGTCCGTCCTGGCTTTATAGACATTTTATAAAAACACAATAAATAGCATGACTGCTTCTTCACCAATGTGTTCATTGTTTAATGGGCTATTTGCTAAATGACAGATTTCTTTCCCAATGACAATTACCCTTTTAAAAGGCAACCATGCTGAACAGCTATGACTTGATTACTAATATTTACCTTGCTTTATTACATTACATTGAGCTTTGGTTTGCTAATAAACGTAACTGATGACACTGACAAGTTGCAGGTTGCAAAATGTGATAGACTGAAACTGCTCAATGAAGATCGCTAAAAATAGCCATAAACAATGTAAATATAATTCATGTCTAATACAGTACATCCACTCATATCAAGATGTTGTGAGAATACCCACCTTTACTACTTTAAATTACTTTGTATACTGTATTAACTCTTGTAGAATGGGATTGTCTACAGCAATAATTAATACAGTAAAAAATCTCCTTTCCCTCCCACCCCTTTTATGTTGCCCCAAATCATTTTATGATAGTACAAAAGGAATCCTGCACTCCACATGTGCATTGGAAAAAATATCACTTTACTTGAATAACAATCCAAATAAATGTTGCGTTTCGGTCTAAGAATAGGACCTTCATCAGGCTGCTGAACAATGATAATAGACAGTTGATGTGGTAAAAAGCTCTAAAACAATGAAATACAGCCCTGTAGTATGCACTCATTGTAGCACTCATTATAGTAGCACTGAGTTTGTGCTATAGAACATTTATAAATGTTGACAACTGGAACACTTCTTTAAAGGAAACCTGTCATCACCTACTCACCTACGGGGGCGGCGAGATATGTTCCGGTTCAATGGACGCCGCTGCTCTCAGGACCGGCTCCTCCTCTGTCCTTGCAATCACCGTCCTCCTTTTGGCTTCCTGTGGATGACATGTCCTACGCCATCCACACAGTGTCCTCCATTGTGCTCCTGCGCAGGCACACTTCTCTCTGCCAAACTGAGGGCAAAGCAATGTGTGCGTGCGCAGGAGCACAAGGAAGGTCACTGTGTGGATGACATAGGACGTGGATGCGTCATCCACATGAAGCAAAAAGGACGACAGCGATAGAAGATAGGAGGCACCGCACCTGAGAGCAGAGACGCCCATAGGACCGCAGTTGAGTAGATGACAGGTTCCCTTTAAGAAAATTAGTTATATTTTTGCAAGTGGATAGCCATGTGTAACTGCAAGACCTTCAACAATATAGCATTAATGCTCTATTATATCATAAATAACTATCCAGAGTTACATATCCTTGACTCTGCTGCATGACTAATCCACCTCTCTCCATGCTACACCTCTGCTTCTCCCTTGTGCAAATTCCTTCATTGGCTCCAAAATTCCCCAATGTATTCAGTTCAAACTACTAACATTTACTTACAGAGCCATCAAAAATCTATGTCCTCTTTATATCTTCGAACTTATCTCCTGATATCTTCCCATATGTAATCTCAGGTGCACCCATGACCTCCTTCCCTCCTCCACATTTGTATGTTTCTCACCAATCAGCTAGATTTTTGTTCCTCAATAGAGCTGGTCGAACTCATAGAGAAAACCGGGACTGGAGGATCCCTGCAGAATTTTTTAAAAAACCTGGATCCGGTCCGGAATCTTGTACTCATATAAGTCTATAAGAACCAGAATCCGGAGATTAAAAATATTGCTAGAAGGGATAGGTGGGTAGGAGAGTGCGCGGTGTACTCACTGAACCTCCTTCATGGCGGCAAGCTACTTCCAGGTAACTCTTTCCCTTCCGGAGCCAACAATTAACCCTCATTGAATATTCACTACTTTCCCCTCCCACTGGCTCATGTAATTAGTTGCAGTTGGATGCGCGCCCACTCTGAGTGTCAGCGTGTCAGCTAACTGCAACCAATCACAGATGCCAGGACGGCCGGTGGGTGGAGAAAGCAGTGCAGCTGTGTGCGAGTGAGTATCATGGTATAAAAATAAATTAATAAATAAAACAATCGGTCTCTGTATTCTGATACCAGCACAGATAAAGCCCACGGCTGCAGCCCCCAGCTGTTGGACTTTATCATGGGTATGTATCACAATAAGGCCGGAGTCGTACACTTGTGCAAGTCTCAAATTGCATCACCCAGCAGTTGCACACTTTCCTGACAGGAGCGTGCATCTGCATGTATTTCCATGCAGCTGCACGTTTGTGTCTGGTGAGTGTGCAGCTACCAAGTGATGCGATGCAAGACTCGTGCAAGTCATATGGTCCTTGTGAGTGCGCCGTATGGCTGGAATCACACTTGCATGAGTCTCGCATCGCATCACCTGGCATGTCCTGATGCTCATCAGACACGAGCGTGCAGCTGCATAGAACTACATGCAGCTAACCCGCTCCTAACAGAAGAGCGTGCTGGGTGATGCAATGCGAGATTCGTGTAAATCCCTCGCAAGTGTGACTCTGGGCTAAGAGGAACCGCATGCAGTTTTTTTTTAATTATTTAAATAAATAATTAAAAAAACGATGTGCGGTCCCCCCAATTTTCATACCCAGCCAAGATAAAGCTGACAGCTGGGACTGCATTCTCAAGCTGGCGAGGTCCAGCCTAAAAATATAGCCTCTAGCTGCATGGAATTGTCGCATCCGTTAGATGTGACAAGCCCGGCGCTTTACTGGCCCTGATGCGGTGGCAATTGGAGTAATTAGGGGTTAATAAAAGCGCACAGCTGCAACTAAGCCCTAGATTAATGAGTCTATGACACCCGCATCATTAATCTGGAAATGAAAATAAACAAACACAAACAAAAAAAATCCTTTATTTGGAATAAAATATAAAAACCCACCCTCTTTCACTACTTTATTAACTGCAAGAGACCCTTGCTGGTCCGACATAATCCACACGAGGTCCCTCAGCCATTCAGCTCTGCTACATCTCAATATCACAGCGAGCAGCCATAGAGCAGCATGACTGCCTGCTGTGAGTGCAGAATGTATGAGCCATGATAAGTAGTGACTGGATGCAGGGAGACACGCCAAACAGCCTGGGGACGTGTCTGACTGCAACCAATCACAGAGACCAGGCTCGCCGGTGAGTGGGGAAAGCCATGCAAATGAAATGAGCTGCCCAGGGAGGCGACAGGAGCAGCATACAGCAGCGTGGGAGTAGCGTATAGTCGGACCGGAGCCTGGGTACATATGAAACGCTTGCTTCATTCTTATATTTTTTTATTTTTCCTTCATTTGTTTTATTTTCTCGAGTGCCGGATCCAGATCAAGCACCCGGAATCCCGGGCCCAGATTCGGCATCCGGGCAACTTTGAAACCGCATGGATCCAGACTTTTTCAGTCCAGGTCCGCCCAGCCCTATTCCTCAACACTTCCAATCATCCACCATACTGGGAACCTTTACCAGAGCTGCAACATCCCCCCAACCTACTGTCTCCTTCCGCATTGTTCTGTACATTGTAAGCCTACAAGGACAGGGACCTCTTTACTCTATACCAGTCTGTCATTGTTAGTTTGTTCACTGTAATTAATGTTTGTATATTATATATAATCCCTTTTCACATATACAGCACCATGGAATCAAAGGTGTTCTAAAAATAAGTAATAATGAATGTTACTGTTAATTTATGAAGAAAATAAAGGATTGATGGAGAAAAATATTTTTCTTGGTATCGGAAGCTATGTGGATTTCTGGACTGTGGCATCTGGTTGAATACTAGAAAATGTTGTTTTGCAATGGGCATTAGTTACATTGGTTGGGTTTTTTAGAACACAATAGCTGAACAGCATGATCAATAGACATTACACTCCATTTGTTCCATATTTAAATTCTTCCTTCATGTTCTCACACTGAAGAAAGTTCTAACTTTTATAAGAGCAAAAATACTCAACTTGAATACTGTTTTCTTCTTGTTGTAAAAATGAATCAAGAAAATATTCTACCAGCCCTATATGTGCTGGAACATTGCTTCTACAATTGCCAATGGATTCCCTGTCTTGAGCTTAAGGTCCACCAATGGGTTATGCTTTGCTAATGTAATTTGTGACAAGGGAAAACAAATATAAGAACCTGTCCCCATTTCCTTAAGCCCTTATTAGATGGGGTAAAATTGGGTGGAAAATCACAGTATTCTATGAAACATAGCAATACTCGCAGTGTGTAATAGCTGTTAACGATTGTAATATAGAACGATTCTCGCTAAAGCAGATCTTTCAACTTGCTTAAAAATTAACGCTTGGCGGCATAAAATTACATCGTGTAATGAGTCACTACCAGCACAAAATACATTCTTTAATGAATGACTACGTCTTTTCACCAACTGCAACAGCGATCTTTTGAGTGTACATTTGCTTGTGTAATATTGAGTGAGAATGAACTGGAAACTGTGGACAATTACAAAAAATCCCATTCATCAGGAAAAAACAAAAACCACAAGAGTAGTTGGAAACTAGCTGACCGCAATACCCTATCTATCGGATAACACTAGAAGTAGCAGTGGGATGTTCCTAACACACCTAGACACCTCGTCACTGCCGGAGAAACTTGCCACGCCTCAAAGATAGAAATGAGGAATCCTAACTTGCCTCGGAGTAGTCCCCAAAAGAATCGCAAGCCCCCAACATGTAACGACGGTGATGTAAGAAAACACAACACACAGATAGAAAATATAGGTTAGCAAAGGTGAGGCCCGACTTACTAGATACAGTCATATGTAAAAGTTTGGGCACCCCTATTAATGTTAACCTTTTTTTCTTTATAACAATTTGTGTTTTTACAACAGCTATTTCAGTTTCATATATCTAATAAATGATGGACTCAGTAATATTCTCATAGTTTCATAGACATCTCTCCATTACAAACCAAGGGCTTGAAAGCAGCTCTAATTTTTGAAAAATTACAGCTGACACCAACCCCATATATTACCCGATTGCCACCGCACCAGGGCAATCAGAATGAGCCAGTTAAAGGCCCACAATTGGTGCATCTAATCGATGTGCCAAATGTGGGACAGCTGTGGACTGCTACTTTTAGGCTGGGGAGGGCCTAATAAGCATGGACCTTCTCAGTCTGAGAATACCAGTCCCCAGCTATCTCCTTTACTTGCACTGCTTATCACAAATGGATGGGGGACCACACGTCATTTTTATTTTTTTTCACAAATGGCTATGCAATTACTGTGATTTTCAGTCAATCGCCATATGTTTAGGGGCTGAAAATCAGCTTAAAATTGCAAGATACTCGACAAGTAACGAATATCCAGAATACTTTAATATTTGGGTGAGTAACGAATAGTGCCAAATATATTCAATCTCAGCTAATGATAATCATTAAGATGTCATATAACTGCAGGGCATTATTTGGAGACCAAATGATGTTATCCCACTTTCTCATGCTTCAGTGCAGTGTACAAGATGATACCAACAATATTGCAAATTGTATCTCAAAGTGTTCAAGTTGCATGAAACTGCAAATTTCAGGAAATTTGACTTCAATTCAATCCTCTTCTGAACAATTCAATCATCTCTAATTTTCTAATTTGTATAAGTCAATTAAGGTCTACAGACTTCACAATACACCCCTAATTATTTATATCATGCAACTGCACAATGGGTCTATTGGAAACAAATGTGAAATATGACAATCATGGTTAATTGTGTAACTCCAAATATCTATGATATTGAACATTTGTGGCATCTTGCATAAAATACTGTATTCTGTAGATATTATGCACATGTTGTCTATTCAAAGTATCAAGCTGTATGTGCCATAGAGAGTATATATGTCATTCTGTGTACATGAGTCCATATTATGTCTCATCCTATGCTAACATGCTTCAGTATAACAAATGACTAGTAATCTCTGGTTACTAGTAGCTAAGAACAGTATGTGCTGCCAACATGCATAGAGTGCAATGCTTCATGTTATGCAATATACTGGCTTGGACAATAAAATATTCTTCTAAATATTTAATTCACCTCGCTCTGCCATCATATACATAGTTGGTGAATCAGCCATGTCCATTACAAATACGATGACCTGTCTGTGCTGTAACTTCTTGATGATGACCACCCTAAGCTACTATGCTTGAGTCAATCACAGTGTAGACTGGAAAATCAATCTTTTCTATTAGTAGACTGTTATTATAAAGTTGTACGTGTGTAGGACGCTGAATGAAACATTTGACAGTGTTTTAAAAGACTTAATAGTTTGTGGCAGAATCTTTATCTCTAACATCTTTATGTATTATTTTCACTGTTTGTACTATAAAAAGCACTGCTTGATTTAAATTCCTTTTTTTCTAATAAATAAGTCTGGATTCAAGCTTCATTATTATACTACTATCATTATTTATACATAAAAGCAAAGTTAGAGATTTACACTGTCTTAGAGTAGAATAGAATAGAATGAGCTGTTCAATAATGTATTCAATATGTAAGTAGTAGTATCTCTCTCTCTCTGTATATATTTTTATATATATATATATATTAGTGTAATGACAAAAAAAATTTTTTATGAAACCATGTGCAATCGAGGAACTTTTATGGGTAATTTAAGAATAAGTATTGCTTTTTTTTGTTTTTTTTAAAAAAAGTTCCCCCTTTCATTCAAATGAAATAAGGCAACAATTATTTTTTTCCCCCAAAAAAGGACATGCAATTTTGCATTATTGAAATGATAATAGTAATAACTAGTCAACTTTTATTATTCGTTTTTTAACAAATACGGTATAAAACAGTTAATTATAAGTACAATATGTACAAAAGAAGTGTTTAAAAATTATTTTTTCCTATGAATTTTAGATTCAAAAATTAATTTTTTTTCGATTTCGCATGTAGTTCCTCCATCAGTTTTACAGCACGTTCAGCATTTTGGTTAGATCTGGGAATGTCAATTAATGACTCCTCAACCAACCAGTGCGCCTTCAAACACTTAATTGCCTTCTTGCACTTTGTCTTGGTGAGTGAGGTTAACAGTTCATTGAAGGACGCTTCGTTGTAGTGTTGCGACTGGAACCAGGCATTCATAGCAGATGAAGTCGCATGCTATACTGAGAATGCAGCGCCACTCTGGTATCAGAAAAAATGCTATAACAGCATATACAGCTCGCGAGTTCCATCTTGCCATGTGCAGGTTTGGGAGTTTTTTCCAACTGATTCGAGGCCAACGTGATGTTGTTTTGTAATGACGATATGCCTGACAGTTCAAATAAGAACTTGAAATCATCTCGCCATCCAGGATTCTCGCCTGTGTTGACATCATCTGTTGCAACTTGGTGGTAATCATTCTGAAGTGAGGCATAGTTTTCTGTTAATTTGTCAATGAAGAAATAATTGAGTTCTGGTTTCTTCGTTGACTCTGGAATAAGGAAATTCATGATGTGCTTCAGTAGGAGGTTGAGTACATGGTGTTGACAGCCAATGTATTGTGGCTTCTGAAAGCCCTTTCTCAAGACATCATCCTGTATCAGCGTTACAATCCCGTTCAAACGACCAGTATTTACTGCTGCCGTGTCACAGATTATCATGCAAATATTTTCCAAAGTGTCGTATTCATCAATTAGCTGATGTAGTTCCTTGTGAATAGCCGTGGCAGAACCATTCTCACATTTCAGAATACCGAGTTTGATTTCGGTTGTGGTATTTTTCAGCAGAACTACTTGATACTCTTCCCCTTGGATTCTTTTACCATCGAAGTGGAGACAATAGGGATCTTTGATTTGAAGTTTTTCAAAAATTTTGGTTTTCATTTTCTGTCCTTCTGAGATTATTCATCTCCAGACACCCGACTGACTTGGAACCGGTACATCATGACCTTGTTCAGCAATGGTTGCAAGCACTTTATTTGTTTTATGTGTAGAAATGTTGTTTTTCAGTACCAGTAAACTCGCTGTTGTAGTGCTTGCTCTGTTGTATTTTGATGTGCGTTCAGGAGAAGATGACGCGGAAGAAGAGGTTGGCTTTAAAGTCTCGGGTAAAGATTCAGAGACAGTATCATGTAGATTCAGAGACAGTATCATGTGTGGGATACAATTGCGAAGTGCTGGCTTGAGCTTGATATATTGATAGTCGGATTTGTTTTCTTGGATGAATTGATTCCAAAGGAGCTTGTTTGAGAGTCGAATAACCAACCTTGCCTCCATTCTGAACTTGCCTCAGGTAGAGCTCTTTATCCTCCAAGTTTTTCCATTCTCCATTAATGATCGTGACATCAAATAACTGAGAAAGTGTTGCAGTGAATTTATCAGAAGGTTTCTTTTTTTTTTTGTCATTTAGATCAATCAGACGATTGAGTTTCTTTCTGATGAGTGCACTGGATAAAAGTGGGAAGTCTAGCGTTTCCCTCCAGAGCAATTCTATACCCATTATCATATTTTTTATTCGATCCAGTCGCCGTTTCTCGCTGTTGAACAGAAAACTGAAGTTTCCAAGAATTTGGCAGTTCGTTGGCATCCGCGTGAGATTGGAGAGCTTTTCAACATATGGAATACTTGGATCCCTTTTCTGTTGGGAATAGGAGGACAGATTCCTCGTCCAGATAGACCTGTTTGCCTTTACACTGTTGCTGGAATTTCTAGAAGACATTTTAGAAGACAGATTATTCTTATTCTAGATGTTCTAAATTATTCCTGAATATTCTAAATCATTCCAGAATCTTCAAAAAATTAAAACACGAAAAATCGTTTTTTTGAAAATTTTGAAAAGAAAAAGAGGGGGAACTTTTTTGAATATTTTACAAATTTGATGATACTAATGTCATTTGAATGCAATTGTTCCTCAAATGTAAGGGGTTTCATTTTCGTTTTGCAAAATTTTTAAAATAGTCATCACACTAATATATATATATATATATATATATATATATATATATATATATATAGTGCATATATACATTTTATGTATATATAGATATACTGTGTATAATGCACATACAGTATGTGTATATAAAGTATATATTTACATATATACATCATATATATATACATATATATATATATATATATATATATATATATATACTAGAAGGTGGCCCGATTCTTTGCATCGGGTATTCTAGAATTTACGTATTGTGTAGTTCATGTATGATTTTTGTTATATATATATATATATATATATATATATATATATATATAGATGTTGTTGTGTGTAGTTACCAAGTGTTTGTGTAGGGTGCTGTACATGTTCTGGGTGTTGTCTGGGTGTGACGGGGGGTGATAGCGGTGTTGTATGTGTGTTGCGTGTGTTGCATTGTTTGTGGAGCGCTGTGTGTCTGTAGCGTTGTGTGTGTGTGTGTTCCGCGGTTTGTGTGTGTGTGGTGTGTTTTGGGGGGAGGTATGTTTTGTGCAATGTGTGTGTTGTGCGGTATGTGCATATATTTGTGTGTGCCGTGGTGTTTGTGTGTTGGGTGTTGTGTGTGTGCAGCGTTGTCTGTGTGTGTGGATGTCTGTGTAGGGCAGTTGTTTGTGGTTCCCAGTGTGTGTGTGTGGTGTGTTGTGCAGTGCGCGCGTGTGTGTGTGTGTTGGGGGGAGGTGTGCACTTCCCATCGTGCTCCATCCCCCATGCAGCGCACTCCCCATCGTGCTCCATCCCCCATGCAGCGCACTCCCCATCGTGCTCCATCCCCTATGCTGCGCACCCCCCATCGTGCTCCATCTCCCATGCTGCGCACTCCCAAACGTGCTCCATCCGCCATGCTGCGCACTCCCAAACGTGCTCCATCCACCATGCTGCGCACTCCCAAACGTGCTCCATCCGCCATGCTGCGCAGTCCCAAACGTGCTCCATCCGCCATACTCCGCACTCCCCATCGTGCTCCATCCCCCATGCAGCGCACTCCCCATCGTGCTCCATCCCCTATGCTGCGCACCCCCCATCGTGCTCCATCTCCCATGCTGCGCACTCCCAAACGTGCTCCATCCGCCATGCTGCGCACTCCCAAACGTGCTCCATCCGCCATGCTGCGCACTCCCAAACGTGGTCCATCTGCTATGCTGCGCACTCCCAAACGTGCTCCATCCGCCATGCTGCGCACTCTCAAACGTGCTCCATCCGCCATGCTGCGCACTCCCAAACGTGGTCCATCCGCCATGCTGCGCACTCCCAAACGTGCTCCATCCGCCATGCTGCGCACTCCCAAACGTGCTCCATCCGCCATGCTGCGCACTCTCAAACGTGCTCCATCCGCCATGCTGCGCACTCCCAAACGTGGTCCATCCGCCATGCTGCGCACTCCCAAACGTGCTCCATCCGCCATGCTGCACACTCCCAAACGTGCTCCATCCACCATGCTGCACACTCCCAAACGTGCTCCATCCGCCATGCTGCGCACTCCCAAACGTGGTCCATCCGCCATGCTACACACTCCCAAACGTGCTCCATCCGCCATGCTGCGCACTCCCAAATGTGCTCCATCCGCCATGCTGCGCACTCCCAAACGTGCTCCATCCCCCATGCTGCGCACCCCCCATCGTGCTCCATTCCCCATGCTGCACCAGAATCAGCCTCTCTACCCGCAGCATCAGCCTCTCTGCCCGCAGCATCAGCCTCTCTGTCCCCAGCATCAGCCTCTCTGTCCCCAGCATCAGCCTCTCTCATCCCAGCATCAGCCTCTCTCCTCCCTGCATCAGCCTTTTCTGTCCCCAGCATCAGCCTCTCTCCTCCCAGCATCAGCCTTTTCTGTCCCCAGCATCAGCCTCTCTCATCCCAGCATCAGCCTCTCTCCTCCCAGCATCAGCCTCTCTCCTCCCAGCATCAGCTTCTCTCCTCCCAGCCTACCCCAGCCTCAGCCTCCCCCAGCATCAGCATCTCTCCTCTCAGCATCAGCCTCTCTCCTCCCAGCATCAGCCTTTTCTGTCCCCAGCATCAGCCTCTCTCCTCCCAGCCTACCCCAGCCTCAGCCTCCCCCAGCATCAGCCTCTCTCCTCCCAGCATCAGCCTCTCTCTTCCCAGCATCAGCCTCTCTCCTCCCAGCCTACCCCAGCCTCAGCCTCCCCCAGCATCAGCCTCTCTCTTCCCAGCATCAGCCTCTCTCCTCCCAGCATCAGACTCTCTCGTCCCAGCATCAGCCTCTCTCCTCCCAGCCTATCCCAGCCTCAGCCTCCCCTAGCATCAGCCTCTCTCCTCCCAGCATCAGCCTTTTCGGTCCCCAGCATCAGCCTCTCTCCTCCCAGCCTACCCCAGTCTCAGCCTCCCCCAGCATCAGCCTCTCTTCTCTCAGCCTCCCCATCCCAGCCTTCCCCAGGATCAGCTTCTCTCCTCCCAGCCTCCTCCAGCATGCCGTGCTCCTCTGCCAACACTCACAGATCCGATCGCATACACTCAAACACACACACCCGATCGCATACACTCACACACACCCGATCGCATACACTCACACACACCCGATCGCATACACTCACGCACACACATTGACGATATTGCACATACGCGCTCACACTCACAACATCCGGAGATACCACATGCTTCTGGCCATGTGATCCTCCGGCAGGTCCTGGAAGCTCACAGCACAGTATCGCCGCCGAGAAGCAAGCGATATCCCAGGATGTTGTGAGTGTGTGGATGCAATGTGATGTGTGTGTGAGGTGTGTGTGAGAGTGAGTGTGATCTGATGTGTGTGTGTGTGTGCTGTTTTGTGTGTGCGTGTGTGTATGTTCCGCCGCTGCAGGACCTTGATGCGCTGGTAACTATGCTACCATGGTTACCAGCGTATCTCGTCCCCCGCTCGCACAGGAGCCCACACCAGCATACGCCAGCCAGCCCCAGCAATGCGAGGGTATGTGTCGGCTGGTTTGGCAGCGTACGCTGATGTGGGCTCCCGGGGGTACAGTAGTCACCTGGGAGTCGTGGCTCCGTGACCGTGACGGTTCGGGGAATGCGTGGGGGGGGCGGGGCCAGAGCTAGCGTGCATTGCGTGAGGGGGGCGGGGTGTGGCCCAGTTGCCAATGCCTGCATGGTGCCGGGGCGAGAGGCCAATCTGTGGGGGGGCGGAGCCTGTGCGAGCGGCCGGCCAATCCGTGTGAGGGCGCAGCCTGGGCGAGCGGCCAATCCGTGCGGGGGGCGAGGCCATGGCTAGCCCAGCGGCTAATCAGCTTTGTGTCACCGTAAGGACACAATTTTGGAGCAAGACAGACAGACAGACAGACAGAATAAGGCAATTATATATATAGATATATATATATAGATATATATATATACTGTATATATATATATATATATATATATATATACATATATATATATATATATATATATATATATATGTATGTATATATATTGTGAGGTAGCAGCGTTGCTTGGGCAAAAACGTGAGGCAGTGAGGCAGCAGCGTGTTCACACCAACAGTCTATTTATTGTTGCAGCATAAATAGATCCAATTTCCCACTGTCAAAGTCTCTTCCGGATCACAGCCGGTGCATATAGACAAATTCTTTGCATCAAAAAGTCTTGTTACCTTAGGACCCCGTTAACCGCAGGGATCTGTGTAAGGTTCTCCTAGGCTCACACTCTTGGCCTGTGTTCACTCCACACAGAGCCAGCCCAGCTCACATGGCGTGTGTTAGCTTCACCAAGCCTGGCTCTCAACTGAGACACACCCTGCTGTGCTCTGCATGATTTTAAATGAAAATGCCGGACATGAGGATTGCTACAAAACCTGGACTGGGAGGAGGGATCTGTCTCCCTGTTACCCTTTGTGCTATACTCCCAGTAATAGCTATAGCAAACTCAGAGGGTTTCCAGACACATTCTGGGGGACACATAGCGGTCTTCAAATATTACCCCTGTCACTGCCTCACATATCCCCCCCCTCAGTTCAAACGGGCGGGGTTGAACTTTTGCCAACATACAGGGACCTCTGGACAGGGCATCCGCATTGCCCTGCAACCTACCAGCCCGGTGTTCCACAGAAAAGTGAAAGTTCTGCAAGGAGAGGAACCACCTGGTGACTCTAGCATTTCTCTCCTTAGCATTCCTCATCCAGACCAAAGGGGAGTGGTCTGTCACCAGGTGAAAGTGTCGCCCCAGCAGGTAGTAGCGTAGGGATTCCAGAGCCCATTTTATGGCCAGGCACTCCTTCTCCACTATGCTATAGTTCTTCTCTGCCGGGGTGAGTTTTCTACTCAAATAGGTGACCGGGTGCTCTTCTCCATCTACCTCCTGGGACAGAACTGCACCCAGACCCACCTCAGAGGCATCTGCCTGTACTATAAACTCCTTTTGAAAGTCAGGGTTAACAAGGACAGGCTGACCACATAGGACTACCTTTAGCACCTGAAAGGCTTCCTCTGCTTGTGTATTCCAGTGGACCATGACCGACTTCTTCCCTTTTAAAAGATCGGAGAAAGGCGCCGACCGTCCAGCAAAATTGGGTATAAATCGTCAGTAATACCCCATTATACCCAGAAAGGCTCTTACCTGTTTTGTGGTAAGGGGACGTGGCCAGTTTTGAATGGCTTCGATTTTGTTTACTTGTGGCTTGATAACCCCTTGGCCTATCACATACCCCAAGTAACGGGCTTCTTTGAGACCCATAGCACATTTGCTTGGATTCGCCGTCAGACCAGCAGCTCTGAGCGAATCCACTACCGCTTGTACCTGAGATAAGTGGGTGCTCCAGTCACTGCTATAGATGATGATGTCATCCAAATATGCGGAGGCATATGGTTGATGGGGTTCTAACACTATGTCCATTAATCTCTGAAACGTGGCCGGAGCTCCATGTAAACCAAATGGCAAGACGACATAGTGATAGAGCCCCCCTGGCGTGACAAAAGCGGTCTTTTCTTTTGCCGCCTCTGTCAGCGGCACCTGCCAGTAACCTTTAGTGAGATCGAGAGCCGTGAAGTACTGGGCCCGTCCCAGTCTCTCTATCAGCTCGTCGACCCTGGGCATGGAATACATATCAAACTTCGATACCTCATTTAACTTTCGGAAGTCATTACAGAATCTTAAAGAACCGTCTGGTTTCGGGATCAGCACAATGGGACTGGCCCATTCGCTCGTGGATTTTTCAATAACCCCTAGTTGGAGCATCTTTTTTACCTCCTCCGCAATGGCTTGCCTTCGAGCCTCTGGTACCCGGTATGGCCTCAGGCGTACCCTTACTTGAGGCTCGGTGACAATATCATGGTGGATTACGGTTGTTCGGCCTGGTAGGCTTGAGAACACATCCGTATTCCGCTGCACTAACCTCCGAGACTCCCGTCTCTGCTGTTTTGAGAGAGAATCCCCTATCCTCACTCCCAATTCATCATCAGGGGACTCCTCCTTTGTTGTTGTCAAGGCACCTGAAAAGGTTAGGTCCAACGTTACGTCAGCCACCATACATTCCCTGTCTTTCCACGCCTTCAGCAGGTTTACATGGTAGATTTGCTCTGGTTTTCTTCTACCTGGCTGATTCACCTTATAGTTTACTTCCCCCACTTACTCCCGGATCTCATAGGGACCTTGCCATTTGGCTAAGAACTTACTTTCTGCAGTAGGTATTAGGACTAAGACACGATCTCCCGGTTTAAAAGACCTGATGGAGGCCTTTCTATTATACTGAGTACTTTGGGCTGCCTGAGCATCCAGCAAATGCTCTTTAACAATGGGCATTATTGCCGTGATACGATCCTGCATACCCATAATGTATTCCACTGTGCTTTTGTGAGGGGTGGGCTCCTGTTCCCAAGTTTCCTTAACTATATCCAGCAGTCCCCGCAGATGTCTACCATACAGTAACTCAAATGGCGAGAACCCGGTGGAAGATTGTGGGACCTCGCGGATAGCGAACATTAAATAGGGCAATAACATGTCCCAATCTTTCCCCTCTTTGGAGACCACCTTTTTCAACATAGCCTTCAGAGTTTTATTAAAACGTTCCACTAGACCATCAGTCTGGGGATGGTACACTGACGTGCGTAGCTGCTTGATCTGGAGGAGTTTGCACAGTTCCTTTGTAATTTTAGACATAAAGGGAGTGCCCTGATCGGTCAGGATTTCTTTGGGTAACCCCACGCGACAGAACATAGCAAACAACTCCCGAGCAATAAGCCTCGCCGAGGTGTGACGTAGTGGAATGGCCTCCGGATAACGTGTCGCGTAATCCATCACTACCAGGATGTGCTGGTGACCACGGGCTGATTTTACAATGGGTCCGATCAGATCCATAGCAATCCGCTCAAAAGGCACCTCTATAATGGGTAAAGGTATCAGAGGACTACGGAAACGGTGCGTTGGTGCGGTCAACTGACAAACTGGGGAGGACTCACAGAACCTCTTAATTTCTGCGCCGACCCCTGGCCAGTAAAACCGCTGAAACATGCGTTCCCGCGTTTTCTCTTCACCTAGGTGCCCACTCATTAGGTGGTTATGAGCCAATTCCAAGGTCTGACGGCGGTACGGCTGAGGGACCACCAACTGTTCCACTATTTCCCCCCGGATTGTATCAACCCGATAGAGCAACTCTCGCATTAGAGCCATGTAGGGAGTTTCCAGCCTGGCACCAGGCCGCTGGGGTACCCCATCAATTACCTGTACATTTCCACTTCCAGGAGCCAATGTGGGGTCCCGGAGCTGTGCTGTTCCGAAATTATCTGGAGACACGTTCAACTCCGGGATTGCCTCGGGTTGCTCAACCTCTCCTGCCATTACCTCTAGGGGGAACCTGGCAGGGTTACACTCTGTCCCTATACTGGTGACCCCTACGGCAGGTATCCCTGAGTCGGGATCGTCCGGCTCAGGGCCTGGTTCAATCATACACCTCGGAGGGCTAGGTCGCCTCCCACATAATGTCCAGAACAGGGGCAAGTCTCTTCCCAAAATAACAGCATATGGAAGTCTTTTCATCACCCCCACTTCATGTTGAACCTCTCCACACGAGGTAGCAATGGTGAC
Source organism: Anomaloglossus baeobatrachus (assembly GCF_048569485.1). NCBI lineage: Eukaryota > Metazoa > Chordata > Amphibia > Anura > Aromobatidae > Anomaloglossus > Anomaloglossus baeobatrachus. The sequence goes on along the minus strand of NC_134355.1, from coordinate 105,620,350 downwards.
CCTTTCCATAGGGTATTCACGTAGGTCTCCATGAATACAAAGTACCCCTACTTTATGTCCCGTAGGGTTTTCCCCGGAGACCAAGGAGGCATGTACAAGAGTAACTAAACTTCCTGAGTCCAACAAAGCCTCTGCTGTATAGCCATTAACACGTACTTTGCAGAGATGGGGCTCCTCCCCCATAGTAACAGTGCTTACGGTACAAACAGTATGGGCATACATTGATACCCGGCGAGCGTACCGGCAGTCCATGGGTTCTGATGTGAGTGGGCACTGTGCCATCACATGCCCGAGCTGATGGCACCGCCAGCACATAACAGCAGAGGTGTCCCTGTTTCGGGTGTCTGACTTTGGGGAACCGGGACTCCTGCTGACCTTAGTCTGGGGTTTACTCTCTGCCAGGGCTGAAGACGGGGCAGCACCCTAGGAGGGACGGGAGTCTTTTACCAACTGTGAAGGGGGCGTATCCCTACGGAGTGCCCGCCGTGAAGCAGAGTCCCGGACCAACTCCTGGGTAGCTGTGTAGCGTTCCACTAAATTCACTAGCTGGTCTAGGGTGCCGGGGTCCCCCTGTCCCACCCACCGTTGAATGGGGGCTGGCAAAGTCCACACAAACCGTTCAATCATCTTTCCGGGGTTCAAGGTCTCCGGCTGCAACTATTTTTTTACAAGGTCCAGTAAGACATGGGCCTGTGAGCGTGCAGGTTTTCCCTCCTCAAAGGACCACTGATTCACTCGTTGGGCCCGGAGATAAGTGTTAACCCCCATTCGTGCAAGGATCTCACCTTTCAGTGTGCCATAGTCCTTGGCATCCTCCATGCTGAGATCCAGGTAGGCTTTTTGGGGTTCACCTACCAAGAACGGGGCCACGACATCAGTCCAACGGTCGATAGACAATTTCTCTCGCTCAGCGGTCCTCTCAAACACGGAGAGAAAGGCTTCTGGGTCATCCTCTGCACTCATCCTCGTAAGTGCTGCCCTTACTCTGTCCTGGGCCGCAGGAAGGACTGGATGACCTGGAGTTACCGCTGGGAGCACTTCTCGCAGAGCAGAAAGCTGCTTAGCCTACAAGCTGTTTGTCTCCTGTTGCTGAACGAACGCCCGCTGGAGCTGGACATTGGTTTGTTGCTGCTGAGCATTAGCCTGGGCCAGCTGCTTTACAAGATCCTCCATAGTGGCTGCTGAGTTAAACTGTAACTTTGCAGGCTTGATCATAAACATGTGAAAACTGGGTTGTTGCCCCTAGCAACCAGGCTGCAACGCCTGTAAGCTTCGTGGACCCGCCGATCCACCGCAAACAGTCAGTAAAAAAAAAAAACTTTTTTTTTTTTCTTTTTTTTCTTTTCCGGGTAAGTACCTCTTAGGCCATTGCCCTTAGCAACCAGGCTGCCATGCCCGCATTCTCCACCATAATGTGAGGTAGCAGCGTTGCTTGGGCAAAAACGTGAGGCAGTGAGGCAGCAGCGTGTTCACACCAACAGTCTATTTATTGTTGCAGCATAAATAGATCCAATTTCCCACTGTCAAAGTCTCTTCCGGATCACAGCCGGTGCATATAGACAAATTCTTTGCATCAAAAAGTTTTGTTACCTTAGGACCCCGTTAACCGCAGGGATCTGTGTAAGGTTCTCCTAGGCTCACACTCTTGGCCTGTGTTCACTCCACACAGAGCCAGCCCAGCTCACACGGCGTGTGTTAGCTTCACCAAGCCTGGCTCTCAACTGAGACACACCCTGCTGTGCTCTGCATGATTTTAAATGAAAATGCCGGACATGAGGATTGCTACAAAACCTGGACTGGGAAGAGGGATCTGTCTCCCTGTTACCCTTTGTGCTATACTCCCAGTAATAGCTATAGCAAACTCAGAGGGTTTCCAGACACATTCTGGGGGACACATAGCGGTCTTCAAATATTACCCCTGTCACTGCCTCACAATATATATTTAATTGCCCTATTTTGTCTCTCTGTCTGTCTGTCCAAGAAATTACGTCATACGCTGAAACCGCCTAAACCACGCCCACACAGCTCCAACAGGCCGAACACCCACCCCTCACTCCACCCTCACCCAATTAGCAGCGGCCCTATATCACACCCCCCACACACCCACACCTTACTCTGCCCACACCCAATCAGCAGCAACGGCCGCTCAATTAGGACTTACCCACTTTCCGAAACCCTGACAACGCCATGATGCAGCCGGTGGACAGGTACAAGGGACACCACCATGGAAGCTCCCTACACCCGATGCGACCAAGCAAAGTAAGCTGTGACCCACAGGAGGCCCCAAAGCGGAGGTCAGTGACCCAACTATGCCACAGAGACACAGAGGGATGGGGACCGGAGGAGACGCAGCTGCGGCATCGCAGGGCTTTCCCGCACCACAAAGACGCAGAGGTTGGACGGGGACCGGAGGAGAAGCAACTGCAGCATCACAGGGCTTCCCCGCACCACAGAGACACAGAGGATGGATGAGGACCAGAAGAGATGCAGCTGCGGCATCACAGGGCTTCCCCGCACCACAGAGACACACAGAGGGACGGGGACCGGAGGAGACGCAGATGCGGCATCACAGGGCTTCCCCACGCCACAGAGACACATAGAGGGATGGGGACAGGAGGAGATGCAGCTGCGGTGCACTAGGAACCCAGCACTCCGGGACGCAGCTCTTCCACTAACCAATGATAAATGCATGGGAAGCACATGGGTACTTAAATATTAACACTGCTGTGAATGTTAAGGAGCCGCTCATTACTATTCATGAGCCGCTCATTACTATTCATGAGTGGCTACTTAACATTCACTGCAGTGTAAATATTTAAGTAGCCAGCATTCATTGGTGGTTAGTGGGAGAGCTGTGTCCCGGAGTGCTCATGAGCCAATCATCACTATTCATGGCCAGCGGGAAATGAAGCTACACACACACACACACCACGACTCCCACACAGCTCAACACAAACACACACACACACCGGCTCACACAAACCACCACGCACACACAACCACTCACACATGGGCGCACACACACAGCCGCACACAAACACCCCCGCACACACACATTGCCCCACAATTACACAACCCACTCACACACCGCGGCACACAGACAAATACACACACACTGCACAAAACAGCACCCTACAACAAACACACATCGCCCCACATATGCACCGCAACACACACACAACGCAATACAAACACACCATGCAACACAAACACCGCTCTACACAGACACCCACATACCAGGATGGGGGCCATACAAGCATGGAGACTATACCAGGATGGGACACAGACCAGAATGCTGCATACACAAGGATCCTGCCTATACCATGATGGGGCCACATACCAGGATGGGGCTACATACCAGCATCAACCCACATACCAGGATGGGAGCCATACAAGGATGGAGACTATACCCGGATGGGACACAGAACAGGATGCTGCATACACAAGGATCCTACCTAAATCACGATGGGGGCACATACCAGGATGGCGGTAATCAGGTAATCACAGAATGGGGCCACATCACAGCATCAGCCCACATACCAGGATTGGGGCCATACCAGGATGGAGACTATACCAGGATGGGACACAAACCAGGATGCTGCCTGCCTACACCAGATGGCGCACACAGACCAGGATGGGTGCACCTGTCAGGATGGTGGCTACACCACGATGGGGGACCATACCAGCATGGGGCCACATCACAGCATCAGCCCACATACCAGGCCAAGCCACACCTCCCAACGACACAGCCTGCAACTAACCGCCGGCCACAGTGGAAAAGCGGAGCGGACGCCGCACAGGAGCGAGCAGCTGGTGAACAGGTAGAAGGGAAACCTTAGGAAACATTCTGGTTGGTGTCTATACGGGAGGCTGCCTACACCAGATTGCGCACACAGACCAGGATGGGGGCACATGTCAGGATGGTGGCTGCACCATGATGGGGGCACATACCAGCATGGAGCCACATCAAAGCATCAGCCCACATACGAGGATGAGGGCCATACAAGGATGGACACTATACCAGGATGGGACACAGACCAGGATGCTGAATACACAAGGATCCTGCCTATACCATGATGAGGGCACATACCAGAATTGCGGCAATCACAGAATGGGGGCACATACTCAGTGACATTGCCCTGACCTGACTTCTTTACTTGACTCCACTTGATCATTCACTACCACTGTCTATGTGGGTATCTTTCACAGATTACGACATTAACCTTCCGGCCTTACAAGGGCTCCTAAAAGAAAAAATGCAACCCAGCAACACAACAAACCAGCAGCAGGAAGAAGCCAATAACAACATCACAAGAAACTGCCACAATGCTACAAAGGAAGACCAGACAACCACACGAGCACGAACATCACACACAACCTCAAGAAGAAGCCACACTACAACACAAGAACAACTTACTAACCCCGGAAGCAGAATCTCAGACACAACAGCCAGGTGAAGAGAAACTTCCACAAACTAAGGACGCATATTTTTCAATGATATAACTAAATCACACAGTATACTGTTAATGCAGTTAGTTCCCAACAATATTTAGTTACATACAGTTACATCTTCATGTTAAACATTCACAATTTTTAAACAATAACATTTATCTTTGACAAAAAAAAATTGTGTCTTCCTTCCATTATTAGTCAAAAATCATAAATTAACTACACAATAAATTCTAGAATACCCAATGTGTTAGAATCGGGCCACCATCTAGTATATATATATATATATATATATATATATATATATATATATAAGCTTGATAGAAATATATATATATAGCTTGATTCATACGCCCTTTGAAAAGTTTAATCTGCCTAATTCCAGCCATGCTGAATCATCCCCAGATCATCTCTTATCCTCCACCAAATTTCACAGTAGGAGCAAGACACAGTGGTTTGTACTCCTCTTTAGGTCTCCATCTAACCATTAGACAACCAAGTGTTTGGCAAAGCTGAAAATTAGACTCATCAAAGAAGATTACCTTACTCTAGAAATTTGGCAGTTTAAACTTTGCAAGGATGTATGCTTAAAGCCACATACAAGGTTATCCTGGAAAAACAGTTGCTTACTTCTGCTCAGGCAATGTTCCCCAACTCTGAGGACTGTTTTTTCCAGCAGGACAATGCACCATGCCACACAGCTAGGTCAATCAATGTGTGGATGAAGGACCACCACATTAAAACTCTGTTATGGCCAGCCCAATCTCCAGACCTGAACGCCATTTAAAACTTCTGGAATATAATCAAGAGGAATATGCATACTCGCAAGCCATCAAACAAGGAAGGACTGCTTAAATTTTTGCACCAGGAGGGACATAAGGTCAACCCAAAAGCAGTGTGAAAGACTGGTGGAAAGCAGCCAAGACGCATGAAAGCTGTGATTACAAATCATGGTTATTCCACAAAATATTGATTTCTGAATCTTCCTGAGTTAAAACAGTATTGTTGTTTCTAAATGATTATAAACTTGTTTCCTTTGCATTATTTGAGGACTGGAAGAAATGCATTGTTTTGTTATTTTGACCATTACTCATTTTCAGAAAATAAATAGAAAATAGAAAATGTATTGCTTGGAAATTTAGAGACATGTATTCAACAATTTATATAAAGAGAAAAATCTGAAAAACTGACAATTTTGCAATGGTACCTTAATTTTTGCCAATTTTTGCCAATTTTTGCTATATATATACTGTATCTATATATATATATATATATATATATATATATATATATATATATATATATATATATATACATAATATATAAAGCTGAATGTGTGTATGCATGTGTGTGTGTGTGTATGTCCGGGATTGGCATCTGCACAGTCGCAGATACAGCCACAAAATTTTGCACACTCACACGTCTGGACCCTGAGAGCATCACAGGCTATGTTGTGAGGCGAAATTTTAAGCCCACGCGTTCCAATTTACCAATCAATTTTGCTCCTATCTACATAATGGGGAAAAGTGAAACTAAAAGTGTATCCGCACCGTCGCATTTACAGTCACGAAATTTTGCACAGACACCTCATGTGACCCAGGGAACGTCGTAGATTATGTTTTGACAGGAAAATTTAACCCCGCACTTTACAGTTACTCTCCAAAAAACATGACTTGATTAAAGTAAATGGAGCCTGGAACTACAGGTTATTAGTAGGAGCTGTGAGTGGTTGCTATAGGAACAAAAGACATTCATAGTATAAGAAGGGGAGATGGATAGAGAGAAACAGAAAGAGACAGATAGAGACAGACAGAGAGAGACAGACAGGAAAAGAGACAGACAGAGACAAACGGTGAATGAGACAGACAGAGACAGACGGTAAAAAGACAGACCTGGAAAGAGACAGATAGGGAAAGAGACAGACAGACATGCAGACAGGGACAGAGACAGGCAGACAGGGAAGGAGGAGACAGCCAGAGAGACAAAGATAGATGAGGAAAGACACAGACCTTGATAGAGATAGACGGGGAAAGAGACAGAGAAATAGAGACAGGCAGACAGGGAAAGAGACAGACAGGAAAAGACACAGACAGAGACGGGGAGACAGACGTGGAAAGAGACAGACCTAGGAAAGAGACAGAGAGATAGAGACAGACAAAGAAAGACAGACAGACAGGCAGACAGGGAAAGAGACAGACGGGGAAAGAGACAGACCAGAAAAAAGACGGATGGGAAAAGAGACGGACGGGGAAAGAGACAGATGGGGAAAGAGACAGACGGACAGGGAAAGAAACAGACAGACGGGGAAAGAGACAGATGAATGGGGAAAGAGACAGATGGACGGGGAAAGAGACAGATGGACGGGGAAAGAGACAGACGGACAGGAAAGAGACAGACAGGAAAAGACAAAGACAGAGACGGGGAGACAGACGGGGAAAGAGACAGACTTAGGAAAGAGACAGAGAGATAGAGACAGACAAAGAAAGACAGACAGACAGGAATACAGGGAAAGAGACAGACGGGGAGAGAGAAAGATGGGAAAAGAGACGGATGGGAAAAGAGACGGACGGGGAAAGAGACGGACAGGGAAAGAGACAGACGGACAGGGAAAGAGACAGATGGACGGGGAAAGAGCCAGACGGACGGGGAAAGAGACAGACAGATGGGGAAAGAGACAGACAGATGGGGAAAGAGACAGATCTGGAAAGAGACCGACGGAGCACATTACTTGGCCAATTTAGTTAAATCTGTGTGGAATATCTGTGGTAATGAAGTATATGTTGTGAAATGCTTCTATTAGCTTAGTTTTTGCCTTTTAATAATTACATTTCTATCTATTTGTTTTGTGGTTTTTGTGTGCAGAATACATTTTTGTTAATACATTCTATTTTGTTAACAGCAGTTATTAACTCGGGTGATTTTTTCAACATATTTACAGGACCAGGAGGGTTGCCCATTAAATCATTTAGGAAGTATAATCAACAATAATTCAATACAATAAATAAGTTTTCTAATGTCCCATTATTCCAAGGCTATTCAAATAAAACGAGTTATCACCTCAGGTTTTTTAGACACTCAGCAACCCAAAGATCAGATATTTAGAACCTGAAGAAAATGATCCACAGTTTCATTCTGAATGAAGTGGAGAATGCACCTATGCAGCCTTTGCTCTTTTCATTGATTATGGAACAATCTGAGCACAGCTTCAGCGTCCTATAGACATTAAATTGAGATCAGGCTGCAGAGCCTCAATCTCAGGATTTTAAAGTCCCAATCTTCGGATTGCAGATGTCAGATCCAGAGCAATCAGCACATTTTCCACTTTAGTGGATACCTTGTTTAGGGAAGACTAGCCCTTTGACTTGTACTGGTAAATAAATATAGTAATATGTCATCCAGACTACATTAGTAGTTGTAGAAATAGGTGTTTGGGAACAAAACAAATAAGATAATGATAAACATATAAGCTAGCAAATGATTAAGAACAAACTCAGGCATCTTAATTCTGTCATTCCAGGGAGTAAAATTTCATAACACGAATGCCTTCCTACAAAATGATATAACTGTATGCCGAAGTTGTTGGTTATTACGCCCTGTGGATAATGAGGGGCAGGACGAAGTTTATCCTACACCCTCCGCAATGGATGTCTGTTGTAAATTTCATGTGATGCTCTAACACTAGGTGTCACTAGATACACTAGTGGATGAGAAGTATGATATTTGAACCCTAGATGTCACTAGATCCACTAGTGAAGGAGTAGTCAAACAAGTGAAAGCTCAGGAGTAGCAAATTTGCTTCAGGTACAAAGGAGAGAGCGGAGGTAAGGTCAGGATACAAGTCGAGGGTCTGGAAGCCAGGAAGACAAGTCAGGTACAAAGGGACAGAGCGGAGCCAAAGTCAGGATACAAGCTGGGGGTCTGGAAATCAGGAATACAAGTCAGGTACAAGGGAAAGAGCAGAGCCAAGGATAGGATAAAAGCTGGGGGTATGTCAGGGAGTGAAGTCAGGGAGTGAAGTCAGGGTTGGGAAAACAGATGGTGGAGGGAATCAGGAATGAGGTAGCGGGACAAGATCAAGACTGTCACTTACGGGAGCCAGTAATAACTGCTGCTGTAGCACCCCTGAGGCTTCAGTTGCCACAGGGTACTGTGGCTCATTTAAGCTGCAGTATTCATCTTGGGGAAGGAGGGGGTTAATCGCTGCAAAACAGGAACTATCACTGGCGGCGTTCCGGGTGAAGTAACTCCAAAATAAAGCAGAGCAATCACCTGGAATGAGGCTCAAACCAACAGGCCCCTCCCACAGAACCCGAGACCAGGAACAACCAGTCCACTGTAGAATAATACAAAACCAAGCATTGGCTCTGCAGGAGAGCAAAGCACCGCCAATGAGAATCATGACAGTTCAGCTGAATGTTTAAAAAAGTATATGTGCCACAAAATGATGCCATTGAAAATATAACTTGTCCCAGAGAAAAAAGAACAATCTTTTTTTGACTATGTCACCAGAAAAAAAAAAACATAATGAGTCCAAGAAAGCCCAGCAGCCATGCTCCGCTCCTGAGCTAGCAACACATAGAACATGCACACATCCTCCGGAAATGTACAGCGGATGTCACCAAAGGGTTAAAGTATTCAGAGATTTACATTAATATATAATACTCCTTTGGTTGCTTTAATGGACATGAAAACATTTATTCGCCAGCTGTAACCCTTCACTGTTGTAGAAATTGATTTGTATCGTTGTAATATATCATTCTCTCACACAATAATTTTTTATTTGATAAAGTGCACAGCTTTAAATTCCTTCTGGAAAACAGACATACAAAAGAAAAGTGATCGCGGTTAAAATTATTACTTTGTAAAAACAGTTTTGATCCCTGGTCAACATGCTATAGACAGCATTGCAGCTGTTAAATTATACATTTAATTTAGGGGGGAAAAAAATCTAAATTTACCAGAATGGTACAAAGCAGACATGCTAAGCTATAAAATGAAATGGCTTCGAACAAAGAAAGCATTTCAATATCTGAACTATTACTTAAAGTCCAGCATTATTTTTTTGCTGCTTCGCTCCTAAGTTAATGAGGCAGAATTTGCAAATTCAAACTATAATCTTATTTTGTAAAGTGGAAAATCAGGGCTATTCGAGTAGTGTTTAGCTATTTCACGAACAAGTTTGGATGGGTACACAATAAAACAAAACATCTGCTTGTTGCATTGCTGTATTCATTGTGCAGCCTTGTATCTAAGGCTAACCTTTGTCTCTGAGAAAGGTAAGGAAAAGGAGGCACGTATGGCGTACCTCAATTGGATTGTTACTGAAGGACCTTGGAAATTGACATAAATTGTTTTGACCGCATTCCTCAAACCATCATTATTTCATACCAGCTTCTCTGTTTCGGATACTATGTATATCTATTGAACATGTAGTGAGCGCTGAGTCAAGGTTATATTTTTTTCTAGTTTACCAAATAACTTTCCTATCAGTAAATAAAGAAAATAGCAGAAAGATACAATCTATCATAAGAACCAGGTCGTATTTTCAAGATAAAAGCATACAATATGATTAGATTTACTATATTAACAAACAGATAATGGATAAACATATTTATATTATGATAATGAATTTATGTATTATGCTGATTTATACAGTACCTATCACCCGTATGAGGCTAACCTTTTTATTTAACGGGATTGTCCAGGACTTTAACATTAATGACCTATCTTTAGAATAGGTCATCAATATCTAATCGGTGGGGGTGCAACATATTATAATATTTATTTACTTAAATAGTGCCATTAGTTGCACAGCACTTTAAATACATCAGAAACACTATCCTCATTGGGGCTCACAACTAGACATAAGCAAACCTGTGGTTTGATGTTCAGAGTTTGGGTTCAGAAACTGACTACCAAAAAACAAAGTTTGGGTTCGAAGTTTGAGTGGGTTACGAGTGAAAATTACTCTAGTGAGCAATGTCGTGCTTGGGTATCTTATGGCTGTCAGCATGTGGGTGGAACCACGAACTGCTCAATTGCAGACTTCCATTGAGGTTTGGATCAAGTCGCGGTCACAAACCAAACTTTTTTAAGGGTCGACTGTACCTACCAAATGGAACTTACAAAGGTTCTTACAAATCTCTAGTCATTATGCCTTTGGAGTTTGGGAGGAAACAGGAGAACCCAGAGGAAACCCAAAAGAACATGGGGAGAAAACCCAATTTCCTTGCAGATGTTGTCCTTGGTTGGATTTCAACCCAGGACCCAGCTCTGCATAGCAACAGTGCTAACCGCTTCCCCACCAATGAGCAGTACCTGATGCCACTGGCCAGAAGTCCTCAGTTGTGGAGCTGCACAACACAGCTCTGTTAATGTGATAGTGGCTGCTGTTCGGTACAGCATAAAGCATATCAGCCCTATTAATTTGTATAGGGTTCAGACATTCGGACACATCCCCACCAAGTAGACATTGACAACCTGTCCTAAAGAAAAGTTATCAATATTAAAGTCTCGGACATCCCATTTAAAACAACTATGTCTAGCCTCAGACTGATTATTTTACTCAATAACAACAACAACCAATAATGTTCCTAATTGGCCCACAAAAAAGACGCATGTTGCTAGTAAATGTTGAGTCCAAACTTCTGGGTTGTGCACCTACCTGCAAAGAATGAAGCTTTTCCTTCCTAGAAGCCGCCAGCTTTCAGTCATAGAAAAATTCATAAGTTCTAAGTACTAAAGATGTTTCTCATGAAGGGGTTGAATAATTTTGAGACTAAAGTATTCAGTAAAAGTGGCATTTTTTTTTAATTTGGAGAAATAAAATAAATTGATTGGGTTGAGATTTGAGATGAGCAGACCCATTGAAGTTTGGGTTTAGTGGGTTCAGCCGCAAATGAGATAAAATTCAATTCAGGACCAAGATTTGACCTGAATCCCATTGGAAGTCAATGACCAAACTTTACTCTTCGGGTTCGCTCATCTCAACTTGAGATATTTAAATTATTCTTGTTTTGTCAGTTTACTACAAAAAGCTGAAAGTTTGTCAATTTTATTAATATACCTAATTTGTAAAGGATGTGAAATAATTTTGTTTGCAACTGTAGTAGATTTAAAAGATGTAGAACTTACCGAAGATTTAGGTACATAACATAGACAAATACTAAAACTGTCAATCTATTGGTGTACAGCCTCAGTGGTTTAAGTTCATATTGTCGAATTCTATTATTATAGAATTGCAGATAATAAGAAGTGATTGCACAGACAAATGGATATATAGTTTATTAGTACAGAATGGAATTGACATAAAAAGATCTTGTAGTCATTTTTAATTATTGGGTGAATTATAACATACAGACACATAGGCTCCAGAACGCTTGTTATTAGCTGAAGTGGCACAATAGCGCTAAGGTGTTCACAAGGTATTTGATATTCTGTTCCTCTTAATGATCTATAAAGTTTTCCAATAAAGGGGTTCGACTTAGCAGTTCTAGAAACAGATGGGCTGCGTGTACTTAAACAGATGCAAGGAAACAGTCTTGTTCCTTTATCTCTAAAGCAAACAATGAATAAATGTTTCAAAAGTTCAACCTTCTTTATTACTGCATAAAACACTGTACTGTTACTAATTGTTGATTGTTATCACATTACCTTTAGTGTCTTCAAACATAAATTTTGGCTGTGTTTTGAAAGCACTTGCATGAATACACATGTCTGGCTGGAAAAAGGCCCAAAGCAGTCAAAACACTTCAATTTTTATATGCATAATTCTAAGCTCCATCTATCTGTTATATAATTGTGTATTTTTTTCAGGTTGACTTACATGAAACTATTACATATTAGGCAGCCATGGTATGAATTAAATTTGAGCCCAACTAAGAGCAATCAAAATGATTAAATTGCAATTATTATTAGAAACAGCCTAATATTAAAGGTCTAAAGGCTACTTTACACGCTGCGATATCGGTCCCGACATCGCTAGCGTGGGTACCCGCCCCCATCAGTTGTGCGACACGGGCAAATCGCTGCCCGTGCCGCACAACATCGCGCAGACCCGTCACACATACTTACCTGCCTGGCGACGTCGCTGTGACCGGCGAACCGCCTCCTTTCTAAGGGGGCGGTCCGTGCGGCATCACAGCGACGTCACTGAGCGGCCGCCCAATAGCAGCGGAGGGGCGGAGATGAGCGGGACGTAACATCCCGCCCACCTCCTTACTTCCGCATAGCGGCCGGGAGGCAGGTAAGGAGAGCTTCCTCGTTCCTGCGGTGTCACACATAGCGATGTGTGCTGCCGCAGGAGCGACGAACTACATCGTTACTGCTGCAGTAACGATAATCGAGAATGGACTCCCATGTCACCGATGAGCAATTTTGCATGTTTTTGCAACGATGCAAAATCGCTCATCGGTGTCACACGCAGCAACATCGCTAATGCGGCCGGATGTGCGTCACAAATTCCGTGACCCCAACGACTCCGCATTAGCGAAGCCGCAGCGCATAAAGCCCCCTTAATACTAAGTTAACCATTAGAAATTCCCTCACGGAACCCAATGTCATGTGAGCACCCTAATTGAACTTTCAAAGATTTTCAGAAATATCATAGCTCAACTACTCTCGTTTGTTTCCATAGTCCTATTTACTGTGGCCAGCATTAGACAAGTGACTAAGAAACTCTTGAAATGTTGTCATTTCTCTTAGGCTAGCCCAGAACTGATAATGTCTATATTCCTTTAAGGGTTTAAAGTGTTGGTTGAGACAGTAAGCGTAAATAGGGTCTTATACTAAAACACTATCAGCAAAGGTGCTGTTACTGTAGACTTGCCTGGTGCGGTTGTGAGAGTCACAACCACTGTAATGGCGTAAATACGGCTGCAGCAGAACCAACGTGGAGATGCAGTTCAAATTTGGAGAGAAAAGGGTTAATAGACCACGCTGCCATAGAAAAGAGGGTCCACGTAGAATTATTTTATTTGTCTATGCATTTCAAATTCTTATGTCTTCTCCCTCAGGACAAATCATATAATATATGATTTGTCCTGAGGAAGAAGCCATAAGTAGGGTTAAGCGGACCCGGAATGTAAAAGTCCGGATCCTTGCGGTTTCAAAGTTTGATCTGGGTGTTTGATCCTGATCCGGCACAACTTAAGACAATAAAAAAATAAAGGAAAATAAAAAAAAAAAAGAAAATAAGAATGAAGCCAGAACTTCATACTTACCTAGCCTCTGACCCGACTATACGATCTAGACCCACGCAGCTCCGGAAGTGAATGCGTATCCACAGCTTGCCACCATGACACGGAGCATGGGTGAATACACCGCGCCTGCTCCTATCCCCCTATGCCTTCCATCAACATTTTTAATCCTTGGATTATGGTTCCCATAGACTTGTATGGGTACCAGATTCCGCACAGTATCAAAATTTTTTAAGAAAATGAGCAGTAACTCGCCGGTCCCATTTTTTTGCGAGTCTGCTCAGCTCTAGCCATAAGTCTTTGAAACACATAGACAAATAAAATCATTCCTTCTACATGGATCCTTTTTTTCTATGGCAGCGTAGTCTATTAATCCTTTTCTCTCAAAATTTGAACTGTATGTTCCCTTAAGATTACTGAATAGACTAATAAAAATATAACTTGAAAAGACTGAGTTGTGCTAAAACGCTTATATATGATAATATTTGAGAGCATTTTAATGTTTAAGGAACCTGTCATGTGATCATGCTGCTGAGGTTACTTGCCAGAGCCACATAGGCGCAAAGATTATTTGTTGCTGTGGTAAGCGCTTAAGTGGAACTGAAGACACCAAAAATTTATTTTAAAAGAGGGGGAATTTGAGGAAAAGCATTGGGAGCAGGTGGTGGTGGGAAGGAATGGTTGCTGACACAATATGGGGAACTGGGGGATGGGTACAAACACAGTATGGTTAGCAAGGGGGGGATGCATGAGGAAACAGTATGGTGAGTGAGGGGGAGAGATGGATAAGGACACAGTAGTGGACATAGTATGCAGAGGGAAGATTACTGTAAGAGGTGACAATATTGAAAGGAACGGAGGGAATAGATGAGACACAAAATGGGGAGTCAGTGAGGGAATGTCTGAGGAAAGAATATGGTGAGCAAGGGGAGGGGATGGGTGTTGTTACAGTATGAGGAGTGAAATATTATGCAGATAAAGATGTCTGAGGAAACAGTAGTCATGGCTTGAGTTCGGGACTTTGTTGGCCTTGTGCTGCGTGGTCAGTTTCCTTCTCCACTGAGCCACAGCCTGGTCAATCTCTGTACAAATTCAGTTTTATTTTTTTTAAATTTTTCTTATATCCTTTTAATTTGCAGTTATTAGGAGTTCTCACTTACTAATTCTTTCTGTATGTCCCGGGTAGGGCCTTTTAGGCGGACATGTCTGAGTTGTGGGTTCTAGTGTTGTGGCTGACGATATTCTAGCCAATGCAGGAGCAAATTAAGGGTGGTGCAGCTAGTCTATACAGGAACAAGTAAGGTGCAGGTGAGGCTACATGAAGAAAGGCTTTATATCTCTTTTACCCGTGTTGGAATATTTATATGCATAACATTATAGTCAACTCACCCATTATTGTGAGCTGAAGCGTCATTTTGGAGCCTGTGGACATTTTGGCTGTGCAACTGTAAAGGGTGCTTTACACGAGACGAGCTATCGTGCGATGCATCGTCGGGGTCACGGTTTTCGTGATGCACATCCGGCATCATACACGATGTCGTCTCGTGTAACACCTCCTAGCGACGCAGTATCGCTCACAAATCATGAGTCGTGTACTTGTCGCTACGTTTCATAACATTGTTTAATTAAAATGGCACCGGTTGTTCATCGTTTCCGTGGCATCCCACGTTGTTCCATGTGACACCACGGGAACGATGAACACAGCTTACCTGCATCCCACGGCACCTGCTCATCTCCGCCCCTCCGCTTCTATTAGCCGGATGCCGTGTGACGTCGCCGTGACGCTGAACGTCCCTCCCACTTCAGGAAGTGGACGCTCGTCGCCCACAGCGAGGTTGTCCAGAAGGTAAGTATGTGTGACGGGGGTTAAACAAGTTTGTGCGCCACGGGCAGCAATTTGCCCGTGACGCAAAAATGACGGGGGCGGATACGATCGCTCGTGCTATCGTATGATAGATCGACTCGTGTAAAACAGGCTTTAGACTTGCCTCTGGAAATGGTGGATATCAAGCAGCAGACACACGCACTTTCTGCCGCTACAGAGTATTTGGTTAATCAGAATGGGACATCTGAACCAAACATAAAAGTGCCATACTGACTGACAATGCTGACTGAAGTAAGTTTTCAAATTTTTTTGCCTTATGCAAATTGTACTTTTGCCTCTGTCCTGTTTCCTCTTGGGGTGAGAGTCAATAAGTAGGTATTGTTTTGTTCTTGCTCCATGGGGAGTCTGAGGCTTGAGCATTTTTTTCCTGAAGAGTCTCCAGTATTTTCCTATATCAAGACATTTTTCTTGGCTCTTGGCCTCAGCTATGATTATCTAAAGTTGAGGTTACTGAAGCTAAATTCCGCAAGCTGATTCAGGGAAACTGTAAACTTGAGGACTACCGCTCACAGTTTAGACGTTGGGCAATGGAGACCTCCTGGAATGACTCTGCTCTTTGGAGTCAGTTCTGTTAGGGGCTTTCAGGTCACATTAGGGACATGATTACAATTTCTACCTGCTGTTTCTGGAGGAAGCAATGTCACTGGCATGTAATTTGGATAGATGCTTAAAAGATAAAGACACATTTAAAGGCATAATGGCACTGATGAATCTATGCAAATTGGAGGTTGCACAGACGCCAAAGAGGGAACTGTACTCTGAGCATCTACATGTTTTTATTTATACTGTGATTGTTCTGGCCTCATCATTGTTCAATGTTTTAAATATAATAATAGTAATGAATTTCTTAAGAAAAAAAAGAAGATACTCTAAGGTGTAAGGAGGATAAAGGTTCTAGGAGTCTGAGATTTTCTTGACAATGAAGTTGACAATGCATGCATGAAGGCTGGAGTGTTACACTCAAACTCCATTTCACTTATGTTTTTTCCTCTTTACTAGCTAAAGCAGTAATAGGCTTGCCCTGATTAGTTAAGCACAACCCTACTATTCTTTGGGAGACCCATGGGATTAGATTCTGGGATAACTCATGTTTTTCTGGATGACTATCAGGATCATTGGCTTCTGCGAGTTCCAACTATATAAAATTAATTTAGGACTTTGATGATGTTTTTTTAGAGATCAAGTGTGATGTTCTTCTGCATAGGACATTTGATTGCACTATTGACTTCATACATGGTCCTGAGATGCCTAAATTTTGTTTGTTTACCTTCTCTCTTCCTGAGAGGGAGGTTTTACTGAGTACTGTATATTTATAAGAGTCTGTCCAAAGGTCTTATGGCATTCCACTTCTCCTATCACTGTCGGATTCTTTTTTGTCAGAAAGAATGATGGAGGTTGGATTCATGCTTGGATATTAGAGATATAAATAAGATCATGATCCATAATACCTATATTTTGCACCTTATACCTAACCTGTTTAATCAACCGGCTGGAGCTAGTTTTCTAAACTTGACTTGAGACCTCATACGTGTTCAGCATGGTAATGAATGGAAAACCGCTTTTAATATGCCTGAAGGTCATTTTGAAAATTTGGTAATGCTATTCAGGTTGACCAATGCTCTGGTGCTTTTTAAAACCTCATACCATATTTTTCATTTTATAAGACACACCGGATTATAAGACACACCCCATATTTAGAGATAAAAAAAGGTAAAAAAAAATAAAAATGGGGTCCGTCTTATACTCCGGTGTTGTCTTACTGGAGGGGGGAAGCAGTGGTGGTGAAGCGGGGTCACAGGAGGCAGAGGTTTTGCTGGCAGCCACGGCGGCGGGTCCGTGGTGATAGCGGCGGCATCTCAGTGACATCAGCAGTGGCGGGTCAGTGGCGTCAGCAGCGGCAGATCAGTGGCATCAGCAGCCGCGGGTCAGTGGCATCAGCAGTGGCAGATGAATGACGTCAGCAGCGGCGGATCAGTGGCGTCAGCAGCGGCGGGTCAGTGGCATCAGCAGAGGCGGGTCAGTAGTGGCAGCAGCGGCGGTGGGTCAGTAGTGTAGCAGGCCGGTGCGGTGAGTGTACCAGTCTGTCTGCAGTCACGTTCAAATGATGGCGCCTGGAGTGACGCATGCGCAGATGGAGCTCTCATCCAAGAGCTCCATCTGCGCATGCACTAACTCCCGGCACCATCATTTGAAACTGTAACCACGGACACACTAAGACACCTACCGTACAGCCACCGCAGTCCACACAGCCAGCACAGAGTGGCAGCCAGCAGGCCGCTCGCCTCCCCACCCACCTGCACAGAGAGGGAGCTGGCCTCTAGGACAGAGAGGCAGCGGGCACCGACAGGCACTCGGCTGCCCGCACACAGGCACCTGGCCGCCTACACGCAGCCACAGGCACCCGGCCGCCTGAATGCACGCGGTCGCCACACAGACAGCCCGCCTGGTGAATTATATTCGGTTTTAAGATGCACCATCATTTTCCTCCCAAATTTTTGGGAAGAAAAGTGCGTCTTATAATCCAAAAAATAAAGTAAATTACTTTTTTTGCTCTCTGGTGGGTAGATTTGTGGTAATTTATTTGGATGAAATATTGATTTACCAGCGTTCTTGAGAGGAGCTCCATACTTATGTTTGAGTCCTTAAAATTCTATGTGACAACCATTTATTTGCAAATGTGGAGAAATATTAATTTGAGGTTCCGTAGGTACACTTCTTGGGACATTTGGTCTCTGCATTGGGGTTTCAGATGGATCGCGTTAAGGTAGGGGGTCATCCTTGATTGGGTGCAACAGACTGACCTTATAGCATTGCAGAGGATCTTAGGCTTTGTGAATTATTATCGGAAGTTCATTAAGAACTTCTCAATTATAATCAAGCCTTAAACTGATATAACTAAGAAGAGAACAGACTTCTCCTTATCTACTGAGGCTGCAAATTACTTTTCTGCCCCCACAACAGCCTTCTCTAAAGCTCCTGTTCTCAGTCAACCTGAGGTCAGTGTGCCTTTTGTGGTCAAAGTAGGTGCTTCTTCAATGGGGATGGGAGCTGTTCTTTCACAAAGAAAAAAATGAGTATTTTCATTCTTGTGCTTTATATTCTCAAAAGTTCTCTGACACTGAGTCTTAAGGGGGCTATACACGCAACGACATCGCTAACGAGATGTCGTTGAGGTCACGAAATTCGTGATGCACATTCGGCTTTGTAAGCGACGTCGTTGCGTGTGAAACGCACGAATGACTGCTAACTATCAAAACTACTCACCATATCGTTGATCATTGACACGTCGTTCTAATCTAAAATATCGTTGCTGTTGCAGGACGCAGGTTGTTCGTCATTCCTGCGGCAGCACACATCGCTATGTGTGACACCGAAGGAATGAGGAACAACATCGCACCTGTGGCCACCGGCAATGAGGAAGTAAGGAGGTGGGCGGGATGTTCCAGCCGCTCATCTTCGCCCCTCCGCTTCTATTGGGTGGCCGCTTAGTGACCCCGCTGTGACGTCGAACGAACCTCCCCCTTTGAAAGGAGGCGGTTCGACGGCCACAGCGACATCACTAGGCAGGTAATATGTGTGATTTGGACTAACGATGTTGTGCGCCACGGGAAGCGATTTACCCGTGACACACAACTGACGGGGGCAGGTGCTTTCACCAGCGATATCGCCCGCTTTAGGCCTCTTTCACACGTCCGTCAAAATCACGCACGTTTTTCATGGATCTCTCAAAGGTGCGTATTGCCCTCCGTGTGCCGTGTTTATGGCACACGTGTGTTCTCTGTATGCTATCCGTGATAACACACAGAGAACGGTAACTTTCTGCTCACCTGTCCCTGGCGTTCCTGTCCGTTGTGCTGATCTACAGTCTCCAGCCCTGCCGACTCCCTGCTGCTGCTGCTTCTGGCCCGCAGTGGAGTGAGTATGCAATGAGCATAATGAGCGTGGGTCGGAAGCAAGTGCCAGCAGCGGCAGAGACAGCAAGGCTGGAGAAGGTAAGTATAGAAATTCCTTTTAATTCACAGACACGTGTGCTTTCTCTGGTGTGTGTCACACGAATCACATCTGTGCAGTCCGTGTACGGTCCGTGTGACACCCGTGATGCTGGAGAAAAATGAACATATCTACGTGTGGAGCACATGGGCACATATATGCTCCACACAGACACACGGTCCATGGCAAAACACAGACATGAGCGCAGACCCATTGATTTTAATGGGTCTACGTGTGCCCGTGTCTCCGACATGTGAGGAAACGGACCAAACACGTACCGGAGACACGGACGTGTGAAGGAGGCCTAAGTATGATAATTGTGACCACGAATTTCCAGCAGTTAAAAAAGCCTCTGATGAATGAAGAGAGTGGTTGGAGGGGGCTAGACATGATCACTTGATCATAAAAAACCTACTGTACGTTGATGCTGCAAAATGCTTAAACACTAGAAAGGCCTTTGTTTTTGCCTGTTTCGATTTTACTGGGACTTGTCTCTCCGGATCTAAGAATGTTAAGGCTGATGTTTTCTCTTGTAGTTTTGTACCAGAGTTGAGGAATGAAAATCCTGTCAATATTCTTAGTGAAGGAAGCACTCAGGAAGCTTAGGATAGTGCACCAGAGATCTTGCCCCTGAACAATCTTCATGTACTGTCCTCTCAATAAGCAGATTTTCTCAATGAAGTGCATGATTCTGTTTTGGTTTGGCATCCGGGCTCTTTTGCAACATGATATCTTTTTCAATGTCCAGTGTTAGGATGCTTGTAATGATGTTGATGATGCAGAGTTTGTACGAGGGCTAAAGCCTCTCATCAGGCCCCAGCTGGTTATCTCTTGCCTAATATGGTCCTGTCACAGCCTTGGACCCACTTGTTGAGGGACATTGTAACTGACTTGTCTAATTCTGGCATTAATACTTTTGTGTGGGTGGTGGTGGACCATTTCAGCAAGATGGTTCATTTGGTTCCACTTCAAAAGTTGACCATGACTAAGGGGCACTTTGCACACTACGACATCGTAGGTGCGATGTCGGTGGGGTCAAATTGAAAGTGACGCACATCCAGCGTCGCAGGCGATATCGTAGTGTGGAAAGCCTTTTTGTTACGATTAATGAGAGGAAAATCATCGGTGTAGCGTCGGTAATTTCCATAATTTCTCTGCAGAGACAGTACGATGTTGTTTCTCGTTCCTGCGGCAGCACACATCGCTGTGTGTGAAGCCGCAGGAGCGAGGAACATCTGCTACCTGCGTCCTGCGGCTCACGCCAGCTATGCGGAAGGAAGGAGGTAAGCGGAATGTTTACGTCCCGCTCATCTCCGCCCCTCTGCTTCTATTGGCTGCCTGCCGTGTGACGTCGCTATGACGCCGCACGACCCGCCCCCTTAATAAGGAGGCAGGCCGCCGGCCAGAGCGACGTCGCAGGGCAGGTGAGTGCATGTCAAGCTGGCGTAGCGATAATGTTCGCTATGGCAGCTATCACAAGATATCGCAGCTGCGACAGGGGCGGGGGCTATCGCGCTCGGCATCGCAAGCATCAGCTTGCGATGTCGTAGTGTGCAAAGTGCCCCTTAGAGTTTATTTCTGACAGACGGGTTTAGTTGTAGGTTAACTTTTGAAGTAATTTTTGCTTAAGCTGTCATTTTCACTAGGTTATCATTAGAGATGAGCGAACCGGTTGCGGTTCGGCTCGAGGTCGGTTAGCCGAACGGAGGTCCCGTTCGAGTTCGGTTCATCGAATGTTCCACGAACCGAACTCGAACCGCATAGGAAACAATGGCAGGCATTCACAAACACATAAAAACACCTAGAAAACACCCTCAAAGGTGTCCAAAAGGTGACAAACAACTCACAACACAACACAAACACATGGGAAAGTGAAAAGAACAAATTCTCAAGCGAAAACAAAAGAGCGTAATGAGGAAAAAGAGAATGAAACACAGATATAGGCATGGCACGCCCTTCTAAAATCATGTAAAACACCGCAAGGTGACTCCAAGCGGAGTCTCCCTTTTTTCCAAAAATTGGGCCCCACACACACCCACCCATTCAGTGGCAGCACTTGTGCCCTAGTTGTACACTTCACAGCTAGATTTGCATCAAGCACATTCAAAAATACGCCATCCTTTACCGTCCCCAGGATGACACCGGGGTAGGTAGCAAAGTCTTTCCTGATCCCAGCTCTGTTTATCTTGGATCATTTTTAAAAAACACAGCAAGCAAGGGTTACTCCAAGCGGAGTCTCCCTTTTTTTCCAAAAATTGTGCCCCACACACACCCACCCATTCAGTGGCAACACTTGTGCCCTAGTTGCAAACAGGATGTTTTGATTTGCATCAAGCACATTCCAAATCCACAAGCATTTACTCTCCCCAGGATGACACAGGGGTAGTAAATTCCTTGTGGATCCATGACTTGTTCATTTTGATGAACGTTAGTCTGTCCACATTGTCACTGGACAAACGCGTGCGCTTATCTGTCAGCACACACCCAGCAGCACTGAAGACACGTTCAGAGACAACGCTGGCAGCTGGACACGACAAAATCTCCAAGGCGTAAGTGGAGGGCTCTGGCCATTTTTCAAGATTTGAAGCCCAAAATGAGCAAGGCTCCATTTGCAAAGTCATGGCATCGATGTTCATTTGGAGATACTCCTGTATCATCCTCTCCAGCCATTGACTATGTGTTAGACTTGTTGTCTCTGTTGGCCCTGCAAAGGAGGGTCTAAAAAAATTATGAAAAGATTCCATAAAATTGGTGTTACCAGCACCAGATACAGTCCTACTGGTACGGGTAGACTGTTGAAGATGACGAGACCGTCCCATGTTTGTTAAGTTACAACTGGGAGATTCACTCCCTGCACCTGCACGGTTGTTTGGTGGAAAAGCCGAGCTAAGATCGAGTAACAGCTTCTGCTGATACTCCTGCATACGTGCGTCCCTTTCTATGGCTGGAATTATGTCACAAAATTTGGACTTGTACCGGGGATCTAATAGTGTGGCAAGCCAGTAGTCATCATCACTTCTAATTTTGACAATACGAGGGTCATGTTGGAGGTAGTGCAGCAAGAAAGCACTCATGTGTCTTGCGCAGCCATGCGGACCAAGTCCACGCTGTGTTTGTGGCATAGAGGTGCTAACCGTTCTTTCTTCCTCTGACATCTCCCCCCAACCTCTTTCAACTGAAATTTGACCAAGGTCTCCCTCATCCGCTGAGTCTTCCATGTCCATGGACAGTTCGTCCTCCATGGTCCCATGCCTGCCGCGTTGGTGATGATGAACGTCTGGACCTTGGAGATGTTGTTATGTCTTGCGCATATGAATCCTCCTGTAGTTCCTCCCCTTCCTGTTGTCCCACCCCCTGACTCCGAATAGTGTTTAGCGTGTGCTCCAGCATGTAAATGACTGGAATTTTCATGCTGATAAAGGCATTGTCAGCGCTAAACATATTCGTCGCCATGTCGAAACTGTGCAGAAGGGTGCATAGGTCCTTGATCTGAGACCACTCCATCAGGGTGATCTGCCCCACCTCTGCATCTCGTTGGCCCAGGCTATATGTCATGACGTATTGCACCAGGGCTCGGCGGTGCTGCCACAGTCGCTGTAACATGTGGAGAATCGAATTCCAGCGTGTCGGCACATCGCATTTCAGGCGATGAACCGGCAGGCCGAAAGACTTCTGGAGCGATGCAAGTCGCTCAGCTGCGGCGCTTGAACGGCGGAAGTGAGCAGACAGTTTTCGTGCCCTGATCAGAAGGCCATCTAGGCCGGGATAGTGTGTTAAAAATTGCTGGACAACAAGGTTCAACACGTGAGCCATACAAGGTGCGTGTGTCACCTTGCCCAGGCGAAGGGCCGCACCCAGGTTTGCAGCATTGTCGCACACGGCCTTACCAGGCTGCAGGTTGAGTGGAGACAACCATTTATTAAACTCGGACCGCAGAGCTGACCACAACTCCTCAGCTGTGTGACTCTTATTCCCAAGACATGTCAAGCTAAAGACCGCCTGATGACGTTGCGCTCTGCTACCAGCATAGTAATGAGGGGTGCGTGATTCCTTCTGCGCAGTGAGAACGCTGGTGGCATGACCAGGCAGGCTTGGGGCGGAGGTGGAGGACACAGATGAGGTGGAGGAGGCAGAAGCAGTGGCGGAAATTGGACAGACAGAGGATTGACACACAAGTTGTGGGGACGGCAAGACTTGTGCAGCAGACCCTTCACCATCTATCACCATAGTTACCCAGTGCCCAGTCAGCGACATGTAACGTCCCTGTCCATGCTTACTGGTCCAAGTATCGGTGGTAAAATGCACCCGTTCACACACAGAGTTTCTCAAGGAAGCGGTGATGTTGTGTGCGACATGCTGGTGTAGCGCGGGCACACATTTCTTAGAGAAGTAGTGGCGACTGGGCATCTGGTACTGGGGCACAGCGACAGACATAAGGTCTCTAAAATCCTGTGTGTCCACCAGGTGGAAAGGCAGCATTTCGGTAGCCAAGAGCTTACAGAGGGATAAAGTCAATCTCTTAGCTTTGTCATGGGTCACAGGAAATGGCCTTTTATTTGTCCACATCTGAGGGACAGAGATCTGGCTGCTGTGTGTAGACGGTGTTGAGTAGGGTGTCCCTGGAAAAATGCAGGTTTGTGAGGAAAATGCTGTCGGAGACATGATGTTGCCTTTATCCAACGTTGGTGCTATCGATGTCTGAGAGAGCTGTACACACGCACTTGTTTCCCCTTCCAATCCAACTGATGACCTACCAAGCAAACTGCCTGTTGTAGTTACAGTGGTGGAATTTGTGGGTGGAAAACCAGGTGTGACAGCTGTCCCCACAGTCCTAGAAGATGAAGCGCGCGCGGATGCACTGGAAGGGGCAGGCCGTGGATGGTTCGCTCCGCTAGGCCGCATTGCAGCACGGTGAGCTTCCCACTGGGACCTATGATATTTATTCATGTGACGATTCATGGAAGAAGTTGTCAAACTGCTGAGGTTTTGACCTCTACTAACAGAATCACGACAAATTTTACACATCACATAATTTGGGCGATCTTTTTCTATGTCAAAAAAGGACCAGGCTAGGCAAGGCTTAGAGGGCATGCGACCTGCTGAGCCCCCCCGACTAGTGTTCAGAGGCAGAGTGGTGGCTGATGATGCAGTTGTAGACGTGCTACCAGTGCTCCGACTCTGTCCAGGAAGGCGCAAGGTAACTTTGTCGTCGGTTGCATCCTCCTCCACCGCCTCTGTTGACCTCCTCGAGTGCCTGACTGTGGGTTGAGAGTAGGTGGGATCTAGAACTTCCTCATCAATTGTTGTGTTTGCACTCCCCTCCCCCTCAGACCGAGCCTCTTCTTGCCCTGACTGAATATTTAAGTTGTCATCCCAATCTGGTATCTGCGTCTCATCGTCATCAGTATGTTCCTCATTGTCTATAACCACAGGTGTTACAGTTTGTGACAAAGGGTCAACATTATGCTCAGAAACTTGGTCCTCACGGCCTGAATCAGAGTCACAAAAGTTCTGGGCATCACTGCAGACCATTTCCTGGTCTGTACTCTCTGTAGCTTGGGAGCAGACCTCTGATTCCCAGGCTATAGAGTGACTGAACAGCTCTGCAGACTCAGCCATCTCACTTCCACCATACTGTGCAGGGCTGATGGAGACTTAATTGCTGGGAGAAAGCAAGTTTGATTGGGATGACAACTCAGAGGACTGGTGTTTTTTGGATGCGGTAGTTGAGGTGCCTGAAAGGGCACTTGTTCGACCACTTGAGATCCATTCAAGCATTTTCCTTTTTTGGCCATCATCTACCTTTGTTCCTGTTGTTCGTGTCCGTAAAAAAGGGAGCACATCGGATTGTCCACATTAAGTAGTAGACATCTTACTTTTGCTGGTAGATGGTCTATCTTCAGCAGATGTTAATGGAGCTTTGCCACCTCCCCACGGACAAACCCTTTTTTTCCTTTTCCAACAAGCCTCTTCCCCTTTCCACCAGCATCTGTCATTTTGCCACTCAAGTTGATGGCGACAAGATTGTGCACTTAAAATGTGGTAGTAAAAATTGAGAGGTGGTGTAGATTGCAGCGGTGGTCTAGCTTTATTAACAGCAGAATAATAAAGAACAATTATAACTGACAATGCAACTACGGCCCTTAAACTGGCAGCATAAATTGCTAGTATAATGGCTTAGTAAAAATGAGTTTGACTGTGCAATGCAAGGAGACGTGCTGCAAATATCTTTGCACTAGTGAGATTATACAGAAGTCCAATAGCCACGTTACGGATGCCACTAAGTTCACTCAGTGTTTGCTAGTATAATGGCTTAGTAACAATGAGTTGGAGTGTGCAATGCAGGCAGACGTGCTGCAAATATCTTTGCACTAGTGGGACTATACAGAAGTCCAATAGCCACGTTTAGAATGCCACTAAGTTCATTCAGTGTTTGCTTGTATAATGGCTTAGTAACAATGAGTTTTAGTGTGCAATGCAGGCAGATGTGCTGCAAATATCTTTGCACTAGTGGGACTATACAGAAGTCCAATAGCCACGTTTAGGATGCCACTAAGTTCACTCAGTGTTTGCTAGTATAATGGCTTAGTAACAGTGAGTTAAAGTGTGCAATTCAGGCAGATGTGCTGCAAATATCTTTGCACTAGTGGGACTATACAGAAGTCCAATAGCCACGTTTAGGATGCCACTAAAATCACTCAGTGTTTGCTAGTATAATGGCTTAAAAACAATGAGTTTGAGTGTGTAATGCAGGCAGACGTGCTGCAAATATCTTTGCAATAGTGGGACTATACAGAAGTCCAAAAGCCAATTTTAGGATGCCACTAAGTTCACTCAGTGTTTGCTAGTATAATGGCTTAGTAACAATGAGTTTGAGTGTGCAATGCAGGCAGACGTGCTGCAAATATCTTTGCACTAGTGGGACTATACAGAAGTCCTTTAGCCACGTTTAGGATGCCACTAAGTTCACTCAGTGTTTGCTAGTATAATGGCTTAGTAACAATGAGTTGGAGTGTGCAATGCAGGCAGACGTGCTGCAAAAATCTTTGCACTAGTGGGATTATACAGAAGTCCAATAGCCACGTTTAGGATGCCACTAAGTTCACTCAGTGTTTGCTAGTATAATGGCTTAATAACAATGAGTTTGAGTGTGCAATGCAGGCAGACGTGCTGCAAATATCTTTGCATTAGTGGGACTATACAGAAGTCCAATAGCCACGTTTAGGATGCCACTAAGTTCACTCAATGTTTGCTAGTATAATGGCTTAGTAACAATGAGTTAGAGTGTGCAATGCAGGCAGACGTGCTGCAAATATCTGTGCACTAGTGGGACTATACAGAAGTCCAATAGCAACGTTTAGGATGCCACTAAGTTCACTCAGTGTTTGCTAGTATAATGGCTTAGTAACAATGAGTTGGAGTGTGCAATGCAGGCAGACGTGCTGCAAATATCTTTGCACTAGTGGGACTAAACAGAAGTCCAATAGCCACGTTTAGGATGCCACTAAGTTCACTCAGTGTTTGCTAGTATAATGGCTTAATAACAATGAGTTTGAGTGTGCAATGCAGGAAGACGTGCTGCAAATATCTTTGCACTAGTGGGACTAAACAGAAGTCCAATAGCCACGTTTAGGATGCCACTAAGTTCATTCAGTGTTTGCTAGTATAATGGCTTAGTAACAATGAGTTTGAGTGGGCAATGCAGGCAGACGTGCTGCAAATATCTTTGCACTAGTGGGACTATACAGAAGTCCAATAGCCACGTTTAGGATGCCACTAAGTTCACTCAGTGTTTGCTAGTATAATGGCTTAATAACAATGAGTTTGAGTGTGCAATGCAGGCAGACGTGCTGCAAATATCTTTGCATTAGTGGGACTATACAGAAGTCCAATAGCCACGTTTAGGATGCCACTAAGTTCACTCAATGTTTGCTAGTATAATGGCTTAGTAACAATGAGTTAGAGTGTGCAATGCAGGCAGACGTGCTGCAAATATCTGTGCACTAGTGGGACTATACAGAAGTCCAATAGCAACGTTTAGGATGCCACTAAGTTCACTCAGTGTTTGCTAGTATAATGGCTTAGTAACAATGAGTTGGAGTGTGCAATGCAGGCAGACGTGCTGCAAATATCTTTGCACTAGTGGGACTAAACAGAAGTCCAATAGCCACGTTTAGGATGCCACTAAGTTCACTCAGTGTTTGCTAGTATAATGGCTTAGTAACAATGAGTTGGAGTGTGCAATGCAGGCAGACGTGCTGCAAAAATCTTTGCACTAGTGGGATTATACAGAAGTCCAATAGCCACGTTTAGGATGCCACTAAGTTCACTCAGTGTTTGCTAGTATAATGGCTTAATAACAATGAGTTTGAGTGTGCAATGCAGGCAGACGTGCTGCAAATATCTTTGCATTAGTGGGACTATACAGAAGTCCAATAGTCACGTTTAGGATGCCACTAAGTTCACTCAATGTTTGCTAGTATAATGGCTTAGTAACAATGAGTTAGAGTGTGCAATGCAGGCAGACGTGCTGCAAATATCTGTGCACTAGTGGGACTATACAGAAGTCCAATAGCAACGTTTAGGATGCCACTAAGTTCACTCAGTGTTTGCTAGTATAATGGCTTAGTAACAATGAGTTTGAGTGTGCAATGCAGGCAGACGTGCTGCAAATATTTTGCACTAGTGGGACTATACAGAAGTCCTATCGCCACGTTTAGGATGCCACTAAGTTCACTCAGTGTTTGCTAGTAGTGATGAGCGAGCATGCTTGTCACTACTCGGTACTCGCACGAGTATCGCTGTACTCGGGCTGCTCGGCGGGGACCGAGTAATCTCGCGATACTCGTGCTGTACTCGTGGTCTTCATTTCTGCATGTTGGTGCTCTTTTGAGAGCCAGCCCTCATGCAGGGATTGGCTGGCAGACCACTGCAATGCCACAGCCCTGTTAGTTGTGGAATTGCAGTGATTGGCCGGCCTGCACAGCGTGACCGAGCCTTTATATCGGCCGGCGCGCTGTGCTCTGCTCACAACTATCCAGACAGTCAGTGCAGGGAGAGTGTTGCTGATTCAGGGAAAGCTTTGCGGCCCTTTATAGTTAGTTCCGGAGCAGGGCTGCAAACAGTGTGACCAGAAGTCCTTCTCAGGACTATTCTAGTTGTATACAGGCAGGCAGGGTATAGCCAGGTCGGAGTACAGTAGCAGAGTCCTTCTCAGGACTATTGTTGCTATATACAGGCAGGATATAGCCAGGTTGGAATACAGGCTAGTGACCAGAAGAGTCCTTGTCAGGACTATTGTAGCAGTATACAGGCAGGCAGGCAGGGTAGTGGTGACCGTATACCAGCCTTCATCATATCTGGGGCTGGTGTACACAGTGTAAAACAGTCCAGATAGTGTCAGACTTCTCAGTAATTGTCGCTCCTAAAAACCAGTTAGGTTCTTATTGCGTCCGTGCTTGCATTTAAAAACAGCACGTGTGTGGCAGTCGGTGGCAGCGTACAGGTGCGCGTTTTGCACAAACTATTATATAACGCACAAGTCTAGTGTATAATACACGTCAGTCAGCAGTGTCTGATAGTGTCAGACTTCTCAGTAATTGTCGCTCCTAAAAACCAGTTAGGTTCTTATTGCGTCCGTGCTTGCATTTAAAAACAGCACGTGTGTGGCAGTCGGTGGCAGGGTACAGGTGCGCGTTTTGCACAAACTATTATA
Organism: Anomaloglossus baeobatrachus; assembly: GCF_048569485.1. Classification (NCBI taxonomy): domain Eukaryota; kingdom Metazoa; phylum Chordata; class Amphibia; order Anura; family Aromobatidae; genus Anomaloglossus; species Anomaloglossus baeobatrachus. Next base: position 105,591,114 of record NC_134355.1, on the reverse strand, counting down.
TAACGCACAAGTCTAGTGTATAATACACGTCAGTCAGCAGTGGCTGATAGTGTCAGACTTCTCAGTAATTGTCGCTCCTAAAAACCAGTTAGGTTCTTATTGCGTCCGTGCTTGCATTTAAAAACAGCACGTGTGTGGCAGTCGGTGGCAGGGTACAGGTGCGCGTTTTGCACAAACTATTATATAACGCACAAGTCTAGTGTATAATACACGTCAGTCAGCAGTGTCTGATAGTGTCAGACTTCTCAGTAATTGTCGCTCCTAAAAACCAGTTAGGTTCTTATTGCGTCCGTGCTTGCATTTAAAAACAGCACGTGTGTGGCAGTCGGTGGCAGCGTACAGGTGCGCGTTTTGCACAAACTATTATATAACGCACAAGTCTAGTGTATAATACACGTCAGTCAGCAGTGTCTGATAGTGTCAGACTTCTCAGTAATTGTCGCTCCTAAAAACCAGTTAGGTTCTTATTGCGTCCGTGCTTGCATTTAAAAACAGCACGTGTGTGGCAGTCGGTGGCAGGGTACAGGTGCGCGTTTTGCACAAACTATTATATAACGCACAAGTCTAGTGTATAATACACGTCAGTCAGCAGTGTCTGATAGTGTCAGACTTCTCAGTAATTGTCGCTCCTAAAAACCAGTTAGGTTCTTATTGCGTCCGTGCTTGCATTTAAAAACAGCACGTGTGTGGCAGTCGGTGGCAGGGTACAGGTGCGCGTTTTGCACAAACTATTATATAACGCACAAGTCTAGTGTATAATACACGTCAGTCAGCAGTGTCTGATAGTGTCAGACTTCTCAGTAATTGTCGCTCCTAAAAACCAGTTAGGTTCTTATTGCGTCCGTGCTTGCATTTAAAAACAGCACGTGTGTGGCAGTCGGTGGCAGGGTACAGGTGCGCGTTTTGCACAAACTATTATATAACGCACAAGTCTAGTGTATAATACACGTCAGTCAGCAGTGTCTGATAGTGTCAGACTTCTCAGTAATTGTCGCTCCTAAAAACCAGTTAGGTTCTTATTGCGTCCGTGCTTGCATTTAAAAACAGCACGTGTGTGGCAGTCGGTGGCAGCGTACAGGTGCGCGTTTTGCACAAACTATTATATAACGCACAAGTCTAGTGTATAATACACGTCAGTCAGCAGTGTCTGATAGTGTCAGACTTCTCAGTAATTGTCGCTCCTAAAAACCAGTTAGGTTCTTATTGCGTCCGTGCTTGCATTTAAAAACAGCACGTGTGTGGCAGTCGGTGGCAGGGTACAGGTGCGCGTTTTGCACAAACTATTATATAACGCACAAGTCTAGTGTATAATACACGTCAGTCAGCAGTGTCTGATAGTGTCAGACTTCTCAGTAATTGTCGCTCCTAAAAACCAGTTAGGTTCTTATTGCGTCCGTGCTTGCATTTAAAAACAGCACGTGTGTGGCAGTCGGTGGCAGGGTACAGGTGCGCGTTTTGCACAAACTATTATATAACGCACAAGTCTAGTGTATAATACACGTCAGTCAGCAGTGTCTGATAGTGTCAGACTTCTCAGTAATTGTCGCTCCTAAAAACCAGTTAGGTTCTTATTGCGTCCGTGCTTGCATTTAAAAACAGCACGTGTGTGGCAGTCGGTGGCAGGGTACAGGTGCGCGTTTTGCACAAACTATTATATAACGCACAAGTCTAGTGTATAATACACGTCAGTCAGCAGTGTCTGATAGTGTCAGACTTCTCAGTAATTGTCGCTCCTAAAAACCAGTTAGGTTCTTATTGCGTCCGTGCTTGCATTTAAAAACAGCACGTGTGTGGCAGTCGGTGGCAGGGTACAGGTGCGCGTTTTGCACAAACTATTATATAACGCACAAGTCTAGTGTATAATACACGTCAGTCAGCAGTGTCTGATAGTGTCAGACTTTTCAGTAATTGTCGCTCCTAAAAACCAGTTAGGTTCTTATTGCGTCCGTGCTTGCATTTAAAAACAGCACGTGTGTGGCAGTCGGTGGCAGGGTACAGGTGCGCGTTTTGCACAAACTATTATATAACGCACAAGTCTAGTGTATAATACACGTCAGTCAGCAGTGTCTGATAGTGTCAGACTTCTCAGTAATTGTCGCTCCTAAAAACCAGTTAGGTTCTTATTGCGTCCGTGCTTGCATTTAAAAACAGCACGTGTGTGGCAGTCGGTGGCAGCGTACAGGTGCACGTTTTGCACAAACTATTATATAACGCACAAGTCTAGTGTATAATACACGTCAGTCAGCAGTGTCTGATAGTGTCAGACTTCTCAGTAATTGTCGCTCCTAAAAACCAGTTAGGTTCTTATTGCGTCAGTGCTTGCATTTAAAAACAGCATGTGTGTGGCAGTCGGTGGCAGCGTCAGGCTCCATATTGTCCCTGGATAGAGACGTGCATGATGGCCTGTAAACATGAAGTGCCCATTGTAAGTAAGTGGGTCTATTGTAGTATAGCCCTTAGGCAGGGCAGCCAAAAATTGGGAGGCTCCACGTTGTCCCTGGATAGAGACGTGCATGAGGGCCTGTAAACCTGAAGTGCCCATTGGAAGGAAGTGGGTCTATTGTAGTATAGCCCTTAGGCAGGGCAGCCAAAAATTGGGAGGCTCCACGTTGTCCCTGGGTAGAGACGTGCATGAGGGCCTTAAAACATTGTTCCCATTGCAAAGGAGCGGGTCTCCTGTCGTTGTAATGTCCATTCTGCAAAGAATGGGCGAAAAAATTTACCACTGGGGGTATACCTGAAACAAAGGCCTAAGTATTGCAATTTGTAACGGTCATCATCATGGTGGCGCATGAGGAGAAGGAGGAGCAGTCCAGCGATTATCCAAAGTCCAGAAGTGTGTACCCATGGGTGAGTGGAGGTACATGGCAAACTTTAAATTCCGCTCTCATTTGCTGGTGGTGTGGTGAAGTCTGGCCCAATCCAACCCTTGTTCATCTTGATCAGAGTCAGCCTGTCAGCATTTTCAGTTGACAGGCGGGTGCGTTTATCTGTAATGATTCCACCTGCGGCACTAAAAACACGCTCTGACAAAACGCTAGCAGCAGGGCAGGCCAGGCCTTCCAAGGCGTAGAGAGCCAATTCATGCCACGTGTCCAGCTTGGATACCCAATAATTGTAAGGCACAGAGGAATGTCGGAGTACAGTTGTTCGATCTGCAAGGTACTCCTTCAGCATCTGGGCAAACTTAGGATTTCTTGTGGCACTACCCCGCACCTCAGGGGCTGTGGTACGTGAGGGGCTGAGAAAACTGTCCCACAAACCTAAAGACTGTTCCCCTACCTCTGGCGGATTGGACTTGTGCCTCTCTCGGCTGTACGCCTCGGTTGTCCACTGATTCATGACCTATGCCGCTAGCGTTTTGTGAGGGGAATGCTTTGCCTACTTCCGTGACTATGGCCTTCTGGAACTGCTGCATTTTGCCTGACCTCTCCGCCTCGGGAATAAGAGACATAAAGTTCTCCTTTTAGCGTGGGTCTAACAGTGTTACCAACCAGTAATGATTGTCGGCCAAGATGTTCTTAACGCGAGGGTCACGAGACAGGCAGCTTACCATAAAGTCAGCCATGTGTGCCAGACTCTTAACAGCCATCACTTCAGTATCCTGACCAACACGATGACTGAACATGCTGTCCTCCTCCTCCTCCTCCTCATCATCTACCCTGTCCTCTGGCCAGCCACGCTGAACCGAGGATATGACTGCATGTCATATCCTCAATTTGGCCAGAGAGTTGCTCCATGTCTTCATCCTCCTCCTCGTCATAGTCCTCCACTGCACGTTGTGATGAGACGAGGCTGGGCTGTGTGTTATCATCACCCACACCCACTACTGTTTCTTGCTCAAACTCATTGCGCTCCGCCTGCAATGCATCATGGTTGTTTTTTGAGCAGAGACCATTTTAGAAGGCAGAGAAGCGGTATGGTGACGCTAATAATGTCGTCATCGCCGCTCACCATCTTGTTGGAGTCCTCAAAGTTTTGGCGGATGGTGCATAGGTCGGACATCCATCTCCACTCCTCAGGTGTTATGTGTGGAGTTTGACCCATTTCCCGACGGCTTAGGTGATGCAGGTACTCAACAACTGCCCTCTTCTGCTCACATATCCTGACCAACTTGTGCAGAGTTGAATTCCAACGCGTGGGGACATCACACACCAGTCTGTGTGCCGGAAGATGCAAACGGCGTCTTAAGCCGGCAAGGCCGGCTGAAGCAGTAGGTGACTTTCGAAAATGTGCAGACAGGCGGCGAACTTTTACCAGCAGATCAGACAGCTCTGAGTATGACTTTAGAAACCGCTGAACCACGAGGTTGAGCACATGGGCCACGCATGGAACATGTGTCAGCTGGCCTCGCCTCAAAGCCGTCACCAGGTTCCGGCCATTGTCACACACGACCTTTCCTGGCTTTAGGTTCAGAGTTGTGAGCCAGTGATCTGCCTGCTGTTTCAGAGCTGTCCACACCTCTTCTGCATTGTGGGGTTTGTCACCTATGCAGATTAGCTTCAGCACTGCCTGTTGCCGCTTCGCCGAGGCAGTGCTGCAGTGCTTCTGTGTCGCCCTGGACAAGCCAGGGGCCACAGAGCACAACACTTAAACACCCCACACTCCCTGCAGGCATATCATAGTCAAAACACAAAATCCTTGTTGCCTTCCCCAGGGGCTGTTGTCCACACCAGGGTGTGGAGCCAGGCGGTTGGTCTCCACCCACCGAGGAGGAGGGAAAACACAGGCAGTGAGAGTTAAGCTAAGGAAGTGGAAGGAGGAAAGTAGTAGAGAGGAGAAAAGTGACAGCAAAGAGCCTGAAGTTGGTCCGGGTGTGTGGCCTGGACAGGACAGCAAGGTTGGCAGGATGTGGTGACCGTCTGCAGTGGAGGCCGATTGGAGTCTGCCGTAAGGACCGTGGACGGGTGGTGACCCGGCCGTACCGGACCGGTATACAAAGAGAAGCCAGCACCATTGGCAGAGGACTTTCGGATCCCGGCAAGGCTTGGTGTCGCCGTGAATTTGCCAAATCCGTTAGTGAAGGGGACCTCAGGGTTTCCAAACAGCCAAGTCCAGATAGAAGGCAACCGTACAACCGTGAAGGGGAGACACAGCCACCGCCAAGGGCAACCGTCTCCCAGTGCCATCGCCTGTGGGCAAAAGGGGCTCCTCCGGCCCATATCCAGGTCAGGGAGCGGGTTACCGTTGGGAAACCATCACTACCAACACTTAACTTAGGTGCAGGGAGAGACAGTCATCACTAACCTGCAGGGAGGAACAACCGCAGCCGTCCGAGTGACCCGTCCATCAAGCCACTTGTTTTACCGTGAACTGTGTCATCATCATTGGGCTGAGTGAGTACCTCCGTGCCGTGCGGCACAGCGCTGCCCCTGCGACCCTGCACTTCATCAGGCCCCGCAACCCGCCTGTCATCCATCTCTACCCCATCACCAGGCCCCGGGACAACCAACCCCCCTACCCACGGAGGGGAGAAATAACAACAAAGCTGCTCCCTGTCACAGGCTCCCGGGATCCCCGTCCAGAGCAGCGGTGGTGTCCACACAATCACCACAACCGTGGGTGGCGTCACGGACAATATCCCCAAAACCCAAACCACCCCTTTTCACTCACGGGCGAGTAGCGCCGCTCGAGTCCCCGGGATCCGGCCATCGCTCGAGCCAACGAGCAGCAGCAGCCGTAGAGCTGCATCAGCCGGACCCGAGCAGTGGGAGAGCGCACCGTCCCCTCCTCCGCCCGCGACACTTCCAGCTTGGGACTGGTGTGGAGGGTAAAGTGGATCAGGATGCGCAGGAGGAGGAGGAGGCTGAGGAGCATGACATTCCGGAGCTGTAGAGTGTGTGTGAAACCCTGACTGAGGTAGGGCCTGCAAAACTTGGTGTGTGAAGGACGTGTTCCGTCCCTCGCTCAGACTGGGTCCCAGCTTGCACAATATTAACCCAGTGTGACGTCAACGAGATGTAGCGGCCTTGCCCACATGCACTTGTCCACGTGTCTGTGGTTAGGTGGACTTTGGCTGAAACAGCGTTGTTCAGGGCACGTGTGATGTTTTGTGACACGTGGTTAGTTATGCAATGCGGGGACGGCACACCGGGAGAAATAGTGGCGGCTGTGGACCGAGTAACGTGGGACAGCTGCCACCATCAGGTCGCGGAATGCTTCTGTCTCAACCAGCCTAAAAGGCAACATTTCCAGCGCAAGCAGTCGCGAAATGTTAGCATTTAGAACTGTGGCATGTGGGGTGTTGGCAGTGTATTTGCGCCTGCGTTCAAAGGTTTGCTGAATGGATAACTGAACGTTGCGCTGGGACAAGGACGTGCTTGATGATGGTGTTCTTTCTGCGTAGGCAACTGCAGGTGCAGGAGTGGAGGAGGCTTGTTCGCAGGCAGCATGGACAGGGGATTGGCTCGCATGCACAACCAGCGAAGACGTAGCAGTGACATCAGCAAGCACTGCTCCTCGACTCTGTTGTACTTCCCACAAAGTCGGGTGCTTGGCTGACATGTGCCTGATCATGCTGGTGGTGGTCAGGCTGCTAGTTTTGGTACCCCTGCTGATGCTGGCATGGCAGGTGTTGCAAATGGCCTTTTTAGAATCATCTGGAGCCAACTTAAAAAACTGCCAGTGTCAGAGTTCCGGGTTTTCCAGTTTTCTTTTGAAAGAGCTTGCCCTTTGTTAACATGGAGTTTTCTGTTCTGTTGCCCTACTTCCTGTCCATCTGTTTAAAAGCCGCCCCTAAAGCTTAGTCCAGTGCCTGAGTATACTGCTTCCTGTGTGCTCCTGCCCTGCTGCTTTTGGTTCCTGATTGTTATTCGGATCCTCTTGGAAAACAACCGACACCGACTCTGGACTTCATCTGGTATCATCTAGCTGTGCCTGGACTCCGTTTGCCGTCTTTGGTCGGCACTTCTGCCCGGTTCCTTCCGTTTAATACCACTCTGGACTCACATCACGTACGGACATTTTTGGACTTACCTATTGCCCTTTTGTGTCCCGGCTGCTGCGCATTTAGGGCTTCTGGGGTGATTGCCAGACAGTCCCTGTATAGGGGTTCGCTCTTGGTGGTCTCCCTGGGGGAGTCCGGTGCGCGGTCCCGGGAATTCCCTTTCGCTCAGTCCCTGGAAGGTATTTCCTGTATTTATGTTCTACTGTGTTTTTGTTCCGTTTATGTACATATTTGCTGGTTGCATATTATAAACGTCTTGCACCAAGAACTCGTCTCTGGTTGTCATTGCCCTAACGCAATCGAAATCCTCAATACATACAATAGTATTACAGCCAGACTCGGGAAGACCTAACATTTGTACAGGCACCTTGTGTCGTGTTGTTCCGGGGAACAGTTGCCTGACGTCTGCCTGGGGCCACCACTCTGCTTCTTACTGCCTGTTGTGATGCTACGCCTCCCTCCCCCTGTGCACTGCTGTCCTCGCTCTGCATATCCTCCTGCCAGGTTGGGTCAGTTACTGGATCATCCACCACGTCGTCTTCCTCTTCCGCACCCTGCTCCTCCTCCTGACTTCCTGACAATTGTGTCTCATCATCGTCCACCCCTTGTTGAGACACGTTGCCAACTTCGTGAGAACGTGGCTGCTCAAATATTTGGGCATCTGTACATACAATCTCGTCATGGCCCACTTCAACAGGAGCTGGCGAGAGGCCAGAATTTGTGAATGGAAACGTGAACGAACAGCTCTTCCGAGTGTCCAAGTGTGGGATCAGTAATGTCCGTGGACGTGTACTCGGCCTGGTGGTAGGAAGGAGGATCAGGTTCTGAAATGTGCGGTGCAGTATCACGGCTACTGACACTTGACCGTGTGGAAGACAGAGTGTTTGTGGTGGTGCCAATCTGACTGGAAGCATTATCCGCTATCCAACTAACAACCTGTTGACACTGGTCTTGGTTCAAGAGCGGTGTACTGCTGCGGTCCCCAAGAATTTGGGACAGGACGTGCGAGCGACTAGATGTGGCCCTTTGTTGTGGCGAAATTAGAGCTTGCACACAACCTCGGTCTCTGCCTGCACCACCATCACGTCCACTTCCTTGTTCGTTGACAACGCCCTTGCGCATTTTGCAATGCTGTGCTGATGTGTATTCACTAGACTTGTGCGTTATATCCAAGTTTTTGCAAAACTCACACAAATGCAGCGGAAAGCTGCCACCAACAGGCACACACGTGCGGTTTTTAAATGCAAGCACGGAGGCACTAAGAACCTAACAGGTCTCTATCCAGGGACAACGTGGAGCCTCCCAATTTTTGGCTGCCCTGCCTAAGGGCTATACTACAATAGACCCACTTCCTTACAATGGGCACTTCAGGTTTACAGGCCCTCATGCACGTCTCTATCCAGGGACAACGTGGAGCCTCCCAATTTTTGGCTGCCCTGCCTAAGGGCTATACTACAATAGACCCACTTCCTTACAATGGGCACTTCAGGTTTACAGGCCATCATGCACGTCTCTATCCAGGGACAATGTGGAGCCTCCCAATTTTTGGCTGCCCTGCCTAAGGGCTATACTACAATAGACCCACTTCCTTACAATGGGCACTTCAGGTTTACAGGCCCTCATGCACGTCTCTATCCAGGGACAACGTGGAGCCTCCCAATTTTTGGCTGCCCTGCCTAAGGGCTATACTACAATAGACCCACTTCCTTACAATGGGCACTTCAGGTTTACAGGCCCTCATGCACGTCTCTATCCAGGGACAACGTGGAGCCTCCCAATTTTTGGCTGCCCTGCCTAAGGGCTATACTACAATAGACCCACTTCCTTACAATGGGCACTTCAGGTTTACAGGCCCTCATGCACGTCTCTATCCAGGGACAACGTGGAGCCTCCCAATTTTTGGCTGCCCTGGCAAAGGAAAATACTACAAAGACTCACTTCCTCAAAATGGGCACATTAGACTCAAGAGGCCTTCATGTACGTCTCTTCTCAGGGACATCGGAGTGCCACACAATGTTTTCACGTAAAATTTTTCATGTATTAATCTCAAAAAGTAACATACACCAGCTCTATCTCACTATTGGGTATGTGCCCTTAACATTTCCGCCATGAAAAATCATTTTGGGGTCATTTTGGAAGGTTTTCTGGTGAGTCCGTAAAAATGGCGTAAAACGCGGACAAAATTGTTCACAGCTGTGACTTTTGAGTGATAAATGCTTCAAGGGGTCTTCCCCATGCTGTTGCCATGTCATTTAAGCACTCTTCTGAGACTTTTGTGCCATTTTTAGGGTTTCTCCATGTTGCCGGGGGGTCATTTCACAAAAATACTCGGGTCTCCCATAGGATAACATTGGGCTCGTTGCTCGGCCCGAGTACACGAGTATCTTGGGAGGCTCGGCCTGAGCTTCGAGCACCCGAGCTTTTTAGTACTCGCTCATCACTATTTGCTAGTATAATGGCTTAGTAACAATGAGTTTGAGTGTGCAATGCAGGCAGACGTGCTGCAAATATCTTTGCACTAGTGGGACTATACAGAAGTCCAATAGCCACGTTTAGGATGCCACTAAGTTAACTCAGTGTTTGCTAGTATAATGGTTTAGTAACAATGAGTTTGAGTGTGCACTGCAGGCAGACGTGCTGCAAATATCTTTTCACTAGTGGGACTATACAGAAGTCCTATAGCCACGTTTAGGATGACACTAAGTTCACTCAGTGTTTGCTAGAATAATCGCATAGCAACAATGAGTTTGAGTGTGCAATGGAGGCAGACGTGCTGCAAATATCTGTGCACTACTGGGACTATACAGAAGTCCAATAGCCACGTTTAGGATGTCTCTAAGTTCACTCAGTGTTTGCTAGTATAATGGCTTAGTAACAATGAGTTTGAGTGTGCAATGCAGGCAGACGTGCTGCAAATATCTTTGCACTAGTGGGACTATACAGAAGTCCTATCGCCACTTTTAGGATGCCACTAAGTTCACTCAGTGTTTGCTAGAATAATGGCTTAGTAACAATGAGTTGGAGTGTGCAATGCAGGCAGACGTGCTGCAAATATCTTTACACTAGTGGGACTATACAGAAGTCCAATAGCCACGTTTAGGATGCCACTAAGTTCACTCAGTGTTTGCTAGTATAATGGCCTAGTAACAATGAGTTTGAGTGTGCAATGCAGGCAGACGTGCTGCAAATATCTTTGCACTAGTGGGACTATACAGAAGTCCAATAGCCACGTTTAGGATGCCACTAAGTTCACTCAGTGTTTGCTAGTAAAATGGTTTAGTAACAATGAGTTTGAGTGTGCAATGCAGGCAGACGTGCTGCAAATATCTTTTCACTAGTGGGACTATACAGAAGTCCTATAGCCACGTTTAGAATGCCACTAAGTTAACTCAGTGTTTGCTAGTAAAATGGTTTAGTAACAATGAGTTTGAGTGTGCAATGCAGGCAGACGTGCTGCAAATATCTTTTCACTAGTGGGACTATACAGAAGTCCTATAGCCACGTTTAGAATGCCACTAAGTTAACTCAGTGTTTGCTAGTATAATGGCTTAGTAACAATGAGTTGGAGTGTGCAATGCAGGCAGAGGTGCTGCAAATATCTTTGCACTAGTGGGACTATACAGAAGTCCAATAGCCACGTTTAGGATGCCACTAAGTTCACTCAGTGTTTGCTAGTATAATGGCCTAGTAACAATGAGTTTGAGTGTGCAATGCAGGCAGACGTGCTGCAAATATCTTTGCACTAGTGGGACTATACAGAAGTCCAATAGCCACGTTTAGGATGCCACTAAGTTCACTCAGTGTTTGCTAGTAAAATGGTTTAGTAACAATGAGTTTGAGTGTGCAATACAGGCAGACGTGCTGCAAATATCTTTGCACTAGTGGGACTATACAGAAGTCCAATAGCCACGTTTAGGATGCCACTAAGTTCACTCAGTGTTTGCTAGTATAATGGCTTAATAACAATGAGTTTGAGTGTGCAATGCAGGAAGACGTGCTGCAAATATCTTTGCACTAGTGGGACTATACAGAAGTCCAATAGCAACGTTTAGGATGCCACTAAGTTCACTCAGTGTTTGCTAGTATAATGGCATAGTAACAATGAGTTTGAGTGTGCAATGCAGGCAGACGTGCTGCAAATATCTTTTCACTAGTGGGACTATACAGAAGTCCAATAGCCACGTTTAGGATGACACTAAGTTCACTCAGTGTTTGCTAGTATAATGGCATAGTAACAATGAGTTTGAGTGTGCAATGCAGGCAGACGTGCTGCAAATATCTGTGCACTACTGAGACTATACAGAAGTCCAATAGCCACGTTTAGGATGCCTCTAAGTTCACTCAGTGTTTGCTAGAATAATCGCATAGCAACAATGAGTTTGAGTGTGCAATGGAGGCAGACGTGCTGCAAATATCTTTGCACTAGTGGGACTATACAGAAGTCCTATCACCACGTTTAGGATGCCACTAAGTTCACTCAGTGTTTGCTAGTATAATGGCTTAGTAACAATGAGTTTGAGTGTGCAATGCAGGCAGACGTGCTGCAAATATCTTTGCTCTAGTGGGACTATACAGAAGTCCAATAGCCACGTTTAGGATGCCACTAAGTTAACTCAGTGTTTGCTAGTATAATGGTTTAGTAACAATGAGTTTGAGTGTGCACTGCAGGCAGACGTGCTGCAAATATCTTTTCACTAGTGGGACTATACAGAAGTCCTATAGCCACGTTTAGGATGACACTAAGTTCACTCAGTGTTTGCTAGAATAATCGCATAGCAACAATGAGTTTGAGTGTGCAATGGAGGCAGACGTGCTGCAAATATCTGTGCACTACTGGGACTATACAGAAGTCCAATAGCCACGTTTAGGATGTCTCTAAGTTCACTCAGTGTTTGCTAGTATAATGGCTTAGTAACAATGAGTTTGAGTGTGCAATGCAGGCAGACGTGCTGCAAATATCTTTGCACTAGTGGGACTATACAGAAGTCCTATCGCCTCTTTTAGGATGCCACTAAGTTCACTCAGTGTTTGCTAGTATAATGGCTTAGTAACAATGAGTTGGAGTGTGCAATGCAGGCAGACGTGCTGCAAATATCTTTACACTAGTGGGACTATACAGAAGTCCAATAGCCACGTTTAGGATGCCACTAAGTTCACTCAGTGTTTGCTAGTATAATGGCCTAGTAACAATGAGTTTGAGTGTGCAATGCAGGCAGACGTGCTGCAAATATCTTTGCACTAGTGGGACTATACAGAAGTCCAATAGCCACGTTTAGGATGCCACTAAGTTCACTCAGTGTTTGCTAGTAAAATGGTTTAGTAACAATGAGTTTGAGTGTGCAATGCAGGCAGACGTGCTGCAAATATCTTTTCACTAGTGGGACTATACAGAAGTCCTATAGCCACGTTTAGAATGCCTTTAAGTTAACTCAGTGTTTGCTAGTATAATGGCTTAGTAACAATGAGTTGGAGTGTGCAATGCAGGCAGAGGTGCTGCAAATATCTTTGCACTAGTGGGACTATACAGAAGTCCAATAGCCACGTTTAGGATGCCACTAAGTTCACTCAGTGTTTGCTAGTATAATGGCCTAGTAACAATGAGTTTGAGTGTGCAATGCAGGCAGACGTGCTGCAAATATCTTTGCGCTAGTGGGACTATACAGAAGTCCAATAGCCACGTTTAGGATGCCACTAAGTTCACTCAGTGTTTGCTAGTAAAATGGTTTAGTAACAATGAGTTTGAGTGTGCAATACAGGCAGACGTGCTGCAAATATCTTTGCACTAGTGGGACTATACAGAAGTCCAATAGCCACGTTTAGGATGCCTCTAAGTTCACTCAGTGTTTGCTAGTATAATGGCTTAGTAACAATGAGTTTGAGTGTGCAATGCAGGCAGACGTGCTGCAAATATCTTTGCACTAGTGGGACTATACAGAAGTCCAATAGCCACGTTTAGGATGCCACTAAGTTCACTCAGTGTTTGCTAGTATAATGGCTTAGTAACAATGAGTTGGAGTGTGCAATGCAGGCAGACGTGCTGCAAATATCTTTGCACTAGTGGGACTATACAGAAGTCCAATAGCCACGTTTAGGATGCCACTAAGTTCACTCAGTGTTTGCTAGTATAATGGCTTAGTAACAATGAGTTTGTGTGTGCAATGCAGGCAGACGTGCTGCAAATATCTTTGCACTAGTGGGACTATACAGAAGTCCAATAGCCACGTTTAGGATGCCACTAAGTTCACTCAGTGTTTGCTAGTATAATGGCTTAGTAACAATGAGTTGGAGTGTGCAATGCAGGCAGACGTGCTGCAAATATCTTTGCACTAGTGGGACTATACAGAAGTCCAATAGCCACGTTTAGGATGCCACTAAGTTCACTCAGTGTTTGCTAGTAAAATGGTTTAGTAACAATGAGTTTGAGTGTGCAATGCAGGCAGACGTGCTGCAAATATCTTTTCACTAGTGGGACTATACAGAAGTCCTATAGCCACGTTTAGAATGCCACTAAGTTAACTCAGTGTTTGCTAGTATAATGGCTTAGTAACAATGAGTTGGAGTGTGCAATGCAGGCAGAGGTGCTGCAAATATCTTTGCACTAGTGGGACTATACAGAAGTCCAATAGCCACGTTTAGGATGCCACTAAGTTCACTCAGTGTTTGCTAGTATAATGGCCTAGTAACAATGAGTTTGAGTGTGCAATGCAGGCAGACGTGCTGCAAATATCTTTGCACTAGTGGGACTATACAGAAGTCCAATAGCCACGTTTAGGATGCCACTAAGTTCACTCAGTGTTTGCTAGTAAAATGGTTTAGTAACAATGAGTTTGAGTGTGCAATACAGGCAGACGTGCTGCAAATATCTTTGCACTAGTGGGACTATACAGAAGTCCAATAGCCACGTTTAGGATGCCTCTAAGTTCACTCAGTGTTTGCTAGTATAATGGCTTAGTAACAATGAGTTTGAGTGTGCAATGCAGGCAGACGTGCTGCAAATATCTTTGCACTAGTGGGACTATACAGAAGTCCAATAGCCACGTTTAGGATGCCACTAAGTTCACTCAGTGTTTGCTAGTATAATGGCTTAGTAACAATGAGTTGGAGTGTGCAATGCAGGCAGACGTGCTGCAAATATCTTTGCACTAGTGGGACTATACAGAAGTCCAATAGCCACGTTTAGGATGCCACTAAGTTCACTCAGTGTTTGCTAGTATAATGGCTTAGTAACAATGAGTTTGAGTGTGCAATGCAGGCAGACGTGCTGCAAATATCTTTGCACTAGTGGGACTATACAGAAGTCCAATAGCCACGTTTAGGATGCCACTAAGTTCACTCAGTGTTTGCTAGTATAATGGCTTAGTAACAATGAGTTGGAGTGTGCAATGCAGGCAGACGTGCTGCAAATATCTTTGCACTAGTGGGACTATACAGAAGTCCAATAGCTACGTTTAGGATGCCACTAAGTTCACTCAGTGTTTGCTAGTATAATGGCTTAGTAACAATGAGTTTGAGTGTGCAATGCAGGCAGACGTGCTGCAAATATCTTTGCACTAGTGGGACTATTCAGAAGTCCAATAGCCACGTTTAGGATGCCACTGGCAGACGTGCTTCAAATATCTTTGCACTAGTGGGACTATTCAGAAGTCCAATAGCCACGTTTAGGATGCCACTAAGTTCACTCAGTGTTTGCTAGTATAATGGCTTAGTAACAATGAGTTTGAGTGTGCAATGCAGGCAGACGTGCTGCAAATATCTTTGCACTAGTGGGACTATTCAGAAGTCCAATAGCCACGTTTAGGATGCCACTAAATTCACTCAGTGTTTGCTAGTATAATGGCTTAGTAACAATGAGTTTGAGTGTGCAATGCAGGCAGATGTGCTGCAAATATCTTTTCACTAGTGGGACTATACAGAAGTCCTAAAGCCACGTTTAGGATGCCACTAAGTTAACTCAATGTTTGCTAGTATAATGGCTTAGTAACATTGAGTTGGAGTGTGCAATGCAGGCAGACGTGCTGCAAATATCTTTGCACTAGTGGGACTATACAGAAGTCCAATAGCCACGTTTAGGATGCCACTAAGTTCACTCAGTGTTTGCTAGTATAATGGCTTAGTAACAATGAGTTGGAGTGTGCAATGCAGGCAGAGGTGCTGCAAATTTCTTTGCACTAGTGGGACTATACAGAAGTCCAATAGCCATCTTTAGGATGCCCCTAAGTTCACTCAGTGTTTGCTAGTATAATGGCTTAGTAACAATGAGTTGGAGTGTGCAATGCAGGCAGACATGCTGCAAATATCTTTGCACTAGTGGGACTATACAGAAGTCCAATAGCCACTTTTAGGATGCCACTAAGTTCACTCAGTGTTTGCTAGTATAATGGCTTAGTAACAATGAGTTGGAGTGTGCAATGCAGGCAGACGTGCTGCAAATATCTTTGCACTAGTGGGACTATACAGAAGTCCAATAGCCACGTTTAGGATGCCACTAAGTTCATTCAGTGTTTGCTAGTATAATGGCTTAGTAACAATGAGTTGGAGTATGCAATGCAGGCAGACGTGCTGCAAATATCTTTGCACTAGTGGGACTATTCAGAAGTCCAATAGCCACGTTTAGGATGCCACTAAGTTCACTCAGTGTTTGCTAGTATAATGGCTTAGTAACAATGAGTTTGAGTGTGCAATGCAGGCAGACGTGCTGCAAATATCTTTTCACTAGTGGGACTATACAGAAGTCCAATAGCCACGTTTAGGATGCCACTAAGTTCACTCAGTGTTTTCTAGTATAATGGCTTAGTAACAATGAGTTTTAGTGTGCAATGCAGGCAGACGTGCTGCAAATATCTTTGCACTACTGGGGCAATACAGCAGTCCAACAGCCACGTTTAGGATGCCACTAAGTTCACTCAGTGTTTGCTAGTATAATGGCTTAGTAACAATGAGTTTGAATGTGCAAAGGGCAGGAGGGTACAGTGGCAGGGTTGTGGGTCTCTGGGTAGAGGAAAGGAAGCCTGCTTTTCTATCCCTCCTAATGGGGAAATGCAGCGAGGAAATCCCTGACCTTAGCTACACAGACGCTGTCATCTTGTTTAGCTGTTAAACTCTGTTTTAAACTCTGTCACCTATGGCTCTGACCCTGCCGGTATTAGCGCTTAAAAGGACTGATAGAAAGTGCTATCCCTATGCTGTCCAGCACTGTGTATGGAGCGTATACAGCAGTATCGGCGATAGGAGCTGCGCCAGTGATGTCTGACACCAAGGACGCAGAAGGCAGATAATGGCGTTCGGACGGGCAGATACTCGTTTTTATAATGCAGGGACTTGTGACATGAACATCCTATCACACATGCCGTTGCTTCTCTGGCTAAAACTCCACTTAGCTGTTTGTGTGTCTGGGATTGGCTGACATGCTGGCCCGCCCCACTACACGCGCGCGCTTAGGGAAGGAAGACAAGGAAAAAAAAAAAAAATGGCTTTCGCCATTATACATACAGCAGTGATCTGAATGCGCTGTTCCCGCACACTATACACTGAAATGTCATAATAGTGTGAGTCACAGAGTGACTTACACTATTACAGCGGAAAGCCAGCTAGGAATTAGCTGGTTTTTTTGCTGCTAGAACCGTTCTCGAACGTATCTAGAACTATCGAGCTTTAGCAAAAAAGCTCGAGTTCTAGTTCGATCTAGAACAGCCCCCAAAATCACTCGAGCCGCGAACTGGAGAACCTCGAACCGCGAACCACGCTCAGCTCTAGTTATCATCTTGACACTAATGGGCAGAGAGAGAGGATGAACCAAGAGGTAGAACAGTATTTGAGATGTTTAAGAATCATAAAATGCTAGAGTTGGAAGGAACCTCCTGGGTCATCTGGTCCAACCATATGCTCAATGCAGGATTCCCTAAATCATCACACACAGCTGTCTGTCCAGTCCCTTATTAAAAATTTCCATTGAAGGGGATCTCACTTCGTCTTGTGGGAGCCTGTTCTACTTGTTGATCACTCTCACTGTCAATAAGCTTTTTCTAATGTCTAATTTTTGTCTCCTCTGATTCATTTCATTCCATTGCTTTTAGTTTTCCTTGTCCAAATGAGAATAGGGCTAATCCTTCTACAGTGTGACATCCCTTGAGATATTTTTAGACAGCTATTTTGTCTCCTCTTAAAGATTTTTTTGCAGGCGAAACATTCCCAAATCCTGTAACCATTCTTCATAGGACACAGTTTGCAGACTGTTCTCCATTTTGGTCTCTCTTCTGTGAACTTGCTTCACTTTGTTGATATCTTTTTTAAAATCTGGTGCAAAGAACTGGGTACTGTATTGTATTCCAGATGAGTTCTAACCAAAGAAGAGTAAAGAGCAATAATAATCTGCTAATATATCCCAGAATTGTTTTTGCCTTTTTTCCTGCTTCATTACACTCTTGACTCATGTTTAGTCTATGATCTATTGTATTAGTATACCCAAGTCTTTTTCACATGTGCTGTTGCTTAGCCCTATTCTAGGGATTGGTGGAGAGCCTGTATACCCGTATCCCTCTGGACTTGGGTGTCCAAGCCGTGAGGGAGATGGTGGCGCAGAGTGGGAAGGATGCCTGTTATTTCATTTTTGTGGAGGAGGCCCTGGATTTTGTTCTTTCCAAGAACGCTTTTACTTTCTTGGACCGGTGGTACTTGCAGTGCGGGGGTACCGCTATGGGTACCCCTGTCTCATGTGCCATGGTCAATATATTCTTGGGCTCCTTCGAAAGCAAGTACGTGTTTTCTGACACCAATCCCTTTTTGAGATATATTCGCCACTATTTGAGGTATGTGGACGACATATTCATTGTGTGGGATGGCACGGAGGATTTATTCTCGGACTTTGTGTCATATCTTAACAACTTCAACACAATGAATATGTCTTTCACTTCCTCTTTTGGTGGCGACAACCTCAATTTTTTGGATATTGAGGTTTCATCAGGGATGGTACTATTCACACTCAGTTGTTCAGGAAACCTACCGCATCCAACTCACTCTTGCATTTTCAGAGCGCGCATCCTCTCCATACCAAAATGGCTTTACCCTATGGTCAATTTTTACGGGTACGTAGGGCCAATAGTTCTGAGGGGACTTTTCTCCGGCAGTCATGTGAGTTAAAGGAAAGGCTGCAGCAGAGGGCGTATCCGAATAAATTGATTGATTCTGCTTTTGAGAAGGTGAGATCTGGTGCTTGTCCTCCTGATCTTGAAAGTCCCTCTGTGAAGAGGGTTAGTGATTTGAACAGGTTTGTCTTCAGTTTTCGTTTTGGACCATTGGAACACGTCATACAGAGAACTTTATGTAGGCATTGGCATATCCTGGAGAGGGATCCTACCTTGTGTGAAATGACCAAAGCTAATCCTTTGGTAACTTTCAGGCGATGTAGCAACTTGCGGGATAAACTGGTAAAGAATAGACTTACTAGCCCCGGGATGTGGCTTGATAGATGTAGCCCCCCGGGGAATTACAGATGTGGTAGTTGCAGGTTTTGTAACTTACATCTCACGGGCCAATCCTTGCAGGTTGGCCCGCATTTCCATTCTGTGCGCCAGTTTATCTCTTGCAAGACAAAATTCGTTGTCTATGTGATTCTCTGCCCGTGTGGCAGGTTTTACATAGGCAAGACGATTAGGTGTCTATATATCAGATTTAGGGAGCATTATAACTCTGTTACGTCAGGAAAAGGCTCTCCCAGGCTGATTAGCCATATCCGCGAACACCATGATGGTAACCCTGATGTCTTGCGCTTCGCCGGCCTGAAAAGGGTTGTTCTCCCTCCTAAGGGGGGCAACCTTCAACAACTCTTGTTACAGGTAGAGGCTAGGTTTATTATTGATTATGGAGCGCAAGGTCCCATGGGGTTAAATGATCGCGTTGATATGTCAGTGTTTTTGTAGATCTCCTTTTTATGTATACCTCTGTATCTTTCAGTTTTATTTTTATTTTTATAAGTGTATGTATTTTTTGTTTTGGACAAAAATTCTGTGTACTGTTGATGTTTATCATGTTATATTGTTGCATGGTATGTTCCATGCATTTAAATTGCATCACATTCTCCATGTTTGTTTTTATGTGGCTAGCGACGCACCTGTGAGCTCTCCTTTATAAGGGACGGTGGTGTAGCTCCACACATGGACCCGTGGAAGCCTGATTAGGCGAAACGGCCGTCGTCCATTGCTTGGGAGCCAGCTCACAGTGCGTCCCCGGCTTTTTACCCTGCACGTTTAAATAAATCCTATTCCTGCACAGTCGACGGAGTGCGGTCCTTCATTCCTTTCTTCAGTTCATCTATACTTGGACTTTGTTTCTCTGGACGAGCACCCCCACCTAGGACACGGTAATTCACAGCCCTCCATGAGCACACGGTCGTTACTGCAAGGTGATATGCGGTGGTGCTGGATCATATCTGTTTTGTTGCAGTAGTCTCCAGTGCTTTCTCTCAAACCCTTTTTTAGTGCTTTTTGAAGTGTGTTTTGGGTCATTGTCCTGCTGGAAGACCCATGACCTCTGAGGGAGACCCAGCTTTCTCCCACTGGGCCCTACATTATGCTGCAAAATTTGTTGGTAGTTTCAGACTTCATAATGCCATGCACACGGTCAAGCAGTCCAGTGCCAGAGGCAGCAAAGCAACCCCAAAACATCAGGGAACCTCCGCCATGTTTGACTGTAGGGACCGTATTCTTTTCTTTGAATGCCTCTTTTTTTTTCTCCTGTAAACTCCTATTTGATGGCTTTTCCCAAAAAGCTCTACTTTTGTCTCATCTGACCAGAGAACATTCTTCCAAAACGTTTTAGGCTTTCTCAGGTATGTTTTCACAAACTCCAGCCTGGCTTTTTTATGTCTCGGGGTAAGAAGTGGGGTCTTCCTGGGTATCCTACCATATAGACCCTTTTTATTCAGATGCCGACGGATAGTACGGGTTGATACTGTTGTACCCTCGGACTGCAGGGCAGCTTGAACTTGTTTGGATGTTAGTCGAGGTTCTTTATCCACCATCCGCACAATCTTGCATTGAAATCTCTCGTCAATTTTTCTTTTCCTTCCACATCTAGGGAGGTTAGCCACAGTGCCATGGGCTTTAAACTTCTTGATGACACTGCTCACCGTAGACACAGGAACTTTCAGGTCTTTGGAGATGGACTTCTAGCCTTGATATTGCTCATGCTTCCTCACAATTTGGATTCTCAAGTCCTCAGACAGTTCCTTGGTCTTCTTTATTTTCTCCATGCTCAATGTGGTACACACAAGGACACAGGAATGAGGTTGAGTCAACTTTATTCCATGTCAAATGACTGCAAGTGTGATTTAGTTATTGCCAACACCTGTTAGGTGCCACAGGTAAGTTACAGGTGCTGTTAATTACACAAATTAGAGAGGCATCACATGATTTTTCAAACAGTGCCAATACTTTTGTCCACCCCTTTTTATGTTTGGTGTGGAATTATATTCAGTTTGGCTTTAGCACAATTTTTTTTTTTTTATTGAAGACAAATTAAATGAAGATAATAATACCAAAGAATTTGTGATTGCAATCATTTTCAGGGAGAAACTGAGTATTCTCTGACAGAATTGCAGGGGTGCCAATACTTTTAGCCAGCACTGTAAGGCTGGCGTATTTTTGAATGTTCTTGATGCTAATCAACACATCCATTTTGCAACTGGGGCACAAGTGATGCCACTGAAGTGGTGTCTGTGGAGCCCAATTTTTGAGAAAAAAGGGAGACTCTGCTTGGAGTCCCCTTGCTGTGTTTTTAAAAATGAGCCAAGATGAACAAGTCATGGTTCAGCAAAGACTTTGCTACCTACCCCAGTGTTATCCTGGGGACAGTTAAGGCTGGCGTATTTTTGAATGTGCTTGAGGCTAATCAACACATCCAGTTTGCAACTGGGGCACAAGTGATGCCACTGAAGTGGTGTCTGTGTGGCCCAATTTTTGTAAAAAAAGGGAGACTCTGCTTGGAGTCCCCTTGCTGTGTTTTTAAAAATGAGCCAAGATGAAGAAGTCATGGTTCAGCAAAGACTTTGCTACCTACCCCGGTGTCAACCTGGAGACAGTTAAGGTTGGCGTATTTTTTAATGTGCTTGATGCTAATAAACACATCCAGTTTGCAACTGGGGCACAAGCGATGCCACTGAAGGGGTGTCTGTGTGGCCCAATATTTGGAAAAAAGGGAATCTCTTGTTGGAGTCACCTTGTGGTGTTTTACATGATTTTAGAAGGGCATGGAATGCCTATATCTGTGTCTCCTCCTCTTTTTCCTCTTCCAGCTGTTTTGTTTTCACATGAGTATATGTCCTTCTCACTTTCCCAAGTGTTTGTGGTGTCTTGAGAGTTGTTTGTCACCTTTTGGAAACCTTTGAAGGTGTTTTCTAGGTGTTTTTATGTGTTTGTGTTTGTCTCCCGTTGATTTCAATGGCGTTCGTCGAGCGGTTCGTCGAACGAAGCCAACCGAACTCGAGCCTTTAGAGGCTCGCTCATCTCTACTGTGCACCTCAATTTAGTTTGTTTTTCCACCTGTCTTGATTTTGGCAATTGGTGGCTGTTCACATTCAGCCATCAAGCCCTGTCCACAGGCTATTTATTTCATGCAGCATTTGCTTGGGCCTGTCCCACCCACAGCCATGATTCAGTCATGGATACGGGATTGAAAAACACCAGGTAAATGCTGCTATAAACAGTTCTACTTTTTAATTTGTGAGGCCGTATGGCACATTTTAAATACAAAATATTTTAGAGTAAGACTGCCCCAAAAAGATTTGCCATGACGTGGTGGGTTAGCTCAAGAAATTGCAATTTTTTGCCAAAAATCTCAAATTTATAATAGTACAGTTCAGAATTTTTAGTGCAATGCACATCTTATAATACATGCCATTTTGAGTTTAGCTGGCTTTCTTTGTTGTTGTTTTTTATAATCAGACTCAGACTGGCCCTGCTTCAGCACCAACACTGACAAGATATGGAAGACTCCACCCCCTCCTACCCTAGTACAGCCATTAATTGTTTTGATAATCTATATCCATACTGGCACACTTCCTCAATCTTATGCTGTGCTCACACTGAAAGTGCATCTCAATAAATTAAAATATCATTAAAAAGTTAATTATTTCAGTAATTCAATACAAAAAGAGAAACACATGTATTATACAGCCAAAGAAAACCCAAAAGTCATTATCTCAGAAAATTAGAATAATTACCACAAAACACCTGCAAAGGCTTCCTAAGCATTTAAAATGGTCCCTTATTCTGGTTCAGTAGGCTACACAATCATGGGAAAGACTGCTGACTTGACAGATGTCCACAAGGCAGTAATTGACACACTCCACAATGAGGGTAAGACACAAAAGGTCATTGCCAAAGAAGCTGGCTGTTCAGAAAGTGCTGTATTGAAGCATCTTAATGAAAAGTTGAGTGGAAGGAAAAAGTGTGCTAAAAAAAAGTACACAAGCAACCGGGATAACCTCAGCCTTGATACGATTGTTAAAAAAGGCCATTCACAAATTTGGGGGAGATTCACAAGGAGTGGACTACTGCTGGAGTCAGTGCTTTAAGAACCACCACACACAGACGTATCCAGGACATGGGCTACAACTGTCGCATTCCTTGTGTCAAGCCACTCATGACCAATAGACAGACAGGAGAAAAAGAACTGGACTGTTGCTCAGTTGGCCAAGGTGTTGTTTTCAGATTAAATAAAATTGTGCATTTCATTTGGAAATCAAGGTCCCAGAGTCTGGAGGAAGAGTGGAGAGGCCACAATCCAAGCTGCTTGAGGTCAAGTGAGAAGTTTCAACAATCAGTAATGGTTTGGGGAGCCATGTCATCTGCTGGTGTAGGTCCACTGTGTTTTATCAAGACCAAAGTCAGTGCAGCTGTCTATCAGGAAACTTTACAGCACTTCATGCTTCCCTCTGCCGACAAGCTTTTGGAGATAAAAATTTAATTTTCCAGCAGGACTTGGCACCTGTCCACACTGACAAAAGTACCAATACCTGGTTTAATAACCACAGTATCACTGTGCTTGATTGGCCAGCAAACTCACCTGACCTAAACCCCATAGAGAATCTATGGGATATTTTCAAGAGGAGGATGAGAGACACTAGACACAACAATGCAGACAAGCTGAAGGCTACAATCAAAGCAACCTGGGCTTCCATAACACCTCAGCAGTGCCACAGGCTGATCCCCTTCATGCATTTTCGGTACATAATTTTCAGTAGGCGCCAACATTTCTGAGTTTAACATCATTTTTTCAGTTGGTCTTATATAATATTCTGATTTTCGGAGATAATGACTTTTGGGTTTTCATTGGCTGTAAGCCATAATCATCAACATTAACGGAAATAAAGACATGAAATAGATCACTCTGTTTGTAATGACTCTATATGATATATGATTCCCTTTTTTGTATTGAATTATTGAAATTACTTTTTGATGATATTCTAATTCATTGAGATGCACTTATAGGTGATGGAGTCAGACTAAAACCTGTGCAGGAGAAGTACCAAAAACAGTAACCTCTCCTGCACATGTGCCAGTCTCAGTCGAACACATAGTGCAAGCACAGCAACAGGATAAAATGTGCTGCAATAGATAAAGATAAGCAGAGCAGTGAAAATCTGTGCTAGAGGACATCTCTCCTGCAGAGGAGCCAATGTGACCAGCTTCATTGTCCCATGTCCTCATCCTTCAGCATGGTGAGACTGCAAGTAGGGGGGTCAGTGACATTACCATAGCAGCCACTTACTGGGGCAGTCTGCACACTGTAACCGCTATCTCGCCACAGAGTAGGAGGTTTATGAGGCTGTGATGTGATTGGTCCTGGGTTAGTGCAAAAGCTTCCTAGACCTCTTCTTCTGCAAATATTGATTCCTAACTGGAGCTCAGAAGACTAGTATGAGAAGCAGTTTTAATTTTTAAATATTATTTTATGTAAAACTGATATAAAGTATGTAATAGAGAAGTGGCTCTATATGCATCAATTTTGTGAGCGTGGGGACTTGGCTAACTATGCTATATGTGGGAGAAGAAGGACTAGGTTATATATGCTATATGTGAGGGAGGGGGACTAGGCTAAATATGCTATATGTGGGAGAGCATAGAATAGGCTGTATATGCTGTATGTGGGTGAGAGGGACATGACTATACAGTTTACAAGTCTATGTTAGGGGAAGGGCGGCTTTCCTATATATGCTATATGTGAGATACAAGGTCTAGGTTATATATGCTATAGGTGGGGGAGGGGAGACTAGACTTTTTATGTTGTATGTGGAAGAGAGGGAACTAGGTTATATGTGTTATATGTGGGGAGGAGGGACCTGGCTATATCTGTTATATATGAGAGAGGGGAGACTTGGTCATATATGTTTTATGTGGAAGTGGCAGAAATAGAATATGTATATTGTATTCGGGGAAGGTGAACTAGGTTACATATGTTATATGTTGGAGAGGGTGACCTGGCTATATATACTATATGTGGGGGAGGGGGGATTAGGTTATATATGCTATATGTGGGGAGGGTGAATAGGTAATATATGATATATGTGAGAGAGGTGGACTTAGCTATATATGCTATATGTGGAGGAGGGAGGTTTAGGCTATATAGTCTATATGTGGGGAGGGGGGGCAAAGGCTATATAGACTATATGTGAGAGACAGATGATTTGGCTATATATGCTATTTGTGGGGGAGGGCAGACTAGGCTTTATAAGCTATATGTGGGATCGGGGACTTGTCTTTATAGCTTATATGTGGGGTAGTGGAGACTAGGTTATATATATGGGAGATTGGGGACTAGACTTTATATGAAATGTGTGATAAAGGGGGGGACTTGGATATATATGCTATATGTGAGGGAGTGAGGACTAGGCTATGCAGTCTTTATGAGGGGAGAGGAGCATAAGATAGTTAGGCTATGTGTAGGACAGGGGGTATTTGGCTATACAGTTGAAACCAGAAATTACCAAACACTAGCTAAAAAGACACATAATGCATATTTTTATCATTATCTGACATGGATTTAGATTAAACCTTTCTGGTTTTAGGTCAATTAGGAGCCAAAATTAGTTATATGTGCCAAATGCCAGAAGAATGAGTGTTAGAGAAAGAGAGAGAATATTTTAAGGCATTTTTATTACTTTCTGCAAAGTCAAAAGTTTACATAAATTTCATTAGTATTTGTTACCATTGCCCTTAAACTGTATGACTTGGGTCAAACTTTTTCGATAACATTCCACAAGCTTCTCACACTAGGTGATAGAAATTGGGGTCCATTCCTCCTGACAGAACTGGTGTAACTGAGCCATGTTTGTAGGTTGCCTTGCTCGCACCTGCCTGTTCAGCTTTGACTATAAATTTTCAATAGGATTGAGATTAGGGCTTGTGATGGCTACTCCGAAACATTGACTTTGTTATCCTTAAGCCCCTTTGTAACCAGTTTGGCAGTATGCTTAGGGTCATTGTCCATTTGGAAGACCCATTTCCGCCCAAGATTTAAGTTCTTTGCTGATATCTTGTAATGTTGCTACAGTATTGCGACATAATCTTCTTTCCTCATGATTCCATCTGTTTTGTGAAGTGTACCAGTCCCTCATGCAGCAAAATAACCCCACAACATGATGTTGCTCCCCCGTGTTTCACAGGTGGGATGGTGTTCTTAAGCTTCAAAGCTTCATCCTGTGTCCTCCAAATGTAACGATGGTCGTTATGGCCAAACAGTTCAACTTTAGTTTCGTCAGACCACAGGACATGTCTCCTAAAATGAAGGTCTTTGTTCCTGTGTGCATTTGTAAACATTAATCTAGTTTTTTATGCTTTTTTGGAGCAATGTTTTTTTCCTCTGAAAGTAAACAATGAAGACATATTAAATAGCAGCAAGCAGAGATCTTAAAGTCAATGAAAAAGATATATAGTCAATATATATTGTAAATTGGGCAACTTTTTATTACACAAGGAACTTTTCATTAGAAAAATAAACTTTTTTTGCTGCAAAAATGAAACATTATTTTCATCATGCATTGGAATGTGAGATATTTTGTAATAGTAAGTACAAAGTGCAATTTGGACAAAGGACATGTACAGATTAAAAGCTATAAGTTTTATGTATGTATTGTGTTAAAGCATACAATGGTAGGAAGGAGAAATAAAAGCAGTAGTAAAATAAACGAGGACCTGACGCATACCTTGTACATCAGAAGTCTTCTTTTCCTGAATCTAGACTTTTAAAAAAAAAAGTTTTCCAACTGCAATAGAAATATAAGAAATATAAAGCCAAATGAAACACAACACAAAAGAGAAAAACAGAATAACCTGTTATTTCTTTTACCCTCTGCAACAAAAGGCCCATATTGCCTTAATGACTCAATGTGAATGGAAAAATAATAACTTTTGGGGTAATCTTTAAAACCTCACATTGGTGACTGACAGGTTTAATTCTACAGTAAGAAATATTTTTCATTTTTTAAACTTTTTTTTATTGGATATGGTTTATAATACAGGTGTAAAATCCATACATACCAGAAGAATCCATGACTGCATGCTGCTGCTGTCACTACAATCAGAGGCTGTACTGTCTCCGTGGCGCCAGATACCGAGGTACCGTTGATTTCCTTTGCCGGATGCTTAAAAGTGTGTGTTCCTGCTGCAACCTCCGGTGACAGTAGGGAAGACTCGAAGGCTGGGCCAGTTCGCTCCTCCAAGCAAGTAAACGGAACTTTTGGTCCAATGGGGCTAGTGCTTGCCCCACAATCATAACAGTTACCTTGCGGACTCCAGAATCTCAAAGTTTTCATTCCTGAAAAATGGAACTTAAAAGCCTCTTCAAACAGAAGAATATAAAAGAATTTAGCTCATATTGGCCCATTAGTTACTCCTTAATCAGTCATCCAGGCTTTTTAGGATAAAGCATTGGGATAATAAGTTATTTATTGTTTTGACCCCTGATTGATCAGCAAGTAAACTGGGGAAAATAATTTAATATTCTGAATGAGTAAATTTTTCTCACTAATTTCCAGGTGAAAATAGTATAACTAAGTATCACTGAGTATTTGGTTATATGGGGGTAGAAAACCTTGGAATCTTGTTTTGAGATATACTAGATCCCAAGCAGCAAAATCAGTCAAACATATACTCTGAATGTAAACTTTTCCATGCAAGAAGATGTCATATCAAATAGCCCAAATTGTAGTTCCTTACATTTGGTAAATTAATACTCACTTCTAAATTAGATATCAGTTTTTTAAAACTAATCTGTGAAAATGCCATATTCATCCTATTAATATCCAAATGCATAAGTAGAAAAGGGTTGTAACCGATACATATATTTTGACATGGTCATTATTTTAATAAGGTAGCCTCTCCCCAAAAGCAATAAAAAAAGATTTTGCCAGCCTTGTAATTTCCAAAATTATTGTACAGAATAACGGGGGTAATTATAAATGTATAGTCAGGAGGAGTCTACCTATTTTGATAGCCAAATATGTGATGATGGTGTAGAGACTAGAGTTGAGCGCGGTTCGCGGTTCGAGGTTCTCCAGTTTACGGCTCGAGTGATTTTGGGGGCTGTTCTAGATCGAACTAGAACTCGAGCTTTTTGCTAAAGCTCGATAGTTCTAGATACGTTCGAGAAAGGTTCTAGCAGCAAAAAGACCAGCTAATTACTAGCTAGCTTTCTGCTGTAATAGTGTAAGTCACTCTGTGACTCACACTATTATGAAATTTAAGTGTATAGTGTGCGGGAACAGCGCATTCAGATCACTGCTGTATGGATAATGGCGATCGCCACATTTTTTTTTTTTTCCCTTGTCATCCTTCCCTAAGCGCGCGCGTGTAGTGGGGAGGGCCAGCATGTCAGCCAATCCCAGACACACACACAGCTAAGTGGACTTTTAGCCAGAGAAGCAACAGCATGTGTGATAGGATGTCCATGTCACATGTCCCTGCATTATAAAAACGGACATTTTCCTCCAGCATGCCATTATCTGCCTTCTGCGTCCTTGGTGTCAGTCATCACTGGCGCTGCTCCTATCTCCGATACTGCTGTGTACGCTCCATACACAGCGCTGTACAGAATAGGGATAGAAGTTTCTATCAGTCCTTTTAAGGGCTCATACCGGCAGGGTCAGAGCCATAGGTGACAGGTCCGTGAAAACAGAGTTTAACAGCTGCACAAGATGACAGCATCTGTGTAGCTAAGGTCAGGGATTTCCTCACTGCATTTCCCCATTAGGAGGGATAGAAAGGCAGGCTTCCTTTCCTCTACCCAGAGACCCACAACCCTGCCACTGTACCCTCCTGCCCTTTGCACACTCAAACTCATTGTTACTAAGCCATTATACTAGCAAACACTGAGTGAACTTAGTGGCATCTGTCAGGGCCAGGTGGACGGGCAGACCCAGGAGGTGGATCCACTGGGCCGAACTCCTAGATGGTGGTAAGGGGTCCGGTAGCTGGAGCACTATAGGCAGCAGAACAGTCCGTGCACAGGAGTATAACGGAGAAGTCCCTGGGACTACGGAGTCACTGGTGGTAGTCCGGGTGACGCAGCTCAGGTTCG
Organism: Anomaloglossus baeobatrachus; assembly: GCF_048569485.1. Taxonomy (NCBI): domain Eukaryota; kingdom Metazoa; phylum Chordata; class Amphibia; order Anura; family Aromobatidae; genus Anomaloglossus; species Anomaloglossus baeobatrachus. Next base: position 105,562,598 of record NC_134355.1, on the reverse strand, counting down.
GAAGCCGAGAAGATGTCAGGCGGGGTCCGGAACCTTTGGAGCGAGATGACAGGTCACCGCAGGGATCCGAGATGGTACGGACTGTCAGGATGGCAGATGGACGGCGTTCGGGGTTCGGGATTCGGTCGGGACCGGATGGCGAGGCAGGCACGGCTCTACAAGAGAGATAGGTGAGTATATACACATATACACCAGGAGACCTGACTCCTAGCTTAAGAAACACGAAGATCAGGCCCCGCCCCCTTGGACATAAACCCCCTTTATACCCTGTACCTGTTTTGCATCATTTCCTGTTAATGGACGCTGGCCCTTTAAGAAAGGGTCAATGACCGCGCGCGCGCCCTAATGCGCATGCGCGCGGCCCGAGTGCCAGAAGCCAGAGCAGGAAGCTGCGAGGAGGAAGCAGCAGGGCCAGGATGGGGCTGTGAAGCCGACGAACGCCGGGTGCGGGGACCAGGACGCTGGGGACGCGCTGGCAAGGGGTGCTGGACAGCGGGGAGCGGCGGTGACCGGACCAAGGAACCGGGAAGCGAGACGGGGGACCCGGGGAGCGTGACAGGTGAGCCGGAGGGCAGCACAGGGGACCCGGCGAGCGTGACAGTACCCCCCCCCACGCCCCCCTCCCCGCAACCGGGACAGGAAGGCACGGATCAGCGGAGTACCCACATTCTCCCGGGGCTCCCAGGACCTATCCTCAGGACCAAACCCTGCCCAGTCCACCAGGAAGAACTGTCGACCCCGTACGGTCTTCATGGCCACGATATCCCTTACCGCATAGATGTCGTCATCGGCAATAGGTGGAGGAGCCGAACTGGCAGCAGCGGAGAAGGGACCCAGGACAACCGGCTTGAGCAGGGAGACGTGGAAAGAGTTGGGTATCCTCATCGTGGCCGGGAGCTGTAGCTTGTAGGAGACCTCATTGATCTTGTTGAGGACTTTAAACGGCCCGATGTAGCGAGGACCCAGCTTATAGGATGGTATCTTCAATCGGACGTACTTGGATGCAAGCCAGACTAGATCTCCAGGAGAGAAACACGGAGGATCCAGACGTCTCTTGTCTGCGTGTCTTTTCATCCGCAGGGAAGCACGCCCAAGGGACGCCTTGACAGAGTCCCAAATGGTTGCAAAGTCACGGGCTACAGTATCAGCAGCAGGGACATCCGAAGAAGGGGATACAGGCAATGGGACGGAGGGCTGAAGTCCGTAAACGACATGGAAGGGAGAGCTGGAGGACGACTCACTGATGTGGTGGTTATGGGAGAATTCAGCCCAAGGAAGAAGCGTGGACCAGTCGTCGTGATGGGCGTTGACATAGTGACGTAAGAAAGAGGTCAAAATTTGATTGACCCTCTCCACTTGGCCATTAGACTGAGGATGGTATGCAGATGAAAAGTCCAGAGTCACTCCCAGATGGTTGCAGAGAGCCCTCCAGAAGCGGGAGGTGAACTGAGTTCCTCTATCGGATACGATGTGAGATGGAAAGCCATGCAAGCGGAAGATGTGATGTATGTAGGCGTCCGCGAGTTCCTGAGCAGAGGGCAATCCAGCCATAGGGACGAAATGAGCCATTTTAGAGAATCGATCCACCACGACCCATATGACTGTGTGTCCGGAGGACAATGGCAAGTCTGTAATAAAGTCCATCGCTATGTGTTGCCACGGAACTGAAGGTATCGGCAGAGGCAGAAGACGGCCATATGGCAGGTGTTTGGGCGTCTTGTTCCTGGCACAAGAGGAGCAGGCAGAGACAAAAGCAGCGACGTCCGTGCGAAGGGATGGCCACCAGTAATGGCGTACAATCGCACCCCATGTTCTCTTCTGACCAGCATGACCGGCTGTTTTCGAGGCATGACCCCAGTGTAACACTTTTTGCCTGTCTGTCTCAGAGACATAGGTCTTCCCGGGCGGTATCTGGGCCAGGGTGACAGGAGCCACCGGAATGATTTTGCTAGGACAGATGATGGGTTGGGTAGTCTCCTCCTCCTGCTCCATGGGCATGAAAGACCTGGACAAGGCATCAGCGCGTACATTCTTGTCCGCGGGTCGGAAATGGAGCTGGAAATCAAACCTGGCAAAGAATAAGGACCACCTGGCTTGCCGTGGGTTCAGTTGCTGAGCAGACCGCAGGTATTCCAGGTTCTTGTGGTCCGTGTAAATGATAACGGGGTACACTGCTCCTTCCAGAAGGTAGCGCCATTCCTCCAGAGCCAGTTTGACTGCCAAGAGCTCTCGGTCACCGATGGTGTAGTTGCGTTCAGGCGCTGAGAAGCTCTTGGAGAAGAATCCGCAAGTCACCATCTTCCCGGAGGAGGACTTCTGCATGAGCACTGCTCCGGCTCCTGAGGAGGAGGCATCCACCTCCAAGGTGAACTGGCGGTTTAACTCCGGACGGTGAAGTACAGGAGAGGAGGCAAATGCCCGCTTCAGCGAGCCAAACGCGGCGTCGGCCGCAGGTGACCAGTCCTTTGGATTAGCCTCCTTCTTGGTCAAAGCGGAGAGAGGAGCAGTCAGAGCCGAGAAGTGAGGGATGAACTGGCGGTAGTAGTTGGCGAATCCCAGGAAGCGTTGGATTGCCTTCAGTCCAGAAGGAGGAGGCCAGTTGAGAATGGAGGAGACCTTCTTTGGATCCATCTGCAGTCCGGTATCAGAGATGATGTACCCCAGGAAGGGGAGAAAAGACTGCTCAAAGACACACTTCTCATACTTTGCGTACAGACGATTCTCTCTCAGTCTTTGTAGAACCAGCTGCACGTTCTCTCTGTGGGTCTGGAGGTCCGGAGAGAAGACAAGGATGTCATCCAGATATACTACCACACAGACGTAAAGAAGGTCCCGGAAAACGTCGTTCACCAGTTCTTGAAAGACGGCTGGGGCGTTACACAGGCCGAAGGGCATCACGCAGTATTCATAGTGCCCATCGCGCGTATTGAACGCGGTCTTCCATTCGTCCCCAGAGCGGATGCGTACCAGATTGTAAGCACCCCGAAGATCCAGCTTGGTGAACACACGAGCTCCTCTAAGCCGGTCAAACAATTCAGGGATGAGCGGCAGAGGGTACTTGTTTTTTACGGTGATTTGATTCAAACCCCGGTAGTCTATGCATGGGCGTAAGTCGCCCTCTTTCTTCTTGACAAAGAAGAAACCTGCTCCAGCAGGAGAGGAGGATCTCCGGATGAATCCCCTTGCCAGGCTCTCTGTGATGTAAGTAGACATGGCCCTTGTTTCGGCTGGAGACAATGGATATATCCGTCCTCGAGGTGGTGTTGTTCCAGGGAGCAGGTCGATGGCACAATCGTAAGGACGATGTGGCGGAAGTACCTCGGATTCCTTTTTATCAAAGACGTCTGCAAAGGACCAATAGGCCGAAGGCAGCCCCGGTAGGTTCTCTGGAAGGTCGTCGGATGGGTTGTATGGTCTTCAGGCACTTCTCATGGCACAAAGAGCCCCATCGGGTGATTTCGCCAGTGCCCCAGCTGACTGATGGTTCGTGTGTCCGCAACCAGGGAAGTCCCAGCAGGATTTGATGGGACATGTGTGGGAGGACGTAGAGAGCGATGTTCTCGGTGTGCAGGGCACCGATACGCAGTTCCACCGGCTTGGTGATCCAGGAGATGGTGTCAGAGAGGGGTCTCCCATCCACAGAGGCAATCACGAGGGGCTTGTCGAGTGGAGTAACAGGCACCTGGTACTTGTCCACTGTGGCCTGCTGGATGAAATTGCCTGCTGCCCCGGAATCGAGGTATGCCTCAGCCGTGAACCACGTCTCTCCCGTTGTCACTTGCACAGTCCACGTAACCGGGTCTGAGAGAGTCCCAGCACCTAGGGTGGCCTCTCCTACCAACCCTAGGCTTTGGAGTTTCCCGGCCTCTCAGGACAGGAGCGTAGCAGGTGTGTGTCCTCTCCGCAGTAAAAGCAGAGGCCCTTGGCGAGCCGCTCAGCTCTACGTTGTTCAGACTGCCGCACTCTGTCGATCTGCATGGGCTCGTGGACGGGGACCCCAGCTGTCGAAGACTGAAGTACGGCGGGCTTCTGCGGAGGAGAGGAATGCCATACCGGTCGTCTCTCACGGGACACTTCCTTGGATCGCTCCTGAAAGCGGATGTCCACTCGAGTCGCTAGGGCGATCAGGGCATCCAGGGTGGTCGGTACGTCACGACCCGCCAGCTCATCTTTAATTCGCCCCGAGAGTCCTTCCCAGAAGGCGGCGGTTAGGGCCTCGTTGTTCCACCCGAGTTCCGAAGCCAAGGTGCGAAACCGGATTGCGTATTGGCCCACCGTCAGAGTCCCCTGACGTAGCCGGAGAAGAGACGAAGCAGACGCGGAGGCGCGTCCGGGCTCATCAAAGGTGCCACGGAATGCCTGCAGGAAGTCCTGGATGTTCGTGGTCACAGGATCCCCCTTCTCCCACAAGGGGTTCATCCACGCCAGTGCCTCACCCTCTAGATGGGACATGATGAAGGCGACCTTGGCTTGATCAGAGGCAAACAAATGCGGCAGCTGCGTGAAATGGAGGGAGCATTGGTTTAAGAATACCCTGCAGGTCTTGGGGTCTCCGGCGTACCGGGGTGGTGAGGCCAAACGAAGTCTGGAAGTCTCTGAAGAAGTCGCCACGGGAGCTGGAGCCGTGGCTTGACTAGTGGAGGCCCGGGATGCTGAAGACGTAACTGCCGCTTGTAGCGTGTTCAGGCGGGCGTCCACAGAAGACATAAATTGCAGCATGCGGGTCTGAGTCTCACGCTGGCGTGTGAGTTCCTCCTGTACGGCTGCTAGTGCTGCAGCGGGATCCATGGCCTGATCTTACTGTCAGGGCCAGGTGGACGGGCAGACCCAGGAGGTGGATCCACTGGGCCGAACTCCTAGATGGTGGTAAGGGGTCCGGTAGCTGGAGCACTATAGGCAGCAGAACAGTCCGTGCACAGGAGTATAACGGAGAAGTCCCTGGGACTACGGAGTCACTGGTGGTAGTCCGGGTGACGCAGCTCAGGTTCGGAAGCCGAGAAGATGTCAGGCGGGGTCCGGAACCTTTGGAGCGAGATGACAGGTCACCGCAGGGATCCGAGATGGTACGGACTGTCAGGATGGCAGATGGACGGCGTTCGGGGTTCGGGATTCGGTCGGGACCGGATGGCGAGGCAGGCACGGCTCTACAAGAGAGATAGGTGAGTATATACACATATACACCAGGAGACCTGACTCCTAGCTTAAGAAACACGAAGATCAGGCCCCGCCCCCTTGGACATAAACCCCCTTTATACCCTGTACCTGTTTTGCATCATTTCCTGCTAATGGACGCTGGCCCTTTAAGAAAGGGTCAATGACCGCGCGCCCTAATGCGCATGCGCGCGGCCCGAGTGCCAGAAGCCAGAGCAGGAAGCTGCAAGGAGGAAGCAGCAGGGCCAGGATGGGGCTGTGAAGCCGACGAACGCCGGGTGCGGGGACCAGGACGCTGGGGACGCGCTGGTAAGGGGTGCTGGACAGCGGGGAGCGGCGGTGACCGGACCAAGGAACCGGGAAGCGAGACGGGGGACCCGGGAAGCGTGACAGGTGAGCCGGAGGGCAGCACAGGGGACCCGGGGAGCGTGACAGCATCCTAAACGTGGCTGTTGGACTTCTGTATAGTCCCACTAGTGCAAAGATATTTGCAGCACGTCTGCCTGCATTGCACACTCAAACTCATTGTTACTAAGCCATTATACTAGCAAACACTCAGTGAACTTTGTGGCATCCTAAACGTGGCTGTTGGACTTCTGTATTGTCCCACTGGTGCCAAGCTATTTCTAGCACCTGTGCAGGACACCCTCCTGCTCTGTTTTTAATAAGCTATAATGATAGCAAAAAATGCTGCCATTTAGTGACATACAAGAACTGGCTGTTGTATTTCATTATTGTCCCACTGGTGCCAAGCTATTTCTAGCACCTGTGCAGGACACCCTCCTGCTCTGTTTTTAATAAGCTATAATGATAGCAAAAAATACTGCCATTTAGTGGCATCATAGAACTGGCTGTTGTATTTCATTATTGTCCCACTGGTGCCAAGCTATTTCTAGCACCTGTGCAGGACACCCTCCTGCTCTGTTTATAATAAGCTATAATGATAGCAAAAAATGCTGTCATTTAGTGGCATCATAGAACTGGCTGTTGTACTTCATTATTGTCCCACTGGTGCCAAGCTATTTCTAGCACCTGTGCAGGACACCCTCCTGCTCTGTTTTTAATAAGCTATAATGATAGCAAAAAATGCTGTCATTTAGTGGCATCATAGAACTGGCTGTTATATTTCATTATTGTCCCACTGGTGCCAAGCTATTTCTAGCAGCTGTGCAGGACACCCTCCTGCTCTGTTTTTAATAAGCTATAATGATAGCAAAAAATGCTGTCATTTAGTGGCATCATAGAACTGGCTGTTGTACTTCATTATTGTCCCACTGGTGCCAAGCTATTTCTAGCACCTGTGCAGGACACCCTCCTGCTCTGTTTTTAATAAGCTATAATGATAGCAAAAAATACTGCCATTTAGCGGCATCATAGAACTGGCTGTTGTATTTCATTATTGTCCCACTGGTGCCAAGCTATTTCTAGTACCTGTGCAGGACACCCTCCTGCTCTGTTTTTAATAAGCTATAATAATAGCAAAAAATACTGCCATTTAGTGGCATCATAGAACTAGCTGTTGTATTTCATTATTGTCCCACTGGTGCCAAGCTATTTCTAGCACCTGTGCAGGACACCCTCCTGCTCTGTTTTTAATAAGCTATAATGATAGCAAAAAATACTGCCATTTAGTGGCATCATAGAACTGGCTGTTGTATTTCATTATTGTCCCACTGGTGCCAAGCTATTTCTAGCACCTGTGCAGGACACCCTCCTGCTCTGTTTTTAATAAGCTATAATGATAGCAAAAAATGCTGTCATTTAGTGGCATCATAGCACTGGCTGTTGTATTTCATTATTGTCCCACTGGTGCCAAGCTATTTCTAGCACCTGTGCATAACACCCTCCTGCTCTGTTTTTAATAAGCTATAATGATAGCAAAAAATGCTGCCATTTAGTGGCATACAAGAACTGGCTGTTGTATTTCATTATTGTCCCACTGGTGCCAAGCTATTTCTAGCACCTGTGCAGGACACCCTCCTGCTCTGTTTTTAATAAGCTATAATGATAGCAAAAAATGCTGCCATTTAGTGGCATCATAGAACTGGCTGTTGTATTTCATTATTGTCCCACTGGTGCCAAGCTATTTCTAGCACCTCTGCATGACACCCTCATGCACATTTGCTACGCTAATGTTATAGCAAACTCAGGGAATTCATTGCTGCATTTGATAATTCGGAGGGATAGAAAGTGAGGCTTCCTTTAGCTTTTCCTTCTGTTCATAGACAGCATCTCCAAGTCCACACCCGAAGAGCAATTTCTTCTCCACGTGTAAGTGTGGAGAGTAGAGATGAGCGAACCGGTCCCGGTTCGGCTCGAGGCGGTTCGCCGAACGGGAGGTCTGGCTCGAGTTCGGCTCGTCGAACGTTCGACGAACCGAACTCGAGCCCATAGGAAACAATGGCAGGCAATCACAAACACAGTAAAACACCTAGAAAACACCCTCAAAGGTGTCCAAAAGGTGACAAACAACTCACAACACAACACAAACACATGGGAAAGTGACAAGGACATGTACTCATGCGAAAACAAAACAGCTGGACAAGGAAAAAGAGGAGGACACACAGATATAGGCATGGCACGCCCTTCTAAAGTCATGTAAAACACCGCAAGGTGACTCCAAGCGGAGTCTCCCTTTTTTCCAAAAATTGGGCCCCACACACCCACCCCTTCAGTGGCAGCAGTTGTGCCCCAGTTGTACACTTCACAGCTAGATTTGCATCAAGCACATTCAAAAATACGCCATTCTTATCCGTCCCCAGGATGACACCGGGGTAGGTAGCAAAGTCTTTCCTGATCCCAGCTCTGTTCATCTTGGCTTCTTTTAAAAACACAGCAAGCAAGGGTTACTCCAAGCGGAGTCTCCCTTTTTTCCAAAAATTGGGCCCCACACACACCCACCCCTTCAGTGGCAGCACTTGGGCCCCAGTTGTACACTTCACAGCTAGATTTGCATCAAGCACATTCAAAAATACGCTATTCTTAACCGTCCCCAGGATGACACCGGGGTAGGTAGCAAAGTCTTTCCTGATCCCAGCTCTGTTCATCTTGGCTTCTTTTAAAAACACAGCAAGCAAGGGTTACTCCAAGCGGAGTCTCCCTTTTTTCCAAAAATTGGGCCACACAGACACCCACCCCATCAGTGGCAGCACTTGGGCCCTAGTTGCAAACAGGATGTTTTGATTTGCATCAAGCACATTCAAAAATACGCTATTCTTAGCCGTCCCCAGGATGACACCGGGGTAGGTAGCAAAGTCTTTCCTGATCCCAGCTCTGTTCATCTTGGCTTCTTTTAAAAACACAGCAAGCAAGGGTTACTCCAAGCGGAGTCTCCCTTTTTTCCAAAAATTGGGCCACACAGACACCCACCCCATCAGTGGCAGCACTTGGGCCCTAGTTGCAAACAGGATGTTTTGATTTGCATCAAGCACATTCAAAAATACGCTATTCTTAGCCGTCCCCAGGATGACACTGGGGTAGGTAGCAAAGTCTTTGCTGACCCATGACTTGTTCATCTTGGCTTCTTTTAAAAACAATGTAAGCAAGGGTTACTCCAAGCGGAGTCTCCCCTTTTTTCCAAAAATTGGGCCCCACACACACCCACCCATTCAGTGGCAGCAGTTGTGCCCCAGTTGTACACTTCACAGCTAGATTTGCATCAAGCACATTCAAAAATACGCCATTCTTATCCGTCCCCAGGATGACACCGGGGTAGGTAGCAAAGTCTTTCCTGATCCCAGCTCTGTTCATCTTGGCTTCTTTTAAAAACACAGCAAGCAAGGGTTACTCCAAGCGGAGTCTCCCTTTTTTCCAAAAATTGGGCCACACAGACACCCACCACATCAGTGGCAGCACTTGGGCCCTAGTTGCAAACAGGATGTTTTGATTTGCATCAAGCACATTCAAAAATACGCTATTCTTAGCCGTCCCCAGGATGACACCGGGGTAGGTAGCAAAGTCTTTGCTGACCCATGACTTGTTCATCTTGGCTTCTTTTAAAAACAATGTAAGCAAGGGTTACTCCAAGCGGAGTCTCCCTTTTTTCCAAAAATTGGGCCACACAGACACCCACCCCATCAGTGGCAGCACTTGGGCCCTAGTTGCAAACAGGATGTTTTGATTTGCATCAAGCACATTCAAAAATACGCTATTCTTAGCCGTCCCCAGGATGACACCGGGGTAGGTAGCAAAGTCTTTCCTGATCCCAGCTCTGTTCATCTTGGCTTCTTTTAAAAACACAGCAAGCAAGGGTTACTCCAAGCGGAGTCTCCCTTTTTTCCAAAAATTGGGCCACACAGACACCCACCCCATCAGTGGCAGCACTTGGGCCCTAGTTGCAAACAGGATGTTTTGATTTGCATCAAGCACATTCAAAAATACGCTATTCTTAGCCGTCCCCAGGATGACACCGGGGTAGGTAGCAAAGTCTTTCCTGATCCCAGCTCTGTTCATCTTGGCTTCTTTTAAAAACACAGCAAGCAAGGGTTACTCCAAGCGGAGTCTCCCTTTTTTCCAAAAATTGGGCCACACAGACACCCACCCCATCAGTGGCAGCACTTGGGCCCTAGTTGCAAACAGGATGTTTTGATTTGCATCAAGCACATTCAAAAATACGCTATTCTTAGCCGTCCCCAGGATGACACCGGGGTAGGTAGCAACGTCTTTGCTGACCCATGACTTGTTCATCTTGGCTTCTTTTAAAAACAATGTAAGCAAGGGTTACTCCAAGCGGAGTCTCCCTTTTTTCCAAAAATTGGGCCACACAGACACCCACCCCATCAGTGGCAGCACTTGGGCCCTAGTTGCAAACAGGATGTTTTGATTTGCATCAAGCACATTCAAAAATACGCTATTCTTAGCCGTCCCCAGGATGACACCGGGGTAGGTAGCAAAGTCTTTGCTGACCCATGACTTGTTCATCTTGGCTTCTTTTAAAAACAATGTAAGCAAGGGTTACTCCAAGCGGAGTCTCCCTTTTTTCCAAAAATTGGGCCACACAGACACCCACCCCATCAGTGGCAGCACTTGGGCCCTAGTTGCAAACAGGATGTTTTGATTTGCATCAAGCACATTCAAAAATACGCTATTCTTAGCCGTCCACAGGATGACACCGGGGTAGGTAGCAAAGTCTTTCCTGATCCCAGCTCTGTTCATCTTGGCTTCTTTTAAAAACACAGCAAGCAAGGGTTACTCCAAGCGGAGTCTCCCTTTTTTCCAAAAATTGGGCCACACAGACACCCACCCCATCAGTGGCAGCACTTGGGCCCTAGTTGCAAACAGGATGTTTTGATTTGCATCAAGCACATTCAAAAATACGCTATTCTTAGCCGTCCCCAGGATGACACTGGGGTAGGTAGCAAAGTCTTTGCTGACCCATGACTTGTTCATCTTGGCTTCTTTTAAAAACAATGTAAGCAAGGGTTACTCCAAGCGGAGTCTCCCCTTTTTTCCAAAAATTGGGCCCCACACACACCCACCCATTCAGTGGCAGCAGTTGTGCCCCAGTTGTACACTTCACAGCTAGATTTGCATCAAGCACATTCAAAAATACGCCATTCTTATCCGTCCCCAGGATGACACCGGGGTAGGTAGCAAAGTCTTTCCTGATCCCAGCTCTGTTCATCTTGGCTTCTTTTAAAAACACAGCAAGCAAGGGTTACTCCAAGCGGAGTCTCCCTTTTTTCCAAAAATTGGGCCACACAGACACCCACCACATCAGTGGCAGCACTTGGGCCCTAGTTGCAAACAGGATGTTTTGATTTGCATCAAGCACATTCAAAAATACGCTATTCTTAGCCGTCCCCAGGATGACACCGGGGTAGGTAGCAAAGTCTTTGCTGACCCATGACTTGTTCATCTTGGCTTCTTTTAAAAACAATGTAAGCAAGGGTTACTCCAAGCGGAGTCTCCCTTTTTTCCAAAAATTGGGCCACACAGACACCCACCCCATCAGTGGCAGCACTTGGGCCCTAGTTGCAAACAGGATGTTTTGATTTGCATCAAGCACATTCAAAAATACGCTATTCTTAGCCGTCCCCAGGATGACACCGGGGTAGGTAGCAAAGTCTTTCCTGATCCCAGCTCTGTTCATCTTGGCTTCTTTTAAAAACACAGCAAGCAAGGGTTACTCCAAGCGGAGTCTCCCTTTTTTCCAAAAATTGGGCCACACAGACACCCACCCCATCAGTGGCAGCACTTGGGCCCTAGTTGCAAACAGGATGTTTTGATTTGCATCAAGCACATTCAAAAATACGCTATTCTTAGCCGTCCCCAGGATGACACCGGGGTAGGTAGCAAAGTCTTTCCTGATCCCAGCTCTGTTCATCTTGGCTTCTTTTAAAAACACAGCAAGCAAGGGTTACTCCAAGCGGAGTCTCCCTTTTTTCCAAAAATTGGGCCACACAGACACCCACCCCATCAGTGGCAGCACTTGGGCCCTAGTTGCAAACAGCATGTTTTGATTTGCATCAAGCACATTCAAAAATACGCTATTCTTAGCCGTCCCCAGGATGACACCGGGGTAGGTAGCAAAGTCTTTGCTGACCCATGACTTGTTCATCTTGGCTTCTTTTAAAAACAATGTAAGCAAGGGTTACTCCAAGCGGAGTCTCCCTTTTTTCCAAAAATTGGGCCACACAGACACCCACCCCATCAGTGGCAGCACTTGGGCCCTAGTTGCAAACAGGATGTTTTGATTTGCATCAAGCACATTAAAAAATACGCTATTCTTAGCCGTCCACAGGATGACACCGGGGTAGGTAGCAAAGTCTTTCCTGATCCCAGCTCTGTTCATCTTGGCTTCTTTTAAAAACACAGCAAGCAAGGGTTACTCCAAGCGGAGTCTCCCTTTTTTCCAAAAATTGGGCCACACAGACACCCACCCCATCAGTGGCAGCACTTGGGCCCTAGTTGCAAACAGGATGTTTTGATTTGCATCAAGCACATTCAAAAATACGCTATTCTTAGCCGTCCCCAGGATGACACTGGGGTAGGTAGCAAAGTCTTTGCTGACCCATGACTTGTTCATCTTGGCTTCTTTTAAAAACAATGTAAGCAAGGGTTACTCCAAGCGGAGTCTCCCCTTTTTTCCAAAAATTGGGCCCCACACACACCCACCCATTCAGTGGCAGCAGTTGTGCCCCAGTTGTACACTTCACAGCTAGATTTGCATCAAGCACATTCAAAAATACGCCATTCTTATCCGTCCCCAGGATGACACCGGGGTAGGTAGCAAAGTCTTTCCTGATCCCAGCTCTGTTCATCTTGGCTTCTTTTAAAAACACAGCAAGCAAGGGTTACTCCAAGCGGAGTCTCCCTTTTTTCCAAAAATTGGGCCACACAGACACCCACCACATCAGTGGCAGCACTTGGGCCCTAGTTGCAAACAGGATGTTTTGATTTGCATCAAGCACATTCAAAAATACGCTATTCTTAGCCGTCCCCAGGATGACACCGGGGTAGGTAGCAAAGTCTTTGCTGACCCATGACTTGTTCATCTTGGCTTCTTTTAAAAACAATGTAAGCAAGGGTTACTCCAAGCGGAGTCTCCCTTTTTTCCAAAAATTGGGCCACACAGACACCCACCCCATCAGTGGCAGCACTTGGGCCCTAGTTGCAAACAGGATGTTTTGATTTGCATCAAGCACATTCAAAAATACGCTATTCTTAGCCGTCCCCAGGATGACACCGGGGTAGGTAGCAAAGTCTTTCCTGATCCCAGCTCTGTTCATCTTGGCTTCTTTTAAAAACACAGCAAGCAAGGGTTACTCCAAGCGGAGTCTCCCTTTTTTCCAAAAATTGGGCCACACAGACACCCACCCCATCAGTGGCAGCACTTGGGCCCTAGTTGCAAACAGGATGTTTTGATTTGCATCAAGCACATTCAAAAATACGCTATTCTTAGCCGTCCCCAGGATGACACTGGGGTAGGTAGCAAAGTCTTTGCTGACCCATGACTTGTTCATCTTGGCTTCTTTTAAAAACAATGTAAGCAAGGGTTACTCCAAGCGGAGTCTCCCCTTTTTTCCAAAAATTGGGCCCCACACACACCCACCCATTCAGTGGCAGCAGTTGTGCCCCAGTTGTACACTTCACAGCTAGATTTGCATCAAGCACATTCAAAAATACGCCATTCTTATCCGTCCCCAGGATGACACCGGGGTAGGTAGCAAAGTCTTTCCTGATCCCAGCTCTGTTCATCTTGGCTTCTTTTAAAAACACAGCAAGCAAGGGTTACTCCAAGCGGAGTCTCCCTTTTTTCCAAAAATTGGGCCACACAGACACCCACCCCATCAGTGGCAGCACTTGGGCCCTAGTTGCAAACAGGATGTTTTGATTTGCATCAAGCACATTCAAAAATACGCTATTCTTAGCCGTCCCCAGGATGACACCGGGGTAGGTAGCAAAGTCTTTCCTGATCCCAGCTCTGTTCATCTTGGCTTCTTTTAAAAACACAGCAAGCAAGGGTTACTCCAAGCGGAGTCTCCCTTTTTTCCAAAAATTGGGCCACACAGACACCCACCCCATCAGTGGCAGCACTTGGGCCCTAGTTGCAAACAGGATGTTTTGATTTGCATCAAGCACATTCAAAAATACGCTATTCTTAGCCGTCCCCAGGATGACACCGGGGTAGGTAGCAAAGTCTTTCCTGATCCCAGCTCTGTTCATCTTGGCTTCTTTTAAAAACACAGCAAGCAAGGGTTACTCCAAGCGGAGTCTCCCTTTTTTCCAAAAATTGGGCCACACAGACACCCACCCCATCAGTGGCAGCACTTGGGCCCTAGTTGCAAACAGGATGTTTTGATTTGCATCAAGCACATTCAAAAATACGCTATTCTTAGCCGTCCCCAGGATGACACCGGGGTAGGTAGCAAAGTCTTTCCTGATCCCAGCTCTGTTCATCTTGGCTTCTTTTAAAAACACAGCAAGCAAGGGTTACTCCAAGCGGAGTCTCCCTTTTTTCCAAAAATTGGGCCACACAGACACCCACCCCATCAGTGGCAGCACTTGGGCCCTAGTTGCAAACAGGATGTTTTGATTTGCATCAAGCACATTCAAAAATACGCTATTCTTAGCCGTCCACAGGATGACACCGGGGTAGGTAGCAAAGTCTTTCCTGATCCCAGCTCTGTTCATCTTGGCTTCTTTTAAAAACACAGCAAGCAAGGGTTACTCCAAGCGGAGTCTCCCTTTTTTCCAAAAATTGGGCCACACAGACACCCACCCCATCAGTGGCAGCACTTGGGCCCTAGTTGCAAACAGGATGTTTTGATTTGCATCAAGCACATTCCAAATCCACAAGCATTTACTCTCCCCAGGATGACACAGGGGTAGTAAATTCCTTCTGGATCCATGACTTGTTCATTTTGATGAACGTCAGTCTGTCCACATTGTCACTGGACAGACGCGTGCGCTTATCTGTCAGCACACACCCAGCAGCACTGAATACACGTTCAGAGACAACGCTGGCAGCTGGACACGACAAAATCTCCAAGGCGTAAGTTGCGAGCTCTGGCCATTTTTGTAGGTTTGAAGCCCAAAAGGAGCAAGGCTCCAGTTGCACAGTCATGGCATCGATGTTCATTTGGAGATACTCCTGTATCATCCTCTCCAGCCGTTGACTATGTGTCAGACTTGTTGTCTCTGGTGGCCTTGCAAAAGAGGGTCTAAAAAAATTATGAAAAGATTCCATAAAATTGCTGTTACCGGCACCAGAAAAGGTCCTACTGGTACGGGTAGACTGTTGAAGATGACGAGACCGTCCCATGTTTGTCAAGTTACAACTGGGAGATTCACTCCCTGCACCTGCACGGTTGTTTGGTGGAAAAGCCGAGCTAAGATCTAGTAACAGCTTCTGCTGATACTCCTGCATACGTGCGTCCCTTTCTATGGCTGGAATTATGTCACAAAATTTGGACTTGTACCGGGGATCTAATAGTGTGGCAATCCAGTAGTCATCATCACTTCTAATTTTGACAATACGACTGTCATGTTGGAGGTAGTGCAACAAAAAGGCACTCATGTGTCTTGCGCAGCCATGCGGACCAAGTCCATGCTGTGTTTGTGGCATAGAGGTGCTACCCGTTCTTTCTTCCTCTGACATCTGACCCCAACCTCTTTCAACTGAAATTTGACCAAGGTCTCCCTCATCCGCTGAGTCTTCCATGTCCATGGACAGTTCGTCCTCCATTTCTTCATGTTCTCCTGCACCTTGCTCAACATTTCGCCTGCTACTATGCGCCCTTGTCGATCCCTGTCCCCCATGGTCCCATGCCTGCTGCGTTGGTGATGATGAACGTCTGGACCTTCGTGATGTTGTTGTCCCTTGCGCATATGAATCCTCCTGTAGTTCCTCCCCTTCATGTTGTCCCACCCCCTGACTCCGAATAGTGTTTAGCGTGTGCTCCAGCATGTAAATGACTGGAATCGTCATGCTGATAATGGCATTGTCAGAGCTAAACATATTCGTCGCCATGTCGAAACTGTGCAGAAGGGTGCATAGGTCCTTGATCTGAGACCACTCCATCAGGGTGATCTGCCCCACCTCTGCATCTCGTTGGCCCAGGCTATACGTCATGACGTATTGCACCAGGGCTCTGCGGTGCTGCCACAGTCGCTGTAACATGTGGAGAGTTGAATTCCAGCGTGTCGCCACATCGCATTTCAGGCGATGAACCGGCAGGCCGAAAGACTTCTGGAGCGATGCAAGTCGCTCTGCTGCGGCGCTTGAACGGCGGAAGTGAGCTGACAGTTTTCGTGCCCTGTTCAGAAGGCCATCTAGGCCGGGATAGTGTGTTAAAAATTGCTGCACGACAAGGTTCAACACGTGAGCCATACAAGGTACGTGTGTCACCTTGCCCAGGCGAAGTGCCGCACCCAGGTTTGCAGCATTGTCGCACACGGCCTTACCAGGCTGCAGTTTGAGTGGAGACAACCATTTATTAAACTCGGACCACAAAGCTGACCACAACTCCTCAGCTGTGTGACTCTTATTACCAAGACATGTCAAGCTAAAGACCGCCTGATGCCGTTGCGCTCTGCTGCCAGCATAGTAATGAGGGGTGCGTGATTCCTTCTGCGCAGTGAGAACGCTGGTGGCCTGACCAGGCAGGCTTGGGGCGGAGGTGGAGGACCCAGATGAGGTGGAGGATGCAGAAGCAGTGGCGGAACTTGGACAGACAGAGGATTGACACACAAGTCGTGGGGACGGCAAGACTTGTGCAGCAGACCCTTCACCATCTATCACCATAGTTACCCAGTGCCCAGTCAGCGACATGTAACGTCCCTGTCCATGCTTACTGGTCCAAGTATCGGTGGTGAAATGCACCCGTTCACACACAGAGTTTCTCAAGGAAGCGGTGATGTTGTGTGCGACATGCTGGTGTAGCGCGGGCACACCTTTCTTAGAGAAGTAGTGGCGACTAGGCATCTGGTACTGGGGCACAGCGACAGACATAAGGTCTCTAAAATCCTGTGTGTCCACTAGGCGGAAAGGCAGCATTTCGGTAGCCAACAGCTTACAGAGGGATAGAGTCAACCTCTTAGCTTTGTCATGGGTCGGAGGAAGTGGCCTTTTATTTGACCACATCTGAGGGACAGAGATCTGGCTGCTGTGTGTAGACGGTGTTGAGTAGGGTGTCCCTTGAAAAATGCAGGTTTGTGAGGAAAGTGCAGGCGGAGACATGATGTTGCCTTCATCCAACGTTGGTGCTATCGATGTCTGAGAGAGCTGTACACACTCACTTGTTTCCCCTTCCAAACCAACTGACGACCTTACAAGCAAACTGCCTGTTGCGGTTACAGTGGTGGAAGTTTTGCGTGGAAAAACAGGTGTGGCAGCTGTCCCCACAGTCCTAGAAGATGAAGAGCGCGCGGATGCAGTGGAAGGGGCGGGCGGTGGATGGTTCGCTCCACTAGGCCGCATTGCAGCACGGTGAGCTTCCCACCGGGACTTATGATATTTAGTCATGTGACGATTCATGGAAGAAGTTGTCAAACTGCTGAGGTTTTGACCTCTACTAACAGAATCATGACAAATGTTACATATCACATGAGTTGGGCGATCTTTTTCGATGTGAAAAAAGGACCAGGCTAGGCAAGGCTTAGAGGCCATGCGACCTGTTGATCCACCCCGAATAATGCTCATAGGCAGAGTGGTGGCTGAGGATGCAGTTGTAGACGTGCTACCAGTGCTCCGACTCTGTCCAGGAAGGCGCAAGGTAACTTCGTCGTCGGTTGCATCCTCCTCCACCGCCTCTGTTGACCTCCTCGAGTGCCTGACTGGGGGTTGACAGTAGGTGGGATCTAGAACGTCATCATCAATTGTTGTGTTTGCACTCCCCTCCCCCTCAGACCGAGCCTCTTCTTGCCCTGACGGAATATTTAAGTTGTCATCCCAATCGGGTATCTGCGTCTCATCTTCATCAGTATGTTCCTCATTGTCTATAACCACAGGTGTTACAGTTTGTGACAAAGGGTCAACATTATGCTCAGAAACTTGGTCCTCACGGCCTGAATCTGAGTCACAAAGGTTCTGGGCATCACTGCAGACCATTTCCTGTTCTGTACTCACTGTAGCTTGGGAGCAGACCTCTGATTCCCAGGCTATAGTGTGACTGAACAGCTCTGCAGACTCAGCCATCTCAGTTCCACCATACTGTGCAGGGCTGATGGAGACTTCAGAGCTGGGAGAAAGCAAGTTTGATTGGGATGACAACTCAGAGGACTGGTGTTTTTTGGATGCGGTACTTGAAGTGGCAGAGAGGGCACTTGTTGGACCACTTGAGATCCATTCAAGCATTTTCCTTTTTTGCCCATCATCTACCTTTGTTCCTGTTGTTCGTGTCCGTAACAAAGGGAGCACATCGGATTGTCCACGGTAAGTAGTAGACATCTTACTTTTGCTGGTAGATGGTCTATCTTCAGCAGATGATAATGGAGCTTTGCCACCTTCCCCACGGACAAAACCTTTTTTGCCTTTTCCACCACGCCTCTTCCCCTTTCCACCAGCATCTGTCATTTTGCCACTCATGTTGATTGCGACAAGATTGTGGACTGAAAATGTGGTAGTAAAAATTGAGAGGTGGTGAAGATTGCAGTGGTGGTCTAGCTTTATTAACAGCAGAATAATAAAGAATAAATATCCCTGACAATGCAACTTAGTTATAATTAGTTGGAGTGTGCAACGCAGGCAGACGTGCTGCAAATGTCTTTGCACTAGTGGGACTATAGCAAAGTCCAATAGCCACGTATAGGATGCCACTAGGTACACTGAGTGTTTGCTAGTATAATGGCTTGGTTAGAATGAGTTGTAGTGTGCAACGCAGGCAGACGCGCTCTGCAAATGTCTTTGCACTAGTGGGACTATAGCAAAGTCCAATAGCCACGTATAGGATGCCACTAGGTACACTGAGTGTTTGCTAGTATAATGGCTTGGTTAGAATGAGTTGTAGTGTGCAACGCAGGCAGACGCGCTCTGCAAATGTCTTTGCACTAGTGGGACTATAGCAAAGTCCAATAGCCACGTATAGGATGCCACTAGGTACACTGAGTGTTTGCTAGTATAATGGCTTGGTTAGAATGAGTTGTAGTGTGCAACGCAGGCAGACGCGCTCTGCAAATGTCTTTGCACTAGTGGGACTATAGCAAAGTCCAATAGCCACGTATAGGATGCCACTAGGTACACTGAGTGTTTGCTAGTATAATGGCTTGGTTAGAATGAGTTGTAGTGTGCAACGCAGGCAGACGCGCTCTGCAAATGTCTTTGCACTAGTGGGACTATAGCAAAGTCCAATAGCCACGTATAGGATGCCACTAGGTACACTGAGTGTTTGCTAGTATAATGGCTTGGTTAGAATGAGTTGTAGTGTGCAACGCAGGCAGACGCGCTCTGCAAATGTCTTTGCACTAGTGGGACTATAGCAAAGTCCAATAGCCACGTATAGGATGCCACTAGGTACACTGAGTGTTTGCTAGTATAATGGCTTGGTTAGAATGAGTTGTAGTGTGCAACGCAGGCAGACGCGCTCTGCAAATGTCTTTGCACTAGTGGGACTATAGCAAAGTCCAATAGCCACGTATAGGATGCCACTAGGTACACTGAGTGTTTGCTAGTATAATGGCTTGGTTAGAATGAGTTGTAGTGTGCAACGCAGGCAGACGCGCTCTGCAAATGTCTTTGCCACTAGTGGGACTATAGCAAAAGTCCAATAGCCACGTATAGGATGCCACTAGGTACACTGAGTGTTTGCTAGTATAATGGCTTGGTTAGAATGAGTTGTAGTGTGCAACGCAGGCAGACGCGCTCTGCAAATGTCTTTGCACTAGTGGGGACTATAGCAAAGTCCAATAGCCACGTATAGGATGCCACTAGGTACACTGAGTGTTTGCTAGTATAATGGCTTGGTTAGAATGAGTTGTAGTGTGCAACGCAGGCAGACGCGCTCTGCAAATGTCTTTGCACTAGTGGGACTATAGCAAAGTCCAATAGCCACGTATAGGATGCCACTAGGTACACTGAGGTGTTTGCTAGTATAATGGCTTGGTTTAGAATGAGTTGTAGTGTGCAACGCAGGCAGACGCGCTCCTGCAAATGTCTTTGCACTAGTGGGACTATAGCAAAGTCCAATAGCACGTATAGGATGCCACTAGGTACACTGAGTGTTTGCTAGTATAATGGCTTGGTTAGAATGAGTTGTAGTGTGCAACGCAGGCAGACGCGCTCTGCAAATGTCTTTGCACTAGTGGGACTATAGCAAAGTCCAATAGCACGTATAGGATGCCACTAGGTACACTGAGTGTTTGCTAGTATAATGGCTTGGTTAGAATGAGTTGTAGTGTGCAACTGCAGGCAGACGCGCTCTGCAAATGTCTTTGCACTAGTGGGACTATAGCAAAGTCCAATAGCCACGTATAGGATGCCACTAGGTACACTGAGTGTTTGCTAGTATAATGGCTTGGTTAGAATGAGTTGTAGTGTGCAACGCAGGCAGACGCGCTCTGCAAATGTCTTTGCACTAGTGGGACTATAGCAAAGTCCAATAGCCACGTATAGGATGCCACTAGGTACACTGAGTGGTTTGCTAGTATAATGGCTTGGTTAGAATGAGTTGTAGTGTGCAACGCAGGCAGACGCGCTCTGCAAATGTCTTTGCAACTAGTGGGACTATAGCAATGTCCAATAGCCACGTATAGGATGCCACTAGGTACACTGAGTGTTTGCTAGTATAATGGCTTGGTTAGAATGAGTTGTAGTGTGCAACGCAGGCAGACGCGCTCTGCAAATGTCTTTGCACTAGTGGGACTATAGCAAGTCCAATAGCCACGTATAGGATGCCACTAGGTACACTGAGTGTTTGCTAGTATAATGGCTTGGTTAGAATGAGTTGTAGTGTGCAACGCAGGCAGACGCGCTCTGCAAATGTCCTTTGCACTAGTGGGACTATAGCAAAGTCCAATAGCCACGTATAGGATGCCACTAGGTACACTGAGTGTTTGCTAGTATAATGGCTTGGTTAGAATGAGTTGTAGTGTGCAACGCAGGCAGACGCGCTCTGCAAATGTCTTTGCACTAGTGGGACTATAGCAAAGTCCAATAGCCACGTATAGGATGCCACTAGGTACACTGAGTGTTTGCTAGTATAATGGCTTGGTTAGAATGAGTTGTAGTGTGCAACGCAGGCAGACGCGCTCTGCAAATGTCTTTGCACTAGTGGGACTATAGCAAAGTCCAATAGCCACGTATAGGATGCCACTAGGTACACTGAGTGTTTGCTAGTATAATGGCTTGGTTAGAATGAGTTGTAGTGTGCAACGCAGGCAGACGCGCTCTGCAAATGTCTTTGCACTAGTGGGACTATAGCAAAGGTCCAATAGCCACGTATAGGATGCCACTAGGTACACTGAGTGTTTGCTAGTATAATGGCTTGGTTAGAATGAGTTGTAGTGTGCAACGCAGGCAGACGCGCTCTGCAAATGTCTCTGCACTAGTGGGACTATAGCAAAGTCCAATAGCCACGTATAGGATGCCACTAAGGTACACTGAGTGTTTGCTAGTATAATGGCTTGGTTAGAATGAGTTGTAGTGTGCAACGCAGGCAGACGCGCTCTGCAAATGTCTTTGCACTAGTGGGACTATAGCAAAGTCCAATAGCCACGTATAGATGACCACTAGGTACACTGAGTGTTTGCTAGTTATAATGGCTTGGTTAGAATGAGTTGTAGTGTGCAACGCAGGCAGACGCGCTCTGCAAATGTCTTTGCACTAGTGGGGACTATAGCAAAGTCCAATAGCCACGTATAGGATGCCACTAGGTACCACTGAGTGTTTGCTAGTATAATGGCTTGGTTAGAATGAGTTGTAGTGTGCAACGCAGGCAGACGCGCTCTGCAAATGTCTTTGCACTAGTGGGACTATAGCAAAGTCCAATAGCCACGTATAGGATGCCACTAGGTACACTGAGTGTTTGCTAGTATAATGGCTTGGTTAGAATGAGTTGTAGTGTGCAACGCAGGCAGACGCGCTCTGCAAATGTCTTTGCACTAGTGGGACTATAGCAAAGTCCAATAGCCACGTATAGGATGCCACTAGGTACACTGAGTGTTTGCTAGTATAATGGCTTGGTTAGAATGAGTTGTAGTGTGCAACGCAGGCAGACGCGCTCTGCAAATGTCTTTGCACTAGTGGGACTATAGCAAAGTCCAATAGCCACGTATAGGATGCCACTAGGTACACTGAGTGTTTGCTAGTATAATGGCTTGGTTAGAATGAGTTGTAGTGTGCAACGCAGGCAGACGCGCTCTGCAAATGTTTTTGCACTAGTGGGACTATAGCAAAGTCCAATAGCCACGTATAGGATGCCACTAGGTACACTGAGTGTTTGCTAGTATAATGGCTTGGTTAGAATGAGTTGTAGTGTGCAACGCAGGCAGACGCGCTCTGCAAATGTCTTTGCACTAGTGGGACTATAGCAAAGTCCAATAGCCACGTATAGGATGCCACTAGGTACACTGAGTGTTTGCTAGTATAATGGCTTGGTTAGAATGAGTTGTAGTGTGCAACGCAGGCAGACGCGCTCTGCAAATGTCTTTGCACTAGTGGGACTATAGCAAAGTCCAATAGCCACGTATAGGATGCCACTAGGTACACTGAGTGTTTGCTAGTATAATGGCTTGGTTAGAATGAGTTGTAGTGTGCAACGCAGGCAGACGCGCTCTGCAAATGTCTTTGCACTAGTGGGACTATAGCAAAGTCCAATAGCCACGTATAGGATGCCACTAGGTACACTGAGTGTTTGCTAGTATAATGGCTTGGTTAGAATGAGTTGTAGTGTGCAACGCAGGCAGACGCGCTCTGCAAATGTCTTTGCACTAGTGGGACTATAGCAAAGTCCAATAGCCACGTATAGGATGCCACTAGGTACACTGAGTGTTTGCTAGTATAATGGCTTGGTTAGAATGAGTTGTAGTGTGCAACGCAGGCAGACGCGCTCTGCAAATGTCTTTGCACTAGTGGGACTATAGCAAAGTCCAATAGCCACGTATAGGATGCCACTAGGTACACTGAGTGTTTGCTAGTATAATGGCTTGGTTAGAATGAGTTGTAGTGTGCAACGCAGGCAGACGCGCTCTGCAAATGTCTTTGCACTAGTGGGACTATAGCAAAGTCCAATAGCCACGTATAGGATGCCACTAGGTACACTGAGTGTTTGCTAGTATAATGGCTTGGTTAGAATGAGTTGTAGTGTGCAACGCAGGCAGACGCGCTCTGCAAATGTCTTTGCACTAGTGGGACTATAGCAAAGTCCAATAGCCACGTATAGGATGCCACTAGGTACACTGAGTGTTTGCTAGTATAATGGCTTGGTTAGAATGAGTTGTAGTGTGCAACGCAGGCAGACGCGCTCTGCAAATGTCTTTGCACTAGTGGGACTATAGCAAAGTCCAATAGCCACGTATAGGATGCCACTAGGTACACTGAGTGTTTGCTAGTATAATGGCTTGGTTAGAATGAGTTGTAGTGTGCAACGCAGGCAGACGCGCTCTGCAAATGTCTTTGCACTAGTGGGACTATAGCAAAGTCCAATAGCCACGTATAGGATGCCACTAGGTACACTGAGTGTTTGCTAGTATAATGGCTTGGTTAGAATGAGTTGTAGTGTGCAACGCAGGCAGACGCGCTCTGCAAATGTCTTTGCACTAGTGGGACTATAGCAAAGTCCAATAGCCACGTATAGGATGCCACTAGGTACACTGAGTGTTTGCTAGTATAATGGCTTGGTTAGAATGAGTTGTAGTGTGCAACGCAGGCAGACGCGCTCTGCAAATGTCTTTGCACTAGTGGGACTATAGCAAAGTCCAATAGCCACGTATAGGATGCCACTAGGTACACTGAGTGTTTGCTAGTATAATGGCTTGGTTAGAATGAGTTGTAGTGTGCAACGCAGGCAGACGCGCTCTGCAAATGTCTTTGCACTAGTGGGACTATAGCAAAGTCCAATAGCCACGTATAGGATGCCACTAGGTACACTGAGTGTTTGCTAGTATAATGGCTTGGTTAGAATGAGTTGTAGTGTGCAACGCAGGCAGACGCGCTCTGCAAATGTCTTTGCACTAGTGGGACTATAGCAAAGTCCAATAGCCACGTATAGGATGCCACTAGGTACACTGAGTGTTTGCTAGTATAATGGCTTGGTTAGAATGAGTTGTAGTGTGCAACGCAGGCAGACGCGCTCTGCAAATGTCTTTGCACTAGTGGGACTATAGCAAAGTCCAATAGCCACGTATAGGATGCCACTAGGTACACTGAGTGTTTGCTAGTATAATGGCTTGGTTAGAATGAGTTGTAGTGTGCAACGCAGGCAGACGCGCTCTGCAAATGTCTTTGCACTAGTGGGACTATAGCAAAGTCCAATAGCCACGTATAGGATGCCACTAGGTACACTGAGTGTTTGCTAGTATAATGGCTTGGTTAGAATGAGTTGTAGTGTGCAACGCAGGCAGACGCGCTCTGCAAATGTCTTTGCACTAGTGGGACTATAGCAAAGTCCAATAGCCACGTATAGGATGCCACTAGGTACACTGAGTGTTTGCTAGTATAATGGCTTGGTTAGAATGAGTTGTAGTGTGCAACGCAGGCAGACGCGCTCTGCAAATGTCTTTGCACTAGTGGGACTATAGCAAAGTCCAATAGCCACGTATAGGATGCCACTAGGTACACTGAGTGTTTGCTAGTATAATGGCTTGGTTAGAATGAGTTGTAGTGTGCAACGCAGGCAGACGCGCTCTGCAAATGTCTTTGCACTAGTGGGACTATAGCAAAGTCCAATAGCCACGTATAGGATGCCACTAGGTACACTGAGTGTTTGCTAGTATAATGGCTTGGTTAGAATGAGTTGTAGTGTGCAACGCAGGCAGACGCGCTCTGCAAATGTCTTTGCACTAGTGGGACTATAGCAAAGTCCAATAGCCACGTATAGGATGCCACTAGGTACACTGAGTGTTTGCTAGTATAATGGCTTGGTTAGAATGAGTTGTAGTGTGCAACGCAGGCAGACGCGCTCTGCAAATGTCTTTGCACTAGTGGGACTATAGCAAAGTCCAATAGCCACGTATAGGATGCCACTAGGTACACTGAGTGTTTGCTAGTATAATGGCTTGGTTAGAATGAGTTGTAGTGTGCAACGCAGGCAGACGCGCTCTGCAAATGTCTTTGCACTAGTGGGACTATAGCAAAGTCCAATAGCCACGTATAGGATGCCACTAGGTACACTGAGTGTTTGCTAGTATAATGGCTTGGTTAGAATGAGTTGTAGTGTGCAACGCAGGCAGACGCGCTCTGCAAATGTCTTTGCACTAGTGGGACTATAGCAAAGTCCAATAGCCACGTATAGGATGCCACTAGGTACACTGAGTGTTTGCTAGTATAATGGCTTGGTTAGAATGAGTTGTAGTGTGCAACGCAGGCAGACGCGCTCTGCAAATGTCTTTGCACTAGTGGGACTATAGCAAAGTCCAATAGCCACGTATAGGATGCCACTAGGTACACTGAGTGTTTGCTAGTATAATGGCTTGGTTAGAATGAGTTGTAGTGTGCAACGCAGGCAGACGCGCTCTGCAAATGTCTTTGCACTAGTGGGACTATAGCAAAGTCCAATAGCCACGTATAGGATGCCACTAGGTACACTGAGTGTTTGCTAGTATAATGGCTTGGTTAGAATGAGTTGTAGTGTGCAACGCAGGCAGACGCGCTCTGCAAATGTCTTTGCACTAGTGGGACTATAGCAAAGTCCAATAGCCACGTATAGGATGCCACTAGGTACACTGAGTGTTTGCTAGTATAATGGCTTGGTTAGAATGAGTTGTAGTGTGCAACGCAGGCAGACGCGCTCTGCAAATGTCTTTGCACTAGTGGGACTATAGCAAAGTCCAATAGCCACGTATAGGATGCCACTAGGTACACTGAGTGTTTGCTAGTATAATGGCTTGGTTAGAATGAGTTGTAGTGTGCAACGCAGGCAGACGCGCTCTGCAAATGTCTTTGCACTAGTGGGACTATAGCAAAGTCCAATAGCCACGTATAGGATGCCACTAGGTACACTGAGTGTTTGCTAGTATAATGGCTTGGTTAGAATGAGTTGTAGTGTGCAATGCAGGCAGACGCGCTCTGCAAATGTCTTTGCACTAGTGGGACTATAGCAAAGTCCAATAGCCACGTATAGGATGCCACTAGGTACACTGAGTGTTTGCTAGTATAATGGCTTAGTTATCAGTTGGAGTGTGCAGAGGACAAGAGGGTACAGTGGCAGGATTGTGGTGCTCTGGGTAGAGGAATGGAAGACTGCCTTTCTATTCCCTCCTAATGGTGAAATGCAGGTAGGAAATCCCTGACCTGGGCTACACAGACGCTGTTGCTGTTTGCAGGACCTGTCACCTATGGCTCTCTGACCCTGCCGGTTGGAGCCCTTAAAAGGACTGCTATAAAGTGCTCTCCCTAAGCTGTCTAACGCTGTGTATGCAGCGCATACAGCTGTATCGGCTATAGGACTCAGGAAGACGGAGCTGCGACAGTGATGTCTGACACCAAAGACGCAGAAGGCAGATAATGGCGTCCGTGAAGAAAATGTCCGGTTTTATAATGCAGGGACATGTGACATGCAGATCCTATCACACATGCCGTTGCTTCTCTGGCTCAAAGTCCACTTAGCTGTGTGTGTGTCTGGGATTGGCTGACATGCTGGCCCGCCCCACAAGACGCGCGCGCTTAGGGAAGGAAGACAAGAAAAAAAAAAAAAAAAAATGGCGATCGCCATTATAGAAACAGCAGTGATCTGAAGGCGCTGTTCACGCACACTATACACTGAAATGTGATAATAGTTTGATTCACAGAGTGACTTACACTATTACAGCAGAAACCAAGCTATGATTTAGCTGTTTTTTGGCTGCTAGAACCGTTCTCGAACGTTTCTAGAACTACCGAGCTTTTGCAAAAAGCTCGAGTTCTAGTTCGATCTAGAACATGCCCCAAAATCACTCGAGCCGCGAACTGGAGAACCACGAACCACGAACCGCGCTCAACTCTAGTGGAGAGGCAGCTAGTGCGCATGCGTGTGCGGATTTACCCCAGCTGCAGCCTAACTACAGTGTTTGGCCTAGTGAGTATGCTCAGCCTGACTGTGCCATTCCTGAGGCTAAGTCTTCATTTCGGGATACAGCGCATGCTCCCACACTTAGTGCGAAAAGCCTCTTTGCACAGGTACTTGCATTCCGTGCCGAGTCTAAGTCCTGTTTTGTGCCTAGACACCATGCTAAAGCTGATAGTCTTTTTTCAGAGACTGTATTTCATGCAACTGACCATGCTCAGGCTCTTACTGCATCAGAGACTAGGTCCGGTAATGAACTCTTTGGCCCTGCCCCTGATGTGGGGGCCCATATAGACCACAGGGTATCAGGTGTCCTGACGATGTGGCCAGGCCACTCCCAAATGGCTTGCAGAGGCCCGCCCCTATGACTTGTCACCTCATTATTGATGGTCAGACGATGACTGGTGAGTAGTGATGAGCGAGTACTAAAAAGCTCGGGTGCTCGAGGCTCGGGCCGAGCATCCCAAGATACTCGTGTACTCGGCCCGAGCACCGAGCCCAATGTTATCCTATGGGAGACCCGAGTATTTTTATGAAATGACCCCCGGCAGCATGTAGAAACCCTAAAAATGTCACAAAAGTCTCAGAAGAGTGCTCAAATGACATGGCAACAGCATGGGGAAGACCCCTTGAAGCATTTATCACTCAAAAGTCACAGCTGTGAACAATTTTGTCCGCGTTTTACGCCATTTTTACGGACTCACCAGAAAACCTTCCAAAATGACACCAAAATGAATTTTCATGGCGGAAATGTTAAGGGCACATACCCAATAGTGAGATAGAGCTGGTGTATGTTACTTTTTGAGATTAATACATGAAAGATTTTACGTAAAACATTGTGTGGCACTCCGATGTACAAAACGCACGTTTTGTGCTTTTTACTAGCGATGTCGGGCATTTTTTTTTTCATTCTATCTCCCGTCGGTCGGTCTCGCTCTGTCGGTCTCTCTCTGTCTTGTCTGTCCCCCTCTCACAGTCTGTCGGTCATTCTCCCCCCTCTCTCTTACTTACCATTCCCCGATCACTGCCGCGGCGCTGCACAGCTGTTCACTAAACTCCGGCGGCTTTTCCTCTTTTGAAAAAGCCGGCCGCTCATTAAACAATCTCGTATTCCCTACTTTCCTGCTTTTCGGCGCCTATGATTGGTTGCAGTGAGACACGCCCCCACGCTGAGTGACAGGTGTCTCACTGCACCCAATCACAGCAGCTGGTGTGTGTGTGTGTATACTGTGCAGTGAAATAAATAATTAAATAATTAAAAAAATCGGCGTGCGGTCCCCCCCAATTTTAATACCAGCCAGATAAAGCCATACGGCTGAAGGCTGGTATTCTCAGGATGGGGAGCTCCACGTTATGGGGAGCCCCCCAGCCTAACAATATCAGTCAGCAGCCGCCCAGAATTGCCGCATACATTAGATGCGACAGTTCTGGAACTGTACCCGGCTCTTCCCGATTTGCCCTGGTGCGTTGGCAAATCGGGGTAATAAGGAGTTATTGGCAGCCCATAGCTGCCACTAAATCCTAGATTAATCATGTCAGGCATCTCCCCGAGATTCCTTCCATGATTAATCTGTAAATTACAGTTAAAAAACACACACACCCGAAAAATCCTTTATTAGAAATAAAAAACACTAACAAAGTCCCTCATCACCAATTTATTAACCCCGACAAACCCTCCATGTCCGGCGTAATCCACGGACCTCCAGCGTCGCGTCCAGCTGTGCTGCATGAAGGTGACAGGAGCTGCAGAATTATTTCGCCAAATTTTGTCTTGTACCGGGGATCTAACAGTGTGGCAACCCAGTAGTTAGCATTACTTCGAATTCGTACAATCCGAGGGTCATGTTTTAGGTAGTGCAGCAAGAAGACGCTCATGTGTCTTGTGCATCCAGGAGGACCAAGTCCTTGGTGTGTTGGTGGCAGAGAGGTGAGAATCGTGCCTCCTTCCTCAGCCCTCTCCCCCCAACCTCGCACAACCGAAATGTGAGCAAGCTCTCACTCATCTGCTGAGTCTTCCATGCCCATCGCAAGTTCGTCCTCCATTTCTTCATGGGCTCCTGCACCTTCCTCAACAATTTTTGCTGATACTGCTGTGTAGAAGGGTGCATAGGTCCTTGATCTGACACCACTCCAGCAGCGTGATCTGCACCACCTCTGGATCAAGTTAGCCCAGGGTATACGTCATACCGTATTTCAGCAGGGCTCTGCGGTGCTGCCACACACGCTGCAACATGTGCAGATTCCAATTCCTGCGTGTCGGAACATCGCATTTCCGGCGTTTAACCGCCAGACCTTAAGACTTCAGGAGCGATGAAAGTTGTTGAGCTGCTGGGTGCGAAGGATGAAAGTGAGAACATAGCAGCGTGCCCACTGCACAAGGCCATGTAGGCCGGGATGGTATTTTAAAAGTTGCTGGAGAATCAGATTCAACACGTGAGCCATACAAGGCACGTGTGTCACATTGCCCTGACGAAGGGCCGCAGACAGGTTTGCATCATTGCCGCACACGGCTGTTAAGTCACCAATGTAGTCCACTCAATCAATTTGTACTCCGGTCGCCGGGTGACAATGTGTTCCTTTCGTGCATAGTGCTGATGATGGGAAAGGAGCAGGTGGACGCAGGTTATGGTCACCCACTGGGTTGCGTTACCTTGACAGATACAGAACCACAGGCTGAATGTAGGTGGTGGGTATCTCACAGATGAAGTACCATCATTCAGCTACAACCAATGGGAAGACACCACACCCTTTTTTAGGCCCCTCCTGTCTGCAGACCACTGCCAGACAAAGCTATGAACCTCTTGTTACTGTTACCCCCAGTTCAGTTTTATGAGTTTGTGTGCTTGTTACCTGACTACTTTTCCTGCTTGCTGTTTATGTACCTCGTTGGCCGATCCGCATTTCACCTCTGCTTGTTTTCTGATTAAGTCCTGGCCATCCCATTCTGTTCCTCTTCCTCAATTAATGTTTTTGACCCTGCATGACTACTATTCTCTGGAACTGCAGCCTTCCACAGGTATTGATCAACTTGGGCCCTGTGTAATTCCAAATCACTGTATAGGGGTTAAAGGGTTTCAGAGTTCTGGGTGTCCAGCTTGGTGAGTAGCTTGCCTCTAGCCTATCCTTTACAGCCCATCTGAGTGTGTCGATTCAGGCAGGTGTTACACCGTGCCCTCTGCAGAAGGCCATGTAGGCCAGGATAGTGTTTTAAAAATTGCTGGACAACCAGGTTCAACACGTGAGCCATACAAGGCACGTGTGTCACATTGCCCTGAAGAAGGGTCACAGACTGGTTTGCATCATTGTCGCACCCGACCTTCCCTGACTGCTGGTTGAGTGGAGACAACCATTGATGAAACTCGGTCTCACTCTCCAGAGCTAACCGTCCACAATTCCTCAGTGGTGTCTCACATTTCCCTTACATTTCAAAGTAAACATTTGACCGCCTGATGGCCTTGAGCTCTGCTGCCAGCATAGTAAGGAGGTGTGTGGGATTCCTTGGGTGCAGTTACAAGGAAGGGTGGCCTGACCACACAGGGTTTGGGCCGAGGTGGAGGACCCACACGAGGTTGAGGAGGCAGAAGCAGTGGAGGAACTTGTACATACAGAGGAAGGATTGACACACAAGTCGTGGGGACGGCAAGACTTGTACAGCAAACCCTTCTCCATCTCTCACCAGAGTTACCAAGTGCCCAGTCAGCAACATGTAACTCCCCTGTCCATGCTTACTGGTCCAAGTATATGTGGTGAAATGCACCCTGTCACACACAGAGTTTCTCAAGGAATCGGTGAGGTTGTGTGCGACCTGTTGTGGTAGCGCGGGCACGCCTTTCTTGGAGAAGGAGTGACGATTGGCCATCGGCTCTTGGGGCACTGCAATGGGCATAAGGTCTCGAAAATCCTCGGTCTCAAAAGGGTGTAAAGGCAGACTTTCTGTTGCCAACAAGTTGCAGATGATAAAACTCAACCTCTTAGGCATGTCATGCCCTTCGAAAATCATGTAAAACACAGCGAGGGGACTCAAACCACAGTCTCCTTCGTTTACACTAATTGGGCCACACACACCCCACTTGACTGGCATCAGTTGACAACCCTTTGGAAAAAGAAAAAGATGCTTTGCATGAAGCACTCTCAAAAATACGCGTGCCTTTCACGTCCCCTGGATGACCCAGGGGAAGAAAAGTCCTCTGAGAGCCATGACTTGTTCATCTTGGTTCTTTTTTCAAAAGCGAGGGGACTCCAACCACAGTCTCCCTCCTTTCCACTAATTGGGCCACACACACCCCACTTGACTGGCATCACTTGATCCCCCTTTTCAAAATGAAACAGATGCTTTGCATGAAGCAATCTCAAAAATACGCATGCCTTTCATGTCCCCTGGATGACCCAGGGGAAGAAAAGTCCTCTGAGAGCCATGACTTGTTCATCTTGGTTCTTTTTTCAAAAACGAGGGGACTCCAACCACAGTCTCCCTCGTTTCCACTAATTGGGCCACACACACCCCACTTGATTGGCATCACTTGACCCCCCTTTTCAAAATGAAACAGATGCTTTGCATGAAGCACTCTCAAAAATACGCGTGCCTTTCACGTCCCCTGGATGACCCAGGGGAAGAAAAGTCCTCTGAGAGCCATGACTTGTTCATCTTGGTTCTTTTTTCAAAAGCGAGGGGACTCCAACCACAGTCTCCCTCGTTTCCACTAATTGGGCCACACACACCCCACTTGACTGGCATCACTTGATCCCCCTTTTCAAAATGAAACAGATGCTTTGCATGAAGCACTCTCAAAAATACGCGTGCCTTTCACGTCCCCTGGATGACCCAGGGGAAGAAAAGTCCTCTGAGAGCCATGACTTGTTCATCTTGGTTCTTTTTTCAAAAGCGAGGGGACTCCAACCACAGTCTCCCTCGTTTCCACTAATTGGGCCACACACACCCCACTTGACTGGCATTCTTTTGGTCCCCCTTTTCAAAATGAAACAGATGCTTTGCATGAAGCACTCTCAAAAATA
Organism: Anomaloglossus baeobatrachus; assembly: GCF_048569485.1. Lineage (NCBI taxonomy): Eukaryota > Metazoa > Chordata > Amphibia > Anura > Aromobatidae > Anomaloglossus > Anomaloglossus baeobatrachus. The sequence goes on along the minus strand of NC_134355.1, from coordinate 105,530,796 downwards.
CGCGTGCCTTTCGCCTTCCCTGGCTGATCCAGGGGAAGAAAAGTCCTCTGAGAGCCATGTCCACATTGTCAGTGGACAGACACGTGTGCTTATCTGCCAGCAGACCCCCAGCAGCACTGAAGACAGGTTCCGAGAGAACGCTGGCTGCAGGGCACGACAAGATCCCCAAGGCGTACGTGGCAAGCTCAGGCAATTTATCCAGATTGGAAGCCTAAAATGAGCAGGGCTCAAGTTGCACAATAATGGCATCGACGTTTCCTTGCATATACTCATATATCTTTGTGTCCTCCTCTTTTTCCTTGTCCAGCTCTTTTGTTTTCGCATGAGTATATGTCCTTGTCACTTTCCCATGTGTTTGTGTTGTGTTGTGAGTTGTTTGTCACCTTTTGGACACCTTTGAGGGTGTTTTCTAGTTGTTTTTATGTATTTGTGATTGCCTGCCATAGTTTCCTATGCAGTTCGAGTTCGGTTCGTCGAACGTTCGATGAACCGAACTCGAACGAGACCTCCGTTCGGCGAACCGAACTCGAGCCGAACCGGGACCGGTTCGCTCATCTCTAGTAGAGACTAGAGATGAGCGAGCCTCTGAAGGCTCGAGTTCGGTTCGGTTCGAAGAATGGAGGCCCCGTTCGAGTTCGGTTCGACAAACCGTTCGACGAACCTCTCGAACCCCATTGAAAACAAAGGGAGGCAAACGCAAACACATAAAAACACATTATAAATATACACATACAGTTAATAAACATTGCCATTACACTTACAGGTCTCCGCAATGCGCACTGCACTCTGTCTCCCGCCGCTTTCCCTTCCGATAATCGCTGCGTCCTCCTGGTAACCAGCACTGATGATAGGACCTATCGTGACGTCAAAATAGCATGTAAGCAGTCACGTGTCTATTATCTCATTGGCTACAGACTGGTCACATGGCTATGACGTCATGCTAGGTCCTGTCAGTGCATCTCTCCGGTACGCGGTAATCGTTCCAGCATGTCCGTGTACCGGCAAAATGCTTTGACACATGGTCGACTCCCCATTCCTGCATGTGTGCGCTCTTTACAGAGTCAACCCACATGCAGGGACTAGCTGTCACAGACGGTAAATAGCGGCATCGGGAGTCACGTGAGCAGAGCACCGTTGCTATGGTAACCCGCCTGTCAGCAGTGACATCACTGCTTACAGCCCGCAGTGGCAACGGGAATCACGTGATCGAAACACTGTTGCTATGGTAACCTGCTTGTCAGCGGTGACGTCACCGCTTACAGCCTGCAGCCTCTGCTCACTCAGGGAGTGAATAGACTGCATGGGGAGCAGCAGTGTCTTCCTCCCATGCAGCGCTGTCTGATGCAGCAGAGCTGCATGGGTTGAAGGAAAAAGAAGACGGAAGACCATGGATCGTGGAGGCCTGACAGGGAGTAATAAATATGCAGTCTCTAAGTGTGTTTGTGTATTTATTTCTATTAAAGTATTTTTTTCTCTGTGTGGTGTCTTTTTTTTTTAACCCTTTATTGGAGATTCTTAATGGCCGGGTCAAACTTGCCTGACATTAAGAATCTCTGGCTTAATACTAGCTAGTAAAACAAAGCTAATATTAACTCATTATTACCCAGCGAGCCACTGTCACCAGGGCAGCTGAAAGAGTTGGATACAGTGCCAGATGATGGCACTTCTATGAAAGTGCCATTTTCTGGGGCGGCTGCGGACTGCAATTCGCAGCAGAGGGGCCCAGAAAGCTCGGGCTAACCTGTGCTACGGATTCCAATCCACAGCTGCCTAGTTGTACCTGGCTGGACACAAAAAAGGGGCGAAGCCTACGTCGTTTTTTTTTTAATCATTTCATGAAATTCATGAAATAATTAAAAAATGGGCTTCCCTATATTTTTAGTTCCCAGCCGGGTACAAATAAATAGGCAGCTGGAAGTTGGGGGCAGCAGTACCTGCCTGCTGTACCTGGCTAGCATACAAAAATATTGCGAAGCTCATGTCAGTTTTTTTGTAGTTTTTTGGCAAAAAAAATAAAAAATGCTTCCCTGGATTTTCCATTGCCAGTGAAGGTAACACCAAGCAGTGGGGGTTAGCAGCCAGTAGCTGCTTAGATTACCTTTAGCTAGCAATACAAAAACTGCAGCGGGAGCCCATATATACTTTTTTTAATTATTTATTTAAATAACTAAAAACAAAATGGGCTTCCCTGTATTTTGATTGATATCACAGTGCTGTAAAAATAAATCATTAAAAAAAATGACGTAGGCCTCTGCGGTATTTTTTTTTACTTTGCGCAGATAAAACAGATAGCTATGGGTTGCCACTACCATCTGCCTGGTGTTACCTTGACTGGCAATCAAAATACAGGGAAGCTTATCAATTTTGTTTAGTTAAAAAAATAGTTAAAAAAAAAAATCAAGTGGGATCCCCTCATTTTTGATAGCCAGCTAGGGTAAAGCAGACGGCTGTAGCCTGAAAACCACAGCCGGCAGCTTTACCGTGGTTGGGGATCCAATGTGGAGGTCACCCCAGGCTCATTGTTTATAATTATTTTATAAATATTAATAATTACAAAAAAAAGTAGGGTCCCCCCCAAATTGGATCACCAGCCAAGGTAAAGCGGACAGCTGTGGTCTGGTATTCTCAGGGTGGGAAGGTTCATAGTTATTTGCCCTTCACAGCCCAAAAATAGCAGGCCGCAGGCCCCCCAGAAGTGGCGCATCCACTAGATGTGCCAATCCTGGCGCTTCATTCCGTGCCCTGGTGAGGTGGCAAACGGGGTAATAAATGGGGTTGATACTAGCTGTAAGGTCACCTGACATCAAGCCCAGCAGTTTGTGATGTCATGGCGTCTATCAACTACCTGACATAACAAACTGTCAGTACTAACAAAACAAATAGACAAAAAAAAAATGTATTTGAAAAAACACTCCCCAAAACATTCCCTCTTTCACCAATTTATTGTAAGGAAAAAAAATAAGGGGGTCCCACAACGACTCTAGACCGTCTAGAATATGGGGGGACATGCTCAGGGAACGTATCCCCCATTTTCTAGGCGTACAGACCCTCCATATGAGGAGTGTGGGTGCAATGAATCTGCACTCACTCTCCCCGGCTCCACAGCAGCAGAGTCCATGTCGTAACTGTTGCTATCAAAACTGCAATGCCCTGCTCATGAGGTAAGGGCATGCCTAATCAGGAGAATTATATTAAATTTGCTATTAAAGGTATGTCCTAATATTATTACTATTCCACCTACTATATATTGGGGATAGGATCTTCGAGATGGAATACCCCTTTAAGTCCAGTTATCCAGCTGAATGAATACTAAACAACAGAGTTCGCTGTTTAGATGTGTTTTCTTGTGGCGTATAACGAACTGTCATGTTTGGTAGTCGTTCAGCAGGGCAACTATAAAATCAAATACCTCCATTTGGAAATGTAGTATAGCTCTCCTGATCAACTATGTTCCTTACCTCATGAGCAGGGCATTGCAGTAGCTTACAGATGCATGGTTACTGCCACTCACTGTGTCTGAACCCAGGAAGCTGAGCTGACAGCCGCTCTGTGGGTCGCGGGGGATCAACGTTGCACAGGTACCGTGGGACACCAAGGAACAACAGTGAGGTTATAGGGGGTGACCTGGCAGGGTCTGGGGAGGAGTTTTCTGTCGCATGTGTCATGGCACATGCGACAGAAATCAGAGGAGTAGGGTGAATGTGGCCAGCGTGCTGCTGTGCACGCGGCCATCTTGGATTTACTTTGGTGACAGCGGGGGACCGGGGAGGAGATTTATCTCCCATCTGAAATGTTTGTTCATGCCAGATGGGAAATAAATACATTTTTACCGCCGCTGTCATTTACTGTAACTTGATCATTGATATACGGTGTATACCGGTAATCACGTGAGCGGGGACCGGAAATACCGGCCTGAATCATGATCTCCAGGGTCTCAGCTACCCCCTGAAACCCAGGAGATTTTCTGACGCTGGGGGGCGTTATTCACTTATTTCTGCCTGCTGTTTATAAACAGCAGATAAGAATAAGGCTACATTCACACGACCGATCCGTTTTTGTGGTCCGCAGAAAACGGTCCGTTTTTTTGCATCTGTGTGGCACCCGTTTCTGTTCCGTATACGGTCCGTATGTCATCCGTTTGTCATCTGTGTGCCTTCCATTTTTTTGCGTACTGCAAAAAACTGAAGGAGGGAATATACATAAATTTACCCAGGATCCATAGCTTCAACCTTCATGAGGCGGTCACATGTTCATTCCAGTGCCATTTTATACTGCTTTTCACAGCGTAGAGCGCTCTGGTAATTTTCTTGTGCTTGTACACTTCACATCAGTCTTTTCTGTCATTATAATGTCAGAAAGACACATAATGTCCCACTCTCCTCTCCTGCATTTTGTAATTTTGCACCATTTGGTGCCTTTCATGTGGCACTAAGGGGTGCTTAGCCTTGTATTAAAAAAAAAAAATACATTTAAAAAAAAAAATGATGTGGGGTTCACCCTATTTTTGATAGCCAGCTAGGGTAAAACAGACAGCTGCAGCCTGCAGACCACAGCTGGCAGCTTCACCTTGGCTCGTAATCCAAAACTGAGGGCACCCCACGCTGTTATTTTAAATGAAATAAATAATTTAAAAAAAAAAACACGTGGGGGTCCCCCCAAAATTGGATCACCAGCCAAGGTAAAGCAGACAGCTGGGATCTGATATTCTCAGACTAGGGAGGTACATGGTTATTGGACTCTCCCCAGCCTAAAAATAGCAGGCCGCAGCCGCCCCAGAAGTGGCGCATCCATTAGATGCGCCAATCCTGGTGCTTCACTTTAGCTCATCCCGTTGCCCTGGTGCGGTGGCAAACGGGGTAATATATGGGGTTAATACCAGATGTGTAATGTCACCTGGCATCAAGCCCTGGGGTTTGTGATGTCAGGCGTCTATCAGATACCCGACATCACCAACCTAGTCAGTAATAAAAAAAAATAGACGACAAACACATTTTTATTTGAAAAAACACTGCCCAAAACATTCCCTTTTTCACCAATTTATTAGAAAGAAAAACAAATCCAGGTTTGGTGTAATCCAAGGGGTTCCCATTATGATCCATACCATAGTCAATGTCCCAGTCAATGAAGAACAGAATGTTCCATATTGTCTGGGAGAGCAATGCAGTGACCTGAGCTAACATCAATAAGTCAGCCCAGGTCACTGCAGGGCATGACGAGTGCTGCTGTTAGGAGGTTAGGGAGGTATATTACCTGTGGTGATTGCTGTACTCCTGATAGCAGAGCTGTCACTGAGTTCAATGACCGCCGCCTTCACAAACCAAGTATCGTGGGAACCTGTGACGTCACCACTAGTCACAGTCTTGGGTCGGCAGCGAGAGGAGATGTGACAAGCAGCGGCCATGGAGGACAGTGAAAGCGCTGACGTCGGGAGGGCAGGACTTCATCACCGCTGGTAAGGCTAGGTTCACATATCCATTGTTTTGCATCAGTCACATGCATTGCTTTACGCTTGTGACTGATGCGTTGTACAACGTATGACAAGAATAGAATTCATTGTAGGACTCCGTTGTAAAAGAGAGAACAATCAGCTGATCACTCTCATTAGCCGGCCGGCTTTTGAGAACGAACAGATGATCTCCCCTCGGCCGGCTAATGAGAGCTATCAGCTGATCATTCACAATAGCCGGACGTCGAGAATGTGTGAAGACGGCGGAGTGTGGGGTGGGTGGAGCCGAGCGGGGCCTTATGTGCGGGCGGCGGAGTGCGAGGTGGGTGGAGCCGAGATGGTCCATGTGTGCAGGTAGCGCGAAGTGGGTAGGGCCGTGCGGGGCCATGTGTGCGGACGGCAGAGTGCGGAGTGGGTGTAGCCAAACGGGTTAATGTGTGCGGGCGGCGGAGTGCGGGGTGGGTGGAGCCAAGCGGGGTAATGTGTGCAGGCAGCGGAGTGCGAGGTTGATGGAGCCAAGTGGGGCCATGTGTGCGGGCGGCGGAGTGCGGGGTGGGTGGAGCCGAGCGGGGTATTGTGTGCAGGCAGTGGAGTGCGAGGTGGGTGGAGCCGAGCGGGGCCATGTGTGTGGGCAGCGGAATGCGGGGTGGTTGGAGCCGACGGTGCCATATGTGCGGGTGGCAGAGTGCGAGGTGCGTGGAGCTGAGCGGGGTAATGTATGCGGGCGGCGGAGTGCGAGGTGGTTTGATCTGACAGGGCCATGTGTGTGGGCGGTGGAGTGCAGGGTGGATGGAGCCGAGAGGGGCCATGTGTGCGGGCGGCAGAGTGCGAGGTGGGTTTAGCCGAGCTGGTCCATGTGTGCAGGCGATGGAGCGCGAGGTGAGTGGAGCCGAGCGGGGTAATGTGGCGCTGAGGACGTCAGTGCATGGACTGCATGGCTGGGGACAGGTGAGTGTGAGTGTGAGCGTGAGTGTGTACATGCCGAGTGCAGGAGGGGGCGGAGCCGAGCAGGGAAGTGTCGGCTCCCTGCACACGTAGCCAGGGTAAATATCGGGTTACTAATCAAAGCGCTTTGCTTGGATACTCGATATTTACCTTGGTTACCAGCTAACCGCAGGCTGCCAGCAATGGCTCCCTGCACACTGTAGCTGTAAGAAGCCACGCTTTTGGTTCTCGAACGTAACTCGAACTGTCGAGCTTTTAGCAAAAAGCTCGAGTTCGATCTCGAGCACCCCCCAAAATCACTCAAACATGAAATTGGCGAACTTCGAACCTCGAACATCGCTCAACTCTACTAATGGATGCGGCAATTCCGGGCCGGCTGCTGGGTGATATTGTTAGGGTGGTGGGCTCCCCATAATGTGGAGCTCCCCATCCTGACAATTCCAGCTTCCAGCCGTGCAGCTTTATCCTGGCTGATATCAAATATGTGGGAGCCACATTTTTTTTTTTTTTATTATTTATTTATTTATTTTACTGCACGATATAGACCCGCCCGCCGGCGGCTTTGATCAGTTGCAGTGAGACAGCTGTCACTCATCGTGGGGGCGTGTCTGACTGCAACCAATCATGGGCGTCGAAAGCACGGAATAACTAATTGAATAATGAAGCGGCAGCCATTTTCAAAAGAGGAAATGCCGCTGGAGATTTGAGACAGCCGTGCAGCGAGACGCCCGTGATCGGTGAATAAGAAAGAGAGAGGGATTGTGCTGGGGACGCAGGACGCATGCAGACAGCAACATGTGTACATAGCCTTACTGTGAAAAGCCAAGTTTTTGGTGGTCGAACGTAACTCGACCTGTCGAGCTTTTAGCAAAAAGCTCTAGTTCGTCGAACGTCTGAACACCCCCCAAAATCACTCGAACATGAAATTGGCGAATCTCGAGCCTCGAACATCGCTCATTTCTAGTAGAGACACCACCCAGGGTCTAGCTGCTGTGTAAACCACTTCCTGTATCTATCAGGGTCAGTAACTCACATTAATTAATTTTTATCATAAAATTTGAATAAACCTCAAACGTCACAAAGAAAAATAACCTAATTATTTCCAATTCTAAGGCTATGCGCACACATTGCATGTTTGCTGTGTTTTGCTACATTTTTTTCTGCAGCAAAACCTGCTCTCATGCCAGTAAAAAAGCTGTGTTTTTTGCTGCTTTTTTTTCCTTTGTTTTTATTTTGGTATGTCATTTGTCTATAATACATTTTTAAATAAAGTTAGTTTCATTCACCACAAAAGCAGCAAAAAAAAAGCAAAAAAACACAGCTGCTTTTTTGCACTCTCATTTCTTTCAATGGTGAACCAAGCAACATAAATGCTTAAAGAATTGACACGCAGCTTCTTTCAAAAATGCAAAAGATTTCCATTTCAGGCAGGAAAAAAAAGCAGAATTGGTCTGTATGTGCATGAGATTTCTGAAATCTCCTAGCTTTTGCTGGTACTGCAAAAAGCAGCTTTTTATTAGTATTTATTTGCATAAAACTCATGAAAAAAATGCAACAAAAATGCAAAAAGTGAATCTAGCCTAAGACATGAAAAGAATAATGTAATATTAACTTCTTCACCCCTTATTTTCACCTTTTTGACCAGGGTAATTTTTCCAATTCTGACCATTGTTACTTTAGGTGATGAAACGCGCGTCGGAGACAGGAGGTAGACACATGGGCCAGTTGTTATTTCCATGTAAGTGTATATGATCATTTGCTGTTATGTGCAGTAATCAGAACGGTGTCACACACTGATCTGCAATACTTAGTGAATTCAGGAACTGCCATTTGTCTGTTAGTTAGTAAATTTCTATTCAAACATGGATTGTAGCCAGGAATCATAAGGGCTTGATGCCAAACACTGGCAGGCATTTAATATTTGCCACTTTTTGCACTTTAAAATACAAGTATTTTTTTTCTTGTTTATTTGATCAATTAGTACAACAGTGGTATTATTGGCTAGTATGCTGCAATGTATTAGATATTTAAAAAATGTAGGGTTTTTTTTTTACAAAAAAGGTTTTTTTACAAGTTTCGTACACTGGTCTGTGTCTGTGTACTTCCACACTGGTGGTAATGTCCCTTTTTATTATCAATATATGCTATGATTGTTTTTAATATGTAAAAATAAAAAAAGTTTTTACTTGTGAATGGTGTTCAATAGTTCACCTTTTTTTCTCATGCTAAGGAGATGGGTATAGAAGTGTGAGTTTATTTTTTGGTTATATTACTTAATGAGCTAATAGCTCTGGAATAGAGATGAGCGAGCCTCTAGAGGTTCGAGTTCGGTTCGGTTCATCGAACGGCTCGACGAACCTCTCGAGCCCCATTGAAACCAATGGCAGGCAAACACAAACACATAAAAACACATTAGAAATTTACACATACAGTTAATAAACAATGCCATAACACTTACCTGTCCCCGCGACGCGTCCTGCACTCTGTCTCCCGCTGCTTTGACTTCCGATAATCGCTGCGTCCTCCTGGTAACCAGCACTGATGATAGGACCTTCCGTGATGTCAAAAAAGCATGTGACCAGTCACGTGCCTATTATTTCATTGGCTACAGACTGGTCACATGGCTAAACGTCATTGCTAGGTCCTGTCAGTGCATCTCTCCAGTACACGGTGGTCGTTTGTGCATCCCCGTGTACCGGCGAGATGCTCTGGCACAGGGTCGGCTCCCCGTTCTGCTTCCCCGATCCATTATTTACCAGCTGTCACAAGCCGGTGTATAACAAAGATCACCGTTGCTATAGCAACCCGCCTGTCAGCGGTGACGTCACCGCTTACACCACGCAGCTTCTGATCACTCACGGAGCAGCAGCATCTTCCTCCCATGCTGTGCTGTCTGATGTAGCAAGGCTGCATGGGTTGATTCTCCTTCAGGAGAGAGAGAGAGGGAAAAAGAGAGAGAGGAGAGAAAGAGAGAGAAAGAGAGATAGAAATAGAGAGAGAGAGAGGCAGACAGAGAGACAGAGAGAGAGAGAGATGGAGAGAGAGAAGAGAGAAGAGAGAAGAGAGAGAGGAGAGAGTGAGAGATAGAGAGGGAAAAAGAAGAAAAAAGAGACAGAGAGAAAAGAGAGAGAAAAGAGAGAGAAAAAGAGAGAGAAAGAGAGAGAGAAAAAGAGAGAGAGAGAGAGGGGTAGAGAGAGAGATAGAGAGAGAAGAGAGGGAGGAGAGAGAGAGAGAGAGAGAGAAGAGAGAGAGGAGAGAGCAATGCAGCCTCATTCTGTGAACTGCTCCGATTTTAGAGGTGTGTCCCGCGGCTCACAGCTGACGTTAGGCTCTTCCCCTCAGTGCATAAATAAATTAAATTATAATTATAGATATCTAATAATTATAATTTAAAATATAAAAAAAAAAAAATTCTTGCTGGGACCGGGATTAGAACTCGCGGCCTAAGGCTTCTGAGGCAAGCGCTCAATCTACTGAGCTACTGATTCTATTGGTAAAGCTAGGCACATTTGGTAATCTTGAAGTGTACATTGCTGAAGTCTCTGCTGACCGCACGATTTACTTCATTGCTACGTGGAGCTGATACAGAGCTGACAGTGTCGTGTGGATTACGTCGCACCTGGAGGGGTATTTGGGGATTAATAAAGGTGTGAAACGGTGTTTTTTTGTCATTTATTCCAAATAAAGGATTTTTCGCTGTGTGTTTTTATTTACTTTCACTTTCAGACAATGCAGATTTGTGACAGACGTGGAGCGAGGCGCCTGTGATCGGCGAGTAGGAAACAGAGAGGGATTGTGCTGGGGACGCAGGACACATGCAGATAGCAACATGTGCCCATAGCCTTACTGTGAAAAGCCACGTTTATGGTGATCGAACCGTTCTCGAACGTAACTCGAACTGTTGAGCTTTTAGCAAAAATCTCGAGTTCCAGTTCGATCTCGAGCACCCCCCAAAATCACTCGAACATGAAATTGGCGAACCTCGAACCTCAAACATCGCTCAACTCTACTCTGGAACACTTTAACATATTCAGCTGATTCTGAGATGATTTTGTATTTCATGATAGTGGAAAACTTAAGATATTTTTTGCATTTACATGTGAAAATATCGCAAACTTGGAGGAAAAAAAAAATAAAAAATATGCAATATTCAAACTTTGAATTTTTATGCCCTTAAACCAGACAGTTATGTCACACAAAACAGTTAATTAATAACCTTTCCCACATGTCTACTTTAAATTAGCACCATTTTTGAAACATAGCTTTATTGTTAGGAAGTCAGAAGTTTAACAATTTTATCAGCAACTTGTTATTTTTCCCAAAAAAATTGACCAAACCATTTTTTTAGGGACCACATCTCATGTGAAGTGGCCTTTGTTACAGAAAATACCCAAACGTGACATCATTATAAAAAGTGCACCCTTCTATCCGCTTAGAATTACATCCAAGAAGTTTACTTACACTATACACCATGTGCAGAATTATTAGGCAAGTTGTATTTTAGAGGATTTTTTTTATTATTATTGATTAACAACTATGTTCTCAATCAACCTAAAAGACTCATAAATATCAAAGCTTAATATTTTTGGAAGTTGAAGTGTTTTTTTTTAGATTTGGCTATCTTAGGAGGATAGCTGTTTCTGCTGGTAACTATTACTGTGCAGAATTTTTAGGCAACTTAATAAAAACCAAATATATTCCCATCTTAAAATTAAGAAATAAACATTTCTGACATATAAACCCCCCCCACAAAAAAATGAGTGACTAATAAAGCCACCTTTCTTTATTGTGACACTCAACAGCCTACCATCCATAGATTCTGTCAGTTGCTTGATCTGTTTACGATCAACATTGCGTGCAGCAGCCACCACAGCCTGCAGACACTGTTCCGAGAGATATTATTATTATTATTATTTATTATTATAGCGCCATTTATTCCATGGCGCTTTACAAGTGAGAGAGGGTATATGTACAACAATCATTAACAGTACAAGACAGACTGGTATAGGAGGAGAGAGGACCCTGCCCGCGAGGGCTCACAGTCTAAAGGGAATGGGTGATGGTACAATAGGTGAGGACAGAGCAGGTTGCACAGTGGTCTACTGGACTGAGGGCTATTGTAGGTTGTAGGCTTGTTGGAAGAGGTGGGTCTTGATGTTCCTCTTGAAGCTTTCCACGGTAGTGGAGAGTCTGATGTGCTGAGGTAGAGCGTTCCAGAGTATGGGGGATGCACGGGAGAAATCTTGTACGCGATTGTGGGAAGAGGAGATAAGAGAGGAGCAGAAAAGGAGATCTTGTGAGGATCTGAGGTTGCGTGCAAGTAGGTACCGGGAGACTAGGTCACAGATGTAGGGAGAAGACAGGTTGTGCATGGCTTTGTATGTCATGGTTAATGTTTTGAACTGGAGTCGTTGGGCGATGGGAAGCCAGTGAAGGGATTGGCAGAGTGGCGAGGCTGGGGAGTAGCGAGAGGAGAGGTGGATTAAGCGGGCCGCAGAGTTTAGGATAGATTGGAGGGCTGCAAGAGTGTTGGAAGGGAGGCCAGAGAGCAGGAGGTTGCAGTAGTCGAGGCGGGAGATGATGAGGGCATGCACTAATGTTTTTGCTGATTCTTGGTTAAGGAAAGCACGGATCCGGGAGATGTTTTTGAGTTGTAATCGGCATGAGGAGAAGAGGGCTTGGATGTGTGGCTTGAAGGATAGAGTAGAGACGAGGGTTACTCCAAGGCAACGAGCTTGTGAGACTGGGGAGAGTGAGAAACCATCAAGTTTGATGGAAAGGCTTGTTGGAGGAGATGAGTGAGGAGGAGGAAAGACAATGAACTCTGTTTTGTCCATGTTAAGCTTTAGGAATCGCGCAGAGAAGAAGGATGAAATAGCAGACAGACATTGTGGAATTTTGGTTAGTAGAGAGGTAACGTCAGGTCCAGAGAGGTAGATCTGTGTGTCATCGGCATAGAGATGATACTGGAAGCCGTGGGACTCTATGAGCTGTCCCAGGCCGAAGGTGTAGATGGAGAACAGCAGGGGTCCAAGAACTGAGCCTTGGGGGACACCGACAGATAGGGGGTGAGATGAGGAAGTGGTGTGAGAATGGGAGACGCTGAAAGTTCGGTCAGTTAGGTATGAGGAGATCCAAGATAGGGCCAAGTCTGTGATGCCCAGAGATGAGAGAATCTGTAGTAGGAGGGAATGGTCTACTGTGTCGAAGGAAGAGGACAGGTCCAGGAGGAGGAGGATAGAATAGTGTCGCTTGGCTTTGGCGGTTAGTAGATCATTAGTGACTTTAGTTAGGGCAGTTTCAGTGGAATGATGCGGTCGGAAGCCAGATTGTAGCTGGTCAAAGAGGGAGCAGGAGGAGAGGTGTGAGGACAATTCAAGATGGACATGCTGTTCCAGTAGTTTTGAGGCATAGGGGAGAAGGGATATGGGGCGATAGTTTGACACAGAGGATGGGTCAAGGGAGGGCTTTTTGAGGATGGGTGTAATAGAGGCATGTTTAAAGCATGAAGGGAATACACCAGTTGTTAGTGATAGGTTAAGTTGTACTGTTTTTCCTCCCTGTAGATCTCACATTTTATGAGGGACCACAGGTTGTCTATGGGGTTCAGATCCGGTGAACAAGGGGGCCATGTCATTATGTTTTCATGTTTTTAGACCTTTACTGACCAGTCACACTGTGGAGTAGTTGGATAACTGTGATGGAGCATTGTCCTGCATGAAAATCATGTTTTTCTTGAACGATACCGACTTCTTCCTGTACCAGTGCTTGAAGAAGTTGTCTTCCAGAAACTGGCAATAGGTCTGGGAGTTGAGCTTCACCCCATCCTCAACCTGAAAGAGGTCCCACAAGTTCATCTTTGATGATACCAGCCCATACCACTACCCCACCTCCACCATGCTGCCGTCTGAGTCGGAGTGGAGCTCTCTGCCCTTTACTGATCCAGCCTCTGGCCCATTCATCTGGCCCATCAAGAGTCACTCTCATTTCATCAGTCCATAAAACCTTTGAAAAATCAGTATTAAGATATTTCTTGGTCCAGTCTTGACGTTTTATGTTATGTTTCTTGTTTAAAGGTGGTCGTTTTTCAGCCTTCCTTACCTTGGCCATGTTCCTGAGAATGGCATACCTTGTGCTTTTTGATACTCCAGTAACGTTGCAGCTCTGAAATATGGCCAAACTGGTGGCAAATGGCATCTCGGCGGCTTCACGCTTGATTTTCCTCAATTCATGGGCAGTTATTTTGCACATTTTTTGCCCAACGCGCTTCTTGCGACCCTGTTGGCTATTTGCCATGAAACGCTTGATTATTCAGTGATCACACTTCAAAAGTTTGGCAATTTCAAGACCGCTGCATACCTCTACAAGACATCTCACAATTTTGGACTTTTCAGAGCTCGTCAAATCTCTCTTCTGACCCATTTTGCCAAAGGAAAGGAAGTTGCCTCATAATTAAGCACACCTTATATAGGGTGTTGATGTCATTACACTACACCCCTCCTCATTACAGAGATGCACATCACCTGATTTACTTGAGGTAATTGGCTCTAAAGCCTTTACAGCTTGTAGTAGGACAACATGTATAAAACGTATCATGGGATCAAAATACTAATTTGCCTAATAATTCTGCACACAGTGTAGGTGCCTTATAGGAATGAAAGAAACGTGAAAAGAAAAAATAAAAGTTTTGCTTTTTCCCACAAAAATGTTACTTTAGCCCTAAATTTTGCATTTTTTCAAGGGTAACAAGAGAAAATAGATCATAAAGTTTGCTGTGCAACTTCTCCTTAGTAAACTAATACCCCATGTGTAATGCAAAATTACTGTTTGGGCGCACAGCAGGGCTTGGAAGGAAAGGACCTCTATTTGAATCTTGGAGTACAAAATTGTCAAGACTAGATAGTGGGTGCTATGTCTTGCTTGTAGAGCTCCTGATGTGCCGAAACAATGGGAAAAAAACCACAAGTGACCCCATTTTGGAAACTAGATCTATCAAGGAATTCATGTAATTATGTAGTGAGCGCCTACAACCCACAGGTGTGTCACATAATTTATAATATATAGGTTTAGGCATATCTACCTTTCTGGACCTGACATCACCTCCTTACTTACTAGAATCCCACAATGTCTGTCTGCTATTTCATCCTTTTTCTCTGCTCGATTCCTAAAATTGAACATGGACAAAACAGAATTCATCATCTTTCCTCCTCCTCACTCAACCCCTCTACATGACATATCCATCAATGTCAATGGCTGCTCACTTTCCTTAGTCCCACCTGCTCGCTGCCTGGGAGTAACTCTAGACTATGATCTCTCTTTCAAGCCACACATCCAAGCCCTCTTCACCTCCTTCTGCCTTCACCTCAAAAATATTTCCCGGATTCGTACATTCCTTTTCCAAGAAGCTGCAAAAACCCTAGTACATGCCCTTATTATCTCGCATTTAGATTATTGCAACCTCCTACTCTATGGCCTCCCTTCTAAGAGTCTCGCACCCCTACAATCTATTCTAAACTATGCTGCCTTTCTAATCCACCTGTCCCCCCGCTACTCCCCAACCTCTCCTCTCTGCAAATCCCTTCACTGGCTTCCCATTGCCCAACGACTCCAGTTCAAAACACTTACCATGACATACAAAGCCATCCACAACCTGTCTCCTTCCTACATCTGTGACCTAGTCTCCCAGTACTTACCTGCACATAACCTTTGATCCTCAAAAGATCTGCTCCTCTGCTCCCCTCTCATCTCCTCTTCCCACCATCGCATCCAAGATTTCTCCTGTGCCTCCCCCATACTCTGGAATGCTCTGCCACAACATAATAGACTCTCGCCTACCTTGACAAGCTTCAAAAGGAACCTGAAGACCTACCTCTTCCGACAAGCCTACAACCTGCCATAACCCTAAGTCTGATATAACGCCGAACAACCAGCACTACCCTAACCTACTGTATTCTATTCCTTATAGACTGTGAGCCCTCGCGGGCAGGGACCTCTCTCCTCCTGTACCTGTCTGTGTCTTGTATTGTTTATGATTATTGTACTTGTCCCTATTATGTATACCCCTTTCACATGTAAAGCACCAAGGAATAAATGGCGCTATAATAATAAATATTAATAATAATAGTTTAAAAAATGAAAAAAAACAAACAAACTAATTTTTACTACAAAATGTTGCTTTAACCTCCATTTGTTTTCATTTTTACAAAAGTAACAATACAAAATGGGCTGTAGAATTTGTTATGTCATTTCTCTTGAGTATAGGGAAACTCCATTTGTGTGCAAAACTACTGTTTGGGAGCACGGCAGGGCCTGGAAGGGAAGGAGCGCTATTTGAATTTTGGAGCATAAAATTGTCTGTAAGATAGCAGGTGCCATGTCATGCTTGCATAGCACTTGATGTGCTAAATACTAGAGAACCCTAACAAATGACCCCTCAAGGAATTTATGTAGATGTGTGGTTTGCACCTTAATTCCACAGGTGCTTCACAAAATTTTATAACATTGCGCCATGAAAATGAAAACATACATTTTTACCACAAAAAATGTTACTTTAACTCCAAAATTTTCATTTTCACAAGGATAACAGGAGGAGCTGGACCATACAATGTGTTGTGCAATTTCTCCTGATTACACTGATTCCCCATATGTGATGGAAACCTTGTGGTTAAGCATACGGCAGGGCTCAGAAGGGATGGATCGTTTTTGAATTTTGTAGCACCATTTTGATTGGCATAGATAATGGGGTGATTAAAAATAAGTAAGTATGGTAGTCCAAGGCAATTCTGGTGGACAGATAGAGTCCAACCCTGTAGTAATATAAAAAAAAAATTCAGCACTCAAACTTAAGCAAAGCTGGTAGTTTATTGTGGACAGTCAAAAAACATGTACACTATGTGATGTTTCAGTGAATTCAGACCTTTTTCAAACCAAACATACACTAACAGAAATAGACAAAATAATTCATTTATATACAAATTCAATACAAAATATTCAATATATACATGAAATACAAGTAAACAATGAGTCATATCCTGTTTACCAGAGAAAGGATGACATCAAGCGAAGTCACTAAAAAAAATATAAAGACAGGCAGTTCAATATCTGCAATCATGTGCATTAAGAAAGATGAAGTCATCTGTGTGAAGCGCAAGGTCAGAAAAAGTAAGTTCCGCAAAAATATATAAGAATATCACATATGCAGCATGGGACCATTCATCAGTCATTTATACACAAGGAGGGGAGTTGGTAACTATATACAACTAAAAAAGAGGCAGGCTTTTTGGAATTTTCTTTTTTATTTTCAAACTCTGGAACCTAAAGGTTTAAATTGGGACTAAAAAATAGCTGGTTTCAACTATTAACTGATTCTCTTCTTTTTCACAACTCCACACAATCCATTTCACTCACTGTGATCCCACCTTTACTGGGTATTCATTAGACACCACTATGTCCATTATTCTCCTTTACATCGGTCCGATTTATCTGTGTCTCCTCTCTTTCTACCCTCCCCCCTTTTTCCTCTTTTTCGTCAACTTTTTTCCACTTCCCTCCCTTCCTTTCCTCTTTCTTACTTTTATCACTCACTCCCCTGATATGCCAAAACAGCAGAAACCCCCTAGAAATGAATCTATTTTGCGAACTACACCTCTGAAGAAATGTATCTTGTGGCGTAGTGAGCAATTTTAACTCTCAGGTGATTCACAGAATCGTTTAACTTTGGGAAATGAAAACAAAAAATTACTAGAGTTGAGCGAGTAGCTAAATATTTGTACTCACTATACTCATAACGAGTACAATCTAATACTCGCGTATTTGTTCCAAATAGCATGTGCAATGCAAGTCATAGGGGAAAACTGACAAAGTAACGAGTAACACAAATGCCGCACTATTTGTGAGAGTAGCAAATAGTGCGGCATTCGGGTTACTCGCTACATTGCAAGTTTTCCCCATTGACTTGCATTGCACACGCTATTTGGAACAAGTACGTATTAGATAGTACTCGTTATGAGTATAGTGAGTACGAATATTTAGATACTCGCTCAACTCTAAAAATTACATTTATTTACTAAAATGTTGCTTTGGCCTCAAAGTTTTAATTTTCAAAAAAGGGTAATAGGAGAAAATGTACCATATTATTTGTTACACAATTTCACCTAAGGTCACCAAAATTAGTCAAAAACTACTTTTGAGGCACAGTTCAAAGCTCTGAAGGTATCAGATTTAGTTGGAACGATTTGGGGGTACCATTGGCAGAGCACTAATATGCCAGAAAAGCACACCCCCATAAGTCACCTCATTTTACAAAGTAACTCCTCAATTATTTCATGTAGGGGTTGCAGTGAGCATATTGAAACAACACTTGTCCCACATAATTTTATACCATTGAGCGGTGAAGAAAGAATAATTACATTTTTTTTCACTAAAATGTTTTTTTTTAGCCCCAAGTTTTTTAATTTTTATAAGGGGTGATAAGAAGGAAATGGACCATGTAATTGGGGACTAGTACAGTGCACAGCTGAGAAGGGAAGGAGAAATTTATTGGAATTACAATTTGCTGGAAAGATTTTGGGGAATCCATGTCACATTGGCAAAGCCCATAAGGTGTCAGAAAAGCAGAAATCCCCCCACATGACCCCATTTTACAAACTGCACCCCTCAATGAATTCTTCTCGTGGTGCAGTGAGCATATTGACACAACAGGTGTCTTACAAAATTTTATACTATTAAGTGGTGAAGAAAAAATAATTACATGTTTTCCAATAAACTGTTGTTTTAACCAAAGATTGACAATTTTCACAAGGGTAATATGCAAAAGAGGCCTGATAATGTGATACACAATTTCTCTTGAAAGTGGCTATACCCCATATGTGAGTGTGCAACACTGTTTGGTCACACAGCATGGCCCAGGAGTGGAGTGCCATTTGACTTTTGGAGCACAGATTTTCCTAGAATAGTTTGCAAACTATATTTGCAGAGGCTATAAGTGGCAGAAAAAGAAAAAAATGTATTATATTACCTCAACACTTCAGAAGTCCTTAGGAGGGAAGACTAAGTGGTTTCATTAGTTGGGTGCACGGAAGCCTGTGGCCGGTATCCACATAAAAGCAGGAGAGAAAAAGGTGAGGATCCGCCACCATGTAAAATTCAAAGTTTCTTCTTTATTTCTTCATAAATAAAAGCAAGGGGGGATAAGGAATTACACCATCTCCATATTAAAAGCGTAACACACAAGTGTTGTGTGTTACGCTTTTAAGATGTACAGTAGATGGTGTAGTTCCCTATTGCCACTTGCTTTTAATTATGAAGAAATATAGAAGAAACTTTGAATTTTATATGGTGGTGGATCCTCACCTTATTTCTCTCCTAAGTGACAGAGCAGCAGAAACCCCTTCAAGTGACCATATACTGAAACATACACCCCTTTGGGAATTCATATATGAGTGTAGTGACATTTTTGGTTCTGGAAAACACCTAGGAAGTCAAACGCAGTGGATGCTGCAGAATTAAAACTTTCAAAAAAGTCCTTGTATTGCCCAGTACATTGTATTGTTCGTATATTGTGTCAAACTCATGCTTCTGGAGTCATACACCCTGTAAATTAGATGGCCTTTTTTCACTACAATGTCAAATATGTGGACACTATCTGCAGTTTAGAAATATTGTGGTGCTCAGAAGGGAGGGATTTGGGAGCACAGATTTTGTTGGATTTCTTTATTGGGGAGCCATAGTGATTTTCAAGTGCCTTTGTGCTACCAGTAAAATAGAAGCCCTTTATATTTCCATTGACAGATGACGGACCGGAGTGGGGACGTGTTTCTTTGTGGGATGAGTTGAATGCTATTTAGTGGCAATTTGGGGTACAGAACATTTTGGATCAGTTCACGTTTATTATGTACTCTATGCTGAGCACTTAGATTAGGGTTTTCAACTACATCACTAAAATATGTGATTCAGGTGAAACCCCTGATAGATTAATTCACTATATTGAGGCAGCAGAGTTACTCTGGACTCCATTTAACCTCTGTTTCACTGTGTTCTTCTTTTCCAAGGTGCCCAAAACTGTTATTTACCCCATTTTTTTTGCCTGCCCATGTAAAAAGATGGACAGCAGTGGACCACAGGTCAGACAAAGTTTAAGTTCACTTTTTATGCCACACTACAGTGAACTTTCCATTGGGAATTTTGTCTGAATTATGTTTTTTAGACATTTGCACATAATCCCCGATATAGACATTCAGTGTGGAGCACAGGATAAATGTGAGCCAAACCTTATTGTGACGCCCTGGACTAACCAGGTAGTCACATTTAGAGCCCCGCACAACACCTGTCCCCTAAAAAGGTGTCATCAGCCAACCATTAAAACCTAGTCACCTCCCTCAGAGCTTGATGGACACACCAGGGGGCGGAGCAAGGTGGTTGATCACGCCCACCAAGGAGTTCAGAGAGCCTGAGGCAGGACAAAGAAAACAGTTTAGTCTGAGTTCAGTTTGAAGGTGCAGTGAAGAGGAGGTCAGGCCTGTAGGTCAGGCCTGTGACAGACTGACAGGTGCCAGGGTTGGAGCCCGGGCACCTCTGGCTAGGGTGCATACGGAGGCCTCTGTCTGCAGGAGCTGGGAAGACGGCTTGGTGGAACCGTGGTGGACTGGGACAGGGTAGTGGCCCGCTGGTACCGACCCGGGGAACCGACTCGGAAACAGGAGCACAAAGGGGGGTACTCAGACCCTGAAACGAGGTCCATAAGCCACTGGACTGAGTTAATTAACTGATTGCGGTCTGGACTATAGGTCCTTTCCCACCCAAAGTCCCTCATAGAAGACAACAGCCCAACGAGGGTGATATAAAGCCACCGCACAGGCAGAGATATCCCACTGGCCAGCGTCTGCGGGCAAAAGGGCTCTCCCGACATCCACAAAGCCGGGGAGCGGACTTCTGATGCTGAAGTGCAGGTAGCCCACAAATACATAACACGGTGTGGGAGAAAGGCAGTGACCACAAACTGGGTGGGGGACAAAACGCAGCTGGCTGCGGGCACCGACCACCATCAACTTGGTTTACCAGAGACTCGTGTGCGTTACTAACCGTGAGTACAACAGTGCCCTCCGGCTGTGCACCTCCCTGCACCGCCCAACAACACCTCAATGGGTCCCGGGGCCACCACCCCTGCCCACGGAGGGGTTAACATCTTGCTGCTCAACATCTTCCCCCGGGTGCCCAGTAACCGCAGCGGTGGTGTCCACCTTCACCACAACCCGTGGGTGGCGTCACGAACTCAAACACGGCTCCGGCCGTACACCTATGTCCCCCTAAAAGCGCCAGCCCCCCTTTCAGATTGAAGTGGACTACGGGGCCCCCGGGTCCGGAGACGCTCGAGCCGCCACCCGGCGAGTCCGGATCCGAGCAGCTTGGTTGCCACCAAGCAAGGGGCGGTACACATGGACGCTTCTGGCATCACGAACAGGATACTTACCCATTCACTTACCTAGTGAAGTGCGCCTTGAAGTGAAGTCAGTAGTGATCCGTTGTAAAGTTTTCGGAATCCGCCATTTTGCCGCCATCTTTTAGCGCGAAGATTCCCGCCCGAGTCTTCTTCCCAGCAGAAAGGGTGCGAAAGCTGAAGCCCCGCCCCCTGGGAGCACAGCCGGAAAGTGAGCCGGAAGTCGCAAAACGAAACTCCCAGCAAAAAGAAAAAGGAAAAAAAAAAAAGAAGTGCCGGCAAAAGACCAAGGGGAGCGAATGGAAGATGTCAGCGTTCAGGGAAGAGAGCGGAGCGGTGCTTGTCACCGGAGTGGCGGGACCCAGAAACGGCAGAGGCGGAGTAGCTTCTGATGCAGAAGACCGCAACCCGAATGAGCTCCCCGCGGGAACCGCTGCCTGGTTGGAGCGGGAGCTTGGCCAATTCTGCGTCCGGGTAAGAGCACAAACCTTGCAGCAGGTGCTTGACTAGAAGTTGGAAGTCCGGAGGATGGTCGCCATGGTGCGGTCCCGAGAACAGAGGGCCGCGGTAGCCGTGCAGCGCCGGGACAAAGCTATTTAGACCCCTATGTCGTCCCTGATCAGTTGGAAACTGTAACCCGCCAGCACCGTGACAAGTGAGCCCTGTGTAGTACAGCTCCTGGAGGAAGCAGTACCATCCACGCTAACGCCGCCACCATCCCCATTGGAGGTCCAGAGCCCGGGCATGTATTGCACTTGGAAGGGGAGCCCGGTGTCCCATCCGAGGATAGCACAGTACGGTCCCCTGCAATGGTAGCCGCAACTGTAAGTTAACCCCCAAAGTTACCAGTTTTAAAGTTGAACAGTTTTAAAGGACTCGCTCCCGTCACACATCGACCTTTGTTGAACGTCCCTAAGTTCCCGGGGGGCGCCATCCAGCATACAGGGTGGAAGGAAGAAGACCTTGCCCGACTTGTTGAACGCCACTGCGGTCGGAGCCGCAGAGGGTGCCATCACAGGTAGGAGCCCGGGGTGGAGGACGGCAAGGAGTTAAGTGGAGCGAGAGCAGTTTTTAATACAGAGCCCGGTCTACCTTACCCGCACTGCAGGCAGTGGAAGACGGGGTCTTTTTGGACAGTGTCACCGTGAGTGAATGTGGCATTGAAGACCCATGCTGCCCTGTGGTGGACTGAGGGAAAGTGGCTGGAGGAGGCTGCACCAGCAGCAAAGTTAAGTGTTGTAAATAATCCTGGACCACCCTTTCAGGTTCTACAGTCTCCGGAGAGGCTGGTTGGAAGAAGGGCCTGCGGCAGAGGAGGCCGATGTCCCATCACCATAGAAACTGGTGACTACCCTCCGGGTCAGGGGTCCCCTGGACGTGGGGCCTCTGAGAGACTGCTGGGTAAGGAACTTATTACTCGGCTTGTGGGGCAATACCCGGACCTGAACCTATTTCCTGGACTGGGGAAAATGGGTGCTGACCTAGTTCTTAGAGGCAGCATCAGTGCTAGGTTTGCTTGGGTGGGCAAATGAAAGGACCCGGTCCCGTCCCATTCCCGGGTAATAAACATGTTTTATTTTGGTAACATTTAACGAAACGTGCTTCCGCAAGGGTTGAAAAACAAGCTTTTATGAACTGTAAATATGTTAGTATACTTGTATACATGTTTTTATTATCTTTTTCAGAACAAAATAAACGGTGGTGGTCGGACAGCCTGCGGACAGTCTGTAGTTAACCAAGGGGGTGTGTGACACCCTGGACTAGCCAGGTAGTCACAGTTAGAGGCCCGCACAACACCTGTCCCCTAAAATGGTGTCATCAGCCAACCATTAAAACCTAGTCACCTCCCTCAGAGCTTGATGGACACACCAGGGGGAGAAGCCAGGTGGTTGGCCACGCCCACAGAGGAGTTCAAAGAGCCTAAGGCATGAAAAAGAAAACAGTTTAGTATGAGTTCAGTTTGAGGGTGCAGTGAAGAGGAGGTCAGGCCTGTAGGTTAGGCCTGTGACAGACAGACTGACAGGTGCCAGGGTTGGAGCCCGGGCACCTTTGGCTAGAAGGCATACGGAGGCCTCTGCATGCAGGAGCCAGGAAGACAGCTCGGTGGAACCGTGGTGGACTGGTACAAGGTAGTGGCCCGCCGGTACCAACACTGGGAACCGACTCGGAAACCGGAGCACAAAGGGGGTACTCAGACACTGAAACAAGGTCCAGAAGCAACTGGACTGAGTTAATTAACTGATTGTGGTCTAGACTATAGGTCCTTTCCCACACAAAGTCCTGACTGAAGACAACAGCCCAACGAGGGGGATAGAAAACCACCGCACATCCACCAGACGCAGCCGGCTGCAGGCACCGACCACCATCAACTTGGTTTACCAGAGACTCGTGTGCATTACTAACAACAGTGCCCCCCGGCAGCGCACCTCCCTGCACTGCCTAACAACACCCCAATGGGTCCCGGGGCCACCAACCCTGCCCACGGAGGGGTTAACATCTTGCTGCGTAACATCTTCCCCCGGGTGTCCACCTTCACCACAACCCGTGGGTGGCGTCACAAACTCAAACACGGCTCCGGCCGTACACCTACGTCCCCCTATAAGCGCCAGCCCCCCTTTCAGATCGAAGTGGACCACGGGGTCTCCGGGTCCGGAGACGCTCGAGCCACCACCGGGCGAGTCCGGATCCGAGCGGCTCAGTTGCCGCCGAGCACGGGGCGGTACATTATCGTGATCTTTGGGAGGCAGAATAAATAAATCAATAGCAGTTGAAGAATTTACTATTATTTTTTTGCAGTTCATCATGTGGTATAAGTGATAGGGTGGCATTATTCCACAGGTCAGTACGATTACAGTAATACATGTTTATATAGTATTCTTTAGTTTTATGATTTTGCGGGGTGAGTTGGAGTTTGTACTAGTACTATTTTAAGCCACATAATATTTTTTGCTTCTATTCCGCATTTTGTAAGGCAGAATCAAGAAGAAACAGCAATTTAGTGATTACACAGCTTTACTATTCGGTACAATATCTGTCGCGGGCGGGGAGGAGGGTGTCAGCACAGCGCTCACCCCTCTGCTCGGGTCCGGCGGCTGCTGCTCAGTGGTGGCTCGAGCTGTGGGCCGGTTTCCGGGGGTTCTCGAGCGGCGCTCCTCGCCCGTGAGTGAAAGGGGATTTGGGTGTTGGGAGAATCTACGTCCCCTTCACTGATGGATTTGGCAACTTATGGCGACTCCTAGCCTTGCCGGGGTCCGAGAGGCCTCTGCCCTGGTGCTGACTGTCCTTTGTACGCTGCTCCAGACCGCCGGGTCACCACCCGTCCGCGGTCCTTCCAGGAACTCCCGAACAGTCACCCCTCCAGACAGTCACCGTCGTCTGCTGACCTTGCTGTCACGATCCGGGCACACAGTCGGACCGACTTCAGGCTTTACAACTGTCACTTTTCTGTCCTCCTTTGCCACTTCACTTTGCTTCCTTTCACTTTCACTGCCCTAGCTTATCTTAGCTGTTTACTCCTTTCCGTCCCTAGCTGGACTCTGTACTCAAGCTCTTCCCTGAGCTAACTTCACTTTCAACTCTCACACTCATCTGCCTGGTTTTCCCGCCTCCAGAGCTGTGTACTCCTCGGTGGGCGGAGCCAACCACCTGGCCCACCGCCTGGTGTGAACATCAGCCTCTGGAGGAAGGCAACAAGGATTTTGTGGTTAGCTGATGTGCCTAACTGGGGTGTAGGGTGTGGTGGTGTAATGACCTGTGACCCCTGGCTTGCCCAGGGCGTCACATTCCCCCTTAGCAAAATGCAGACCGTCCGCGGGCTGCCCGTCCAACACCGGTTTTATTTTTCTGAAAATGCATAAAAGTAAACGGTAACATATTTACATTTTTAATAATTCTTCCCATAACGGGAGGCACATTTTACTTTAACGTTTCAAACGGTTTACGGTTACGGTTTCCGCTCTCTCCCACCCAAGCAACCTGGCCCTGATGCTGCCCCTAAAACCCAGGCAGCACCCCTTGACCCACAGTCCAGCACACGGTACCCGAGCGGGATCTGTCCTTCCCCTCCAGAGGGTAGCCACCGGTTCCTGTGGTGGCTGGGCCCCAGCCTGCTCTACTGCGGGCCCTCCCTCCAACCTGCCTCTCCGGAGGCGGTTCTGCGGAAAACGGTAACGGTAAACAATTATTTACAAGCCACTTAACGTTTGTGGTTGCCCTGCAAGTTCACGGGCTTGTCCATGGAAAGTTCTCCATGCTAACTTTTTAAACGGTCCCCACGGGGACAACGGTGCCGGCTCCTGCCGGTTGCAAATCACGGTAAATCAGGTTAGGTACACGGTTATTATCATTGTTCATTATTTTCAAAACTTTCAAACAAACATAAACTCAGTGGTGGTCCCAACGGGGACTGCTGCAGCGGCATCCGCTGCCCTACTCCGGACCTTCAGCTTCTTCCGAGGGAGGGGGTGTGGGACTCACCCTGCTCTCTTGGCTGCCCCGCAGTTTGGCATCTAGGGCAAACCACCTCCTCTCTCCACAGTGCCGGGTGTACTGTACAATATCGCCTGGCATTAGGTTACGGCCAGGATGTTCTTCGGGTAGGTGGGCATTCACATCCCGCCGGGCTACAAACACTTCGGCCTCCAGGCCCGGTTCATAGATAAACCCGTAGCCCCGGCGGACATCAAACCGCCTCACCTGCCCCTCGTACAGCGGTCCCCGGACACGGAATGTTGCTTGTCAGAGGTTTTCTTTTTCTCTAATGGCTCTGGCCACCAGCTCGGCCTTCTTTCTCTCCCGTTCGCCGATCTCCAGGCCCAACGGTACCGGCTCCCTATCCCAATACGGGGCTGTCGCGAGCTCCGGCGCACGGGTCGGGCCCCGAGGGATATTCTGAACGTTGCCCACTGTCAGGAATCTGGGCGGCGTGTCCCGCGGTGTCTTGGCCTTGGGCGCTGCCTTACAGCAACAACCCGGCGCTACCTCAGCCGAGGTGTGGGGGATGGGCCTAGGGGCTTTCCGCTGCTGGGCCTTCGGCTCGGAGCGGGTCATCGGCTCCGGCTCGGGGGACTTTTCAGGGGATGCCTCCGGTTCAACCTTCGGGACTTTCCACGGTAACACCTCCGGTCGACTACGGGCTCCGGCTACAGGTCGGCCCGCCTGGGCGGGGACGCTGGGTATTGCTACCGGTTGCAGTGGTAGCAGGCCTAATGGTGGGGTCACGGCCTCCGGAACGGGTGGCAAAGGAGGCAGTGGGGGGAGAGGGCTTGGACCGGGTCCCGCAGCCGCGATGACCGGCCCTTCCAGGGCATCGGGGCGTGGGTCACTCACCCTCTCTTTCTCCGCTTCCTCCTCGCGTCTCCGCACGGCTGCTATAACGTCCGCCATGTCGGTCTCCCACTCCTCCATGAGGAGCTGCATCTTGACCTGCAGCCGTTGGTAGAGCTGCGCGGTCCGGATCTCCACCCACGCCGCGGTTCCAGGCGCGGGGGCTACGGTGTCGCGGGACGGCATCCACATGGTGACTTCTTCCAGGAACAGTATGTCTGCAGAGTCCTGGCGTCCCTGCTTTTATAGCTGCGGTTACATGCAGCCAGTCGCCATCGCGTCCCCCTTAGCTTCTCTCCAGCCACTCCCCTTTTGGGGCGGGGTTTTGGCCTTCGTGCCTCTACTGCTCGAGAAGACGCTCGAGCGGGGACTTTTCGCGACAAAGATGGCGGCTTCTGAAATTTTTCAGCCGGATACCTCCGGCGGTAACAAGGCGCACCTCTACCAAACGGCAGAGCGGTAGGATCCTGTTTGTGACGCCAAGTTGTCGCGGGCGGGGAGGAGGGTGTCAGCACAGCGCTCACCCCTCTGCTCGGTTCCGGCGGCTGCTGCTCAGTGGTGGCTCGAGCTGTGGGCCGGATCCCGGGGGTTCTCGAGTGGCGCTCCTCGCCCGTGAGTGAAAGGAGATTTGGGTGTTGGGAGAATCTACGTCCCCTTCACTGATGGATTTGGCAACTTATGGCGACTCCTAGCCTTGCCGGGGTCCGAGAGGCCCCTGCCCTGGTGCTGACTGTCCTTTGTACGCTGCTCCAGACCGCCGGGTCACCACCCGTCCGCGGTCCTTCCAGGAACTCCCGAACAGTCACCCCTCCAGACAGTCACCGTCGTCTGCTGACCTTGCTGTCACGATCCGGGCACACAGTCGGACCGACTTCAGGCTTTACAACTGTCACTTTTCTGTCCTCCTTTGCCACTTCACTTTGCTTCCTTTCACTTTCACTGCCCTAGCTTATCTTAGCTGTTTCCTCGTTTCCGTCCCTAGCTGGACTCTGTACTCAAGCTCTTCCCTGAGCTAACTTCACTTTCAACTCTCACACTCATCTGCCTGGTTTTCCCGCCTCCAGAGCTGTGTACTCCTCGGTGGGCGGAGCCAACCGCCTGACCCACCCCATGGTGTGAACATCAGCCTCTGGAGGAAGGCAACAAGGATTTTGTGGTTAGCTGATGTGCCTAACTGGGGTGCAGGGTGTGGTGGTGTAATGACCTGTGACCCCTGGCTTGCCCAGGGCATCACATATCCACCCACAGTCAAACATGAAGAATAATGGCCCCCACAGTCTAATGCACAGTATAGTGGTCCATAAAGTTTTAATAAAGTAGGGGACAATTATACTGACACCCATAAAATCAAAAGGTCCCCAAAGCCCCTGATGCATTATGAAGGTCAAATCAACCTCCCAATCAGTATGTCCCATCCCAGCCCTATTTACAGCATGATGCTTCATGGCGCCTCCACCCACAAAGGCCGCAATACACAGAAAACCCAGAGGTGCTTGACTACAAACCTGAGTCTGGTCTTCTCCGGAGCCCCTAATAGTAGATGTGTTGCACTGCAGGTATTGCTCTAAGTGCCACTCGGGAAGACTGCTGTTGCATCAGCTGGCCCCAGGGGTACAGGAGCAACAGTCTTTGGTATTGGGTTGTGGCAGCAGCTGGTGTAGACATTCCAGTCGAGATGGATGGATGGACGGATGGATGGATGGCAGCAACTGGTGATGATACTTCAAGGTAGCAGGTATCGTGATAGCTGACCCTTGTGGCGGCTTGTAGCAGCAATAGGTAGGGATACGGCAGAAGTACACTGTAATGCAAACAGATATAAGCAACTGAACTAGCACTATGTATAAGCGACAGCAGTACTATGCTAGTGAACCTGACTACAGCAATAAGTCTAAAGGGTGCTTTACATGCTGCGACATCGCTAGCGATTGCTAGCGATGTCGAGCGCGATAGCACCCGACCCCGTCGTTCGTGCAACATTTGGTGATCACTGCCATAGCGGACATTATGGCTACGGCAGCGTCACACGCACATACCTTGTCAGTGACGTCGCTGTGACCGCCAAACAATCCCTCCCTCAAGGGAGAGGTGCGTTAAGCATCATAGCGATGTCACTGCGGCATCACTTAGCGGCCACCAATAGAAGCGGAGGGGTGGAGATGAGCGGGACAACATCCCGCCCACCTCCTTCCTTCCGCATTGCCGGTGGATGCAGGTAAGGAGATGTTCCTCGTTCCTGCGGTGTCACTCATAGCGATGTGTAATGCCGCAGGAACGATGAACAACATCGTACCTGTGGCAGCGATATTAAGAAAAATAGCGATGTGTCAACGATCACCGTTTTTAAACGATTTTGCGATCATTGATCATCGCTCCTTGGTGTCACACGCTGCGATGTCGCTATCGGCGCCGGATGTGACCCCGACGATATATCGGTAGCGATGTCGCAATGTGCAAAGCACCCTTAAGTCTAACTCATTGCCCAGGCAACTCTCAAAGGGCAGAGTTGCCTTAAATACCTGCAGCATCCTGACCTGGGAGGCACATTTGGGTTAGGACACTGGCCCTTAAAGAAAGGGGGCGTGACCATGGGCAGAGGCCTGCAGCCTGTTAGGAGTACAGACGATCTGTGAGTCTACAGCATGAGACGGGGATGAGATTCCCGGACAGATGAAGGAAACAACCTCTCTGCTGGGGGGGGGGGCAGGAGCGTGTGAGGATGCTGGCTTGAGTGTTACAATGATCAGTCCAAATTCAAAGCCCAAAGTAGAGGAAGATCAGATGAAAGATCATCAGAAAAAAACCATGTAGAAACACAATTAATTATGTAACTGGCAGTGAGATGACTGCTCATCAGAAAGTAACAATAAATGGCAATTATAAAGATGCTGTTTGCAGTTATTTGGACAAATGGGTGAGGTTATGAAGCAATGGACATCTTCTTTAAGGTATAACAGGAAGAGAAAATAAACGTTCAACAAAATGGACAAAGAAATTGCTACAAATATTGTGAAATGTGAAACTTAGCCCCATTGCATTGACAAACCTGACTGCTTCAACTGAAAGTGGTTTCATTTTTCAAAGAAACTAAATAATTATCTAGATTATTAAAGTATTTTGAGTCTTAAGGGCTAAGTAATTCTCCACTAAATGCAGGTATTCCAGACCTTAATACCTCTAATTAAGATTACTCGTCATTATTAGCTCTTAACTGCAGGCTAAATAAATATACTTTTATGTGACAAAAAAGTGTTAATTGAAAATCATCACATCTCTGCAAATTTCATTTGTCTTTGTTCTTTCTTTATGGCTACCGTTAACTTGTTTTAGATTAAAAATCTTATTGGGGGTCTTTAAAATTAACTGAATTACAGGAAATGTTGCTGGAAGCTTCATTTAATGACAAGGTCACCAATGCTGTCAAAATCAAACAAAATGTCACACTTGAATGAGGCTGACAGGTCTGCATGTCCCAAGGATCCAGGTACAGAAAATTAAACAAGTGCTCCTCTGGTACAATTTCTCCCATGCCTGCTACAGCTGTATTCTCCAGTCACTCATTTGGGGTATTATAATCCCAAAGCATATGGAGTCTCCTGACACATTTCTATAACATGAATTCTACCGAGAATGTGGATAGCAAATGATGAACTGATGGAAAATGACTACTAAATCTTCACTCACGTTCAAAAAGGAATCAAATGTCTTCTAAAAGTTTGTGCCCCCATATATACCTTTTGCTATATCAGAGACACATTACAGTGCCTCTTACACTCTTGTTGATAGGAAAGTCAAAATGTAAGTTCAACTATGTTTGATATTAAGGACAATATGAAAAACAAAAGAGTTAAAATACATTTTATATATATATATATATATATATATATATATACAGTGTGTCCACCCATATCCTGTCCACCGCCAATAACTCGAGAGCGGCGGCAGCTATAAGTATAGTGGTGGTGTCTAGGTATAGTAAAATAGCCATGTGCTACGCAATGAAACCACCTATAGTGCCACCCGGTGGAAAACAACGGAGTTAGTATTTTTATCTCAAAAATGGAACAAGATACAGAAAAAAAGTGAATTACAAAGTTGTAGGGCATCATCAATTCAATACGAATCGACACCTTGCATACAGAAATGCTATGATTAGAACGTGTAAAACTCACAAGGCTGCGGACGTGAAGCGATACCTCATGGAGACCTTCCTACAAGCCATTGGGTATGGTGGCTGCGTAGAGCGGCCTCCATGCTCACCTGACCTGACCCCACTGGACTACTTTCTGTGAGGTCACATCAAACAGCAGGTGTATGCAACCCCTCGACCAACATTACAGGACCTACGACGATGTATCACAGATGCTTGTGCAAACGTGTCACCTACCATATTGCACAACGTGCAGCAAGATACAGTATGCGGTCCAGAGATCAGATGTGCATTGCAGCTGACAGTGGCCACTTTGAGTATCAAAGTTAAATGCGCGCCATATGCGTGCCCAGCATTCAATGTTTTGGGGGGGTCATGGGTTTCATATCATAGCATTTCTGTATGCAAGGTGTCGATTCGTATTGAATTGATGATGCCCTACAACTTTGTAATTCACTCTTTTTCTCCATCTTGTTCCATTTTTGAGATAAAAATGCTAACTCCGTTGTTTTCCACCAGGTAGCGCTATAGGTGGTTACATTGCATAGCGCATGAATATTTTACTATACCTAGACACAACATCTATGCTTACAGCTGCCGCCATTCTCAAGTTAATTGCGGTGGACAGGATATGGGTGGACACACTATATATACTGTATATGTATACAGTATATATACGCACCTGTCCACATTTGTAAAGGTGCTGCCAGTCCAGTTTGAAGTCAGGATAGAACCAGCGTGGGAAACCAGCAAGGGAACCCCTGTTTCATTCTGTTTTTTTCCTATTGTATAATGCATATAACAGGGAGTGGTGCTCTGTTTGCTGGATTTGCACCCCAGCTCCTGGCCGCTTCAATAGCATCCTTTGTGTTCACCAGCTGATCTTGTAGGTTTTTAAAACCCAGAAAAGATGCAGTGTAGTGTAGGACCCAGCAAAGGAGGGTGCCGTGAAGGGGCGCTGGGCTGGTATTACAATGGCCATTATAATATTCCAAATACCTCCATTTATGTTTTAAGGTAGAATTTATTTTGGTTTTTCACAGTGTGCAACTGGTCCCCTTTTTTGTCTGTATTTTCATACAGTATGTATATATACAGTTCTGTACACATATATATATATATATATATATATATATATATATATATATATATATATATATATATATAGTAGAGAAAAAAACCAGAATGAAACAGGGATTCCCTTGCTGGTTTCCCATGCTGGTGCTAACCTGACTTACTTCCCTCTGACCAGTGTCAGTGGGTGTTGGGGGACTCCATTTTGTGTACAGAAGAGGGAGGGAGCCAAAATGCAAGGTTAATCTTCCCAGTCCTGCATCATGTACATGATGCCGTGGGTGGTGGAGCAGTATTCAGTTTGTAGCTTTACTAACCAGCTTAGTAAACCTCTGAAGAAGCTTCTGATACCATCCCCAGTGATTTCATAGCAAGCATACCCATATTTTTTTTTATTCCTTATCTTCTTTATGGGTGAACAGTGAAATACTATTCACCCATAAAAGTGAAGGGAAGCAATATAAAGTTGCCGTTATGGGTTCCGAAAAAGCACATTACCAGTAAATAATTATGTATTTTTCACTCACCCATGAAACATTTACAGAAAATAAGAACTCAGAGAGGGACCTAAGCCAGCAGAATCCTTCTACCGAAGGTGCATCAGAAGAGGAAGACAAATACAACCTATAGTGTCTATAAAAAGTAGAGGTTGAGGACCATATCGCTGCCTTACAAATTTGTCTGAATGCTCCACCTAGGAAGTTGCAAAGCCTCTTGTAGAATTTGTTTTCAACTTATCCATAATAGCCTTCTTACCGGCCAAAGAAAAAGCCAAACTAATAGACACCTTAATCCATCATATAGTAACATTAATCCATCATATAGTAACCTTAGATGCCCTAAGCCCCTTCTTAAAACCCTGAAATTACAGTAACAATGACCTATCAACCCTCCAGTATTATCCAAAATAACAGATGCACGCAAGTCAAGGGGAGGGAAAAAAAATTAGGATGTAAATAGTGAATATTAAAATGTGTATATGCATTACTACCCAAAAAACATGATTTTTTTTCTTTATTTAGAAAAAAATGAGTTACTTTGCAAATAGAAATGGCCACATTTACTTGAGCCCAGTTACCAATTACACCTTGGCATGGTAATTGGGCTCATGTAAATTTTATTAATTTTATTTGCAAAATAAATATTTTTTTTTTAAAAGTCATGTTTTCTGGGCAGGTAAGATTTACATTTTAATGTTCACTATTTACATCCTTCAATTTTTTTTCGCTCCCTTTAGTGATTAGTAGACAGAGATAACTGGGACCAGCTGATTCTGGTGCTCTAGTTTTTAAAACCCGGCTCCGGGCTTGATTCCGGTCCTCATATAAGTCTATGGGGAGCAGAATCTGGCGATTTAAAATGGTGGTAGAAGGAATAGGGGAATAGGAGCAGGTGCGCTATACTTACCGGCATGGCTGAACGCTGCTTCCAGGCCATGCTTTTACTTCCGGGGATGTTAATTTACCTTCATTGCATATGCATTGCTTTCCCCACCCACTGGCGGATGTGATTGGTTGCAGTCAGACGTGCTCCCATACTGAGTGTCAGCGTGTCAGCTGACTTCTTCCAATCACAGACGCTAAGTGTATCTATTGTGGTATAAAAATAAATAAATAAAATATTTGGTGTAGAGTTCCCCCATATTTTGATTCCAGCACAGATAAAGCATACGGATACAGGCTACATCCCACAGCCATGTGCTTAACGTGGCGGTGTATTAAAATAGAAGGAACAGCATGTGGGTTTAAAAAAAAAGAAAACGAAAGAAAGAATTTTAAAAACTAGCATGCGGTCCCCCCAATTTTGATACCCAGCCAAGATAAAGGTCGACAGCTAAGGGCTGGTATTCTCAGGCTGGGGAGACCAATTCTTATTGGGCCGCTCCCCTGCTTAAAAATAGCAGCCTGCAGCCGCCTGGGATTGATGCATCCATTAGATGCTATAAGCCCAGCACTTTACGCGGCTCTTTCCAATTGCCCTGGTGCACTGGCAACTGGGGTAATATAAGGGGTCAATAATAACCCACAGTTGTCATTAGGCCCTAGATTAGTAATGGGGAGGGCCTATGAGACCACCATCACTAATCTGTAAGTGAAAGTAAATTAACACAAACTAAAAAATCCTTTATTTAAAATAAAATACAAAAAGCACCCTCTTTCACTACTTTATTAAACCCCAAACACTCATGCAGGTCTGAAGTAATCCACACGAGGTCCCATGGTGATTCAGCTCTACTACATCCCAGTCCTGACAAAGTGAGCGTCATAGAACATGGCAGGCCACGGCAAGTGCAGACAGAGCCACGTGATCAGAATAAACTCTGATGTTACAGCTCCAAGCCCTGCAGTAAGGCGTTTGTTGCGGCAGTGATGTCACAGGTTCACCCTGGGAGGTTCAGGCCGCTACTGAAGTGAGCTACATGATCAGCGATGACATCACTCAGGTGCTACTGTATAAGCCCAACACTTTATCTATCTCTTCCCGATTGCTCTGGTGCAGTGGCAATCAGGTAATATAAGGGGTTATTAACAACCCACAGCTGTCACTAAGTCCTAGATTAGTAATGTGGAGGGTCTATGAGACCCCCCCATCATGAATATGTAAGTGAAAGTAAATTAACACAAACAAGGAAAAAATGCTTTAATTGGAATAAAATACAAAAAACACCCTTTTTCACCACTTTAATAACCACAAAACACCCCTGCAGGTCCAACATAATTCACACGAGGTCCTATGACAATTCCAGTACTGCTACATCTGAATTCACACCGAGCAGCCATAGAACATGACTGCCCACTGTGAACTACAGGCAGAGAATGAATGAGCCATGCTATCATCGGTGACATCACTAAGGTTAGTTGCGGTCAGAGGACTGTTGGTGATTTAATTATACTCAGTGAACTCACCTGCATTTCCTGGAAGAAAAGCACTTTTTTTTGCCAAGAGATGCAGATTTGGTGCTGAAATTTTTCACTATATTCCTGCACTCATTCTACACCTCCTGGCAAGAAATTGTTTATCTACCACATCATACTTCATGTGGTTTTGATGCAAAAAGCCAGGAGGTGTAGATTGGGATCATGAATATGGTGTAAAAAATTTCATCACCAAATTTGCATGTTTTTGCCCACAAATGAAAAAAAAAGGTTTTTTTTCTGCCAGGAGGTGCAAATTTGGGGCTGAATCTGGTGCAGACATTTCAGCATCATATCTTTTCGGATTTAGCAGTCAATCTATGTTTTCTTAAGTGATGCACATGCCTAGTAGCTGGATGTTGAAGTGATGAGTTAAACTGTTTATAATCAGAAAGTCATCCAGATAAGGGACTATCAGAGTCTATTTTTCTTGCAGGAGAGCCGACCATTCTTCTATTGATTTTGTAAAAATGGCTACTGACAGAGGGAAGAGCTCTATATTGGAAGTGTCTGATCTTCCCCTGTAAAGTTAAGGCTACCCTGAGGAACTTCTGATATTCTGATATAATCAGCATGTATTGGCACATGATAGTACGCATCCTTCAGATCCAGGACCACAATGTATTAGCCTGGGAACACCATCTTTATTGTTGACCTCATAGACTCCATTTTGAAAGTCTGGACTGGTCTCATGTTTTTTCTTTACTATGCCCAAAAACTTCATATCCTGGATAGTTTTCTAGGTTTTCTCTTCAACTAAACCCATCGTAGAACTGAACACTTTAATCAACTTATCCCCTTTCTTCTCCACTCTGAGAGAAAAACAAGTTTGTTTAAAAGAAATGAGAGTCCTCAGTGGTTGATACCTTTTAATGGCTAACTGAAAAGATAGTAATAATAGCAAGCTTTCAAGATATATTTTACCACTCTGAGATAGGGATTTTAAGGAGTTCCTGACATCTGACCTTCTGAGTGACGTCTGCTCTTCAGACTCCTTATTTTGCTACTTGGTAGTGCATTTCTTTGGTCTTCCCTACCAATAAAATGACAAGAGAATACTGTCATGAAGATCACTTGCCCTCAAATGCTATCAAGGTACCAAACTAGGTTGGAAGCAGGTCCCCTCTGGAGACTGTGTCCTCAATTTCCTCCATTCCTCTATTCCATATTCAGTGTGCTCAAATTCAACCCTCAATTTGCTACCCATACTTTGTCTGTATACACTTCACCCCTTCAATCCCCATACTGTGTCAGTATACATTTCCCCCACCCTTCATCCCCATCCTGTGTACTAAAAATTCTTCTCATCATCTCCTAATTACAATAAATCTTCAGTGTTTTCAGCTCCATTGGAGCATAGACCACACCAAACTTCTGCTGCCTATGCTGCATGTTGGAGTGATATCAGCGGAGTGATCAGTTGACCTGATCATGCTACTAACGTCACCCCGAAGTATCAGTAGTCAGAGTTTCAATTGTACTTGACCCTGAAAGATGCTAGTACAATTGATCACTGGTAGCTGTTGCCTGCACCTTCTCTCTGATGGCTGTCAGCTTGACAGCTAGCTCAGAAAATGGCCAATTCCCACTACGGGAGGCAGCAATTTGAAGCCGCCCATGCAAACTCAGATTGCCATATCAGTCTGCCCGATGGTGAAACCCTGTGCCAAGGCAAATGCCCCGCCTGCCCCCACTGAGTGTGTATTTGTAGTGCCATCAGTGTATTCCCTGCAGCATGTTCCCCTTTAAAATTTAGTTTTCCAGCACTATTCCTACTAAAAGACACCAGTAGAGTGGCATACTGTATATGCAAACAATATTATTTTTCATGTGTTTGTAAAAAGAAAATATAAAATTTAATAGTTATATCCCATTAACTTACTAAATTGATATAGTCACCAGTAATCTAAGCAGCATAATGATCACATTATATCTTATTGTGCTGCCATAGTACTGGTGCTGCAATATCTGGCTGTGCTGCTGTATTACTGGTACTTATTATAGTATCAGTAATATAGTAGCACAATACCATCTTTTTTGCCTCCTGCTACTTCAAAAGGAGGGAAGATGTACAGGCACTTCACACTGCTAATCTTTTCTGAAATAACAATAACGGGGTTTCAGATGCTTTAACACCGATGACCCAGTGGCTTGCCCCTGATATGCACTATTAAGAGGAACTGGAGCTCATGCGAAAATACGTCTGAACACTTCTGAAACGATGATGAGCTACGAGAAGAATAGGCCAAAAATGTTATTGTCCCAGAAAAACCTCTTTATGTTGTTTTTTTTTATTTGAAAACTAAAAAGTTATTGGGCGTTTCATTTTTTCAGGTTAGGACCCCCTGATAAAAGGAGCACATATTTAGAAAATACTTCCTGTTAGTTTGACTCGTTATTATTGTATCTTCTTTTTTTTATGTTTTTCAATTTCAATCACAATTTTAATTTTTTTTTGGCAATCACCCAAAAAGTAAAAAATAAAGAAGATTTTTACTCATTAGTAAAGTTTGTATCATATCTACTATTTTTTTTACCCTCATTTTGGCAAATAGCAAGGAACATGGGTGGAGGCAGCCACCAGTTTACTTCTTGGTATTTTATATTGCTTTCACTAATTTTCATGTCTGAGCAAGTTCCTGATGTCTAGATGTAGGATGTGACATAGATAAGTGCACTGTTTGGAAATCAATGGGTGGGTGCAGATGTTACAGTCACACTGTGCCTGCTGTGTGTGCAAAAAACAAGCCAACATACACATTAAGGCCCCCTCCACACGTCAGTGATTCTGATGCGTATGTTGCTGTTTTTCTATGTACCAAAATCACAGATATAGAGCCGCTTTACACGCTGCAACATCGCTAGCATTTGCTGGCGATGTCAAGTGCGATAGCACCCGCCCCCGTTGTACGGCCGATATGTGGTGATCACTGCCGTAGCGAACATTATCGCTACGGCAGCGTCACACGCACATACCTGCTCTGCGACGTCGCTGTGACCGGCGAACTGCCTCCTTTCTAAGGGAGTGGTTCGTTCAGCGTCACGCGACGTCACAGCAGCGTCACTCATCCGTCAGCCAATAGAAAAGGAGGGGAGGAGATGAGCGGGACGTAACATCCTGCCCACCTTCTTCCTTATTGCCGGCGGCCACAGGTAAGGTGAGGTTCCTCGTTCCTGCGGTGTCACACATAGCGATGTGTGCTGCCGCAGGAACGAGGAACTACATCACTAGCTGCAGCAGCAACGATAATCGAGATTAGGGGGGCATGTCACCACCAATTAGCAATTTTGAACGTTTTTGCGAGGATTCAAAATCGCTCATAGGTGTCACACGCAACGACATCGCTAACGCGGCCAGATGTGCATCATAAATTCCGTGACCCCAACGACATCGCTTTAGTGAAGTCGCAGCATGTAAAGCACCCCTTACACAAACCTATTAAAAATCAATGGGTCTGCGCACACATCAGTGATTTTACACTGATGTGTTTCTGTGCGGCGTACACGCGTGTCTGTATGCTCCGCACGGAGACAAGTCCATTTTTTTCTGGCATCACTGATGTCCCACGGACCAAACTATGGTGCGATCCATGTAACACATACCAGAAAAAAAGTACATTTAAAATAAAAAGCTTTTTAAACTCACCCATTTCCAGTGATGCTGTCTTTGGCTGCTGCTATCTCCTGCTTCCAGGCTGGCTAATTATGCTCATGCATATTTACTGCACTGCAACCCGGAAGTAGTAGCAGCAGTGAGACAGCGGCGGACGGACACAGCATAGTGGGAGATATCAGCACCATGGACAGCAGTGGCATGGACAGGTGAGTATAAGTGCCTGATCTCCATGTATAATCACAGATAGCACACATAGATCACATGTGTGTCAAAATCACAACACATGGAGGGACATACGTACCTTTAACACATCAGTGAAAAACGTGTGTGTTTTTCACTGACATGTGAAAGAGGCCTTACACAGTTGTAACAGTGAATATAGCTAAAAAAAATCCTGCTTTTATCTGAAGTCACTTTGAAAATTGCATCATACTACATGTTGTGGGGTTTACAGACACATTGTATTTGTAATAAAGAGGCAAAAGGTTGGATAACAAAGTGGAAAAGTCTCACCAAAATGCAATATATACCTAATCTTACTAGTGCTTGACCAACAGCTATTAAAACTGTATGATGAGCTTTAGCCTGGGGTATGAGTGAAAACCAGGTAGATGTACATAAAGGCCCCCGCATAACACCTATCCCACAAAAGGGTTAAACCAGCCGACCTGAAACCCTAGTCACCCCCCTCAGGGAAGGACTAACACACCAGTGGGCGGGACCAGGCGGTTAGGAAATGTCCACCTAGGGGTCTGGAGAGCCTGAGGCAGGAAAGCAGTTAGTGATTAGTAGAGGGAGTTCAGTGAAGGGAGCTCAGGCAGTCGAGGCCTGTAGCTCGAGCTGACAGGTGCCAGGGTCGGAGCCCTGACACCTTGGCTAAGTGGAAGATGGTAGCCAGAGTCTGTAGGAGATAGGAAGACGGCAGCCGGAGATCCGAGGTGGACCTGGACAGGGTTGGAGCCCACCTTTACCGACATCGGAGAACCGACCCGGAAACCGTGTGCACAGAGGGGGTACTTGGACTCTGAAGCCAGGACCGGCACCAATGGCCTGGCTAATTAACCAATTGAGGGCAGGATTTTAGGTCCTGTCCCAACCTAAATCCCGAAAAGTAGACAACCACCCACCGAGAGGGATAGGGCAACCGCCAGGGCCCGTAGATCCCAAGGGTCAGCGTCAAACGGGCACAGCTCCCAACCAAAGGACCGGGAGCAGACTCCCGTGTTCCACACTGGGAAGTCCTACCTGCAACACACAGAGTGCAGAGGATACAGACTTTGACTACTAACCCGGGTGTGGGATCAGACACACCTGTCTGCGGCAGCCGGCCACCATTCCTTTGGTTTACCATAGGACTTGTGTGCTTTATTCAACCGTGAGTAACATCCCCGGCCTGGCAAGGTGCGCTGGCCCCTGCAATCACCATCCTCAGCATAGAGACACTGGGCCCTGGGACATCCATCCCTACCCACGGAGGGGTTAACATCCAGCTGCCAGCCCGACGTCCCCGGAGCCCCGCAACGGCAGCGGTGGTGCTACATCTCACCACACACCGTGGGTGGCGTTACAGACATCCTACAAACAATCCCGTATAAATATGTCCCCCTTTTATTCGGAGTTTCCGTGTGACCCCCTCGAGCCATACCATAGATCCAGATCCGAGCAGCACTGGCTGATGGCACAGGGGTGGTACATGAGCACAACTAATACTTAAGAGGGCAGCATGCACTTTTAACTCCTTCACTCCATGGCCATTTTCAATTTTTTTGCGCTTTAGTTGTTTTACCTTTCCTTTTTCCTTCCCTTCATCGGAAAAGCCATACCTTTTTTATTTTTCCATCAATACAACCCTGAGAGGGCTTGTTTTTTGCTGGACAAGTTGTACTTTTGACAGACAACAGTCATGTAACCATATAGTGTACTGGAAACTGCAAAATAAATTCCAAGTGCGGTGAAATTTTGTAAAATAAAAGTGCAATTCCACAATTTTTTTTTTTGTGGGTTTTTTTTTATTTTCCATGTTCACTATATGGTAAAACTGACCTGGCAGTATGATTCCCCAGGACAGTATGTAGACTGTAGATAACAAACAGGTATAGTTTTTTTTTATTTAAGTAGTGAAAAAATGCTGAAGTTTGTAAGAAAAAAAAAAATCTTTCGGTACCATTTTCTGAGAACCATAATATTTTTGTTTTTTGGGATCTGAAGCTAAGGGATAGCTTATTTTTTACGCCATGAGATTACATTTTTACTGATACTAATTTTGAGTAGATATAATGCTTTGATCACCTCTTTTGCATTTTATAGCAATATTGCGGCCGCCAAATAAATGGATTTTTTTTATTTTCATTGTTTTTTCATTACCTGTTTACAGATTGAATTAAATTATTTTATATTTTGATAGATTGGACATTTGTGAACACTTAGATACCAAATATTTATATTTTATGTTTTTAATTGTTTTATTTTCTGTAGCGCAAGAGGGAGTGATTTCAACTTTTATGGGGGTTTTTTATATTTTTAACCCCTTCATGACCCTTGACGGATCTATCTGTCATGGAGCGTGTGACGTTAATCCCCGCCCCCTGTTGTGGGCAGGTTGTGGCGATCCGCGCACATATCAGCTGTTTTCAACAGCTGACATGTGTGCATGCATGTTACGAGTGGAATCGCTTCCACTCGCAACATTTAACCCCTTACATCTCGCTAAAAAAGTCTGGCAGCGAGATGTATATGCGCGCGGCCATGATTTTCACTTACCGCCACCCCCACCGGAAGTCACGTGCGTGATTACGTGACTTTCGGTGGTTGCCATGGTAGCACAGGGTCATGTGATGACGCCTGTAGCTATGACGAGTCACTTTCGGTTTCACTCGGCCCGGAGCCAAATGAATCAGGAAGTGATCATATCTGTTGTTTACAGCTGTATAGCTGTGATCAGCAGATAGGGCAGAGCGATCGGATTGCTGATCGCTATAGCCCCCTAGGGGGACTAGTAAAATAAAAAAAAAAAATAAAGTAAA
Organism: Anomaloglossus baeobatrachus; assembly: GCF_048569485.1. NCBI lineage: Eukaryota > Metazoa > Chordata > Amphibia > Anura > Aromobatidae > Anomaloglossus > Anomaloglossus baeobatrachus. The sequence continues at coordinate 105,489,868 of NC_134355.1, read as the reverse complement.
AAAAATTTTAAAAAATAAAAAAAAACAAACCTAAAAGTTCAAATCACCCCCCTTTCACCCAATTGAAAATTAAAAGGGTTAAAAATAAATAAATATACACATATTTGGTATTGCCGCGTTCAAAAATGCCTGATCTATCAAAATATAAAATCAATTAATCTGATTGGTAAATGGCGTAGTGGCAAAAAAAATTCCAAATGCCAAAATTACGTTTTTTGGTCGCCGCACGTTTTACGCAAGTTTTACGCATCTGCGCAAAAATGGTACCATTAAAAATGTTAGCTCGAGACGCAAAAAATAAGCCATCACTGAGCCATAGATCACAAAAAATGAGAACGCTACGGGTTTCAGAAAATGGCGCAAAACGTACGCCACCTTTATTGGACAAGCTTGTAATTTTTTTTTTAACCCCTTAGATACAAGTAAACCTATACATGTTTACATCACAACAACACATCAGTTTTACCATATAGTGAACACGGTGAATAAAACATCCCACAAACTATTGTGCGATCACACTTTTTTTGCCGTTTTTCCACACTTTGAATTTTTTTGCTGTTTTACAGTATACTGTATGGTAAAACGTATGGTTTCATTTAAAAGTACAACTTGTCCCGCAAAAAACAAGCCCTCATATGGCAAGATTGACGGAAAAATAAAAATGTTACGGCTCTTGGAAGAAGGGGAGCAAAAAAAAACAAAAACGCAAAAACGGAAAGTGCCCGGGGGCTGAAGGGGTTAAAGGTAATCTGTGTTTTTGCCAACTAATCTAAGAGCAGCATAATGTAGAGACAGAGATCCTGATTCCAGCAATGTGTCACTTACCGAGCTGCTTAGTGTAGTTTTGATAAAATCACTGTTTAATCCGCAGTAGATTATCATTACAGGACTACTTGGCATGCTGCAGGTAGTCCAGCATATTCATGAGCTCTGTATAACTGTTAGATCTGCAGCAGAGAAAACATCAATTTTACCAAAATGACAGCAAACAGCTCAGTAAGTGACAGATCACTGGAAATCAGGGTCTCTGTCTCTACATTATACTGCTCTCAGACGGGGGAGCAAAAACCTGGTCACAGATTCCCTTTAAAACCTTTTTTAATTTTATATTGTTTTTACAAGTCTTCTTAAGGGACTTGAAGCTGTGATCATCCCATCACTTATCTATATAGAGCAGTGCACTTTCTCTGCTCTTTATAGCAGGAATCACGATCTCCTATGAATGCTGGCTAGTAGCAGGTATTCCCAGGAAGATCATAATGATAGATACAGGGGTCATCAGCTGACCCCTGGCTGTCATGACAATCCATCGATGCTCCTCAAACATGTCACAGAAGCGTCAATAGGATCAGAGGAAGACGCACCCCCCGCCGGTACATGTTAAATTCTGTTATCAGAGATTAACAGCGGAATTTAGTTGGTTAACAGCCACAGATAGATCTCCGATTCAGCCGCAGCTATTAGGGGCACAAGACGGGCCAGGGACATGACATATGTCATGAAGGGTTTAATAAGTAACTCACTCTCCCAGTGCAGACAGACACATGAGCAGTAATCAATAGAGGAAAAAGGAAAAAACGGGCACAGCTTCCAGCCGGCAATTAATGCAAAGTATCACCTGTCTCAATAGACGGGAAAACTTGTTTGCTAGTGTGGAACTTCCACGAGGGGTGCACCTCACAGAAGAACTGAGAAGCGGTACACCACAAAAAAAAGAACGGAGGGTACTCACCATGTGAAGGCAGAAATCTTGTATTTATTTTTTACATGGAGCAGGCATAAAAAGATGGAGGGGAGAGGGACCGACCACACACGGACGACAGCTGTTTCGCACCCTCAACTGGCGCTTTGACATGTAAAAAATAAATACAAGATTTTTGCCTTCAAGTGGCGAGTGGCCTCCATTCTTATTTTTTTGTGGGAGACACATGAGCAATGTCAGTGAGTTATCAACATTGCTGCCCGGTTTGCCTCCATCCCAACCTTCATTGACAGGGGTTTTAGAGATTGGGGAATTCAATTTAAATGGTTCTTTAAGAAATGTGATAAAATAAATAAAACACTTTTAAATATTTAACTTTTTATTAAATCCTTTATTCAGCAAAAATGTATACATTACATAATTCACTCTGTCTGGATTTTAAAGATGGTAATTGTTATGTATCAATGTGCAGCCTATCCTATATTTTAGAGAACACAAAGTAGCATCAGTAATACAGGTTTCCACCCTGCAGTGCACTAAAATTGTCAGGCTGACTGAGACGGATGTTCAGTCTCAGTCAGCTAAAGGACGTTTATCTCGTTTTTTTCACTCCGGTCACTGTCCTCTCAGGTTCACAGAACAGCGGAATGTAAAGGGTGCTTTACACGCTGCGACATCGCTAGCATTTGCTAGCGATTTCGAGCATGATAGCACCTGCCCCGTCGTACGTTCGATATGTGGTGATCGCTGTCGTAGCAAACATTATCGCTATGGCAGCGTCCCAAGCACATACCTTGTCAGCGACGCCGCTGTGACCGCCGAACATTCCCTCCCTCAAGGGGGAGGTGCGTTCGGCGTCATAGCGACGTCACTGCGGCGTCACTAAGTGGCCGGCCAATAGAAGCAGAGGGGCGGAGAGGAGCGGGACGTAACCTCCCGCCCACCTCCTTCCTTTCGCATTGCCAGTGGACGTAGATAAGGAGATGTTCGTCGTTCCTCCGGTGTCACACCTAGAGATGTGTGATGCAGCAGAAATGAGGAACAACATCGCTAGTGCCAAATAACGATATTTGGTTTTAGAACGACCTCTCCAAAACCAACGATTTATACCATGTTTGCGATTGTTGAAGGTCGCTCGTACGTGTCACATGCTGCGATGTCGCTAACGGCGCTGGATGTGCGTCACAAACACCGTGACCCCGACGATATATTGTTAATGATGTCGCAGCGTGTAAAGCCCCCTTAAGTCCAGGATGCCAGACTGAATGCTGCTCTGAACAGGCATATGTCTCAAGCAAATGTTCTTCATGCAGCTCGTCCTACTGCGTGTCCTCTGAAATGAAGGATGCGCTGCAAACTGAGATAGATGGCAGTTGCCATTTGTACAGTTAGGTCCAGAAATATTTGGACAGTGACACAAGTTTTGTTATTTTAGCTGTTTACAAAAACATGTTCAGAAATACAATTATATATATAATATGGGCTGAAAGTGCACTCTCCCAGCTGCAATATGAGAGTTTTCACATCCAAATCGGAGAAAGGGTTTAGGAATCATAGCTCTGTAATGCATAGCCTCCTCTTTTTCAAGGGACCAAAAGTAATTGGACAAGGGACTCTAAGGGCTGCAATTAACTCTGAAGGCATCTCCCTCGTTAACCTGTAATCAATGAAGTAGTTAAAAGGTCTGGGGTTGATTACAGGTGTGTGGTTTTGCATTTGGAAGTTGTTGCTGTGACCAGACAACATGCGGTCTAAGGAACTCTCAATTGAGGTGAAGCAGAACATCCTGAGGCTGAAAAAAAAGAAAAAAATCCATCAGAGACATAGCAGACATGCTTGGAGTAGCAAAATCAACAGTCGGGTACATTCTGAGAAAAAAGGAATTGACTGGTGAGCTTGGGAACTCAAAAAGGCCTGGGCGTCCACGGATGACAACAGTGGTGGATGATCGCCGCATACTTTCTTTGGTGAAGAAGAACCCGTTCACAACATCAACTGAAGTCCAGAACACTCTCAGTGAAGTAGGTGTATCTGTCTATAAGTCAACAGTAAAGAGAAGACTCCATGAAAGTAAATACAAAGGGTTCACATCTAGATGCAAACCATTCATCAATTCCAAAAATAGACAGGCCAGAGTTAAATTTGCTGAAAAACACCTCATGAAGCCAGCTCAGTTCTGGAAAAGTATTCTATGGACAGATGAGACAAAGATCAACCTGTACCAGAATGATGGGAAGAAAAAAGTTTGGAGAAGAAAGGGAACGGCACATGATCCAAGGCACACCACATCCTCTGTAAAACATGGTGGAGGCAACGTGATGGCATGGGCATGTATGGCTTTCAATGGCACTGGGTCACTTGTGTTTATTGATGACATAACAGCAGACAAGAGTATCCGGATGAATTCTGAAGTGTACCGGGATATACTTTCAGCCCAGATTCAGCCAAATGCCGCAAAGTTGATCGGACGGCGCTTCACAGTACAGATGGACAATGACCCCAAGCATACAGCCAAAGCTACCCAGGAGTTCATGAGTGCAAAAAAGTGGAACATTCTGCAATGGCCAAGTCAATCACCAGATCTTAACCCAATTGAGCATGCATTTCACTTGCTCAAATCCAGACTTAAGACGGAAAGACCAACAAACAAGCAAGACCTGAAGGCTGCGGCTGTAAAGGCCTGGCAAAGCATTAAGAAGGAGGAAACCCAGCGTTTGGTGATGTCCATGGGTTCCAGACTTAAGGCAGTGATTGCCTCCAAAGGATTCGCAACAAAATATTGAAAATAAAAATATTTTGTTTGGGTTTGGTTTATTTGTCCAATTACTTTTGACCTCCTAAAATGTGGAGTGTTTGTAAAGAAATGTGTACAATTCCTACAATTTCTATCAGATATTTTTGTTCAAACCTTCAAATTAAACGTTACAATCTGCACTTGAATTCTGTTGTAGAGGTTTCATTTCAAATCCAATGTGGTGGCATGCAGAGCCCAACTCGCGAAAATTGTGTCACTGTCCAAATATTTCTGGACCTATCTGTACATTCCTGACACAGTGCACTAGATAGCACATACTTTTTGCTACATAAAGGTGTTTAGAAAAAAAAATAATGTATTTTAATGTTTATTTACTTTACTTATTTATTTTATATCAATTCTCGGCGAAAGGATAGAAAACTTTAATAAACAGCAGCAATTTTTTTGTCTCTGCTTTGCTTTTCTCAGTTCTGACTCTAAGCAGAAGCCTTCTGTAAGAATAATCAGTGGCACAGTAAAGTGTTGTGTGAGGATATTGTGACGCCATGGCAAACCAAGTTGTCACAGAGCCTGCACAAATCCAAAAAAGTGCAGGCCATTCTCCTCCCTGGCACTAACACAGTCTTCACACAGATATACACCAGCCAATCAGGCCCTACTCACCCCCTCCCCAGGAAAATGGGAGGGATCAAGAAGAGCTTAGGAAGTAACAGAAAAGAGTTTAGTCGCAGTTTGAGCTGTAGTCAGTGGAGAGCTGACAGGAGGGAGTTGGAGCTACCTGGAGAGGTTGGTAGTTGGGGTTGTAGCCCTGGACTACCGGACTAGGGGGCAGTGAGGGCCAGAGGCACAGAGATCCAGTTGCGGGGAACCTAAGGCCGACCGGGGCAGGGTTGTGGCCCGCCGGTGCCGAGAGAGGGGATCCGGTCCGGAGGCCGTTTAAGCGGGCAAAAATGAGACAGACAGAGAGTGCGGAAGAAAGGGCCCCTGGCTGTATATCTGGGTGTGGGACCCGAAGACACCTGCCAAAGGTGACCGGCCATTGGCAATTTAGTTTAAAATACAGACTGTGTGTGGTTACTGACCGTCCAAATCATCATCAGCTCATCCTGCACAACAACAACCGAACTGTGAGTTTCCTGCTCCCTGAAACCTCTCACAATAACCTGGGCCCCGGGACTACACCTCCCCTACCCGTGGAGGGGATCCCACCTTGCTGCCCCACTCCATCAGCCCCAGGCACCCACATACAAGCAGCAGCGGTGTCACCATCCCTCACCGCAACCCATGGGTGGCGTCACTGACAAAGACTCTATCCCCTGTAAATAACCCCTTTTCACTCATGGGCGATGGACGGCTGTGCGAGCCCCGGATCTGGCTGCTACTTGAGCCACAGCCACCGCCCTGATTCGAGTGACTCGAGTGCCTCCCCGGTTGTGATCTGTCCCCCGCCTGCGACACTATAATAAGGCCAGAAGTAGAACACAGCTCCTAGCTCTGTGGTGGGAAAGGTTTTCCAAACACAGCAAACTATAAAAGTAAGGATGTCGCCCAGATAATGGCCATTAGTCTGGATTCTTAAAAGAAGCCTCTTGATCTTTTAAGCCCGCTTTACATGCTACCATATATCTTACGATGTGTCGGCGGGGTCACGTCGTAAGTGACGCACATCCGGCATCGTAAGGTACATTGTAGTGTGTGACAGGTACGTGCGATTGCGATTGAACGTTAAAACGTTCATCGCATGCACGCCGTTCAATTTCTAAAAATTGAACGTCAGATTGTTCATCGTACCCGGGGTAGCACACATCGCTGTATGTTACACCCCGGGAACGATGAACAGATCTTACCTGCGTCCTGCGGCTCCCGGCCAGCAATGTGGAAGGAAGGAGGTGGGCAGGATGTTTACGTCCCGCTCATCTCCGCCCCTCCGCTTCTATTGGCCGGCTGCCGTTGTGACGTCGATGTGACGCCGAACGTCCTTCCTACTCCAGGAAGTGGACGTTCGCCGCCCACATTGAGGTCGTATGGATGGGTAAATACATGTGACGGGGGTTAATCGTTTGTGCGGCACATTCAACAAATTGAACTTGCCGCACATACGATGGGGGCGGGTACGATCGCATACGATATCGTGTGCGAAATCATAACATGTAAAGCAGGCTTTAGTGTTAGCTGCATTCCAAAGTATAAAGATTTTGCCTGGAATTTGTCTAAAATTTGCACAAAAATTGAGTTTCATGCACAACAATGTAAAATCAACATTGCTGTGCACATGTTCTGACTTTTGTTGCTACTTTTAACTGTTTCAGAGTTTGAAAACTGTGAGATGGTTAAATAAAGCAACATGATTACTCTTCATTCTAGGATTTGCTGCTACTATATTAATGCAAGACAACCACAGAACATCAACAGATGACTTTTCTAATCCAGAAGTTGGAACGGTTTTGGTGGCACAAGGGGAACCAATACTAATGTCACGGCCCTGACTTACAGTGCGGCTCCTGTGCCGGAGACGTTTGTTGTGTACTCCCGCAGAGCCTATAGCTGTATTTGTGCCATGTCTTGCGTGCTGTATTCATGTTATTCTTTGCCATGTGGTGGCCTGTTCTCTGCACTTAGTCGTTTGCCGGTTGTGGGAGAGGCTTACTCTCACGCACTGCTTCCGGGTAATTCCTCTGCTTTATCTAGGAGTGTTTGCACCCACAGCAGTACCAGTCATATTCTCTGGTTAGTTGTGGCAAGCACCTGGCTCCTGGTTTTTCAGCGATTTGGTCTTGGTACTTGACCTCGGACTGAACTCTGACTCGTCTCTGCCTTCTCTCTCCTGACTTTTTCATTTCCGTCTGACTCCCAACTTTGGCTTCCCTCCTGACTTTTATGTACCCTCCTGGTTACTTGATCCCTAGCTTGTTTTACGACCTCGCTCCTGTCTGCTCCCTGAGTCTCGTCGCGTCTTCTCGGTTCTGACTTCCCTCCATCTCTTGTGTCCTCAGTGTCATCTAACTTACTACCTGTTACTGCACCACTCAGTGACCAGTTCCTCACTCCTCTGTTCGAGGAACATAACTAAATTTGCATGGAATAATCTTCTATCAATGTACAGATCTCTACCTTTATATGTTAATCCCAGGGCCTGCAGTTAGAGAAGTTTTTTATTTTTAGAACTGATCCTTCATGAATGTGGTGTATTTATACAGATTCCTATGGCTGAGATGAATTTAAGACATGTCTATACACATCTACATACACATATGAACAACTGTAAATGTGCCTTCAGTACTTGCAACGAGAACATTGTCAAACATCATGAATATAAAGCAGAGTCTAATTCTTTTGTCAAGCTTTCCATGTTGACAGTTAGAGAAGAAGGTTAATGAGTTCCAAGACCCAAACTGTTTTACAGTGTTAATGAGGTCACATACTTACAGTAAGTACACCAATTTTAAATTAATCCCAGGTTTAAATGTCTCAATTAAATGTATCACTTTTGGCAACCAGTTATGTTTGAATAGCATTTCAGAGGCAAAAATAACTAAACTCTCTACTTTTTGATATCCATTTATTAGTATTATATAGTATTTTTTTACATTTTGCACTGCTAGTACTCTGGACACTGTAAAAATGATTAATCGATAACTACAATAGAAATTACTTACAGAAAAAAAGGACGCTTGCAAGCTTCGGCTTTTTGTATAGGTTATTTTGTTTCACTTACACCATCTACGAACAACCATGTGTCCTGAAATCTTGACAATATTAAGGGTCATGCTGCATCTGATTATGTTTATGCGCTTTCCATTTTTTTCGCCATTCTTCTTCCGAGAGACATACTTTTTTTTATTTTTCAGTCAATATGGTCATGTGAGGGCTCAAGTTTTGTGGAATGAGCTGTATTTTTAAATGAAGCCATGAGTTTTACCATATATGGTACTGGAAAATAGCAAACTAATTCCAAATGTGGAAAAATTGCAAAGAAAGTGCAATTGCACTATTGTTTTTAGTTACATAGTTACTTAGGTTGAAAAAAGACCTAGGTCCATCTAGTTCAACCTTCGTCCACCAATTCTACATTTTGACCCTAAGTCACTTATAACCAACAATGTTTTGTGTACTGAGGAAATCATCCAGCCCTTTTTTAAATCTGATATAGTATCTGCCATTACTACCTCTTGTGGTAGGGCATTTCAGTCTGACTGCTCTAACTGTAAAGAACCCTTTCCTATTTAGCTGCCGGAATCACCTTTCTTCCACTCGCAGTGAGTGCCCCCTGGTCCTTAGTATTGTCTTTGGAAGAAATAAGTCATGTGCCAGTCCTTTATATTGACCACACATGTATTTTTTCTTATAAATGAGATCTCCTATGAGACATCTTTTTTTAAGCTAAACATATCTAACTTTTTCAACCTGTCATCATATGGGAGGTCCATTCCTTGTAGTAGTCTAGTTACCCACCTTTGAACTGACTCTAACTTCTGAATGTCCGTTTTAAAATGTGGAGCCCAAAACTGGATCCCATATTCCAGATGTGGCCTTACAAGTGATTTATAGAGGGGTAACAATATGTTGGGATTACGGGATCTAATCTCTCTTTTTATACACCCTAAAATCTTGTTTGCTTTAGCAGCTGCTGCTTAACATTGAGTGCTGCTGCTCAGCTTATTTGTAATGAGAATACCCAAGTCCTTCTCCTGTTCTGTAGTCCCGAGTTTACTTCCATTTAATGTATACGTAGCTATAGGATTACTCCATCCTAGTTGCATTACTTTACATTTATCAACATTAAATCTCATTTGCCAAGTATCTACCCATTCTGACATCTTATCCAGATCTTTTTGTAATATTGTACTATCAAGGTCAGTTTTTAATATCCTACATAGTTTGGTGTCATCAGCAAAGACTGACATTTTACTATCAATCCCATCCACAAGGTCATTAATAAAGAGATTAAAAAGAATCGGTCCTAGCACAGATCCCAGCGGCACCCCACTGCTGACTATAGCCCATTTAGAGACTGTACTACTCTTTGTTTCCTATCTTTTAGCCAACTCCTTACCCAGTTGCATATAGTTTCCCCTAATCCTTGCTTCTGGAGCTTTATTGTAAGGCTATTATGTGGTACAGTATCAAATGCCTTTGCAAAGTCCAAATAAATCACATCAGTTGCATTACCAATTTCCAGGTTTGCACTTACCCCCTCATAGAACCCAACAGATTGGTTAGACATGACTTATCTTTCATGAATCCATGCTGCCTGTCAGTTATATTATTTTCTGCAATATATTTTTGCATGCTATCCTTTAAAATGCCCTCAAAAATTTTACATACTACTGATGTCAGGCTTACTGGATGGTAGTTGCCTGGATCTACCCTCTTACCTTTCTTAAATATAGGTACCACATTAGCAATCCTCCAATCCTGAGGCACCAACCCTGTTACAAGCGAGTCTAAAAAGATGAGATACAGCGGTCTGTCGATTACGGAGCTCAATTCCCTCAATATTCGTGGATGAATACCATCTGGCCCGGGGGATTTGTCAATATTTTTTTGAGATATTTTATTCACAGTGTTAACTATACGGTAAAACTAATGTGTAATTGTGATGCTTCAGGTAGGTGCAAGTTCGTAGACACCAAACATGAATAGGTTTACTTTTATCTAAGGGGTTACAAAAATCAGAAGTTTGTCCGAATAAAGTGGTGTACGTTTTGCACCATTTTCTGCGACCCATAGCGTTCTCATTTTTTTGGGATCTATAGCTCAGTGACAGCTTATTTTTTGTGCCTCAAGCTGACGCTTTTAACTACCATTTTTGCGCAATTGTTACATTTTGATCACCTGTTATTGCATTTTGTGCAAAATTTGTGGGAACCAAAAAATCATATTTTGTTGTTTGGAATTTTTTTGCCGTACATCATTTGCCAATCACATTATTGCTTTTATATTTTGATAGATCGGGTGTTTCTTAACGCGGCGATACCAAATGTGTGTATATTGTTGATTTCCCTAACCCTTTAATTTTCATTGGGACAAATGGGGGATAATTTGAACTTTTAGGTTTCTTTAATTATTTTTTTAAATTTTTCGAAACTTTTTTTTTTTTTTTTTTTTACTAGTACCTTAGGGGGCTATAACGATCAGCAGTCTAATCGGTGATTCATTTCTACCGATCAGAGCTCCATCGCTGAGACCAGGAGACATGATCATCTCTTGTAACAGTCAGTTCTCGGCTGTTTTTTTACAAGACCTTAGTCAGGGGAGCACAGGAGTCATCACATGACCCTGTGCTACCATTACAACCACCGGATCCATGTGATCACATCACGTGACTTCCGGTGGATACCTGTGAGTAAAGTTAAAGCGCCATCGCGATTATAATGGCGCTGTCACATATTGACAGCTCCATTTAAGGGGCTAAAAGGCATGGGTGGAACCCGATTCCACTCGTGCTTAGCAGGCACACATCAGCTGTACAAATCAGCTGAGGTGTGCGCCGATCTCCCCCGACTGCCGACAGCAGCTTGGGGAGATTAACACTATGACCACTAGGACGTAACTTTACTGCCCGTGGTCGTTAAGGGGTTTTAATAGATTGATGTAAACGAAAGCAACCAGAAGTGTTCAGTTTTGTATCAGTTTTGTCTATTGTCTATGAAGTTGATGATCATTAAAAGACCAGACACACTATAGGATTGTTTATATTCATACATAAGGTGAAAATCAAGTTTTTTTCTTCTGAAAGCTGTTAAGTTAGTGTAGGGCTACTTTACACAAATGTAAAACAATGTGTTGTTCAGATATAACACTATCAACTCAATAGAAAGCATTTTCTAAAAAAACTAACATTGCTTACATACAGTATAAACATATAAAAAAGATACCCATTTCACATTTACTTTTTATTCTCTTCTCAGCAGAGGTTTGTTTCGGGTGATCCCTCTATACATACTTCTGAAAGAAAGCTGTGGCATATGCCACTGTGTATTCATGTGAAATATAAATGCAAGTATATGCTGGAAGCATGACTGCACATCCTTACATATTAGAATAAAATAAAGCATTGTCCATAATCCATTTCTATTTTACCAGCTATCAAATATATATATATATATATATATATATATATAAATATATATATTTATATATATATATATTTAAAAAAAAATAAAAACAATTAAAAGTGCACAAATACGAGCCTTTTCTTTAAGAACTGACCAAAAGATCAATAGGCACGATTAAAAAGCGCTTTTTAGACCATGTGAGTTAAATATCATATATAACAAGTATGACATATTAAGACTAGAGATGAGCGAACCTCAGGCTCAAGGCTCCGGTTTCGGGCTTGGAAAATGAGGTGAAAATTCCTGTGGTGAGTGGAGCCCCATGCTGTGTCTGAGTGCTGCTTTGCAAGTGTTTGTTTGTCTCAAATTAGGTTAACATTCAGCATACTAAGATGATTTCTTCACAGAGAATAAAAAAAAAAAAAAAACTCCGCCCACCTTGCTCTGGAAGAGTTTTGCTATGGGCCTAAAGCAATCCACTTTTGGAGGTGTGTGGGCGTTGACATTTTTTTTTTATTAATTCGCCGTAAAGAAAATATCTCAGTACACTGACTGTAAGCCTAATTTCAGACAAGCAAATAGTTCCAGCAGCGCCGACATTGCAAGTAATCACTCAGACATGAGCACAGCACGATACCCACCACAAGGATTTTTACATAATTTTCTGAGCCCGAACTCAGAGCCTTGAGTCTGAGGTTCGCTCATCTCTAATTAAAAATAGCAACAAAAAGAGGAATAAATATCCTCTAAAAATGAAGCATTACTTTCAGCAAAGATAGGGCTGTAGTTGTACATCGCCGAGGCCAAGGAGGATATTTATTCCTCTTTTTGTTGCTATTTTTAGATTTAGTGTAGGGACCTACAAGCATGAGGTTCCCTTGAGGGGGTGGTAGGCTTACGTCTTATGGCCATAATACCAACAAAAACCTCATATTTTTTTGTACAGGATACAGCCAGGCCCCTTTTTGTTAGGCCTTGCTATTAGTGTTCCTGTCCCTATGTAGTGCGCAGTTGGGGTACAACTTGGCAGACCGCCTAATCTAATAGTATGAGCATCACCTAATAGGCTGCGGGCTTGTGACTGTGCATTTGCAAGTAAGAACAGCGCTCTATGCAAGCCATCAGTATGCAATTTTATCATCCAGGAATCACCCCCTCCATTTTTTTGGAAGTGTGTGTGTGATTTTCTCCTCCTGCACCTGTGATGCCTCCACTTAGTGGGGGTTTAGCTGTATCCTGCTAGAGTATTAGTTTTTGGCCTGGGCGATGTAAAACTGCTACCCTTCTTTGCTGTAAGTCATCTCTAATTAAGACAAAAGAACAACAGTTGAGCAATATGTACAGTTAGGTCCAGAAATATTTGGACAGTGACACAATTTTCGCGAGTTGGGCTCTGCATGCCACCACATTGGATTTGAAATGAAACCTCTACAGCAGAATTCAAGTGCAGATTGTAACGTTTAATTTGAAGGTTTGAACAAAAATATCTGATAGAAATTATAGGAATTGTACACATTTCTTTACAAACACTCCACATTTTAGGAGGTCAAAAGTAATTGGACAAATAAACCAAACCCAAACAAAATATTTTTATTTTCAATATTTTGTTGCAAATCCTTTGGAGGCAATCACTGTCTTAAGTCTGGAACCCATGGACATCACCAAACGCTGGGTTTCCTCCTTCTTAATGCTTTGCCAGGCCTTTACAGCCGCAGCCTTCAGGTCTTGCTTGTTTGTGGGTCTTTCCGTCTTAAGTCTGGATTTGAGCAAGTGAAATGCATGCTCAATTGGGTTAAGATCTGGTGATTGACTTGGCCATTGCAGAATGTTCCACTTTTTTGCACTCATGAACTCCTGGGTAGCTTTGGCTGTATGCTTGGGGTCATTGTCCATCTGTACTATGAAGCGCCGTCCGATCAACTTTGCGGCATTTGGCTGAATCTGGGCTGAAAGTATATCCCTGTACACTTCAGAATTCATCCGGCTACTCTTGTCTGCTGTTATGTCATCAATAAACACAAGTGACCGAGTGCCATTGAAAGCCATGCATGCCCATGCCATCACGTTGCCTCCACCATGTTTTACAGAGGATGTGGTGTGCCTTGGATCATGTGCCGTTCCCTTTCTTCTCCAAACTTTTTTCTTCCCATCATTCTGGTACAGGTTGATCTTTGTCTCATCTGTCCATAGAATACTTTTCCAGAACTGAGCTGGCTTCATGAGGTGTTTTTCAGCAAATTTAACTCTGGCCTGTCTATTTTTGGAATTGATGAATGGTTTGCATCTAGATGTGAACCCTTTGTATTTACTTTCATGGAGTCTTCTCTTTACTGTTGACTTATAGACAGATACACCTACTTCACTGAGAGTGTTCTGGACTTCAGTTGATGTTGTGAACGGGTTCTTCTTCACCAAAGAAAGTATGCGGCGATCATCCACCACTGTTGTCATCCGTGGACGCCCAGGCCTTTTTGAGTTCCCAAGCTCACCAGTCAATTCCTTTTTTCTCAGAATGTACCCGACTGTTGATTTTGCTACTCCAAGCATGTCTGCTATCTCTCTGATGGATTTTTTCTTTTTTTTCAGCCTCAGGATGTTCTGCTTCACCTCAATTGAGAGTTCCTTAGACCGCATGTTGTCTGGTCACAGCAACAGCTTCCAAATGCAAAACCACACTCCTGTAATCAACCCCAGACCTTTTAACTACTTCATTGATTACAGGTTAACGAAGGAGACGCCTTCAGAGTTAATTGCAGCCCTTAGAGTCACTTGTCCAATTACTTTTGGTCCCTTGTAAAAGAGGAGGCTATGCATTACAGAGCTATGATTCCTAAACCCTTTCTCCAATTTGGATGTGGAAACTCTCATATTGCAGCTGGGAGTGTGCACTTTCAGCCCATATTATATATATAATTGTATTTCTGAACATGTTTTTGTAAACAGCTAAAATAACAAAACTTGTGTTACTGTCCAAATATTTCTGGCCCTGACTGTATATATAACAGATATATAAAAACAACATAGCATTAAAAGATTCTAGTGAATAGCTCTCAGAAATGAGCTAGGGAGTAAAGACTTTGTTTCCCAAAAAAATCAATATTACAACCAAAGATAAGAACCTCTGTAATATAATTTATTATAGAAAATGCCTCTTTCTCCTCTTATTTGACTTCTGTCCTCTTCCATGATGCTTCCTGCACTAATCATTTACTATAAATTCTCTGCTAAAATCTTTCTTTAGTGAAGACAGGTTATCATATCACTGTAGGTGCAGATTACAGTTGTTGCTCAAAGAGAAAAAAAAACAAGATAAACATAATATGGACATATACTGTACCCTGCTGTAACTAAATAAAAGCATATAAATACATATAAATAAACATAGAGTGCTTAGTAAACACTATTTTTCATTAAAAAAAGCATAAAGCCTTCCCACCGTAATAAGGTGTGCCCAATCGGGACCGTACCTAACACTTTCTAGTATTAAAACCTTACCATGTGTCAACAGATATCAATCTGAATAAGGGCAGAGAGTGACTGAGTCCCGACATGGATACAAAACCATAGGAGGCATTCTGGGTGGGTCGCGTCTAACTGCAACGAATTACACAAGCTGGTGGGCGAGCAAAACAGTGACTATTGAATTGTCAGCTCAAGAAGGGAAAAGCGTGACCCAGAAGGAGTTTGCCGCCGTTACACAGCCTGGGTGAGTATATCGCACGTGCTCCTACCCCCTTATTCCTTCCACCAACGTGTTTAATCTCCGGATTCTGGTCCCCATTGATTTATATGGGCACCGGTTTCCGGAGCGGATGTTTTTTTTTTTTTTTTATTGAGCAGTAATCCGCAGGTACCGTTTTCTTGCGAGTTCGAACAGCAATAGTCATTTTACATTATAATATTAGAATTCTGTTATATTATCCTTAATAATCAGGATGATAACAGTTTAGGGTCGGCTATAGAATATAGGCTACTTTACACACAGAGATAAATCTGCGGCAGATCTGTGGTTGCAGTGAAATTGTGGATAATCAGTGCCAGGTTTGTGGCTGTGTACAAATGGAAGAATATGTCCATGATTTCACTGCAACCACAGATCTGCCAAAGATTTATCTCTGTGTGTGACGGGGCCTTAAGGGGTACTTTGCACGCTGCGACATCGCTACTGCGATATCGTCGAGGTCAAATCGAAAGTGAGGCACATCCGGCGCTGGTAACGATGTTACAATGTGTAGTGCCTAGATGCACATATAAACGATCGCAAAAACGTCGAAAATTGGTGATCTGTGTAGCATCGGTCATTTTCATAATGTCGCACCAATAGGAGATACGATGTTGTTCCTCGTTCCTGCGGCAGCACACATCGCTGTGTGTGAAGCCGCAGGAGTGAGGAATATCAACTTACCTGCCTCTACCGGTTATGCGGAAGGAAGCAGATGGGCGGGATATTACGTCCCGCTGATCTCCGCCCCTCCGCCTCTATTGGCCGCCTGCCGTGTGACGCCGCACGACCCGCCTCCTTAGGAAGGAAGCGGGTCGCCGGCCAGAGCGATGTCGCAGGGCAGGTAAGTGCGTGTGAAGCTGCCGTAGTGATAATGTTTGCTATGGCAGCTATCACAAGATATCGCATGTGTGACGGGGACGGGTACTATCGCACTCGGCATCGCTAGCCGATGCTAGTGATGTCGCAACGTGCAAAGTACCCCTTAGTCTTGAAATGTATAACCATTTTTCTACAATAAGGAAACTTTTCTAACGTAACTGTCTCTAGTTTGCTCAGATCTTATAGGTTTACCTGCAAGAAACCTTATACATAATGGTATCATTTTAAAAAGAGAAATCGTATTATGTCTGTATATAAAAAAGTACAGTATGTAGAATTTGAATAATTCCCAGAATTTTATAAGTTACTAATTAGAACAATCAATCATTATTCTTGTTATTTTCATTGATACTAGTGCTGGTGGGGGTAGGAGGAGGGAGAAAGATATTGAAAAGTTGGGATAAGATCCCTATGTGTTTTTAGTGAAATCATATGCATATATGTTAACTCGTATATTGCACACTAAATCTGAAACCTAAGCTTTGTGTAGGTCATTCATCCAAGAAATGTGCGTACAACTTGTTATTGACCCATGGAAGTCATATTTGCCTGACGTTTTTCCACAAATAGTCACCATATGGGATAATGTTTTCATATAGCAGTATTAATAGTTTGGGTGACTTCAGCTATGTCAAGTGTGTGAGTAGTTCTTCATTGTCTTGTTAAAACTGTTTTTGCTATAACCAGGATTTTACACATTAGTACTCCAGTCATTGGTGAGAAGGTTTAAAGTCGAATGAACAACAACACTTCTACCGGATTCGGAGGGATCGGAAATATAAAACCTCACACAGCAGGCAGAATACAGATCTCCAAACAGTGCCGATATCTCCGCTGAATATGGATTTTGATATGAGGTCTGGATGTCTCTGGAGAGTTACTGCGTCTGCGCATGGAAGCTGCCTGGATTGCTCTGGGAACAACTATAAAGCATGAACGATACTATCGGAGGAGGCCTGTGACGTCATCCAGACATGAATGGGAGTGTGATAATTGGATTGGTCTTTGGGAGTCATGTGGTTTGCCTGCAATGAACTTTGGGTACTGGATCTCTATGACAATGATGCTACTCAGGAATAGAGATGAGCGAACCGGCCGTGGTTCGGCTCGAGTTCGGTTCGTCGAAAGGAGGTCCCTTTCGAGTTCGGTTCGTCGAACGTTCGACGAACCAAACTCGAACCTATAGGATATAATGGGAGGCAATCACAAACACATAAAAATGCATTATAAATGTACACATACAGTTAATAAGCATTGCCATAACACTTATCGGTCCCCGCGATCCCTCCTGCACTCTGTCTCCTGCCGCTATTCCATCCGATGATCGCTGAATCCTCCCGGTGACCAGCACTGCCAGCAGTGATGCAGGACCTATCGTGACGTCAAAATAGCCATGTGACCAGTCACGTGGCTATTATCTCATTGGCTACAGACTGGTCACATGACTATGACGCGTCATGTAGGACCTGCGGAGTGCATCTCTCCGGTACACGGTGCACATTTGTGTATCGCCGTGTACCGGCGACATGCTCTAGCACACGGTCGACTCCCCTTAGGTACCGGCTGACACAGCCGGTCATTAACGGAGATCACCGTTGCCATAGCAACGCAGTTAGCGGTGACGTCACCGCTAACCGCGGCTCCGGGAGCACCGTTGCTAAGGTAACGCGTCTGTCAGTGTTACCGCTGTTACCGCTAGCAGCACTAATCTCTCACGGAGTGAAGGCTGCATGCTGCTTCCCGTGGAGCCTTCACGGAGTGAAGGCTCCACGGGAAGCAGCGTCTTCCCCCATGCAGCAGTGATGTAGCAGAGCTGCATTTGTTGAACGAGAAAGACAGAAGACCATGGATCGTGGAGGGCTGACAGGGGGTAATAAAGATGGAGTCTCTAATGTGTCTGTGTATTTATTTCTATTAAAGTATTTTTTCTCTGTGTGGTGTCTTTTTTTTAACCCTTTATTGGAGATTCTTAATGGCCGGGTCAAACGTGCCTGACATTAAGAATCTCTGGCTTAATACTGGCTAGTAAAACAAAGCCAGTATTAACTCATGATTACCCAACAAGCTACCCAGCTCCAGGGCTGTTGGAAGAGTTGGATACAGCGCCAGATGATGGCGCTTCTATGAGAGCGCCATTTTCTGGGGCGGCTGCGGACTGAAATTTGCAGCAGAGGCGCCCAGAAACCTCAAACTAACCTGTGCTGCGGATTCCAATCCCCAGCTGCCTAGATGTACCTGGCTGGACACAAAAATGGGGCGAAGCCCACGTCATTTGTTTTTTAATTATTTCATGAAATAAGTGAAATAATTAAAAAAACGGGCTTTCCTATATTTTTGGTTCCCAGCCGGGTACAAATAGGCAACTGGGGGTTGGAGGCAGCCCGTGGCTGCCTGCTGTACCTAGCTAGCATACAAAAATATGGCGAAGCCCACGTCATTTTTGTGGTGGGCAAAAAACTTCTGCATGCAGTCCTGGATGGAGTATGCTGAGCCTTGTAGTTCTGCAGCTGCTGTCTGCTCTTCTCCATACAGACAGACAGCAGCTGTAGAACTACAAGGCTCAGCATACTCCATCCAAGACTGTATGCAGAAGTTTTTTGCCCCCTGAAAAAATTATGTGGGCTTCGCCATATTTTTGTATGCTAGCCAGGTACAGCAGGCAGGTACGGCTGCCCCCAACCCCCAGTTGCCTATTTGTACCCGGCTGGGAACCAAAAATAAAGGGAAGCCCTTTTTTTTATTATTTCATGAATTTCATGAAATAATTAGAAAACAAATGACGTAGGCTTCGCCCCATTTTTGTGTCCAGCCAGGTACAACTAGGCAGCTGGGGATTGGAATCCGCAGCACAGGTTGGCCTGAGCTTTCTGGGCCCCACTGCTGCGAATGGCAGTCTGCAGCCGCCTCAGAAAATGGTATTTTCATAGAAGCGCCATCTTCTGCCGCTGTACCCAACTCTTCCAGCACCTGCCTGCTATACCTGGCTAGCATACAAAAATATGGTGAAGCTCACGTCCTTTTTTTGTAGTTTTTTGGCAAAAAAAATAAAAAATGCTTTCGTGGATTTTCTATTGCCAGTTAAGGTAACACCAAGCAGTGGGGGTTAGCAGCCAGTAGCTGCTTGGATTACCATTAGCTAGCAATACAAAAAATGCAGCGGGAGCCCATATATATTTTTTTTAATTATTTATTTAAATAACTAAAAACAAAATGGGCTTCCCTGTATTTTCATTGCTGGACATCACAGTGCTGTAAAAATAAATCTTTAAAAAAAAATGACGTAGTGCTCCGCGGTATTCTTGATTCTTAGCGCAGATAAAACAGACAGCTATAGGTTGCCACCCACATCTGCCTGCCGTTACCTTGGTTGGCAATCAAAATACAGGGAAGCCCATTAATTTTTTCTATTTAAAAAATAGTTAAAAAAAAATGACGTTGGGTCCCCCCATTTTTGATAGCCAGCTAGGGTAAAGCAGACGGCTGTAGCCTGAAAACCACAGCTGGCAGCTTTACCGTGGTTGAGGATCCAATGTGGAGGTCCCCTCAGGCTCTTTTTTATAATTATTTAATAAATATTAATAATTACACAATAAAAGTAGGGTCCCCCCCCAAATTGGATCACCAGCCAAGGTAAAGCGGACAGCTGTGGTCTGGTATTCTCAGGGTGGGAAGGTCCATAGTTATTGGGCCTTCACAGCCTAAAAATAGCAGGCCGCAGGCACACCAGACGTGGCGCATCCACTAGATGCGCCAATCCTGGCGCTTCACCCCAGCTCATCCCGTGCCCTGGTGCAGTGGCAAACGGGGTAATAAATCGGGTTGATACTAGCTGTAAAGTCACCTGAGATCAAGCCCTGCAGTTTGTGATGTCATGGCGTCTATTAGATACCCAACATCATAAACTGTCAGTACTAACAAAAACAAAAAATCGACAAAAGAAATTTATTTGAAAAAACAGTCCCCAAAACATTTCCTCTTTCACCAATTTATTGTAAGAAAAAAAATAAAGGGGTCCCACGACGACTCTGGACCGTCTAGAATATGGGGGTAGACACTCAGGGAACGTATCCCCCATTTTCTAGGAGTGCGGACCCTTCATGTGAGGAGTGTGGGTGCAATGAATCTGCACTCACTCTCCCCGGGTCCACAGCAGCAGAGTCCATGTCGTAATGGTTGCTACCAAAGCTGCAATACCCTGCTCATGAGGTAAGGGCATGCCTAATCAGGAGAACGATTCTACATTTCCAAATATTGGTATTTGCTGATATTATTGCTATTCCATCTACTATATATTGGGGATAGGATCTTGGAGATGGAATACCCCTTTAAGTCCAGTTATCCAGCTGAATGAATGCTTAACAACAGAGCTCGCTATTTAGATGTGTTTTCTTGTGGTGTATAACGGACTCTCATGTTTGGTAGTCGTTCAGCAGGGAAACTATAAAAGCAAATCCCTCCATTTGGAAATGTAGTATATAGCTCTCCTGATCAATTATGTTCCTTACCTCATGAGCAGGGCATTGCAGTAATAATAATAATTTATATAGCGCTATTAAATCCATAGCGCTGTATGTCTTTGGAGTGTGGGAGGAAACCGGAGTACCCAGAGGAAACCCACGCAAACACGGGGAGAACATACAAACTCCTTGCAGATGGTGTCCTTGGTGAGAATTGAACCCAGGACCTTAGCGCTGCAAGACTGCAGTGCTAACCATTGAGCCACCATGCCGCCCGTTTAGCTTAAAGATGCATAACCACCACTCACTGTGTCTGAACACAGGAAGCTGAGCTGACAGCCGCTCTGCGCATGCGGCAGCGTCTATTGTGAAGGAGAGGGCCGTGGGGGGATCAACGCTGCACAGGTACCGTGGGACATCGGGGAACACCAGTGGGATTATAGGGGGTGACCTGGCAGGGCCTGGGGAGGAGTTTTCTGTCGCATGTGTCATGGCACATGCGACAGAAATCAGAGGAGTAGGGTGAATGCGGCCGGCGCGCTGCTGTGCGCGCGGCCATCTTGGATTTCTGGGAGGGCATCAGGGTGGGCACTTTGGCGACACCGGGGGACCGGAGGGGACCGGGGAGGAGATTTATCATGTTTGTTCATGCCAGATGGGAGATAAATAATTTTTTACTGGCGCTGTCATTTACTGTAACGTGATCATCGGTATACGGTGTATACCTGTGATCACGTGAGCGGGGACCGGAAAAACCGTCCTGAATCATGATCTCCAGGGTCTCAGCTACCCCTGAAACCCCGGAGATTTTCTGATGCCGGGGGGCGTTATTCACTTATTTCTGCCTGCTGTTTATAAACGGCAGATCAGAATAAGGCTACATTAACACGACCGATCCATTTTGCGGTCTGCAAAAAACAGTCCGTTTTTTTCACGGGTGCATCCGTGTGGCATCCGTTTCCGTTCCGTAGACGGTCCGTATTTCATCTGTTTTTCATCCGTGTGCCTTCCGTTTTTTTTGTGTACTGCAAAAAAACTGAAGGAGGGTAAATGCATAAATTTACCCAGGATCCATAGCTTCATCCTACATGAGGAGGTCACATGTTCACTCCAGTGCCATTTTCTACTGCTTTTCACATCGTAGAGCGCTCTGGTGATTTTCTTGTGCTTGTGCACTTCATATCAGTCTTTTCTGTCATTATAATGGCAGAAAGACACATAATGTCCCACTCTCCTGCATTTTGTAATTTTGCACCCTTTGGTGCCTTTCATGTGGCACTAATGGGTGCTTAGCTTTGTATTTAGCCAAAAAAATGAAAAAAAAATGACGTAGGGTTCCCCCTAGTTTTGTAGCCAGCTAGGGTAAAGCAGATGGCTGCAGCCTGCAGACCACAGCTGGCAACCTCACCTTGGCTGGTAATCCAAAACTGAGGGCACCCCACGCTGTTATTTTAAATTAAATAAATAATTAAAAAAAAAAAACACGTAGGGGTCCCCCCAAAATTGGATCACCAGCCAAGGTAAAGCAGACAGCTGGGGTCTGATTTTCTCAGACTAGGGAGGTCCATGGTTATTGGACTCTCCCCAGCCTAAAAATAGCAGGCCGCAGCCGCCCCAGAAGTGGCGCATCCATTAGATGTGCCAATCCTGGTGCTTCGCCCCAGCTCATCCCGCGCCCTGATGCGGTGGCAAACGGGGTAATATATGGGGATAATACCAGATGTGTAATGTCACCTGGCATCAAGCCCTGGGGTTGGTGAGGTCAGGCGTCTATCAGATACCCGACATCACCAACCCAGTCAGTAATAAAAAAAAATAGACGACAAACACATTTTTATTTGAAAAAACACTCCCCAATACATTCCCTCTTTAACCAATTTATTAGAAAGAAAAACAAATCCAGGTCTGGTGTAATCCAAGGGGTTGCCATGACGATCCACACTGTCCCAGTCAATGAAGAGCAGGATGTTCCCCATTGGCTGGGAGAGCAGTGCAGTGACCTGAGCTAACATCAATAGGTCAGCCCAGGTCACTGCAGGGCATGACAAGTGCTGCTGTCAGCGAGGTACATTACCTGCGCTGATCTCCTGCACTGCCGACAGCACCTGTCACTGAGTTCAATGACCGCCGCCTTCACAGCCAAGTATCGCGAGAGGCCCGTGACGTCACCGCTAGTCAGTCTCGGGTCGGAAGCGAGAGGAGGTGATGTGACAAGCGGCGGCCATGGAGGACAGTGACAGCGCTGAGGTCGGGACTTCATCACCGCAGGTAAGCCGAGCGGGACCATGTGTGCAGAGTGACAGGAGGACGTCAGTGTCGTGGACTGCATGGCTGGGGACGTGTGTGTGTGTGTGTGTGTATGTATGTGTACATGCCGCGTGCAGGAGGGGGCAGAGCGAGCTGAGTGGGGAAGTGTGGGCTTCCTGCACGTAACTAGGATAAACATCGGGTTACTAACCAAAGCGCTTTGCTTGGATACCCGATGTTTATCTTGGTTACCAGCTTCTGGCAGGCTGCCAGCGATGGCTCCTGCACACTGTAGCTGTAAAAAGCCCTGCTTTTTGCTGCTAGAACCGTTCTCAAACGTATCTAGAACTATCGAGCTTTAGCAAAAAGCTCGATTTCTAGTTCTATCTAGAACACCCCCAAAAATCACTCGAACCACGAACTGGAGAACCTCGAACCGCGAACCGCGCTCAACTCTACTCAGGAATGAATCTGCGTTTTACATACAAGTGCGGTGATATCTGTATGTACTATAAGGCTATTTTGCATTATATTGTTATGTCTTTAACATCTGATGAGATGTAGCTGTGTCAGATTGCTCTATTGTAACATTGTTTATGTCCGAGATTAATTTGCGTATACGGGTGTGAGGTTGTTTTTAATTGGTGTACATGTAATTGACATTTGTATAAATATTAGACAGCTGAGGTCTAATGCTATGCTTGAAAAAGACCAACTGATGTCGAAACGTTGCATGTTTACTGAACTATGATGGAATAAAGAAAGAAAAGAATCTGCACTCAGGAGGACGCTGTCATTCATTTCTTTACATGGTATGTGGAGTCAAGTGATCCCTTGATACTGAACGGGCTTCCCAACGTTGCTGGATTGTGTGCTACACAGGCGGCCATTGACTACAGGTGCTGCAGTCTGCTGTGTTTATACAAATCACCAAAGTCCCGTTACTTTATTACAATCCCATAAAGCATGCTTTAGGGGGCCTATGGCACCACAATCTTTCCATAATTTTTGAGATGCATTAGGGTACATGATGGCTATTCTTACTGCAGTATAGTACCATCTTAAAAATGATTTAATTGCTGATTTATAATGTGACCTACATTTTAGGGATTTATTGATAGTTTTCAGGGCTTGGGACCAATCCTAAGGCCCGTGTCACACTTGCGAGTGCCTTGCGTATATCTCGCTTGAGTCTCGCAGTGCATCACCCGGCACGGACTCACACTCTCCTCACAGGAGCGGGTCGGTTGCATGCATCTCTATACAGTTGAGATTCTCCTGTGAGGAGAGTGTGAGTCCGTGCCGGGTGATGCACCACGAGACTCGCATGAGATACACACGAGGCAATCGCAAGTCTGACACCGACCCTACAAGAAAATTGTGAAACAAAATCCTGTTCCTAATCTAAGTAAGGTTGAGTTTGCATCTAGAGCTTTAGAAATGTGTTTAACCCTTTTCCTCTGGCTTTATGGAAAACAGTTATTCCGGGATCCCATAGAACTGTGATGTCATTCAAAGAAATTAAAAAGGATTTGACTCATAAGTACCGTATTTTTCGCTTTATAAGACGCACCTGATTATAAGATGCACCCCCAAATTTGGTGAAGGAAAAGAGATTTTTTTTTTAATGTTAAATGGCCAGTGTCCCTCTAACAAATCATATAGGGTATATGTCCCTCATAGCCCCCAATCCTAAAATTAGCCCCCCTTAATCTGGATATGGTGATGGCATACATTCCCCTGTGCTGCCCATGGCCCCTATAGATCGCACAAGTCCCCCTGTGTTAGATATTGCCCCCAGGCTGCTGCCCATAGTAAAATAAAACACTCTTTCCTTACCTCCTGCAGCACTGATCTCCCTCCTGTCTCCCTCCGTGCTTCTGTTCCTCCACTTCCTGGTTCTTCGTGCCGGTCATGTGATCGGCACAGCAGACTGAGATCTCTGCGTGCCTGATCACAGTGGAAGCAGTGACACCGGGGAGAAATGCTGGAGGGGGTAAGTAAAGCTTTTTCATTTTAGAATGAGTAGCAGCATGGGGGCCATATCTAACACAGGGGGGTATGTGGCACCGCTCCCCCAGCCCGTCACTGCAGTGCGATTTCAGCATCACCGGAGATGGACAGCGGCTGTGCATATTATATGAGTGGGAGCAGGAGATCAAAGGCTGCAGCCCGCAGCGTTCACCTGCCCCCAGCAGCGCCCCCACCTCCCCTGGGCCCTGCAGTGTATATATATATATATATATACCCCCCTCCTATATTCGGCTTATAAGACGCACCTCCTACTTTCCCCCAAAATTTGGGGGAACAAAAGTGCGTCTTATAAAGCGAAAAATACGCTATATAAATATTGAATGAGAAGGGAAGTTATATTTTGTACAACTAAAGAGAATGCCGTGAAATTTTAGATAGGAGGAACTGAATATTGTAATACTAGCTGAATTACTAAATTGAGGGATCAGTGATTGAATTAAGGAAAAAAAAACACCAGTCTGGTACTTTAATAAAGAGAGGTCATTAAAAGACCTTTTAGATGATGATATCCATTTCCTATGCAAGCATGCAGGTTTGAAGAAGTTTGAAGCAAAAATTGGTTACCAATGCTATGGCTATTTGTTTGTCTTTTGATGCATCTCTCTTATGGGAATATTTTTGTTAATTGCAAATATTTGATTGACAAACATTGGATGCAATTAATAGACAGAGTTTGAATGTGCAGTGAACTGGATCTTTTAGTTAACAGTTCCTAAGTCACAGAGCTTGATCTGAATTAGACTGCAAAATTAGAACCATATGTTTGTATCCATTATTTTTTGTAAACCTAAGATTATTTGAAAATATATTTAAGTTTTCTAAAGGACAGAGCTACTCATTCCCCATAATGTCAAAGATGAAGTATCACGGGATATAATCAATTGGTCTGCAATGACATGTGATGCTGAGGATGTACAAAAAACAGGTAAAACATTTACAAAAGATGTTTGTCTTAGAAATCACATTTCTGAACACCCCACTATATATTATTTCTGATTATAGGGGATGCCGCTATTAAGAACAAATTCAAAAAGATCTATTGTACCCACTTCATTTTAGCACGTTGGATTCCTGAGATTTGCAAGTAATAGTTTAACAAAAAATGAAATATTAGAAAAGTACAAATGTTATTACGTTCTAACAGATAATGAGTGCCATGTTTTTAAGTATTATAATATCTTGTGCTCGACTTGCAATAATGAAGAACTTGTAGCCTTAAAGAAGATTGTGTGTAGGACATTATTCCACTCCCAATCCCACCAGGAGTGTCCGTAGTTTTTATTTTAAGCCAAAGCCCATTTCCAGAAGTCATCTAGTCATCAAGATTATCTGTTTTGTGGCATGCATGTCATCCACACTTACAGTTTTACAGAGATCGGTCTCTTTGAAAGGAAGTCTGTCATCCCCAATATTCAGTTTAAACTAATGAAATTGTTATATAGACTCCTATAAAAATCTTGCCTGTTGTTTAGTATATTTAGCTTTGAAAATCCAGAAAAATGATCTCTAATCCATAAGTAAATGAAGGATATATGGGGAGTAAAACGGAGCGAGTACAATGTGATAAAAAAATCGCATTCCACTCGGACCCATATTACTCTCTGGGGCCACTCCCATGAGCGTTTTTTTTTCTCAGCCCTAATCGGAGCGAGAAAACAGTCGCAGCATGCTGTGGGTGGAATTTGATTAGTTTTCACTCACATCCATACAAGTCTATGGGTGTGAGAGAAACATCGCACTGCACTCGCATTATACCGGAGTGCAATGTGATAATCGCATCAGCTGATAATGGAGGAGATAGGGAGATTAGTCCCACCTCCTCCGCAGCACGCACCTTCTCCACAGCTGTGCTGCGATTGCAGGATCGCGTCACAGTGGCATGACACTTGGCTTACTTTCCAGCAGAGCGGGAGCTGAGTGTCATGCGATGCACTCACAATAATGCTCGTGTGACCCCAGCCTAATAGCTGCACCACTGGCATGGCCAATACAGTCAATGCAGTGTTCCATCTCTCTTTTTGATGACTAATGATTGATAATGGTGTCTGAACTGCAATCTCAGTATGCAAGTAGACATCTTCCATTTCACTTGCCTTTTGCTGACACATTTCAAACCCAACCTACTGGCATAGCGGCACAGGGCTTCTCGCACCTTAACCTGCATTGTCAAGTATCATCAAAAACTCTTCTAACACCTCCTTCTCTTGCAGGATAGATGAGGTTGCACTGCTTTCACAGGAATAGCAACACTGTAGAGATGACTAACTAGCTTGTATTTTATGCCCAAGTGTCTGCCCCAACCTGTGTGTACAATGATAAGAACAATACAGTATATTTTCACACTTAAAGGCATAGTAACATTTCAGACCAGTGACTTATCACATAACATGACATGTTAGCAGGATTATGGTATATAGAAATGTATGGCTGCTAGACAACTGGGTATATGATTGCTAAGTTAAGCTTTGTGAATTTTTTTAACTACCTTAAGAGATTTTGTTTTGTTTTTTAAGAAAAAGATTGAAAAGATGATTTTATCCTCAGAAGAAGCCATATATGCCTTACTGTTTAAATTAAAACTACAGTGCCAGCTTCTTCAGGAATCTGGTGACAGCTTTCTCTTTCTGTCATGCCCTGGTAGTGAAGTTAGTTTTTTTTTTAACTTTGAACTTGTGAACAATGCTTCCAACGTTTTCTCTTGGAGCATTCAATGTCTTTGTACTGTAAAAAAATTATAATTTTCCTTGTTTGTACAAGTTAATAAGCTATCCTTTTACCTCTTTTGTACCCCTCTTTTAACAACCAAAAAAATATTAATAAACTAATGGCAATTGACCAAGATTAAAGAACACAACTCCATTGTGAATGCTGACAAAAGTTTGTGTATGGCTGTTTGTCAAATTTGTAGCTGGTCATAACAAATAAAACTGCTCTATCTAATATATAAAGCTGAATGTGTGTGTGTGTGTGTGTGTGTGTGTGTGTGTATGTCCGGGATTGGCATCTGCACCGTCGCAGCTACAGCCACAAAATTTTGCACACTCACATGTCTGGACCTCGAGAGCGTCATAGGCTATGTTTTGAGGGGAAATTTTAACCCCGTGCTTTACAGTTATTCGCCAAAAAACCTGCCTCCATTAAAGCGAATGGAGCTGGGAGTCACAGTGCAGCCAAAACTTCAGAAGAATGCACAGCCACGCCCTTATATGGAATGTTGGCGTGTCACAATGCAGCCAGGGAAAGAGACAGACACAGACAGGGAAAAAAGCAGACACAGGTTAAGAAACAGACATAGACAGGGTAAGAGACAGACACAAAGAGACAGAGACAGACACAGGGAAAGAGATAGACAGGGAAATAAAGGGAAAGAGACAGACAGGGTAAGAGACAGACAAATACAGGTAAAGAGACAGACAAAGAGACAGACACAGGGAAAACGACAGACAGGGAAAGAGAGGGAAAGAGACAGACAGGGAAATAGAGGGAAAGAGACAGACAGGGAAAGAGAGGGAAAGAGACAGACAGGGAAAGTGACAGAGATAGATAGACAGACAGGGAAAGAGATTGAGCCAGACAGACAGGGAAAGAGATTGAGATAGACAGAGAAAGAGACAGACAGTCAGAGACAGACAGGGAAAGAGACAGACAGACAAAGAGAGAGAGAGAGAGACAGAGATATATATATATATATGAGTACAGAGGGGGAGACAGACAGAGAATGGGAGAGAAACAGAGAGACAGTTACTATCCCGGGCGTTAATACATTCTATTTATACATTCTATCCCGGGAATGTTAATACATTCTATTTTGTTAACAACAGTTATTAACCCGGGCGAAGCCGGGTAGTATAGCTAGTTAAGTAATAAAGACATTTGCCATGAACAGGTTGAATAATTTTGAGACTGCAGACTTTCCTTAAAACTAGACTTTCTATTAGAATTTGCAATGGAAATTAATTATTGTGATTGCAATTGTGAATGAGTTTCAGTGTTTTAATGTAGCCCATCTTATTCATGCAAATGGGGAATGGGATAAAATTATGTTAAGAATCTTATGTAATAAACCCATAAAGTTTCTACTTGTCCAATAAAAACATATTGATATTTTGTCCAACTGTTGTGAAGTTTGTTTAAAAAAATGGGGGTCTGTTTATGATTAGAGATGAGTGAACCTCCCAAGGTCCGATTCAGTTTGTGTTCGCTGAACTCACCTGCATTCACCAAACAGTTTGATCAATATATCCGAACCTTGTGTAATTCAATGGGATACAAAAACAATGCCATAGGCAACACCTTTAGGGTATGTGCCTAAGATCAGGACCCCCTGCATCCTGGGGTGGTAGGTCCTGACCTGCGGGGCCGCAAGTCTCCTCCGCAGGAGACCATAGCTGCTCGTGCGCACAATCTGGGCTTGGACAGTTGCAGTCTCTTGCAGTGTTGTCCCTGCGGAGAATGCTTGCATCTTCACAGCAAAGAATTGACATCGCTGCGGGAAAAAGAAGGAAAGTGAGTTTGGGATTTCTAGAATAAGCATTTTGGATGAAGATGACAAACACTGTGTCCAAAATGCTGTGAACCTTGATTGTGGGCATTCAGTCTTAGGGGGCCCAAAAGCTGCCAAAACAGCTTAACCCCTTCACCCCCAGCCACTAAAACACCCTAATGACCGGGCCATTTTTTGCAATTCTGACCAGTGTCACTTTGACAGGTTATAACTCTGGAACGCTTCAATGGATCCCGGCAATTCTAACTTTGTTTTTTCGTGACTTATTGTACTTCATGATAGTGGTAAATGTGGGCCGATATTATTTGCGTTTATTTGTGAAAATTTTGGAAATTTGGCAAAAAATTTAAAAAATGTTGCAATTTTTAAACTTTTAAATTTTATGCCTATAAATCTGAGAGATATGTCACACAAAATAGTTACTAAATAACATTTCCCATTTGTCTACTTTACATCAGCTCAATTTTCGAAACAATTTTTTTTTTCGTTAGGAAGTTAGAAGGGGTTAAAGTTCATCAGCAATTTCTCATTTTCCAACAAAATTTACAAAACCATTTTTTTAGGGACCACATCATATATGAAGTTACTTTGAGAGGCCTAAGGGACAGAAAATACCCAAAAGTGACACCATTCTAAAAACTGCACCCCTCACACTGCTCAAAACCAAATCTAAGAAGTTTATTAACCCTTTATGTGCTTCACAGGAACCAAAGCCATGTGGAAGGAAAAAAATGAAAATTTTACTTTTTTACACAAAAATGTTACTTTAGCCATAACAATTTACATTTTCACAAGGGAGAAAAGAGAAAGTGCACCATACAATTTATTGTGAAATTTCCCCAGAGTATGCTTATACCTCATATGTGGTAAAAATCAACTATTTGGGCTCACGGCAGAGCTCGGAAGGTAAGGAGCACCATTTGAATTTTTGAACACAAAATTAGCTTGACTCATTAGCAGACGCCATGTCGGGTTTGGAGACCCCATGAGGTGTCTAAACAATGGAGCTCCCCCACAAGTGACCCCATTTTGGAAATTAGACCCCTCAAGAAATTTATCTAGATGTTTGGTGAGACCCTTGGGTCCCCAGGGGCTCCACAGAAAATGATAATGTTAAGCCATGAATGCATATTTTTTTTTTACCACAAAACTGTTACTTGAACAAGTAGCTTTTTTTTTTACAAGGGTATCAGGAAAAAATGCACCATAAAATTTATTGTTCAACTTCTCCTGAGTACGTAGATACCTCATATGTCATGGAAAGTAATTGTTTGGTTGCACGGCAGGGCTTGGAAGAGAAGGATCGCCATTTGACTTTTCAAATGCACGGACACTATGCATCACTGATCGGCTGCTGCAGGACGCACGGACAGATGAGATACAAAAAGCGACCGGGGATACGAAAAAAATACAAAAAAAAGTCACGCCAAAAATTAAGCATGGATGCAGATCCTTTATATGCATTCCTGATAAGCGCTTAGCCGCTGCAGGACGCACACACGGATGAGGTGCAAAAAAACGACGCAAGATACGGACAAAAAAAAAAAGTCCCGACGAAAATTGAGCACAAATGCAGATATGTTATCTGCATCACTGATCAGTGCTCGGTGGGACAAATGAGGTGTAAAAAGGGACATGAAATACAGAAAGAAAAAGTTATACTCACAGTACCCAGAGGGTTAGCAGGAGGATCACTGACCAGAGGAATTGCAGGAGGAATAGAAGGCAGCAAGTGGACAGCTTATTACAGGAACAGCCGGCAGAAAGTTGGACAGCTCATGTGTGAGGACCCAGGAAGGACCTAGGAAGGACCCAGCGATGGAGGCAGATGTGATCGGACCAATCAAGACCTCAGGCGACCCGGTGACAGCAGGTAGGGGATG
Organism: Anomaloglossus baeobatrachus; assembly: GCF_048569485.1. Taxonomy (NCBI): domain Eukaryota; kingdom Metazoa; phylum Chordata; class Amphibia; order Anura; family Aromobatidae; genus Anomaloglossus; species Anomaloglossus baeobatrachus. The sequence continues at coordinate 105,458,625 of NC_134355.1, read as the reverse complement.
TCGGAGAGGGCCAGCAGATTGAGAGGTGGGTGAGGGAGACCGGTGAAGAAGAGGCAGAAGAATGGGAGCAGAATAGAGATTGCAGGGTGGCAGATCGCGGGGGGTCAGTTCGCGGAAGGGCACATCGGCAGGGGGACACTTCGGCACTGGCAGTGGCATCATGGGAGCACGCAGGGGCATCATGGGAGGGCGCAATACTCACAGGGGGAGCAGGAGCGGCAACCAGAAAGCAGCAGCTGTGGCGGTGGTACTACAAGTACCAGCTGGTTCATGCCACAGACATGCTGGGGGAGGGCTCCCAGGCCAACACAAGCCAGGGGAGGGCGGTCACCTCCAGATCAGACTTCCCCACTGCACGCTGATTGGAGCAATTGTGCGTCATAGCACAATCGTTCCAATCAGTGCTGCAGGGGCTGGGGGGCACCATGTTTGATCTTCTTCTATGATCTGCTGCAGCTGATGCAGCACCTCATAGCAGGATCTCATAGGATCGCACTGATTCAGGCATTGTTTTAGCCAAAACCAGTGCGATCGATGTGGTTGGTGGTTCAGATTTGAACAGCTAATCACAACAATTGTCGATGGGGGGTGGCGATGCCACCACCCCTGGGGTCAAGCAAAGCTCCCCTGCTGTAAGAAAAAGCAGGGGACATCATTTGAAAGCTGTTGCTATGACCATGGCAATCAAATGAACTTTAGGCAGTAAAGTTACGTCCCTGGTCGTTAAGTCACAGAAAAATAGGACGGAACTTTACTGCCCGCGGTCGTGAAGGGGTTAAACCGTTTTACAGTGCAGCCTCACTGTTGTGGCATAGCCATTAGCTTCCTTCACTATTAACATAAGAAACATTAAGGTGAGTGAGTGACAGGTGTAGGCTTGGTGCGCTGAGACTCTTGCCACTACAGACAGAACACAAATTGGAGACATAAGTTGGAGTCTCCACATTTCCAAAAATTAGGGGCAGACATAAATAAAAGTAGCATCAATTGCTCGAGAGTACAATTAGCATAATGCCACAGTATGAATGCATGGGACAGGGCCTGGGACAGGGCCTGGAACAAGACCTGGCTCAGAATTTCTAGCCTAAACATTGATCAGTAATATGTGGATGAGTAACAGATGTAGGTCTGGTGCTCTGAGACTCACAAGAACACATGACTTGGATACCCAACTTGCAGTCTCCACATTTCCAAAAAATTTGGCTTGTCATTTCTCAGGAGTAGTGATGAGCAAACTTATTGGCGTAGGGTCTCCTATATATTGATTCCAGCACAGATAAAACTGACAGCTACAGGCTGCAGCCCCCAGCTCTATGTGATATATTGACTGTGTATCAAAATACAAGGGACCCCATTATTTAAGTAAATAATTTTAAAAAAGGCTCAAGACCCCCCAATTTTGATACCCTGCTAAGATAAAGCTGACAGTTGGGGGCTGGTATTCTGAGCCTGTGAACGCCCATGGTTATTGCCCCCCAGCCTAAAAATAGCAGCGAGCAGTTTCCCAGAATTGTCGCATCTTCTAGATGTGACAATCCCGGCACTTTAACTAGCCCATCCCGACTGACAATCAGGGTAATATATGGGGTTAATGACAGCTATCCATAGACATTTGAATGAGATGAAACACGATGGCAGAACACTCAGGAGGACTGTGATTAAGAGACATAAAAAAGCTTGATTGCAGTTTGCCAAAATGTACTTGAGTAAGCTAAAATCCTTCTGGCAAATTGTCTTGTGGACAAATAAGTCTAAGATAGAGTTTTTTTTGTAAAGTACATGATTCTTCTGTTTACCGAAAACTGAATGAGACCTACAAAGAAAAGAACATAGTACCTACAGTCAAATACGGTGAAGGTTTAAATATGGTTTGGAGATGTTTTGCTGCCTCTGGCTGCCTTGAATGTGTGTCAGGCATAATGATATCTGAAAATTACCAAAGGATTTTGGATCGCAATGTAATTCTCAGTGTCAAAAAGCTGGTTTGTGTCGTAGGTCTTTCAGCAGGACATGACCCCAAACATATTTCAAGAAGCTCACAGAAATGTATGGAAATAAAGTACTGGATATTAATGAAGGGCCACCAATTTAGTCCTGATCTAAATCCTATTAAACATCTGTGGAGAGATTTTAAAATTGATGTTGGGAAAAGGTCCCTTCAAATATGAGAGACCTGGAGAAGTTTGCAAAAGAAGAGTGGTACAAAATTCCAGGTGAGATGTGTAAGAAGCTTGTGGATGGTTATAGGCAGCGATTGATTGCAGTTATTTGTGCAACCAAATATTAAGTTGAAGGTGCTAACATTTTTGACCAGCCCGGTTTTGGAGTTTTGTGTGAAACTATGTCTAATTTTCCTTTTTAGCTCAGTTTTTTGTTTTATTACAATACACAGAAAGGAAATAAACATGTATATAACAAAATGTGTAATTTCAATAATTTTCTGGGAGAAATACTTAATTTTCTGCAACACGTTCAAGGATGCCAACACTTTCGGCCATGACTGTACATTAAATGTGCATTTATTTTTGCTCTATTCAAGTTAATATTATAGAACAGGAACAACTAAAATACATTTTATAAGAAGCATAACCTAGCCGTTATCGAAATAAAAAATAAGTAAATCTGTATTCTTGAACATTATCATGACAAATTTCCTGTCCCGTGTTCATAACATATTAAGATAATAAGCTTTCTTGACTCTTTACTCACTGTGATTGTTTCCTTTCCACGTCAAGCTTAGTGTCAGTTTATTTAGATTTACATCAGGTAGTAAATTAATATAATCACTCATAAAACACCCAGTGTATTGTATTCTTACTATTCACGAGTTGGAGAAAAGGCTTGAAGCGTTCAAGCAGAAAATATTGCAATCTCTGTTTTTTTCTATCCTTAGGGTTGTAGAAGGAGCAATGTCTTGGGATCCACCGAAACCTTGGAGCCATTAGTAATCCTGCATCACATCTGTGAACAATGCTTTGTTATGTGTCTGAGGATTAGGGTTTCAGAACCTTGTTTTTCTGATCTATGAGAAATGCATATGTTCTGAGCCTGCCTATACTTAAAAAATATATATAAAAAGGAATTAAAAAGAAAAAAAAAAAACAACCTTAGCATTTACCTCTATCCTTTTTTTCCTTTCATTACTCTCCTATTTATTTATCCAATTATTATTATTATTATTATTATTATTATTGATATATATCACTACTGTGGTTCTGTGATTGTCACCTTTTGGCAGACTGAGGCAATCACTGTCATGAGAAGTTATGGCTATTACGTGGGAGGTTATTCCTGTCATTGTCATGTGAGGTGTTGACTGTCACTGACACTAGCGCTATGGCTGTCAAAGTTATGGAGTGCTTTGCCTCTTACTGTTATACAGATATTTTATCACATATTAAAGGGAACCTGTCACCAGGTTTTCTCCTTATGAGATGCGGCCACCACCACTGAGTTCTTACTCAGTATACAGCATTCCAGAATGCTGTATATAGGAGCTCAGAATGCTCTGTATAATGAAAAAATTAAACCCCTTTACAATACCTACCTAGGGGGCAGATGGGTGTCGCTGCTCTGGGCCTGGGAACCTTCTCCGTCTTGTTTGATCACCATCCTCCTGCCCAGCCCCGTCTGCATGATACATCCTGTGTCATTCCCAGAGAGGCCTCCATTGTGCTCCTGTACATGCATATTTTAATCTGCCAGGCTGTTGGCAGATCAGAGTACTATATTGCTAATGCACGGGCAATCTTTGACCTTTTCTCACACCTGCGCATTATAGTACTTTGCTCTGCCCTCAGCCGGACAGATCAAAGGGCTCCTGCGTAGTAGCACAATGGAAGCCTATCTGTGAATGACGGAGGATGTAGCATGCACATGGGGCTGGACAGGAGGACGGCGATCACACAAGATGGTGGAGGTCCCGTACCGAGAGCAGCGACACCCATCGAATCAAACCGTCCCCTAGGTGAGTATTGTAAAGTTGTTTGGTATGTTATACAGAGCGGCCTGGGATTTTATATACATAATTATGGAACACTGTATATAAGAGCCCACTGGTGGTGGCTGTGGAACCCCAGGGTTTAGTTGCCACAAATATACCTGTACCTGGGCAGGGAAGGATCTCCACATTAGGTAATCCCACATACAACATTTCCACTCCAAGCCTGGAGGGGGAGCTCTACAAGTCGAGTTCAGGTGAGGTCCCCTTTAAATCCAGGTTTGGAGGCGGAGTCAGAGAGACAGTTGACAGTTGGAGAAAAGGAGACTGTGCGAGCAGAGAGTGAGGGAAGACATCAAAATGGAGAGGGCAGTGCTTAGCCCGCACAAGTAACTGTGTTACCGCCTGAGGGATCAAGAGTGAGGCAAAAGAGGAGTGACCGGGGAGGTGGAGCCAGACCGGTTCATCCCCAAGGAACAGCGCTGATTATCGGACACTGGCGTCCGAGATTGTGAGGGATCTAATCTGCCCAGCAATAAACACCGGGGGCCAGGGAGACTGCAGATCTCCTGGCCGCAGCAGCACCTGAAGGCAAAGCCGCTACACAGAGCTTAGGGATCAGAGTGAGTACAACAGTGCCCCTTAGAGAAGCTCCCACCGCCTGCCATACAGGTGAAGACAGTGAGAGAGGGACAAGGTATAGCTACAGGCAGCCTAGTATGAAGGAGAGACACAGCGCAGCAGGGAGGCCTCACAACTAACCTGGTGCAGAGATCCTGAACTGTTCCCAGATCACCCAAAAACTGTAACATCAGAAACTGAACCCCTTTTTAACACCTGCAAGTAAAACCTGGTCAGAGTTAATGAATTGGTGTGACGCACTTTATTTCTTCATCTGAGGAGCCATAGGCTGCTGCACTAAAGTGACAGTTGAAAAGGCTGTGAAGAAAAACCGGCATATCTGTGTACTACTAAAACTGCCCTGGGGACCCTGCTTCACCTACGGGAAGCGTAAACAACTGGCTGCCTAACCATCACCCCGTGATGGTTAGGCACCCCACGAAATACATTTATTTATTTATTTATTTTTCTTTATTATTTTCTTTTTTCTTTTTTCTTTTTTTTTTATTTTTATTATTTATTGACTTTCAACGACCACCAGGGCCACGGAACCGGGCACAGGCCCCCGTGACATAATCCCATTAACCAACACCCGGAACCGAGTACCCCACGGCCCTGGGCAGGTCAGCTTTTGGCGTCACGAACAGGATCTGGACAAGGCCCAGTAACCCTGGGTAACGTGTGCCTTGAAAACTGTTTAATAATAACTGAACTTTGCCGCCATTTTGAGCATTTGAAAAACTAACTGCGCCACAGTGAGGATAGAGATGCAAGGCGATGCTGATGCCGCTGGAGCAGCTGCAGCACCTGAAGCTGTAGCCCCGATCATGCCGCTTGCTCTGCCGTATGTCCCAGGGGCGGCATGGTTACCGCAATATGCTGGGGAGCCCAATACCCTAGCTGAATTTAGAGAAAAGATGTGCAATTTCCTGGATATATACTCTATGACTGACAAGCAAAAAGTGTCTGTTTTGCTGGGGCAACTGACGGATGCAGCAGAGCGAGAGGTTAAATCCTGGCTGAATACAGATAAAAGGACAATAACCCAGATATTTGCTAATTTAAAAGCTGCTTTTGAAACTCGTACTGTAGCTGAGCTAAGAATGAGGTTTTACAACTGCAAACAAAGACCGAAGGATAGCATACGGGATTATGCATTGAACCTTCAGGAGGCACTGCAGGCTGTAAAGCAGGTAGACCCTGAAAGTGCACGAGAGGAAGATAAAATGTTAATTGAACAATATCTTGAGGGGCTACATTCACCAATTCATCAAACACAGCTGCGTCTATGGGTCATGGAGCATCCGAGTCGAGACTTTGTAACTCTGAAGAACCGGGCCATTAGAGCACTGCGAGTGCCTGTGACTACAGACCCCGCACCTCAACCGCGGCAAGCCATCACCTCTCCCTCAGAGGTGGCGTCCCTTTCCTTAACTCCAGCAGAAATCAATGGACAGGCTGTAATACCTGGTGCCTCTGATGACTTGCGTTCCCAGGTACAGCAGCTGACTAAAGATGTGGCCATGCTCCTAAAGGCCATGCAACTCCAGCAGAAACCACAGTCGTCGGAGAGGATTCAGTTGGCTGACAGCCCTGAGGACATTCCGTGGATGCGAGGAAAGAGGAACCCACCGCCCAGAGGAAGACCCAACGACCGCTACGACTCGTCAGGACAACCTATCTGCCGCCGTTGTAACGAGGCGGGCCACTTTGCCAGGTCATGTCCTTTAAACCAGCGACTCCTGGCGCAGCGGGCCGACCACCAGGAATAAAACAACCAGGCCCATCGAACTGGCACGATAGATATGTGGGAGGACGACCATCCCTATCTATCGTGCTAGATGGCATTCCCATACTTGCTCTATTGGACACTGGCTCACAGGTGATGACGATCCCGCATATCCTTTACAAAAGATTTTGGGCCGATTCTGAGCTCACTCGCCCAGACCCAGACCTTACTATATATGCTGCGAATGGACAGCCAGTATCACAAGTAGGGTACAAGGAGGTGACGATAAAGGTGGGGAGGGAGGAGCTAAAGGGCCAAGGACTTATTGTGGTGGATACTGATTGTCATGAAAGAAATCCAACAATGATATTAGGTACTAATGTTGTTGAAAATTGTCTAGGAGAAGTTCTTTTCTTGCTCCAGCAGGTTGCAGAAACTGCCAGCATCGGGCAGCAGAGGGTCCTACAGAAAGAATTCAAAGCCCTTCTGCAGAGACAACAGGTAGAGTTGTCTGGTGGAGAAATCGGCAGTGTATGGGTAAGCGACCCATTCCCCATTGTGTTACCCCCAAGAAGTGAAGTGATGATTTGGTGTCGGGCAGCTATAGGCCTCAGAGGGCGGGATTACCAGGCAATGGTAGAGCCCATGTACTCAGATAGTAGGCCCACAGTCCTGACAGCCAGGGGGATAGTTGATGTACGCAAAGGGAGGGTACCTGTGCGAGTTTTAAACTGTGGAGAGGAAGAGGTCAAGCTACCCAGATATGCTACTGTTGCCAAGTTGTTCACTGTCAACAACAACTCAATTCAGGCAGTGGAACCCTTGACCCCGTCCGACCAGGCGGAGGACAACAGCTCCAAGGGACAGCTGGAGGACTGGTGTCAGAAGCTGCATGTCGGCACTGATTCCACCCCTTCTTACCAAAGGCACGGAGTTTATCGGGTGGTGAAGGAATATGAACGGGTCTTTAGTAAGCATCCATTAGACTTTGGGCGGATAAAAGGGGTACACCATCGTAAACCCACGGGAGACCATCCACCTATAAAAGAGAGATACAGGTCTATCCCACCAGCTCACTATCAGTGTGCTAAAGATATGTAACGGGAAATGAAGGAAGCTGGGGTTATTAGAGATAGTTGTAGCCCCTGGTCAGCCCCACTTGTCCTGGTAAGAAAGAAAGATGGCACAATGAGCATGTGTGTTGACTATAGGCAGATAAACCGCATAACACACAAGGATGCTTACCCGTTGCCCCGCATTGAGGAATCACTTGCTGCACTGAAAGCTGCTATTTTCTTTTCCACCTTAGATCTTACCAGTGGGTATTGGCAGGTTTCCATGGCAGAAGAAGATCGAGAGAAGACCGCATTCACGACGCCGATGTGTCTGTGTGAGTTCAACAGCATGCCGTTTGGACTCTGCAATGCACCCGGCACGTTCCAAAGGCTGTTGGAGTGTTGCCTGGGGCACCGAAACTTCGAGACTGTACTGATATATCTTGATGACGTCATCGTGTATTCCAAGACGTATGAGGAACATCTGGAGCACCTGGCCGAGCTGTTGGAAGCATTGTCAAAGTTTGGTATGAAACTAAAGCCTTCAAAATGCCATTTGCTGAAGCCGAAGGTTCAGTATCTTGGGCATGTGGTCAGTGCGGATGGTGTGGCACCAGACCCTGAAAAGGTCACTGCTATCAGAGACTGGCCAAAGCCAACAACCGTCAAAGAGGTGCGTCAGTTCTTGGGGCTGGTAGGATACATACTACAGGAGGTTCATAAAGGACTTCACGAAAATAGCGGCGCCTTTGCAAGATCTCCTGGTAGGCCAAACCAAAAAGGGCAAGACCTCCGGCCCTCCGTTTGAATGGGGTGAGAAAGAAGAAGACTCCTTCAAGCACATGAAGTGGGCTCTGACCGGTGAGGAAATCCTGGCCTACCCTGATTATAATCTGCCATTCGTGCTGTACACAGATGCCAGTAATGTGGGATTAACAGAGAGCACAAGAGAGTGGTGTTTTAATGCCGCGCCAATGGATCACTTCAGATGATGTTCAGACCAGTGTTACTTTATTGTTTTCCAGGTCAACGCGTTTCTGGGGCATCTGCCCCCTTCATCAGGACCACCAAAGAAACAGATAACATCCAATCTGTCTAGTACAGACAATGTATACAATATATAGACACATTGACATCACAGGCACATCCCCTAAAGAAAAAAACGAGCGGGAAGGACTGCCACGTTGCATGGAATGACGTCAAACAACCACTTAACATAAAAAAAAAAAAAAAAAAAAAAAAAAAAAAAAAAAAAAAAAAAAAAAAAAAAAAAACCAACACAACAAATAAAAATAAAAATAAAGATTCATCCATATTTGACATGTATTAACATATATTTCCTTATACAGGGATACACATTATTTTCCGTATTGTGTAAAAGAGAAATAAATATATATATATGTGCACAATAAAAGACAAATAAAGAAAAGTGTGTAAAACCATTCATCTGCAATATGTGAAATAATACGTGTACACCCATGAATATTAAACTTGTCTTATACGCCGGACAAGTCAGCGATTTCACAAGGGAGGGATGAGAACCCTCGATTTAATATGTGTAATCCACTTCAGACATTTCAAAGCCACGGCATTATAACCTGCCGCCACCTGTGCTTTTACATCTTTCAACCACCACCATGAAACAGCAAGTGCAGTGTGCCTAACGAAAGAACTAAAGAGATTCAGAAGAACCGCTTCTGATCTGTGAACTCAGACCGCAGTTCAACCCAGGACAAGACCGTGGGAAAAAAAAGCAAGAGAGCATGCGCCGAAGCAAAGTACAGGTAATGAGCCGGCACAAGTTCACGGGAGTGCAGGAGCGTGGGAACCAAAACCATTACGCATGCTCAGCCAATCTAATTCATAGACGCCCTGCAACAACCTATAGAACCCGTATAACCTCAGACTTTGAGCCGACCATGAGATTACTCATGATCGCGCTAAGATCATACTAGGGTCAAAGAAACCACAAAACTAACAATAGTGATTTAAGAGCACATCGCCTGTGAACCGGCGAGAATCACAAACCCCCGTGTGGGACAAACAGATAGAATATGGTACAACCTTAAAAATCAGGGTATTTAACCAACATATAAATATAAAAAATTTGCATAAGCAACCATAAATATACACATATACAAACAGTAAAACTGGTGGTCCACTAAAACCGATACACAGAATTTCACAAGTTATGACAATAAAAACAACATAAAATCGCCTAAGAAAGCATAAAACATACACCAAACAAATATTAAAATATATCAGTGAAATAGGTCTGTGACCTCATTGAGGCCATGGGGTTTTAACGTATTAAGTTTATAAATCCAGTACGTCTCTTTTTTGTTTAGGGTCTCCATCCTATTTGCAACTGACACAGGTACATGCTCAATAGGGGTCACTTTCAAGGCGATTTTCTTGTCATGGAAAATGGTGGTATGACGGGACAAACCATGTAACATATACCCTATTTTAATATTATGTCTATGAGAATTGATGCGGTTGTGGAGGGCTTGGATCGTCCTCCCCACGTACCGTTTGTCACAGTCACATTCAATCAGATATATGACATAGTCCGATTGACACGTGAGATGTCCTCGTATACTAAACTCAATACCCCCAGGATCACATCCGAAGCTAACCCGCCCATGCTGGATGGACCTGCAGCAAAGGCAGTTTTTGGTCATACATTTATATGATCCCATGGGTTTGTTTGTCCCTACACAACTGGGGGGACCCCTTAACCTGCTAGGAGCCAGCTGGTTTTTAATCGTCATGGCCCTACGGAAGGTCACCCCCGGTCGGGATGGCAGAACGCCCTTAAGGTAAGGGTCATTACATATAACTGGCCAGTGTTTTCTTAAAATCCCCTTAATGACCTCTCCATCACAGCTAAAAGTGGTTAAAAAATTGGATGAAAAACTCCCATTGGTGGGGGTGGGTACCACTCTACCAGATCCATTGTCAACATCAAGGCTCAAATTCCGCCCCTGGCCTCTAGCTTCTTGATATGCCTTCTTAACTAACGTTAGCGGATATTTCTTCTCCAAAAATCTCTCTCTAAGAATCTTCGCCTGATTATTAAAATCAATGTCTAGCGTACAGTTCCTTCGTATCCTTTGGTATTGATTCTTGGGGACATTACGTAACCATTTAACATAGTGGTTACTACTGTAATTAATGTACCCGTTGCTATCAACTTTTTTAAAAAAGGTTTTTGTAAGGAGAGATCCTTCTGCGTGTGAGATGGTGAGATCCAAAAAATTAATAGCAGTTTTCTCCACCGTGGGGGCAAATTTTAAACCCCAACCATTATTTACAATCCCTTCCAGGAAATTTAAATAATTATTTCCAGCGTTGTCCCAAATAATGAATAAGTCATCAATATACCTTTTATAGATAACTACATGTTTATACAGGTTCGAGGAGTAGATATGCTGTATCTCAAACAGTCCCATTACCAAATTTGCAAAGGTTGGTGCTGCCTTAGAACCCATAGCCACGCCACACCGCTGATGGTACATCTTGTCCTGGAACATGAAGTAGTTGTTTCTAGATATGAATTCCATACTGTCCAGGACAAAGTTTTTCTGTGTAGCAGGTAAGCGCTCATCCATCTCTAAATATTGTTTAACACATTCCAGTCCTAAATTATGCGAAATATTAGTATACAGGGACGCAATATCTAGGGTTATAAACAGAAATGACTCCTTCCACACAACCTCCTTGAGAATACTAATGAGGTGCGGGGAGTCTCTCAGAAAACTCTTCAGATTTGTCACATGAACTCTTAAAATAGAGTCAACGTATGCCGCCAAGTTTTCGGTCAGGGCCCCAATTCCTGATATAATGGGTCTCCCGGGAGGGTCAATTAAGCTCTTATGGATCTTTGGTAGATGGTAATAAAAAGCTGTTCCAGGGTTTTTTATATCCAAAAATTTATACTCATTCTGGTTAAGAATCCCCTTGTCAAAGGCATTCTTTATTAAAATTCGATATACCCCAATAGAATCCTGGTATGCAGAACCTTGCACCACCTCATAGTGTGCTGTATTGGACAGCATTCTCAGAGCTTCCTGTACATAACTATTCCTGTCCTGTAGGACAATGCCACCTCCTTTGTCCGCACCACGGATGACAAGGTTGTGGTTATTCTTCAGGGACACTAATGCCATTCTTTCTTCGTTAGTTAGATTGGATTTAGGAGGTACTCTGTTAGTATTAATCCTCTTAAAATCCTCTAAAACCAGGTCATTAAAGGTCTTAATATGGTGACCCATGCTGTGTAAGGGATAAAAATTTGATTTCAACTTAAAATCGGTATGCAGGAAACAATCAATATTACCATCTATAGTAGTAGATACCCCTTTATTAATTTCAAAATGTCTGGTAAGGGTAAGTTTCCTAATGAACTTCTGAAAATCCAGAAAAAGTTCAAACTCATTAGATGATTTTGCCGGACAAAATGAGAGGCCTTTCCTTAGGACCTTAAGCTCACTCTTAGAGAGAACGTGGCTGGAGAGATTAAAAATGCCAGAGGGGTTATCCCTGCTCACATGCTCTTTTTCCCTTTTTTGTTTGAGCCTGCGCCCGGCCCTGGTTCCCCTACAGTGCTTTTTCTTTTCCCTACCCTTGGTGTTAAAAAATCCGTGATCGGCATCTGTGTGTTCCTGGCTGGCGGTAAAAAAGGTACACAACCATTAACCCTAAGTGTATTGTCGATTGTAACAATCTCATCCTCATGACCTCCTACTGAGGGGATGGAGGAGGGAGGAATAGGGTTACAATCAAGGCTCACAGATGTGGTGGGAAGTGGTCGATAGTCATCATGTATTGATAATTCCAATAAGTCAATGAAATCATCCTCCACCTGCTCAGCCCCTGACGGGAGGGTCCTGTCAACCTCTAAAAAGGACAAGGAATCTCTTTTTTTACGAATTATCTCAATTTGCGACCTTAAGGTCTCCAGTTGTTTCCTCGTCTCCTCAAAGTCAACGGACTCCCCACACTGGGGTAGTTCAGAGACAATGGGTGTGATGGGATCCAACTCCATGGTATCTGCAGCACCTGTCAAAGTAGAGGCTGCTGCAAAAACTTCATCCGTGTCAACCACAGTGGTACAAATGGGAGGTAGGGGAACAGTCACTGTTCGGGACGCAGAAACTGTTTGAGGACCAATCATGGTCGCAGAGTCCCTGGGACCCCCAGTAACATCCCTATCTCCCCGCTGGGTCACATCTTTCTTATGGTATCTACTATTGACAAAGCTCCTATGGTTGCTGCGCGACCTGGGTCGTTGGAACCGAGGGTTCCTAGTCACCGCTAAAATTGGCTGAGCATGCGTAATGGTTTTGGTTCCCACGCTCCTGCACTCCCGTGAACTTGTGCCGGCTCATTACCTGTACTTTGCTTCGGCGCATGCTCTCTTGCTTTTTTTCCCACGGTCTTGTCCTGGGTTGAACTGCGGTCTGAGTTCACAGATCAGAAGCGGTTCTTCTGAATCTCTTTAGTTCTTTCGTTAGGCACACTGCACTTGCTGTTTCATGGTGGTGGTTGAAAGATGTAAAAGCACAGGTGGCGGCAGGTTATAATGCCGTGGCTTTGAAATGTCTGAAGTGGATTACACATATTAAATCGAGGGTTCTCATCCCTCCCTTGTGAAATCGCTGACTTGTCCGGCGTATAAGACAAGTTTAATATTCATGGGTGTACACGTATTATTTCACATATTGCAGATGAATGGTTTTACACACTTTTCTTTATTTGTCTTTTATTGTGCACATATATATATATTTATTTCTCTTTTACACAATACGGAAAATAATGTGTATCCCTGTATAAGGAAATATATGTTAATACATGTCAAATATGGATGAATCTTTATTTTTATTTTTATTTGTTGTGTTGGTTTTTTTTTTTTTTTTTTTTTTTTTTTTTTTTTTTTATGTTAAGTGGTTGTTTGACGTCATTCCATGCAACGTGGCAGTCCTTCCCGCTCGTTTTTTTCTTTAGGGGATGTGCCTGTGATGTCAATGTGTCTATATATTGTATACATTGTCTGTACTAGACAGATTGGATGTTATCTGTTTCTTTGGTGGTCCTGATGAAGGGGGCAGATGCCCCAGAAACGCGTTGACCTGGAAAACAATAAAGTAACACTGGTCTGAACATCATCTGAAGTGATCCATTGGCGCGGCATTAAAACACCACTCTCTTGTGCTCTCTGTTATCTACCGTTTTGGTGGCTGCAGCCTTGGATTGTGTGATACATGCGATTACAGTAGTTGTGGCTTCTCACAACTACATCTGGTGAGTAGTTTCACTCCCCCACCCCCACCCCTCACATATTGGGGTAAGACCCTATGCGCTTGTTTTTCCACAGCTTTTTCTCCGTGTTGCTGTTTGTGGACCTGGCTAAGACCAGATCTTCTTCCTTGTGGACAGAGCAGCAGAGGGTCGTTACTTGTGGAGTTATGGATTACTTCAATAATCGTCTTGCTTCAAGGGAGAAACTCATTCTTCAAACTGTAGGTACCCCTGATTTGCATGGGACTGACTGGGATCTCGATCTACCTGATATTTACTCTGAGGAGGATACTAAGGCTATGAAAAAATTGTTTTTGAGTCTGGAGGACTTGCTTAAAGAAGAACTTCGCTTTGGGCTGGATGCCCGGTTTTTAACTATTTATTTGGAGGAGAAACTCTGCCCGAGGGGTCTGAGAATTAAGCACGATTCCCCATTTCCTTCTGATCCCATTTTCTCTAATGAATGGGATAACATTTTAAAGAATTGTATGCAGGGAATGCTGCAGTGTTTGTATAAGAAACGGAACACTATCGCGACTGAGGCTTCAAAAAATATTTCAGAACTGTATAAGGACTTAAGTAAATATGATTTACATCCGGAATATAAGATCTTAAACTCCGATATTAATACTAAGTTGATTCAGCTAGAACAAGACATGATTTTCCGAAAATCTAAGAAACTGCAGAGGGATAGGGCTGACATGGTGCCCAAAAAGACACAGGAGGGGGAGGTTGTAGCGGTGACTAGGAACCCTCGGTTCCAACGACCCAGGTCGCGCAGCAACCATAGGAGCTTTGTCAATAGTAGATACCATAAGAAAGATGTGACCCAGCGGGGAGATAGGGATGTTACTGGGGGTCCCAGGGACTCTGCGACCATGATTGGTCCTCAAACAGTTTCTGCGTCCCGAACAGTGACTGTTCCCCTACCTCCCATTTGTACCACTGTGGTTGACACGGATGAAGTTTTTGCAGCAGCCTCTACTTTGACAGGTGCTGCAGATACCATGGAGTTGGATCCCATCACACCCATTGTCTCTGAACTACCCCAGTGTGGGGAGTCCGTTGACTTTGAGGAGACGAGGAAACAACTGGAGACCTTAAGGTCGCAAATTGAGATAATTCGTAAAAAAAGAGATTCCTTGTCCTTTTTAGAGGTTGACAGGACCCTCCCGTCAGGGGCTGAGCAGGTGGAGGATGATTTCATTGACTTATTGGAATTATCAATACATGATGACTATCGACCACTTCCCACCACATCTGTGAGCCTTGATTGTAACCCTATTCCTCCCTCCTCCATCCCCTCAGTAGGAGGTCATGAGGATGAGATTGTTACAATCGACAATACACTTAGGGTTAATGGTTGTGTACCTTTTTTACCGCCAGCCAGGAACACACAGATGCCGATCACGGATTTTTTAACACCAAGGGTAGGGAAAAGAAAAAGCACTGTAGGGGAACCAGGGCCGGGCGCAGGCTCAAACAAAAAAGGGAAAAAGAGCATGTGAGCAGGGATAACCCCTCTGGCATTTTTAATCTCTCCAGCCACGTTCTCTCTAAGAGTGAGCTTAAGGTCCTAAGGAAAGGCCTCTCATTTTGTCCGGCAAAATCATCTAATGAGTTTGAACTTTTTCTGGATTTTCAGAAGTTCATTAGGAAACTTACCCTTACCAGACATTTTGAAATTAATAAAGGGGTATCTACTACTATAGATGGTAATATTGATTGTTTCCTGCATACCGATTTTAAGTTGAAATCAAATTTTTATCCCTTACACAGCATGGGTCACCATATTAAGACCTTTAATGACCTGGTTTTAGAGGATTTTAAGAGGATTAATACTAACAGAGTACCTCCTAAATCCAATCTAACTAACGAAGAAAGAATGGCATTAGTGTCCCTGAAGAATAACCACAACCTTGTCATCCGTGGTGCGGACAAAGGAGGTGGCATTGTCCTACAGGACAGGAATAGTTATGTACAGGAAGCTCTGAGAATGCTGTCCAATACAGCACACTATGAGGTGGTGCAAGGTTCTGCATACCAGGATTCTATTGGGGTATATCGAATTTTAATAAAGAATGCCTTTGACAAGGGGATTCTTAACCAGAATGAGTATAAATTTTTGGATATAAAAAACCCTGGAACAGCTTTTTATTACCATCTACCAAAGATCCATAAGAGCTTAATTGACCCTCCCGGGAGACCCATTATATCAGGAATTGGGGCCCTGACCGAAAACTTGGCGGCATACGTTGACTCTATTTTAAGAGTTCATGTGACAAATCTGAAGAGTTTTCTGAGAGACTCCCCGCACCTCATTAGTATTCTCAAGGAGGTTGTGTGGAAGGAGTCATTTCTGTTTATAACCCTAGATATTGCGTCCCTGTATACTAATATTTCGCATAATTTAGGACTGGAATGTGTTAAACAATATTTAGAGATGGATGAGCGCTTACCTGCTACACAGAAAAACTTTGTCCTGGACAGTATGGAATTCATATCTAGAAACAACTACTTCATGTTCCAGGACAAGATGTACCATCAGCGGTGTGGCGTGGCTATGGGTTCTAAGGCAGCACCAACCTTTGCAAATTTGGTAATGGGACTGTTTGAGATACAGCATATCTACTCCTCGAACCTGTATAAACATGTAGTTATCTATAAAAGGTATATTGATGACTTATTCATTATTTGGGACAACGCTGGAAATAATTATTTAAATTTCCTGGAAGGGATTGTAAATAATGGTTGGGGTTTAAAATTTGCCCCCACGGTGGAGAAAACTGCTATTAATTTTTTGGATCTCACCATCTCACACGCAGAAGGATCTCTCCTTACAAAAACCTTTTTTAAAAAAGTTGATAGCAACGGGTACATTAATTACAGTAGTAACCACTATGTTAAATGGTTACGTAATGTCCCCAAGAATCAATACCAAAGGATACGAAGGAACTGTACGCTAGACATTGATTTTAATAATCAGGCGAAGATTCTTAGAGAGAGATTTTTGGAGAAGAAATATCCGCTAACGTTAGTTAAGAAGGCATATCAAGAAGCTAGAGGCCAGGGGCGGAATTTGAGCCTTGATGTTGACAATGGATCTGGTAGAGTGGTACCCACCCCCACCAATGGGAGTTTTTCATCCAATTTTTTAACCACTTTTAGCTGTGATGGAGAGGTCATTAAGGGGATTTTAAGAAAACACTGGCCAGTTATATGTAATGACCCTTACCTTAAGGGCGTTCTGCCATCCCGACCGGGGGTGACCTTCCGTAGGGCCATGACGATTAAAAACCAGCTGGCTCCTAGCAGGTTAAGGGGTCCCCCCAGTTGTGTAGGGACAAACAAACCCATGGGATCATATAAATGTATGACCAAAAACTGCCTTTGCTGCAGGTCCATCCAGCATGGGCGGGTTAGCTTCGGATGTGATCCTGGGGGTATTGAGTTTAGTATACGAGGACATCTCACGTGTCAATCGGACTATGTCATATATCTGATTGAATGTGACTGTGACAAACGGTACGTGGGGAGGACGATCCAAGCCCTCCACAACCGCATCAATTCTCATAGACATAATATTAAAATAGGGTATATGTTACATGGTTTGTCCCGTCATACCACCATTTTCCATGACAAGAAAATCGCCTTGAAAGTGACCCCTATTGAGCATGTACCTGTGTCAGTTGCAAATAGGATGGAGACCCTAAACAAAAAAGAGACGTACTGGATTTATAAACTTAATACGTTAAAACCCCATGGCCTCAATGAGGTCACAGACCTATTTCACTGATATATTTTAATATTTGTTTGGTGTATGTTTTATGCTTTCTTAGGCGATTTTATGTTGTTTTTATTGTCATAACTTGTGAAATTCTGTGTATCGGTTTTAGTGGACCACCAGTTTTACTGTTTGTATATGTGTATATTTATGGTTGCTTATGCAAATTTTTTATATTTATATGTTGGTTAAATACCCTGATTTTTAAGGTTGTACCATATTCTATCTGTTTGTCCCACACGGGGGTTTGTGATTCTCGCCGGTTCACAGGCGATGTGCTCTTAAATCACTATTGTTAGTTTTGTGGTTTCTTTGACCCTAGTATGATCTTAGCGCGATCATGAGTAATCTCATGGTCGGCTCAAAGTCTGAGGTTATACGGGTTCTATAGGTTGTTGCAGGGCGTCTATGAATTAGATTGGCTGAGCATGCGTAATGGTTTTGGTTCCCACGCTCCTGCACTCCCGTGAACTTGTGCCGGCTCATTACCTGTACTTTGCTTCGGCGCATGCTCTCTTGCTTTTTTTCCCACGGTCTTGTCCTGGGTTGAACTGCGGTCTGAGTTCACAGATCAGAAGCGGTTCTTCTGAATCTCTTTAGTTCTTTCGTTAGGCACACTGCACTTGCTGTTTCATGGTGGTGGTTGAAAGATGTAAAAGCACAGGTGGCGGCAGGTTATAATGCCGTGGCTTTGAAATGTCTGAAGTGGATTACACATATTAAATCGAGGGTTCTCATCCCTCCCTTGTGAAATCGCTGACTTGTCCGGCGTATAAGACAAGTTTAATATTCATGGGTGTACACGTATTATTTCACATATTGCAGATGAATGGTTTTACACACTTTTCTTTATTTGTCTTTTATTGTGCACATATATATATATTTATTTCTCTTTTACACAATACGGAAAATAATGTGTATCCCTGTATAAGGAAATATATGTTAATACATGTCAAATATGGATGAATCTTTATTTTTATTTTTATTTGTTGTGTTGGTTTTTTTTTTTTTTTTTTTTTTTTTTTTTTTTTTTTTTTTTTTTTTTTTTTTTTATGTTAAGTGGTTGTTTGACGTCATTCCATGCAACGTGGCAGTCCTTCCCGCTCGTTTTTTTCTTTAGGGGATGTGCCTGTGATGTCAATGTGTCTATATATTGTATACATTGTCTGTACTAGACAGATTGGATGTTATCTGTTTCTTTGGTGGTCCTGATGAAGGGGGCAGATGCCCCAGAAACGCGTTGACCTGGAAAACAATAAAGTAACACTGGTCTGAACATCATCTGAAGTGATCCATTGGCGCGGCATTAAAACACCACTCTCTTGTGCTCTCTGTTATCTACCGTTTTGGTGGCTGCAGCCTTGGATTGTGTGATACATGCGATTACAGTAGTTGTGGCTTCTCACAACTACATCTGGTGAGTAGTTTCACTCCCCCACCCCCACCCCTCACATATTGGGGTAAGACCCTATGCGCTTGTTTTTCCACAGCTTTTTCTCCGTAGTAATGTGGGATTGGGAGCTGTGCTGTCACAGGTGCAGAATGGCAAAGAACGTGTAATTGCCTTTGCAAGCAGGAAGCTCCGTCCTACTGAGAGAAACCCAGAAAACTACAGTTTGTTCAAGCTGGAATTCCTGGCCTTAGTCTGGGCCGTCACTGAACGATTCAAGCACTACCTGGCATCTGCGAAGTTTACCATATTTACGGATAACAACCCGCTTACTCACTTGGACTCCGCAAAACTAGGTGCACTAGAGCAGCGATGGATGGCCCGGTTGTCAAACTATGACTTCACCATCAAATATCGGGCAGGCCGCAAAAACGGTAACGCTGATGCATTGTCGAGAATGCCCCATTTACCAGATGCAGGAGAAGACTCGGATGAGCTAGAAGAGATAGAGCTGCCGGCTTTTCACCGCAACAGTGCATCCCAGTGTAACCAAGGTGTTAAAGGCAAGCGCCAAGAGGCCACGCTGAACCCGTTACCTTACCACGGGTGGGAGGAAACGCAAGACAGAGATCTGGCTGTTCACCTAGTTAAAGAGCTAATAATCCAACCAGACTCAAGTCTTAGACCAGATGCCCCACCGGAAGCGCAGCACCTGTGGAAGGAAAAGAGCAGATTGTTCATCTACAGGGGTAGGCTATGCAGACATTACATCAACCCCCGAACCTAGAGGGTGTGGCAAATAGTGGTACCGAAGAGAGATGTTTAGATGGTGCTGGAGGCGTACCATGACGGAGCAGGACACTTCGGGTGGAAGAAGCTTGAGGTACTGTTACACAATAGATTCTATTGGGTTGGCATGAGAACTACCATTGAGAACTGGTGCCGAAACTGTGGCCCATGTAACCTGAGAAGAAAGGATCGTGACAGTCAAAGAGCTCCACTACAACCAATTGTCACCAAGCAGCCGCTGGAACTTGTAGCCTTGGACCATGTGAAATTAACACCCAGTAGATCCGGTTATACATATGCCCTCAGTATGGTGGACCACTATTCCCGGTTCCTGGTGGTAGTACCTGTAAAGGACTTGACAGCAAGAACTGCAACGAGAACCTTTCAAGCCTACTTCTGCAGACCACATGGCTACCCGGAACAGGTGTTGACGGATCAAGGTTCTGCGTTCGAAACTGAAGTGTTCCAGGAGTTTTGCAACCTGTATGGATGTAAGAAAATCCGAACCACACCGAATCACCCACAGACAAACGGCATGTGTGAGAAAATGAACCAGGTGGTTATAGACCTGTTGAAAACTTTGCCCTTGGAAGAAAGAAGCATGTGGCCAGAGAAGTTGCCTGATTTGGTGGACATGTACAACAACATCCCTGTGAGTTCCACCAATTGCACGCCAGCATACTTGATGAGAGCAAGACCCGGGAAGTTACCAGTTGACTTAGAAATGGGAATTGTTGTTCCTGAAACCAGTTCACCTGAAGCTGATTGGGACACTAAGCGCCAAGAGCAGTACAAAAAGGTACAGGAGTGCGTAGAAAGAAGCCTAGACCAAATTAGAGAAAGGCAAGAGAAAGATTATAACAAGAATGCACCAGCTGCTCCTTTAATACCTGGAGAGATGGTTCAAAAAAGAAAAAGAAAGACCCATAAGCTTGATGACCAGTGGGAAGCAGAAACATACACAGTATTGCCCTCTAAATTTGAGAACAAGAAAATCTGCTTAATCAGCAAGGATAAGGGAAAAACGTCAGCGGCAGTTTCTAGAGACCACCTTAAAAAATGTCCTGAACAGTTGAAGCAAAAAGAAGTAATCCCCTGTATACCTCAAACTAAAGAGGAAAAGAAAGAGAAGATGATAAGAACAGTACTTGGTGATTTTCCTGAAAGTTGGCCTCAGTACAATGGAGCCATAATTATACCATTATTGACTGGCGCTCAACCAGTAAAAGTCGCAGAAAGACTGGAGGAACCGGTCAACGTTTCAGAAGAACTACCTGTCGCAGTAGAACCAGAGAACCCTGCTATTGGGGATCCTGCCAGTCCTATGGTAAGACTAAGACAACATTCATGCATACCAATATTGCGTCGATCCTCATGCAGACTAATAGATAGTGCACGCATAGCACCAGCACTAGGTACCAGTACACTGCACCGACAAGTTGTGACACAGACATTACGTAGGTCTAGCCGTAGCAACTTTGGTCAGCCCCCGTCCCGTTATATAGAAGAATATTAAATAGAAAGTGTAGTAGTTAGTAAAATGTAAAAATATTTTATTTATTTGTTTATTGCAACTAAGTAAATCCGTAACCGTCAAGCGTGTTGAGCCTGCAGGACTTTTTGCATGAACTTTTTCATCTTCTTGAACTTTTATGGACCAATGGACCACAGAACTGGTAGTGGTCAAAAACGTTCTTATATATACCATACTCACATTTTGCAGTGGAAGGACTGCATTTTTCTGTTTTATTGTTTTTTGTAATTTTTATTTTTTTAAGACTTTGTACTACTCTTTATTGTTGCTAATGTTTTATAAGTTTGTGTTTCCAGTCCAGGAGTACTGAATTTAACTAAGGGGGAATGTGGCACCCCAGGGTTTAGTTGCCACAAATATACCTGTACATGGGCAGGGAAGGATCTCCACATTAGTTAATCCCACATACAACATTTCCACTCCAAGCCTGAAGGGGGAGCTCTACAAGTCGAGTTCAGGTGAGGTCCCCTTTAAATCCAGGTTTGGAGGCGGAGTCAGAGAGACAGTTGACAGTTGGAGAAAAGGAGACTGTGCGAGCAGAGAGTGAGGGAAGACATCAAAATGGAGAGGGCAGTGCTTAGCCCGCACAAGTAACTGTGTGACCGCCTGAGGGATCAAGAGTGAGGCAAAAGAGGAGTGACCGGGGAGGTAGAGCCAGACCGGTTCATCCCCAAGGAACAGCGCAGATTATCGGACACTGGCGTCCGAGATTGTGAGGGATCTAATCTGCCCAGCAATAAAGACCGGGGGCCAGGGAGACTGCAGATCTCCTGGCCGCAGCAGCACCTGAAAGCAAAGCCGCTACACAGAGCTTAAGGACCGCAGTGAGTACAGCAGTGCCCCTTAGAGAAGCTCCCGCCGCCTGCCATACAGGTGAAGATAGTGAGAGAGGGACAAGGTATAGCTACAGGCAGCCTAGTACGAAGGAGAGACACAGCGCAGCAGGGAGGCCTCACAACTAACCTGGTGCAGAGATCCTGAACTGTTCCCAGATCACCCAAAAACTGTAACATCAGAAACTGAACCCCTTTTTAACACCTGCAAGTAAAACCTGGTCAGAGTTAATGAATTGGTGTGACGCACTTTATTTCTTCATCTGAGGAGCCATAGGCTGCTGCACTAAAGTGACAGTTGAAAAGGCTGTGAAGAAAAACCGCCATATCTGTGTACTACTAAAACTGCCCTGGGGACCCCGCTTCACCTACGGGAAGCGTAAACAACTGGCTGCCTAACCATCACCCCAGAGGTCTGACCTGCAGCCCCAGTAACCATACTGGAATCATAGGTGGCGTCACGAAATACTTTTATTTATTTATTTATTTATTTTTCTTAATTATTTTCTTTTTTCTTTTTTTTATTTTTTATTTTTATTATTTATTGACTTTCAGCGACCACCAGGGCCACGGAACCGGGCACAGGCCCCCGTGACATAATCTCATTAACCAACACCCGGAACCGAGTACCCCACGGCCCTGGGGCGGGTCACGGCCGCAACTCATAAGGGAAAACCTGGTGACAGGTTCCTTTTAACGTGTAGTTGTCATCAGTGGGATGATATAATGTTGTGCAAATATCCAATTATTAAGGCCCTGTTACACGCAATGACGTATAACAATATATACTAACAATATATCGCCGGGTCACGGATTCCATGACGCACATTCGGCATCGTTAGTGACGCTGTTGCGTGTGACAGCAAGGAACGACCGTTAACGATGGAAAATACTCACCTTATCGTCCATCATTGACACATCGTTCCTTTTCAAAAAATGGTTGATTGTTGAGCACGCAGGTTGCTCGTCGTTCCCAAGGCAGCACACATCGCTCTGTGTGACACCTCGGGAATGACGAACTGCAGCTTACCTGCGGCCGCCGGCAATGCAGAAGGAAGGAGGTGGGCGGGATGTTACGTCCCGCTCATCTCTGCCCCTCCGCTTTTATTTGGCGGCTGCTTAGTGGCACCGCTGTGACACCCCCTTAAAAAGGAGGCGGTTCGCCGGCAACAATGACGTCGCTAGGCAGGTAAGTCCCGTGTGACGGCTCCTAACGATTTTTGTGTGCCACGGGCAGCGATTTGCCCGTGACGCACAAACGACAAGGGCGGGTGCTTTCACCAGCTATATCGCTAGCGATATCACTGCGTGTAACACCCCCTTTACTGTCATCTATTGTTAGTACCATTAGGTATTTCAAAACTTCCATTAAGCACTCTGAGTGACTGTTTGCCTACTTTGGCTAAAAGGACAATGTGGAGTCCATTTCACATATAATTTTTTTATCTGCAGGAACCATAATAAACCATTGACCTCTTCATCAAGCCTGTTTTCACCTTCATGGCCAAGCCAATTTTTTCAATTCATAGTTTCATAGTTTTTAAGGTTGAAGGTAGACTTAAATCCATTAACATCAACCCATAGTCTAACATGTTGATCCAGAGGAAGGCATAAACTCAATGGGGCAGACAGTTGGCACTTGGTATCTGGTTCAAAACTCTCCAAATGTCAAAACTACTTCGTTCTGACGCTGTGCACACAGCAGAGTCAGACACTCCACACGATGCTGCTTTTGAGTGTCAAAGAAAGGCTCGGGCATCAACAAGCTGTGCTCTTGTAAGTAATCAGGCTTGCAGGAGTTAATGTTTACTAGCCTGTGGATTATTGCTTGAGTTCACTAGGTTCCATGAAATCCATCACACTTGCCTCCCCCTTTTAAGATAGTGGAGCCTAGTTTCCCATGCCGATGATAGCTTTATGCATTCCTAATACTTATGCTTTGGGATGTAGTTGCTGGTAAATGTCTGTGTGCTGTTTGGTGTGTTGTGGAAATACTTTTGTCTGATTATTTCCTCCTTTCGTTTAGTTTCTTTCTGGGCACATATTGTCTATACCACTGTGAGTTATTGCTGTGAGTTTGAGTTTTGTTTTTCTCCCATCTGTTTATTTGTGTGGGATTAATCACTGCTGTCCTGGCCCTCTCCTTGGTGAAGGGAGGGGGCATTAGATAAGGATTGTTGAGGAGCTAGGGTAAGGATGGCGGCCCAATCATCGTCACCTTCAGACGTATCTTTTTGATCAGGGTCAGCCAGGGTTTCCCTACCGTGAGGGACGGATTAGGTTCCTCTGTGATCCCGTCACACCACATAACAGTTAACGCCATATTAGGGGAAAAATTCCTTCCTAACTCCATACATGGCAATTATACTAGCTAGTTCCCTAGATCAACACCAAATCACAGAATCTAGTGCACATAACCAGTAATATATTTTTCAAGAAAGTCATCCAGGCCTATTTTAAATTTTAGTAATGAATCCACCATTACAATATTATGTAGCAGAGTTCCATAATCTTACTGTTCTTACAGTAAAGAATCTGCATCTGCGATTATGATTAAACTTTCTTTCCTCTAAGCGTAGTGGATGCCCCTTTGTCCCTATTGCAGGCCTAGTAGTAAAAAGATATAAATCCTATAAATAAAGAGAAATTTATCCCATATAATTAACCATACAGGTTTGGCTCAGGAATATAACCGCATATATCTCCCACAAAATATTCCATGAACATACTTTGTGCAAAAATTGTTTTAATTGGTTAAAAAACTAAACACACATTTAAAATCAAAGTGCACAGAAAAAAGCAGGAGGGACAAGGTATGTAAAAGGAGTAATGAATAGCCTCATATGATAAGCAGTAAACTCACATGTGTGACAATTGAATAGAGTGCTATACACAGCCAGAAAAACTTATTTGCTATTGAGTCCAAAGCATGGAAAAAGACATACCATAAATGTCAAATGGCATATATAACAAGTACAGGTATTATCTATATATATATATATATATATATATATATATATATAAATATATTTGCCTTATTCTGTCTGTCTGTCTTGCTCCAAAATTGTGTCGTTACAGTGACATTGTGTCCTTACAGTGACAACCGTTGGATTGGCCGCTGGGCTCGGCCTGGCTCCGCCCCCCCACGGATTGGCCACTCGGCTCGGCCTGGTCCTGCCACCCACATGGAATGGCCATTTGGCCAGGCCCCGCCCCCCGCACACTATGCCCTCTAGGCCACGCCCTTGCACACGGTGCCCGCTAGGCCATGCCCCCACATGTGATGCCCCCTAGGCCATGCCCCCGCACGCGATGCCCGCTAAGCCACGCCCCCGCATGTGATGCCCGCGAGGCCACGCCCCCTCACATTATGCCTGCTAGGCCACGCCCCTTCACACTATGCCCGCTAGGCCACACACCCCACTATGCCCGCTAGGCCACGCCCCCTCACACTATGTCCGCTGGGCCACACCCCCTCACACTATGCCCACTCGGCCACGCCCCCTCACACTATGCCCACTAGGCCACGCCCCCACACACTATGACCGCTCGGCCACGCCCCCTGCACACATTAGGCACCTGTACACCTCCCCCCAGGACAACTCCTCCCATTATACTCCTCTTTCCCCAGGACTACTCCTCCTATTATACTCCTCCCTGAGGGGTTTGCAGCATGGGGGATGGAGCACGATGGGGGGTGCAGCATGGGGGATGGAGCACGATGGGGGGTGGACCACGATGGGGGGTGCCCAGAATGGGGGAATGAAACACGATGGGGGGTTCACAGCATGGGGGATTGAGCACAATGGGGGGTGCAGTGTTACATCTCGTGGCTCTCCTGAGGCAAGGACTGAGGCAGTCTCCCATTCCTTGCCTGCCACGAGCACTCCTGCTCAGCAGCGCCGAAGGTCTGCCAGACTGCGCAGTGTGCAGGAGATACCTTCTCAGAGAGGCAGCAGAAGGGTGACACCTAGTGGTTCTCATGTTACAAGGAGTGAAGCGGTCTCGCATTCCTGGCCTGCCGCAGACTCTCCTGCTCAGCGGCCCCGAAGGTCTGCGAGGCTGCGCAATGTGCAGAGGTTTACTGCTCAGGGAAGCAGTGAGATTCCCGTTATCTCTGCACATTGTGAGACCGAGGATCCCGCCTCTATTTCCCAGAGGCAGGAGGGTGAGCATGTGCAATGCGTGGTGGGTCCTGATTCGCTCACTGAGCATTACTGTCTCTTGTGGGCTTGGCCCTTGCTGCTCCGGCAGTACCTCGTTTGCAGGCTGTGTTCCTGCCTTGCTGCTCCGGCAGTACCCCCGTCAACAGGCCGTGTTCCTGTCCCAGGTGAGCTCCTCAAGTCTCCATTGGACTCACCTGGTTATTGAAAGCACACGTGCGTGGGCACCTCTGTGCTACCCTCGTGCCATATTCTCGTGACTTCCACTGGCACACGTGCGTGGGCACCTCTGTGCTTCCCCGTGCAACAGGTACACCGAGCCGTGAGATCTGTGCCATACAACCCTCAGGGGTTAGGGCAGATCGGTGTACATAGATCGTCTGTGAAATTCCAGACGATCGCTAGCAGCAACCCGCTCACTCTTCACCCACCATAGCGGCGGTCCCTTACACCGCACAGTGGACCTTGACCGGCGGAAGCAGTCCATTTCCCATCTTGGCACGCTTCCCCGGGTCCCCCTCGTAACATTACGGTCGCGCCAAAGGTCTGGCTATGGCTGAAGAGCAGCAGCAGTTGCTGCGTTATGTGCAGCAGTTGGAGTCACGATTGGCAGCAGTGGAGCAGTCTTCCTCCGATAAGACTACTCTGACGACAGTCGCCACCCAGGCGGCTACCCAGGCTGTGCTATTGGGCGGAAGGTCTCCTCGCCTTGCGCTTCCAGAGCGCTTTAGCGGCAACAGCTCTGAGTGCCGTGGGTTTATAAACCAGGTTACCACCTACTTAGAGCTGTCCGCGACTCTTTACGCTACCGAGAAGGCGAAGGTAGCCTTCGTCCAGTCCCTGCTCACAGGGAGAGCGCTGAAGTGGTCCACGCCGTTGTGGGAGCGCGGAGATCGTGTGGTGAATAACTTAGCAGCTTATCTTGGGGCCATGAGAATGGTGTTCCTCGGGCCTCAAGTCACCCACGATTCCGCGCTGCGCCTCCTACGACTTCGGCAAGGGTCTGCTTCAGTCGGGGACTTTGCTGTACACTTTAGGACACTGGCCGCAGAGCTGGACTGGCCGGATAAGGTCCTTGTCCCTGTGTTTTGGGAGGGCCTGGCAGGGTTTGTCAAAGACGCACTGGCCACACGTGAGGTGCCTGCCACTTTAGAGTCCTTGATTCAGGTTGCCTCTCGCATAGACATCCGTCAGGCGGAGCGAAGGCTTGAGGTCTCTTCAGCACCCACGTCTTCTCGGCCTAAAAAGCGTCTGACTCCCGTCTTCCATCAGACAGGTCCCCCAGCCAGTCCTGTAGGCGACTCCGTGGAGTCAATGGAAGTGTCCAAGGTGGTCTCCTCTGCCCCAGGTTCTCGGTCTTGTGTCATCTGCTTTTCCTGTGGGCAGAGGGGACACATAGCTACCCTATGTCCCAAACCGTTGGGAAAAGACAGCGTCTAGTTTCTATCAGAGGGGGGACTCTAGACGCTACTTCTCCCTCTAGGTTGACTATCAGCGCCCAGTTGCAGTTCGGCACTACTCTCTTCTCTGCCCTGGCTTGCTTGGACTCAGGCGCTGAAGGCAATTTCATCTCGACCTCCCTGGCAACCCGATACTCAGTTCCCCTGGTTCTGTTGCCCAAGCCACTCAGGGTCCGGGTAGTCGACGGGTCCATACTACTCGATCCTATCACCCAGATCACCATCCCTCTCAGGATGGATGTACCACCGGGACACCATGAGCAGGTGTCCTTCCTGGTGCTTCCAGGGGGGACGGATGAGATCCTACTGGGTCTTCCCTGGTTGAGACAGCATGCTCCTATACTCAACTGGGCAACAGGGGAGATCTCATCCTGGGCAGGATCCTGTAGAGAGCACCTCGTGACTACCGAACAACCCGCTACCATTAGGTCGGTTGGGTCCTCAGGGAATACTGAGGGGCCGGGTTTACCGACACCTTATGAGGCCTACAGGGATGTCTTTTCCAAAAGGGCCGCAGATACTCTTCCTCCCCACCGGCCATATGATTGCCGAATAGACCTGAAGCCAGGCTCCGAGCCCCCTAGGGGCAGAGTGTATCCACTCTCTGCTCCAGACACGGAGGCTATGTCCAAATATATTCAGGACAGCCTGGTGAAGGGGTTCATTCGCAAGTCTATTTCACCGGCTGGTGCAGGGTTCTTTTTTGTGCAGAAGAAGGAAGGGGATCTGCGCCCCTGTATCGATTACAGGGGATTAAATGCAATCACAATCAAGAACAAATACCCTTTGCCCCTCATTACTGAGCTATTTGATCGATTCCGCGGGGCAAAGGTCTTCACAAAGCTGGATCTACGCGGGGCGTATAATCTAGTGCGAGTCCGAAAGGGCGATGAGTGGAAGACCGCCTTTAACACCAGGGACGGTCACTACGAGTATCTAGTAATGCCCTTCGGACTCTGCAATGCCCCCGCCGTATTTCAAGACTTTGTGAATGACATTTTCCGGGATTTGTATCTTTCCGTGGTTGCATACCTGGATGACATTCTTATCTTCTCCCCCGATCTTACCACCCATCGGAGGGATGTCATCCGAGTACTTAAGAGGCTCCGCACCCATTCGTTATATGCTAAGCTGGAAAAGTGCGTTTTTGAACAGGAATCCTTGCCGTTCCTGGGGTACATAGTGTCCAGTCAGGGGTTAGCAATGGATCCGGGGAAGTTGGAGACAGTGATGAACTGGCCTGAGCCCCGCTCGCTGAAGGCGATCCAGCGATTCTTGGGGTTTATCAATTATTATCGCCAGTTCATTCCCAACTTCTCGACGGTGGCAGCACCCATCATTGCCCTTACCCGCAAGGGCGCTAATCCCAAAGCATGGACACGGGAAACGGTAGAGGCATTTCACACTCTCAAAACTCACTTCTCCAGAGCTCCCATCCTTCATCGTCCAGACATCTCCAAACCCTTCCTACTGGAGGTAGACGCCTCTTCGGTCGGTGCAGGTGCAGTCCTGTACCAGAAAAACGAACGAGGAAGGAAACATCCGTGTTTCTTTTTCTCCAAGACCTTTTCTCCGGCCGAGAGGAACTACTCCATAGGGGATAGGGAGTTACTGGCGATGAAACTAGCATTCCAGGAATGGCGGCATCTCCTGGAGGGTGCGAAGCATCCATTTGAGGTTTTTTCTGACCACAAAAACCTCACATACCTCCAGACAGCACAACGCCTGAACCCAAGGCAGGCCCGTTGGTCTTTATTCTTCTCCCGGTTCCGCTTTATTATCCGCCACCTGGCCGGTGAGAAGAACGTACGGGCCGATGCCTTGTCACGTTGTATGGTTGTGTTGGAGGAGGACGAGGAGGAGCCTCGTCTTATACTACCCCCGGACAGCTTGAGGATGGTCACTCCCACTTCTTTGGACCAGGTGCCACCTGGCAAAACCCTCGTTCCCCCTGAACTACGGAACGAGGTGCTATCGTGGGCCCATGCCTCCAAGGTCGGGGGTCACTTCGGGGTCAAAAGGACCAGAGACCTGGTGACCAGGCATTATTGGTGGCCGAGACTACCCCAGGACATACAGGAATATGTGGGAGCCTGTATGTCGTGTGCTCGGAATAAGCCGTCCCGGCAGAGACCGGCAGGTCTTCTTCACCCACTGCCAGTGCCGGATCGTCCCTGGGAAGTGGTAGGGATGGACTTCCTGGGAGATCTGCCCAAGTCAGCAGGGCACAGGGTCGTATGGGTCATCACGGACCACTTCTCTAAAATGGTCCACTTGGTGCCTCTCCCACGACTCCCGACGTCACGTGCTCTCGCCACCTTGTTCATTCGGCATGTATTTAGGTTGCATGGCATGCCTGACAAGGTGGTGAGCGACCGGGGTCCCCAGTTCGCGTCTCGCTTCTGGAGAGAGCTCTGTAAGCTCCTGCAGATAGAGCTGAACATCTCCTCCGCATACCATCCCGAGACCAATGGACTAGTGGAGAGGACTAATCAGACCTTGGTAACTTACCTCCGCCATTTTATATCCGCGCACCACGACAACTGGGCTAACCTCCTTCCTTGGGCCGAATTTGCCATTAACAATTCGGTCCATGAATCCTCTGGCCAGAATCCGTTCCTACTCAATAACGGACAACATCCCAGAATCCCGGTTCCGATGCCCATTACGTCACCCGATACTAGAGTGGAGGATTGGGCGACCAAGGCCCGGGAGATCTGGGATGACACCCAAGAGGCTCTTAAAAGGGCCAAAGACCGGATGGTGACAACGGCTGATGTTCGCCGCCGCCCTGCACCATCCTTCGCCCCTGGTGACCTAGTATGGCTGTCCTCTAAGAATGTTAACCTACGGGTACAGGCAGCCAAATTCGCCCCTAGGTATCTGGGTCCGTTTAAAGTACTACAGCAGGTAAACCCAGTGGCATATCGACTCCAGCTCCCTCCACGCTGGGCTATAGCCAACACCATTCACGTGTCCCTCCTGAAACCCGTACGACTTAATAAATTCTCGGGGTCCCTGCCGGCACAAACCGACTCCCCGTCCGACGACCCTGAGGTGGCAAAACTTGTGGAGACAAAAGTCATACAGGGCAAGAGGTACTACCTCGTGGAGTGGGCCGGCCGTGGTCCGGAGCATAGATCCTGGGAGTTGGAGGATCATATCCGCGCCCCGGGTTTGATAGCGGCCTTCAAGCACGGACAGGGGGGGGGCCTAGACGGGGGGGTAATGTTACATCTCGTGGCTCTCCTGAGGCAAGGACTGAGGCAGTCTCCCATTCCTTGCCTGCCACGAGCACTCCTGCTCAGCAGCGCCGAAGGTCTGCCAGACTGCGCAGTGTGCAGGAGATACCTTCTCAGAGAGGCAGCAGAAGGGTGACACCTAGTGGTTCTCATGTTACAAGGAGTGAAGCGGTCTCCCATTCCTGGCCTGCCGCAGACTCTCCTGCTCAGCGGCCCCGAAGGTCTGCGAGGCTGCGCAATGTGCAGAGGTTTACTGCTCAGGGAAGCAGTGAGATTCCCGTTATCTCTGCACATTGTGAGACCGAGGATCCCGCCTCTATTTCCCAGAGGCAGGAGGGTGAGCATGTGCAATGCGTGGTGGGTCCTGATTCGCTCACTGACGTCACACGGCTTGATGACAAGGCTGGTGACGTGGTGAATCCTGACTGGCCAGGCTGGGACGTCGTGGACCCTGATTGGGTCAAGTCCGTCATCTCCGCCTTGCGCCCGCCCTCGGGTGGAGCTGCACCTCCTTAAAAGCTCCCCCTGCCATCATGGTGGCGCGCGACCGTCCTTCTATGTTTGGATGTCTGGCAGCGTGCTGCCACGCCACTGCTCAGGCATTACTGTCTCTTGTGGGCTTGGCCCTTGCTGCTCCGGCAGTACCTCGTTTGCAGGCCGTGTTCCTGCCTTGCTGCTCCGGCAGTACCCCCGTCAACAGGCCGTGTTCCTGTCCCAGGTGAGCTCCTCAAGTCTCCATTGGACTCACCTGGTTATTGAAAGCACACGTGCGTGGGCACCTCTGTGCTACCCTCGTGCCATATTCTCGTGACTTCCACTGGCACACGTGCGTGGGCACCTCTGTGCTTCCCCGTGCAACAGGTACACCGAGCCGTGAGATCTGTGCCATACAACCCTCAGGGGTTAGGGCAGATCGGTGTACATAGATCGTCTGTGACATTCCAGACGATCGCTAGCAGCAACCCGCTCACTCTTCACCCACCATAGCGGCGGTCCCTTACACCGCACAGTGGACCTTGACCGGCCGAAGCAGTCCATTTCCCATCTTGGCACGCTTCCCCGGGTCCCCCTCGTAACAGTGCAGCATGGGGGATGGAGCACGATGGGGGGTGTAGCATGGGGGATGGAGCACAATGGGGGGTGCAGCATGGGGGATGGAGCATGATGGGGGGTGCAGCATGAGGGGTGGACCACGATGGGGGGTGCCCAGAATGGAGGGATGAAAAACGATGGGGGGAGGGTAGCATGGGGAATGGAGCACAATGGGGGTTCGCAGCATGGGGGATGGAGCACGATGGGGGGTGCAGCATGGGGGATGGAGCACGATGAGGGTTGCAGCATGGGTGGTGGACCACGATGGGGGGTGCCCAGAATGGGGGGATAAAACACGATGGGGGGTGCACAGCATGGGGCATGGAGCACGATGGGGGTGTGCAGCATGGGGGATGGAGCACGATGGGGGGTGTGCAGCATGGGGGACTGAGCATGATGGGGGTTCGCAGCATGGGGGATGGAGCACGATGGGGGATGGAGCACGATAGGGGGGTGCCCAGAATAGGGGGATGAAACATGATGGGGGTGCACAGAATGGGGGATGGAGCATGATGGGGGTGTGAAGAATGGGGGATGGAGCGCGATGGGGAGTTCACACCTCCCCCCAAAACACACACACACACCGCCACATACGCACCGCAGAACACACTGGGAACCACAAACACCGCCCTACACAGACACCCACACACACACAGACAACGCCGCACACACACAACACACAAACACCGCGGCACACACAAATATACACACATACCGCGCAACACAAACACATTGCACAAAACATACCTCCCCCCAAAACACACACACGCACCCCACACCCACACGCACATAAACTGCGCAACACACACAGCATCACATACAGACAACACTGCAGACACACAGTGCTCCACAAAAAACGCAACACACACAATGCAACACACAAACAACACCGCTCTCACACACCCCACACCTTCCACACGCAGAACATTTACAGCGCCCTACACAAACACTGGAAACTACATACAACAACATCTATATATATAACACAAATCATACATTAACTACACAATAAATTCTAGAATACCTGATGCGTTCGAATCAGGCCTTGCTCAAAGAGTCTCTGCCTCACAGTGCGTGCAGAAGCAATCACACCAGCCTGCTTCCATTGCTGAGCTAGCTCGGCACTGCTGGTAGTCCGATCCTGCAGCTGAAACAGTTTTAAGATACGGTCCTGGCGTTTGCTGGTCCTTCTTGGGCGCCCTGGAGCCTTTTTGGCAACAATGGAAGCTCTCTCCTTGAAGTTCTTGATGATGCGATAGATTGTTGACTGAGGTGCAATCTTTGTAGCTGCGATACTCTTCCCTGTTAGGCCATTTTTGTGCAGAGCAATGATGGCTGCACGTGTTTCTTTAGAGATAACCATAGTTAACTGAAGAGAAACAATGATACCAAGCACCAGCCTCCTTTTAAAGTGTCCAGTGGTGTCATACTTACTTACTCATGACTGATTGATCGCCAGCCCTGTCCTCATCAACACCCACACCTGTGTTAATGGAACAGTCACTAAAACATTGTTAGCTGCTCCTTTTAAGGCAGGAATGCAATGACGTTGAAATGTGTTTTGGGGGTTGAAGTTCATTTTCTTAGCCAATATTGACTTTGCAAGTAATTGCTGTTAAGCTGATCACTCTTTATGACATTCTGGAGTATATGCAAATTGCCATTAGAAAAACTTAAGCAATAGACTTTGTAAAAATTAATATTTGTAGCATTCTCAAAACTTTTGGCCATGACTGTAGTATATGTATATTTATCCAAGAACTAAGGTCATTTTTAGGTGCCAGGTAAGGTATATAGCAACAAAAAATGTATAGCATATATGACAATTAAATAAAGTGCTATAGACAACCAGAAAAATGTATTTGCTATTAAATCCAGAGTATAAGTAAAGGCACACTATGAATGACGTATGGCATATATAAGAGGTACAAATTTTATATATATCCTAAATGATTAAAGCCATATTAAAGTGCCAGGTGCATGACTATATAGCAACATATGCATGTACTGAGGTAGAAGAGAGATTTAGCAGCAAGCGTGTATTGCAGCAAACACTAGATATAGATGAAATCAGGCCATACCAAAACAATTACCAGTCCCTCTCTGCCGTTTCACTACCGCTTCGTCAGGGAGTGGAGCAGAGAGGTCCGCAGGTGTATTAGATACCTATAGTGGCAGCTGTATCTAATAAAATCCTAGGAACACCTTCATATCGGGCGGCGCGGCACGCGCATGCGCAGACCAGCGCTTCCCCATCCGGAAGTCCACCCATGTACAACAAGGGCGACAATGTCGCCATTGATGACGCAGGACCAGACATCCAAACAAGGAGCGCAGCCCGCGCATGCACGCCGCGTCGCACAGTGTCACCCGCCGCCATCTTGAAAGAGGTATACAGCAAATATCATAAATAATAGCAACCAATTTCCCAAAAAAAGGGTCATCAAAAAAGACTCAAAACAAAAAGGAGGATACATACCACTAAGATATCACATATCCCTGCCCATAATTAATTCAACCAATTATCACAATCCTCCATCAAAAAATGGAAAGAGTGAAAGGAGGAAAATACATAATAAGTAAGGGAAATTGGTTGCTATTATACTATTCACCCACATGGGGGTATATTTCTCATGATATTAATCCCTTGGTTTGAAATACAACTAATTGGATCTTGCTCTTTATGTAGGGGGACACAACTCTGATATATTCTCGTAGTATTTTTCCCTGCATTTGTGGGCTTTAACTGCTTTGATACTGTGCCCTATATGTAGAAATATACCCTTTGTGGTGTGGTTGCTCTTTTTGGAACACAACCATGATGTTGACTGTATGCATGGTAATGCACTGTTTGGACATTGCCCTTTTTGTACAAAGGTCCATTGTGATATTTCTCTCATAATTTGGTTATTATAGTGTCGTTCCCTATACATAGGAATATGATCGCTGGGATACTTGAATTAATATCATAATGATTGGGGATTTCCTCTATACATGATTTGATGTATTTTTTACTCACAATGGATTTTTGTAAATATGGATGGTGTATGCTCATGGGAACTTTATTCTGTGTATTGCATATTTGATTCCATCATTCGACTTAATTTGTACCTCCTCATCTTCTATAGTCTATTTTATAATAATTGGGGATATTGTGTACATACTTGAATTATATTTTATTGTATCATATATTCTATATTCTACTGATTTGGGACATCTGCATTATACATGAATCTGTTTCTATGTCTAGTTATGCATACAGATACTATAATCATCTTTAGAATTATTGTTTTTTTGAGGAGATGATATATTTATGCCATTTTGTATCTTCGATCAGCTACTGGATCATAATTCCTGCCTATTTCATATAAATTCTCGTTATTCCTTCTGCCCTTCAGCTTCTAATGATATTTGCTGTATACCTCTTTCAAGATGGTGGCGCGTGACACTGTGCGACGCAGCGCGCATGCGTGGGCCGCGCTCCTTGTTTGGATGTCTGGTCCTGTGTCATCAATGGCGACATTGTCGCCCTTGTTGTACGTGGGTTTACTTCCGGATGGGGAAGCGCTGGTCTGCGCATGCGTGTGCCGGGCCGCCCGATATGAAGGTGTTCCCAGGATTTTATTAGATACAGCTGCCACTATAGGTATTTAATACATCTGCGGACCTCTCTGCTCCACTCCCTGACGAAGCGGTAGCGAAACGGTCGTTGGAGTGGCAGAGAGGGACTGGTAATTGTTTTGTTATGGCCTGATTTCATCTATATCTACTGTTTGCTGCTATATACACTTGCTGCTATATATCTCTTCTACCTCAGTACACGTATATGTTGCTATATAGTCATGCACCTGGCACTTTAATATGGCTTTAATCATTTAGGATATATATAAAACTTGTACCTCTTATATATGCCATATGTCATTCATAGTGTGCCTTTACTTATACTCTGGATTTAATAGCAAATACATTTTTCTGGTGGTATAAAGCATTTTATTTAATTGTCATATATACTATACATTTTCCCTGCCGCCCATGACAGCACCACATGAGAGATAGGTTCCGCCCACATCAGGACAGGAAACCCACTGATAAAAAGGCGGTACCTCTCCTCCACATCAGTTTGGTTTCCTGTCCTGGTATGGACAACCCATTGCTGTCCCAGGTCCGACCCGGTGTGGAAGCCTGGTACTTACCTGAAGTCGGTGCTCGGGCCTGGCTGCACCCCCCCTCGGTCTCAGACCTCTGCGGCGGTGAGGCGCGGGCCTGGAGCGGGAGCTCGGCCCGGCGTCGCTCCAGGGATGTGCGCACTCACGGCGGCCGCTGGAAGGCTTGTCCCTGCTGGGCAGCACGCTGGAGTGAAGCTGGACACTCCAAGGAAAGTGGTCACCACGGCCATTTATGGTAGGGTCTGGAAGCGCTTTCTCCTTCAGTCGGGGGCTCGGGCGGAGGGCCCCCCTCCTATCTCGGCTATTCTAGAATTCCTCCAGAGGGGGTTGGAATTGGGGCTCTCCACCAGTACGCTTGTTAAAAAATATACTCTTAAATATATTTTTCTTCAAATACGTAAAGCCGCATGAAAGAAAGAACTTCCAAAGATGTAAAAAATAAATGTATTTTATCTATTTAAAAAAATGGTTGCCAGGGTTCAGTTACAGAAAGGAAAAATAATATACTTTGATAGTTTACGCAAAGAGTTCATTTAGTCCATAATAATCAATGGGAAGTCTTTACCCATCTTTCTTTGGTTCCTGAACGGCAATGCAGGGGATGTCATCTCTTAGGCTGGACAACGTGTCATATCTTGCAGCACTGGAGTCTTCTCACAGCAGGCAGTGTGGAGGAGCGCCCCGTAGCCCCCTCCATCGTGTATTATATACCAGCTGCTCAGTCCATATAGGGTGTTTAGTGGAACACAGTTGAATATAGTTCCATATTACGTAACCTTCTGGAAGCCTCGGGAAGCTTCTGGAAGGATTTATATATATCCTTCCATGCTCAGTATATATATATATATATTCAATATGGATATTTTAATACTTATTCCTTATAAAAGCTTTATTACTATACTATGCCCTTCAACATAAACAGAACTGTGAACTTATATGTCTTACTATGAAATATTTGATAACTAGATGTATTAATTTTAATGTTTTTACAACGCTCAAGGTGCAGGTGTCGGCCTTAGGGGCTCTGTTTCATTGTAGTCTGGCCCAGAATGAATGGATTTGCCGGTTCATTAAATCTAAGTCCAGGTCTGTGCCTGTTCAGGCTCCCAGGGTTCCCCCATGGGACCTTAATTTAGTGTTGGATGCCCTCACAGGGCCACCGTTTGAGCCCTTAGGGGAAGTCCCTCTCAAACTGCTGTCCCTTAAGGTTTTTCTCCTCGTCGCACTCACCTCGGCCAGGCGGGTGGGGGATCTCCAAGCCTTGTCTGTGGTTCACCCTTATACCCAGATTCTGGATGATAGGGTGGTGTTGCGGACTGATCCCTTCTACTTGCCCAAGGTTTCTACACCTTTTCATCGGTCCCAAGAGATCGTGCTCCCTTCCCTCTGTGACCCCCCCTCGGAACGAGAAGGAGGCTAGGTTACACACGTTGGATGTCCGGAGGGCCTTAGTCACGTACCTAGATAGGACTAGGGAATGGAGGAAGTCTCAGGTCCTGTTTGTCACTTTTCAGGGGCAGTCCAGGGGGCATGGGGCTTCTAAGGCTACCTTGGCCAGATGGGTCAGGGATGCCATCGGTTTGGCGTACTCGGCTAAAGACGCCACTCCTCCTCCGGGCATAAGGGCGCACTCCACTAGAGCAGTGTCTACGTCTTGGGCAGAGAGGGCGGATGCCTCTCTTGACCAGATCTGTCGGGCGGCTACTTGGTCATCTCCTGGGACTTTCTTTCGGCACTATAGGCTGGACTTGTCCTCCACAACTGACCTTTCCTTTGGGAGATGGGTCTTGCAGGCGGTGGTCCCTCCCTAAGGTGGATGGTCTATATAAATCTCTCATGTGGTGCTGTCATGGGCGGCAGGGAAAAATCTTAATTACTCACCGGTAATGGGATTTTCAATAGCCCATGACAGCACCCTTAGTTCCCCCCCTTTTCACTGGTTGTGGGCACCCTTCGGGGAGTGTTAGTTATGGGTGTTTTTCCTTGGGTGGTGGTATGATTAATCTGTTTGTTGTGTTTTGTTGGTCCTCTCTGGCTCTGAAAACCTACTGATGTGGAGGAGAGGTACAGCCTTTTTATCAGTGGGTTTCCTGTCCTGATGTGGGCGGAACCTATCTCTCATGTGGTGCTGTCATGGGCTATTGAAAATCCCATTACCGGTGAGTAATTAAGATTTTTTTGTTGCTATATACCTTACCTGGCACCTAAAAATGACCTTAGTTCTTGGATAAATATACATATATAATACCTGTACTTGTTATATATGCCATTTAACATGTATGGTATGTCTTTGTCCATGCTTTGGACTTAATATCAAATAAGTTTTTCTGGCTGTGTATAGCACTCTATTCAATTGTCACACATGTGAGTTTACTGCTTATTTTATGAGGCTACTCATTACTCCTTTTACATACCTTGTCCCTCCTGCTATTTTCTGTGCACTTTGATTTTAAACATGTGTTTAGTTTTTTAACCAATAAAAACAATTTTTGCACAAAGTATGTTCATGGAATATTTTGTGGGATATATACAGTGCCTACAAGTAGTATTCAACCCCCTGCAGATTTAGCAGGTTTACACATTCGGAATTAACTTGGCATTGTGACATTTGGACTGTAGATCAGCCTGGAAGTGTGAAATGCACTGCAGCAAAAAAGAATGTTATTTCTTTTTTTTTTTTTTTTTTTTTAAATTGTGAAAAGTTTATTCAAATGGTCATTTATTATTCAACCCCTCAAACCA
Source organism: Anomaloglossus baeobatrachus (assembly GCF_048569485.1). Classification (NCBI taxonomy): domain Eukaryota; kingdom Metazoa; phylum Chordata; class Amphibia; order Anura; family Aromobatidae; genus Anomaloglossus; species Anomaloglossus baeobatrachus. The sequence goes on along the minus strand of NC_134355.1, from coordinate 105,419,782 downwards.
CCAGAATTCTGTTTGGTTCCCCTAAAGTATTAAGAAGTATTTCAGGCACAAAGAACAATGAGCTTCACATGTTTGGATTAATTATCTCTTTTTCCAGCCTTTTCTGACTAATTAAGACCCTCCCCAAACTTGTGAACAGAACTCATACTTGGTCAACATGGGAAAGACAAAGGAGCATTCCAAGGCCATCAGAGACAAGATCGTGGAGGGTCACAAGGCTGGCAAGGGGTACAAAACCCTTTCCAAGGAGTTGGGCCTACCTGTCTCCACTGTTAGGAGCATCATCCGGAAGTGGAAGGCTTATGGAACTACTGTTAGCCTTACACGGCCTGGACAGCCTTTGAAAGTTTCCACCCGTGCCCAGGCCAGGCTTGTCCGAAGAGTCAAGGCTAACCCAAGGACAACAAGGAAGGAGCTCCGGGAAGATCTCATGGCAGTGGGGACATTGGTTTCAGTCAATACCATAAGTAACATACTCCACCGCAATGGTCTCCGTTCCAGACGAGCCCGTAAGGTACCTTTACTTTCAAAGCGTCATGTCAAGGCTCGTCTACAGTTTGCTCATGATCACTTGGAGGACTCTGAGACAGACTGGTTCAAGGTTCTCTGGTCTGATGAGACCAAGATCGAGATCTTTGGTGTCAACCACACACGTGACGTTTGGAGTCTGGATGGCACTGCATACGACCCCAAGAATACCATCCCTACAGTCAAGCATGGTGGTGGTAGCATCATGCTGTGGGGCTGTTTCTCAGCCAAGGGGCCTGGCCATCTGGTCCGCATCCATGGAAAGATGGATAGCCTGGCCTACCTGGAGATTTTGGCCAAGAACCTCCGCTCCTCCATCAAGGATTTTAAGATGGGTCGTCATTTCATCTTCCAACAAGACAACGACCCAAAGCACACAGCCAAGAAAACCAAGGCCTGGTTCAAGAGGGAAAAAATCAAGGTGTTGCAGTGGCCTAGTCAGTCTCCTGACCTTAACCCAATTGAAAACTTGTGAAAGGAGCTCAAGATTAATGTCCACATGAGACACCTAAAGAACCTAGATAACTTGGAGAAGATCTGCATGGAGGAGTGGGCCAAGATAACTCCAGAGACCTGTGCCGGCCTGATCAGGTCTTATAAAAGACGATTATTAGCTGTAATTGCAAACAAGGGTTATTCCACAAAATATTAAACCTAGGAGTTGAATAATAATTGACCCACACTTTTATGTTGAAAATTTATTAAAATTTAACTGAGCAACATAACTTGTTGGTTTGTAAGATTTATGCATCTGTTAATAAATCCTGCTCTTGTTTGAAGTTTGCAGGCTCTAACTTATTTGCATCTTATCAAACGTGCTAAATCTGCAGGGGGTTGAATACTACTTGTAGGCACTGTATACTAGTAGTAAAAAGATCGTTAGAAAGGTCTCTGCATTGACTTGGGAAATTGTCCCGTCATGTATTTGTACATTGTAATAAGATCGCCCCTAAGCCGTCATTTTTCTAAACTGAATAACCCCAAGTTTAATAACCTGTCTTGGTCCTATAAGGGTTAATAAACCGTGCTGATGTAGAAAGGAGGATCCATGTAGAAGGAATGTTTTATTTGGTATATGATTTGTCCTGAGGAAGAAGCCATAAGGCTTTGTAACGCGTACACAAATAAAATCATTCCTTCTACATGGATCCTCCTTTCTACGGCAGCGTGGTTTTTAACCCTTTTCTCTCCATATTTGAACTGCATCTCTACGTGGGTTCTGCTGCAGCCGTACTTACGCCATTACAGTGGTTGTGACCCTCACAACCACGCCAGGTAAGCCTACCTTTACAGCACCTTTGCTGACTGTGTTTTAGGATAAGACCCTATTTGCACTTACTGTTTCTTCTAGAACTTTTAACCATAAATTTAAGGATCACATTTATTCTGTGCTCTACACTAACCACTTACATCAGGATTTCCATACAAATCTCCAAATAATGTCATTTAGATGATACCCCTTGATGACACACCCTGAGGGATCCATTTACTACAAGGCAGCAAAATTATTCTGGACTCTGTCTAACCTCTGTTGTGCCAGTCTTTTTAGAATGGCACAAACTGTGGTCGATTTCACTTATATGGGCTCTTAAAGAGACATTCACTGCTGGATTACAGGTCAGGAAGAGCCTAAAATTACACCCTCTACCTCATTATAGTGAATGTTTTGTTAGGGGCATTATCTGAATCACATTTTTTAGAGATTTATATGTCTGTAAATACTCAGATTAGAGCACAGGATGACTGTGAACTGAGCCTTACTGTAATCTTTGGTAGGAAGAATGAAGAAATCAACAGCAGGTTATTTTTATTTTTTTGTATTTGGCTTTTATCACACCCTAAAAACACTTTTATTACAAATTAAAGTTTTTACATTGCCATATTTTGACAGCTATTGTTTTTCATATTTCTGCTGACAGTCATGTGAGGGCATTTTTTTACGTTGATATTTTTATTGATACTATTTTGGGGCACATATCAGTGTTGATTAGTGATGAGCGAGTACTAAAAAGCTCGGGTGCTCGAAGCTCGGGCCGAGCCTCCCAAGATACTCGTGTACTCGGCCCGAGCAACGAGCCCAATGTTATCCTATGGGAGACCCGAGTATTTTTGTGAAATGACCTCCCGGCAGCATGGAGAAACCCTAAAAATGGCACAAAAGTCTCAGAAGAGTGCTCAAATGACATGGCAACAGCATGGGGAAGACCCCTTGAAGCATTTATCACTCAAAAGTCACAGCTGTGAACAATTTTGTCCGCGTTTTACGCCATTTTTACGGACTCACCAGAAAACCTTCCAAAATGACCCCAAAATGATTTTTCATGGCGGAAATGTTAAGGGCACATACCCAATAGTGAGATAGATCTGGTGTATGTTACTTTTTGAGATTAATACATGAAAGATTTTACGTGAAAACATTGTGTGGCACTCCGATGTCCCTGAGAAGAGACGTACATGAAGGCCTCTTGAGTCTAATGTGCCCATTTTGAGGAAGTGAGTCTTTGTAGTATTTTCCTTTGCCAGGGCAGTCCAAAATTGTGAGGTTCACCAATGCCCCTGCATACAGACGTGCATGAGGGCCTCAAAACATTAAGTGTCCATTGTCAGGAAGTGGGTGTATTATAGTATAGCCCTTAGGCAGGGCAGCCAAAAATTGGGAGGCTCCACATTGTCCCTGGGTAGAGACGTGCATGATGGCCTTTAAACCTGAAGTGCCCATTGTAAGGAAGTGGGTCTATTTCAGTATAGCCCTTTGCCAGGGCAGCCAAAAATTGGGAGGCTCCACATTGTCCCTGGATAGAGCCGTGCATTATGGCCTGTAAACCTGAAGTGCCCATTGTAAGGAAGTGGGTCTATTTCAGTATAGCCCTTTGCCAGGGCAGCCAAAAATTGGGAGGCTCCACATTGTCCCTGGATAGAGCCGTGCATTATGGCCTGTAAACCTGAAGTGCCCATTGGAAGGAAGTGGGTCTATTTCAGTATAGCCCTTTGCCAGGGCAGCCAAAAATTGGGAGGCTCCACGTTGTCCCTGGGTAGAGACGTGCATGATGGCCTCAAAACATTAAGTGTCCATTTTAAGGAAGTGGGTGTATTTCAGTATAGCCCTTAGGCAGGGCAGCCAAAAATTGGGAGGCTCCACATTGTCCCTGGGTAGAGACGTGCATGAGGGCCTCAAAACATTAAGTGTCCATTTTAAGGAAGTGGGTCTATTTCAGTATAGCCCTTTGCCAGGGCAGCCAAAAATTGGGAGGCTCCACATTGTCCCTGGATAGAGCCGTGCATTATGGCCTGTAAACCTGAAGTGCCCATTGTAAGGAAGTGGGTCTATTTCAGTATAGCCCTTTGCCAGGGCAGCCAAAAATTGGGAGGCTCCACATTGTCCCTGGGTAGAGACGTGCATGAGGGCCTCAAAACATTAAGTGTCCATTTTAAGGAAGTGGGTGTATTTCAGTATAGCCCTTTGCCAGGGCAGCCAAAAATTGGGAGGCTCCACATTGTCCCTGGGTAGAGACGTGCATGATGGCCTCAAAACATTAAGTGTCCATTTTAAGGAAGTGGGTGTATTTCAGTATAGCCCTTAGGCAGGGCAGCCAAAAATTGGGAGGCTCCACATTGTCCCTGGGTAGAGACGTGCATGAGGGCCTCAAAACATTAAGTGTCCATTTTAAGGAAGTGGGTGTATTTCAGTATAGCCCTTAGGCAGGGCAGCCAAAAATTGGGAGGCTCCACATTGTCCCTGGGTAGAGACGTGCATGAGGGCCTCAAAACATTAAGTGTCCATTTTAAGGAAGTGGGTGTATTTCAGTATAGCCCTTAGGCAGGGCAGCCAAAAATTGGGAGGCTCCACGTTGTCCCTGGGTAGAGACGTGCATGAGGGCCTCAAAACATTGTTCCCATTGCAAAGGAGCGGGTCTCCTGTCGTTGTAATGTCCATTCTGCAAAGAATGGGCGAAAAAATTTACCACTGGGGGTATACCTGAAACAAAGACCTAACTATTGTAACGGTCATCATGATGGCGCATGAGGAGAAGGAGGAGCAGTCCAGCGATTATCCAAAGTCGAGAAGTGTACCCATGGGTGAGTGGAGGTACATGGCAAACTTTAAATTCCGCTCTCATTTGCTGGTGGTGTGGTGAAGTCTGGCCCAATCCAACCCTTGTTCATCTTTATCAGAGTCAGCCTGTCAGCATTTTCAGTTGACAGGCGGGTGCGTTTATCTGTAATGATTCCACCTGCGGCACTAAAAACACGCTCTGACAAAACGCTAGCAGCAGGGCAGGCCAGGACTTCCAAGGCGTAGAGAGCCAATTCATGCCACGTGTCCAGCTTGGATACCCAATAATTGTAAGGCACAGAGGAATGTCGGAGTACAGTTGTTCGATCTGCAAGGTACTCCTTCAGCATCTGGGCAAACTTAGGATTTCTTGTGGCACTACCCCGCACCTCAGGGGCTGTGGTACGTGAGGGGCTGAGAAAACTGTCCCACATCTTAAAGACTGTTCCCCTACCTCTGGCGGATTGGACTTGTGCCTCTCTCGGCTGTACGCCTCGGTTGTCCACTGATTCCTGACCTATGCCGCTAGCGTTTTGTGAGGGGAATGCTTTGCCTACTTCCGTGAGTATGGCCTTCCGAAACTGCTGCATTTTGGTTGACCTCTCCTCCACGGGAATAAGAGACAAAAAGTTCTCCTTGTAGCGTGGGTCTAACAGTGTTACCAACCAGTAATGATTGTCGGCCAAGATGTTCTTAACGCGAGGGTCACGAGACAGGCAGCTTACCATAAAGTCAGCCATGTGCGCCAGACTCTTAACAGCCAGGACTTCAGTAGCCTGACCAACAAGATGACTGAACATGCTGTCCTCCTCCTCCTCCTCCTCCTCCTCCTCCTCCTCATCTACCCTGTCCTCTGGCCAGCCACGCTGAATCGAGGATATGACTGGTGTGCATGTCATATCCTCAATTTGGCCGGAGAGTTGCTCCATGTCTTCATCCTCCTCCTCGTCATAGTCCTCCACTGCACGTTGTGATGAGACGAGGCTGGGCTGTGTGTTATCACCCACACCCACTACTGTTTCTTGCTGCAACTCATCGCGCTCCGCCTGCAATGCATCATGTTTGTTTTTCAGCAGGGACCGTTTTAGAAGGCAGAGTAGCGGTATGGTGACGCTAATAATGGCGTCATCACCACTCACCATCTTGGTGGAGTCCTCAAAGTTTTGGAGGATGGTACATAGGTCTGACATCCATCTCCACTCCTCAGGTGTTATGTGTGGAGTTTGACCCATTTCCCGACGGCTTAGGTGATGCAGGTACTCAACAACTGCCCTCTTCTGCTCACATATCCTGACCAACATGTGCAGAGTTGAATTCCAACGCGTGGGGACATCACACACCAGTCTGTGAGCCGGAAGATGCAAACGGCGCTGAAAGCCGGCAAGGCCGGCTGAAGCAGTAGGTGACTTTCGAAAATGTGCAGACAGGCGGCGAACTTTTACCAGCAGATCAGACAGCTCTGGGTATGACTTTATAAACCGCTGAACCACGAGGTTGAGCACATGGGCCACGCATGGAACATGTGTCAGCTGGCCTCGCCTCAAAGCTGCCACCAGGTTCCGGCCATTGTCACAAACGACCTTTCCTGGCTTTAGGTTCAGAGGTGTGAGCCAGTGATCTGCCTGCTGTTTCAGAGCTGTCCACAGCTCTTCTGCATTGTGGGGTTTGTCACCTATGCAGATTAGCTTCAGCACAGCCTGTTGCCGCTTCGCCGAGGCAGTGCTGCAGTGCTTCCAGCATGTGACTGGTGTGGAGGGCACAGTGGATGAGGATGCGCAGGAGGAGGAGGAGGCTGAAGAGCATGACATTCCGGAGCTGTAGAGTGTGGGTGAAACACTGACTGAGGTAGGGCCTGCAAACCTTGGTGTGGGAAGGACGTGTTCCGTCCCTCGCTCAGACTGGGTCCCAGCTTCCACAATATTAACCCAGTGTGCCGTCAACGAGATGTAGCGGCCTTGCCCACAAGCACTTGTCCACGTGTCTGTGGTTAGGTGGACCTTGGGTGAAACAGCGTTGTTCAGGGCACGTGTGATGTTTTGTGACACGTGGTTATGCAACGCGGGGACGGCACACCGGGAGAAATAGTGGCGGCTGGGGACCGAGTAACGTGGGACAGCTGCCGCCATCAGGTCACGGAATGCTTCTGTCTCCACCAGCCTAAAAGGCAACATTTCCAGCGCAAGCAGTCGCGAAATGTTAGCATTTAGAACTGTGGCATGTGGGGTGTTGGCAGTGTATTTGCGCCTGCGTTCAAAGGTTTGCTGAATGGATAACTGAACGCTGCGCTGGGACAAGGACGTGCTTGATGATGGTGTTCTTTCTGCGTAGGCAACTGCAGGTGCAGGAGTGGAGGAGGCTTGTTCGCAGGCAGCATGGACAGAGGATTGGCTCGCATGCACAACCAGCGAAGACGTAGCAGTGACATCAGCAAGCACTGCTCCTCGACTCTGTTGTACTTCCCACAAAGTCGGGTGCTTGGCTGACATGTGCCTGATCATGCTGGTGGTGGTCAGGCTGCTAGTTTTGGTACCCCTGCTGATGCTGGCACGGCAGGTGTTGCAAATGGCCTTTTTTGAATCATCTGGATCCAACTTAAAAAACTGCCAGACTCGTGAAGACCTAACATTTGTACAGGCACCTTGTGTCGTCGTGTTGTTCCGGGGAACGGTTGCCTGACTTCTGCCTGGGGCCACCACCCTGCTTCTTACTGCCTGTTGTGATGCTACGCCTCCCTCCCCCTGTGCACTGCTGTCCTCGCTCTGCATATCCTCCTGCCAGGTTGGGTCAGTTACTGGATCATCCACCACGTCGTCTTCCTCTTCCGCACCCTGCTCCTCCTCCTGACTTGCTGACAATTGTGTCTCATCATCGTCCACCACTTGTTGAGACACGTTGCCAACTTCGTGAGAACGTGGCTGCTCAAATATTTGGCCATCTGTACAGACGATCTCCTCATGACCCACTTCAATATGAGCTGGCGAGAGGCCAGAATGTGTGAATGGAAACGTGAACAGCTCTTCCGAGTGTCCAAGTGTGGGATCATTAATGTCCGAGGAGGACGTGTACTCAGCCTGGTGGTAGGAAGGAGGATCAGGTTCAGAAATGTGCGGTGCAGTATCACGGCTACTGACACTTGACCGTGTGGAAGACAGAGTGTTTGTGGTGGTGCCAATCTGACTGGAAGCATTATCCGCTATCCAACTAACAACCTGTTGACACTGGTCTTGGTTCAAGAGCGCTGTACTGCTGCGGTCCCCAAGAATTTGGGACAGGACGTGCGAGCGACTAGATGTGGCCCTTTGTTGTGGCGAAATTAGAGCTTGCCCACGACCTCGGCCTCTGCCTGCACCACCATCACGTCCACTTCCTTGTTCCTTGCCAATGCCCTTGCGCATTTTGCAATGCTGTGCACTGCTGACGTGTATATTCACTACTTGTGCGTTATATCAAAGTTTCTGGAAATTGCACACAAGTGCACCTGTACGCTGCCACCGACAGGCACACACGTGCGGTTTTTAAATGCAAGCACGGACGCACTAAGAACCTAACACAGGTTTTAGGAGCAAAAATTAAGAACTCTGACACTATCAGCCACTGCTGACTGACGTGTATTATACACTACACTTGTGCGTTATATAATAGTTTGGTAAAAACGCACACCAGTGCACCTGTACGCTGCCACCAACAGGCACACACGTGCGGTTTTAAAAACCAAGCACGGACGCAATAATAACCTAACACAGGTTTTAGGAGCAAAAATTAAGAACTCTGACACTATCAGCCACTGCTGACTGACGTGTATTATACACTACACTTGTGCGTTATATAATAGTTTGGTAAAAACGCACACCAGTGCACCTGTACGCTGCCACCAACAGGCACACACGTGCGGTTTTAAAAACCAAGCACGGACGCAATAATAACCTAACACAGGTTTTAGGAGCAAAAATTAAGAACTCTGACACTATCAGCCACTGCTGACTGACGTGTATTATACACTACACTTGTGCGTTATATAATAGTTTGGTAAAAACGCACACCAGTGCACCTGTACGCTGCCACCAACAGGCACACACGTGCGGTTTTAAAAACCAAGCACGGACGCAATAATAACCTAACACAGGTTTTAGGAGCAAAAATTAAGAACTCTGACACTATCAGCCACTGCTGACTGACGTGTATTATACACTACACTTGTGCGTTATATAATAGTTTGGTAAAAACGCACACCAGTGCACCTGTACGCTGCCACCAACAGGCACACACGTGCGGTTTTAAAAACCAAGCACGGACGCAATAATAACCTAACACAGGTTTTAGGAGCAAAAATTAAGAACTCTGACACTATCAGCCACTGCTGACTGACGTGTATTATACACTACACTTGTGCGTTATATAATAGTTTGGTAAAAACGCACACCAGTGCACCTGTACGCTGCCACCAACAGGCACACACGTGCGGTTTTAAAAACCAAGCACGGACGCAATAATAACCTAACACAGGTTTTAGGAGCAAAAATTAAGAACTCTGACACTATCAGCCACTGCTGACTGACGTGTATTATACACTACACTTGTGCGTTATATAATAGTTTGGTAAAAACGCACACCAGTGCACCTGTACGCTGCCACCAACAGGCACACACGTGCGGTTTTAAAAACCAAGCACGGACGCAATAATAACCTAACACAGGTTTTAGGAGCAAAAATTAAGAACTCTGACACTATCAGCCACTGCTGACTGACGTGTATTATACACTACACTTGTGCGTTATATAATAGTTTGGTAAAAACGCACACCAGTGCACCTGTACGCTGCCACCAACAGGCACACACGTGCGGTTTTAAAAACCAAGCACGGACGCAATAATAACCTAACAGGTTTTTTTGGGGAGCGACAATTACAGTACAGACAAGTCAGACACTATCTGGACTGTTTTACACTGTGTACACCAGCCCCAGATATGAAGGCTGGTATACGGTCACCACTACCCTGCCTGCCTGCCTGCCTATATACTGCTACAATAGTCCTGACAAGGACTCTTTTGGTCACTAGCCTGTATTCAGACCTGGCTATACCCTGCCTGTATATAGCAACAATAGTCCTGAGAAGGACTCTGCTACTGTACGCCGACCTGGCTATACCCTGCCTGCCTGTATACAACTAGAATAGTCCTGAGAAGGACTTTTGGTCACACTGTTTGCAGCCCTGCAACTGAAAAAGCTATAAAGGGCCGCAAAGCTTTCCCTGAATCAGCGACACTCTCCCTACACTCACTGTCAGAATAGCTGTGAGCAGAGCACAGCGCGCCGGCCTATATAAAGGCTCGGTGACGCTGTGCAGGCCGGCCAATCACTGCAATTCCACAACTAACAGGGCTGTGGCATTGCAGTGGTCTGCCAGCCAATCCCTGCATGAGGGCTGGCTCTCAAAAGAGCGCCAACATGCAGAAATGAAGACCACGAGTACAGCACGAGTATCGCGAGATTACTCGGTCCCCGCCGAGCAGCCCGAGTACAGTGATACTCGTGCGAGTACCGAGTAGTGACAAGCATGCTCGCTCATCACTAGTGTTGATCTTTGGAATGCAGAATTAACAATTCAGAAATTGTTTGTTTTTTGTTTTTTTTAACACAGTTCACCATATGGTAAAGTTCATAAGACAACTTTAGTCTTCAGGTCAGTACTATTACAGTGATAAATTTATATTTGTATTTTTTTTTATATTTTGTCGCTTTTATACAATAAAAAACAATTTTTATAGAAAAATTGTTTTTTCTTCGTTATAGGCTAAGATCTCTGAATTTTTTTTTATTTTTCTCTCACTGAGTTGAATGGTGGTTTGTTTTCTGTGGGCTAAAATGATATTTTCAGTGATATTTTTAATTACATGCAATTTTTTTGCAAAGTTTTTTTTGCGATGTTCACTAAAGGAAATAGTGTGCTAGTTTTGTAGTCTGAGTCATTCCAGAAGCGGCAATATGACATATGTGTAACTTTTTGTTTATTTCTGTGTTTACATAAATGTATGTATTTTATTTTTTGGTATACTTTTTTTTTTAGCTTTTGTTTTTTATTTTGTTTATTCCCTATATGGGAATTTAAATTGTATTACTCTGTGGTATAAAGCAATCACAAGCATTACAATATGTTTTATTCTGCATGATTTAACAGGCCATTGTAGCCAACAGGTCAATATATTTATTTGATTACATTGATTACATTGTGGGGGTACTAATCACATGGGAGAGAGAGACAATTCCTTCTCCTAGCCTCCTAAATGCTGCGATTACTACTGATTGTAGCATTTAGGGGTTAAACAGCCAAGATAGGTGTAGGCACCACACCTGGCTGAGACAGCCAGAGTTTGGCTATCATTTACACTAAGCTCCCGGCGGGCATTGCTTTTGTGTGCACATTATCACCATGATGTACCTATATATCATAGGCCAGGAACGCCTACCCGATCATGACGTATAGGTACGTCGAATGTCATGAAGCAGTTAAAAAGTAATGGTTGTGTTCATTTTTATTTAATAGATCAACAGTACACATGAAAATAAGTAACTTTGTAATATATCTTATCAGAGAAATCTTCTTCCAGGATTGATCATTATTTTATTTGTGATTATTATTTTCATTATTTATAAGTTATTTTACAAACAGTATCCAAATGTATTAACTTTGCAAAATAGAGAAGTTAGAAACAAAGAGTGCTTCAAGTATAGGAGGGATGCAAAAGATGGACCTTACAAATAGTATATCAAAGAAAATCCAGCGCAATCCTCGGGGTATGTTAAAAAGTCCAAGATTTATTAGAATATTTCCATTAAAATACAGCGGTTTGGCAGAAAAATAGAAGGGGATATACCTCATTGAACTACGTGTTTCGACACATAGTCTTAGGCGGGCTTTGCACACTACGACATCGCAGGTGCGATGTCGGTGGGGTCAAATCGAAAGTGACGCACATCCAGCGTCACTTGCGATGTCGTAGTGTGTAAATCCTAGATGATACGATGAACGAGCGCAAAATCGTCGTCATCGTATCATCGCTGCAGCCTCCGACATTTCCATAATGCCGGGGGAGCGACAGGTACGATGTAGTTCCTCGTTCCTGCGGCCGCACACATCGCTGTGTGTGAAGCCGCAGGAGCGAGGAACTTCATCTTACCTGCCTCCCGGCTGCAATGAGAAGGACGGAGGTGGGCGGGATGTTTACATCCTGCTCATCTCCGCCCCTCCACTTCAATTGGCCGCCTGCCGTGTGACGTCACTGTGACGCCGCACGGCCCGCCCCCTAAGGAAGGAGGCGGGTCGCCGGCCAGAGGGACGTCGCACGGCAGGTATGTGCGTGTAAAGCTGCCGTAGCGATAATAATCGCTACGGCAGCTTTCACTATATATCGAACGTGCGACGGGGGCGGGACTATCGCTGCAGCATCGGTAACACATTGTTACCGATGTTGCAACGTGCAAAGCCCGCCTTAGTCTTGTTCACAAGACTAAGACTATGTGTCGAAACGCGCAGTTCTGCCAAACCGCTGTATTTTAATGGAAATCTTCTAATAAATTTTGGACTTTTTAACATACCCTGAGGATTGCGCTGGATTTTCTTTGATATACATCCTAGGATACCTGGCAGCGGAGCCTTCCGTGCCCTGGATCCAGGCGGGGAGCGGTGAATGGCAGTAACGGTGAGCTGAACCTTCTCTTTTCTTGCATGTTACAAATTGTATATGAAGATCCAGGACTGCAGTGCAAAGTTAATATAGTATTTTTTACACTGCTAGCTGGAATAATGTATATTGCCACAGTGGAACGTATTAAAAGTTCATATAAACATATAACAAGTCCAAAAAATAAAACTCGAGTGAAATACCTGCAGATAAATCCTGTATGCAGATGCAGAAACTTGGCATTCAAGATAAATGTGAATAGTGGTCTTTTATTGAGAACAACTTTTTAGGACAAGCACAAGCACAGATGCTTCGGTCAAAGACCTTCATCAATGTGCGTGCAGGGGGTCCTCAGAAGGTATAGCAACTTGGCAACTGGCGTACTCAGGTAGGTCGCGGTGTCCAAGGCATTGCTACATAGACAGCGCTGGACACTGCGTCCTACCTGACTGCGTCAGTTGCCAAGTTGCAATATCTTCTGAGGAACCCCTGGATGCACACTGATGGTCTTACAAGTTATTCTCAATTAAAGACCACTATTCACATTTATCTTGAGTGTCACATTTCTACATCTACTTGAGATGGTTTTGGACCCTACCTTAGCACCACCCCAGAAGTGCCGTGTGTATGAACTCACTAAATCCTGTAAGCCGTCACACATATCTAGTGGATCCGGTGTCCCTCCACGCTGACGTGCATTTCATACACTTTCCCCTGCAGGCATGTCCGGGTAGGGGGAACCCGTCCTTAAATGTCTGTCCAGGACCAATAGGGAGTGGGAGGCACGCACATGTGTAGAATACAGCATGGCACTTAGCCGGTTACATATGGTGCATGACGCTATGCTCCACCGGCTTCAATCCTAACACCCAGCATCCTCTTAGAAACCAAGATGGCCATGCGTGTCAGAGCTCAAAGTAGACGACATTCTCAAAATAAGGAGCATGACGAAATAAGAGTATGCACATAACCCATATGGACATGTGGATATATGTAGAGTATGCCTATCTAGACCAATATATAGGAAAGTAAGAAAGCATCTATCCAATAGCGGATAGTGTGATATGAATTGTCTAAAAGTAGATTAGACATCATATAATAGGAAAAACATACATACAAACACATAATGTAATAAAAACAAATATGAATCTAAAACTAAAAAAAGAAAATATATATATATATATATATATATATATATATATATATATATATATATATAAAAATAAAAAAACACTGTTGGACATGCAGCTCTAGTACTTTTGTATCTCATGATGAAATTATGGTGCACTGTGCTAAAAAATAGTTTGTATGAAGTAATATGGGATACGTTATTATAAGAAGATGATGACCATATTAGTGTTTCGTGCATAGGAAGAGCACTGTGTAAAATAAAGAAGATATAACTAAGTGATAATGCAAATAAATATGTGTAAAATGATTTGCATAAAGCACCTCCGCTTACTGATAGATATATTAATAATAATAATCCAATTAGACATCATTATGTGTACAAAGGCCGCAGCATATATGGTTAGATAAGTGGCCTAGGTGAAGAAAATGTAACACCGATATGGTGTTGGAGACCAAAAAGCATGCAGCAAAATGCCAAAGGTGTCAAAAGTGACAATGTTTAACCACCAGCTTTGTTATTATGGTGACATATTACTGAGTCTGCTCCATGGAGGATGGTTTTGAGGGACAGGCCAGTGACCTAAAGGCTAGATTCTCTCAGAAGTGTTATAGTCGTAGGATTTTCAGGAAAGGCTATAACCGGGCCAAGGAGACTCCTTGCTTTAAATTGTTGCAGACTTCCAACATTGGAGAGAGTGGACGAAGGGATGAATCAATTAGATTCATCTCGACATTCAGTTCAGAGGGGAATACTATGAGGGGGATTTTGTCTAAATACTGGCTCATCCTCAGGACTGATCTAACACTGTCATTTTGTCTGTCAAATAGACCTCTGATGACCCCCAGGCGAGCGAGAAATTTGAAGGATCTACTGGTCAAAAGCCACTATGCCCACAAAGTTCCTGGCTTATTTGGTCAGAATCGTCCTGTTAGGGGATCATACTCATGTGGTCACTGTCTTGTCTGCAACAATGTCTCTTGCAGTTCCACATTTACATCGACTGATGGGACCCATGAGTATAATATCAATCAGTACATTTCTTGTATTACACCACGTCTGAAAGTCCCAAGATCAATGTAGAACTTACATCACACGAACTCCAGGTTAGAGGGAGGGAACATGTGAGAGACATTTTACAAGGCAAGGACAGCATTGCATGGTGCTTCATTGAAAATGTTACCACAACACTTTTCTCAGTATCATGGCTGTGACGACAGGTCTTTGAGGGTTTGTGGCATTGACTTAGTGCATGGGGCACCAGATGGGGCAATATTAAGAAAGTATTGGCCCAAAAGGAGACAAGATGGTGACATTAGACACTATAAGCCCTAAAGGACTAAACGAGAATTTGAATTTCTCCTCTTTTCTATAAATCATGTCATCATATTTATGGTGAAAGATTTCTATCATTTTTTTATTCTTAAAATGTGTATATTTTACATTGGTTTTACGTGCTTTGTGATTTTTGTATTTTTTGTGTCCTGTCCTGACAGTTCACTTACCTTTGTCCTGGACCATCTATGCTGCTGTTCAGTTGGCATTCTTGATGTTTTCTTCATTGCCAGATTAGCAGCATGATGTTCTTCACTTGAAATTATATATTAAAAATTTATCGGATGATACATCTGAATATACTTGGTGGCATATTTGTAGGATTCAAGCACTTTTGAATGTTATTTTATATGGGTACCTATTGTGTATATTTATAACTATTTTCAGTATTGTTTTTATATAAAAATCATTATTTGGCTTATTATCCATTGGTCTAAAGGATATATTGAGGTTGATCATTGCCATCTGTCTATTTGCGTGTGCGCATGCCTGATCATGTTGCTCCTTTTCTGCGCCCCCCCTGTGGTGTCTATCGGTTCCGGTGTTGTGCGCTCTGTGGCTATAGTTACCATCTGGCCAACGGGCGCACGCTTGGGCTCTGGCGCCAGTAGGGGGTATGTGTGTGATGGGTGACGCGGCCACGCATGTGTTGTTCAAGCCTATGCAGATTGGTTAAGGAGGCGGTCACATGACCATCACCATGACTACAAAAAGGTCTTGGCAGGTGTACCATAACATTATGGGTGTCAGGTCTGAGCATTCCTGCATGAACAGTGTCCTGGAAAGTGGATTGATCATTGTGGGCCAGTTGAATGGCCACCAAGGTCTCCCGATCTGACCCCCTTAGACTTTTATCTTTGGGGTCATCTGAAGGCAATTGTCTATTGCTGTGAAGATACAAGATGTGCAGCATCTGAAACAATGGATACTGGAAGTCTCTGCTAGCATTTCTTCTGCAGTGTTGCTACATTTTATAAGTAGGTATAACTTTGTAAATAACTAATGAATGAATAAATTTACATTAAAACCAAGCACACCATTGTTTTTCTTGTGAAATTATCAATATATTTGATGTTATATGACCCTCTTCCCATTGAAAAAAATGAAGTTGGATCCAAATTGGCTGACTTCAAAATGGTTGCCATGGTCACCACCCATCTTGAAAAGTTTCCCCTCCCATATACTAATGAGCCACAAACAGGAAGTTGATATCACCAACCATTCCCATTTTATTTAGGTGTATCCATATAAGCCCACCCTGTAGTTTGGACTTCCTAGTACTTGACTTATGCTCCTGTCCCTGACTTGGCTCTGTCTCACCCATCTGCTTTCTCTATTACCGTTCGGCTCCTGACCCTTTTGTTTGCTTCTGACTCTGAATTTGTTTACCTCGCATACATTGATTTGTCTTCTTGTTACTGACTCGGCTCTCTGACTACTCTGCTGCCACATTGTGGTGACTCTGCTGTACTTCTCCGGCCTATGTCTTTGTGCAAGCTTGACAGAGAGTGTAGAAATTACTATTGCCTATAGGAAAAAGTACTCAATGGTACAACATGCAGATGATACAGAGAAATAAGGATTTTTTACATTTTTTTATCCATGAAAGATATTGCACACATACACTATTGACAGCTTGATGAAGCGTGCATTACTAAAAACATTGCAATACCTCTCTCTGAGGTGTAATAACTTGTTTTTGGATATGAAGGCAGAAAAATAAAAAGCATAAAAAAAATCCTTTTTGTGCCTATTCTTTGTACTCTATTCCTATATACAATAACAATTTTCAAAGAAAGTAAATCAATTTCATCAGGTCTAAGAAGTGCATTTAATAATATTTTCAATTTTTATGGTGGAATCTATTGACAGATTGATTTTACAAAGTATAAACTTCTACAATTAAACCCCATTCACCCGGTGTTAAATAGAAAAAAAATATTAGCTGGCTTTCATATTGAGTAAATGTACCCTAAATTTACTGAACATGTTTCACATCCATTTTAAAAATGTTTATCTGTTAATGGAAATAAACAGTAAAGATTGTATTGATCGTGGCTAGATAATGTATGAATATTTGTCAAACAGATATATAATGCAACCTTCAACTTAAAATGTGTTAATATTGAGGACGTACCATAATGTGTCTGTACATTGAGAACATCAACAAATTGTAGCAAGCCACAGAGAATAATACCAAAATTTGCATTTAACACAAATCAAGGTAATCACCATTCTGCTGAAGTAAAGTGTTGAAAAACAAGGACATCTCCAGTCATGTAAACAAAACTATAGGGAAAAAGATCAGCCTTGTACAAATGCTTTTCTTTGGTTTCCTCCCCCGATAGAGAATTATAATAAGATGACACATAAAGAATCAATATTGTTTTAATTTTGTAAATGCTGTTATAATGGCAAAAAAGATTTCAATATAACATTCAAAAATAACAAGTTAAATTTAAACCCCTAATGGAGTGCTGCATTTTTTATTTGAAGGGTACATCTCATTTTATACAACTTTTGTCACATCATAATGACTAGAGATGAGTAAATATATTATAGTGGTATAGAATTCTACTGAACACCCCTCCCCCCTCCATCTGCATTTTTGGAGAATTTGGATTTTTTGTAAATTCACTTTACAAGGATTCGACAAAGTGGGGTCCACGTGGCTGCCATTTTGCTAAACTGAAAGCAGGTGTCAAAAGTTTTTTTTTTTCAAAATCTTATATTCAACTTTTCATTGACCTGAATGGCCACACTGCTGCCCCTTAGCAAGGAAGCAAGGACCTCCAACCGTTACGAAGCCATGGAGGTTACTGTGTCTCTTATATTATGATGTCCCGGAAGTGTGATGCACAGTAACCTCTGAGGCCTGTTCACTGCCTGAACTCCCAGTCTAGAGTGTACAAGTCAAAGATGTGACAGCAGAAAGGTGACCATATGATGGGCAACAAGCTTCCCGTCCTCAGAGCCTTCTATTTCTTCATTCACAGTTTCTTCCTCTTCCCTAATAAGTCAGTGCATGTTACACGTCCATAACATCATGATGTGCTGTGCACTTCCAAGACCTGGTCGAGGGCAGAAGTCCAAGTCTAGAGTAAACCAGCCATTAAATGCGGTGCAACTATGAAGACTGGATGACAGGCAGCAAGCAGCAAAAGGGCCAAACACTATAGGGATAGGGTATTAGTATTCTTCTTTGTTTTTTTATTTCTAACACTGCTTTGAAAAACTATTCAAACTCCACAAACATTTCCAAATTTTTGTACATTAGACCTACGAACTTATATGTATATTATTGATGTCATGGAGACAGACTGAGACAACCGGGGTGGGGGGGGCTCACACAGACATCCCACTGCTGTCACCAATTTGTCACAAACAGCACTTCTAGACCAGTTATTGGGGAACTCAGTGAATGTTTTGTAGATATGCAACTGATTCCAAAACATGGAATATATGTATATCTCGGTACAGTCACTGTCCAACTCCACAATAATCAAAGATAAGTACTAGCTGCTACCACCAATAGTTTACACAGGTAGATTGGACACTCGTAACAGGTAGCGTTTGGCTTTGGGGAACAAAGCTTTAAGTTTATATATTTAATCCAAAAGATAACTAGTGTTTACAAAAATATACAAAAGATGTTACAAAGGGGCAAAACAAAAAAGTACACAACTATATAAAATAAAAAGGAATAATGAAAGAAAATTCATAAACCTCTGTCACAGCAATGGCATCAGAAGTCGACTAGCCAAGGGAAGTAACGCCCTTGCGACTAGTCCCTGGCCTTATTAGCATATGATAAAGGATCTTTAGAAATACTTTTTCTAAAGATTTCTTTATCTATGGTAGTGTATACAGGGACAGTTAGGCTGGGATTAGCAATATGCACCCAGAACTGCTCATGGTGCTGGGTGCATATTGCACCTGACAGGTTCCCTTTAAGGCTGGAGTCAGACTTGTGTGCATCTCGTGTGAGTATCGGATTGCACTGCCTGGACCGGCTGGCTTCTCTTCTGCCAGGAGCGGCTCCACTGTATGTATTTCTATGATGCTTACATGCTCCTGTCAGGAGTGCCGCGGGCCGGCCCAGGCAGTGTGATCCGATACTTGCACGAGTCACACGCAAGTGTGACCCCGGCCTAAAGGAAACTAAAAAAGAAAGAACCTATGTGCAGCAAATCATAATTACATTGCAGTCTATATGTTTATTCTTTTTGGGATTTTTTTTAAAGGTTTTTCAGGTGGTTTACAGTTGGAATCATCCTGAAGAAGATATCATTGGCACATACCCCAAAAGGAAAGAATAAAATCCTCCTCCCTCACAATATATCTACATTCATAATTTTTTCTGTCTTTAGAAAACAGTTCATTTATCACATTGTCATCTTTGTTTGCTTTACCATTCCTATTATTCAGTATTCTGGTGTAAAAGTGAATTTGTGCAAGCAGTGCTCAATTCTTTAATATGTTTCAGTATCATTTATTATATCAGGACTGCAGCCGCCGCATCATTTTCTACATGTGGGAATAAATGTATGCTGAATTTCTATTCCATTAAAAAGCCTCATTATAGTCACATTATCAGCATTAAAATGTGAATCCAGGAGAGATGTTCTTGTGTAGAAAGAACATAGAGAAACTAACAGAAGTATTGCTTCTTCCCATTAATAAGCTGTCTTTAGGGATCGAACATTAGTGAGATTCAGAGGATAGAGCGCAAGGGTATCATTTTTGCATGATTACTTTAAATTTTTAAACTAGAGGCTTAAGGACGAGTCTTCTCACAAAAGCAGCATTGGGAATTGTTAAATGATTGGCCCAGTACTTAATTCAATAATATATATATTTTTTTCACTCATTGATCAAGCCTCTTTGAGAAAAGTGATGCTTTGCATATCTTAGGAAGTGCTGTTAACATCATGTGCCTGCAGTTTGTTAGAGAAAGAAAAAAAAATGGGAAAAAAAATGTGTGATGTTGCAGAAGAAGTAATTTGCTTTCCTCCATTCAATGATGGCTTGCACTTTATGCAAATTGGTGTCTGGGGACAATGAATCCAATTTAATACATATGCATAGTTCATAAAAAAATGATGTGAAAGAAACAGAGAGAGAAAAATGTATAAAGTAACAAGTCAGCAAAAGACACAAAAGAGCAGGTTCTGAAGAAATTTATTGTCCCAAATTGGGCATTTGTAACAGATGATAGGAACAAGTGCTAACTTTGTTTTTTAGCAGCACTAAATGAACATCCACCGTTCATAGCACAGATTACGCTTAAGATTCTGATCTGTAATAAAACAAAAAAAAAAGCATCTATGGGATTTGTAGTTTTGTGTTCCATATGGCTGGAGAACTGTGGAGATATAGTGACAAGATTTTTTGTGAAGCTCATTACACAAGGCGGTGTTAGATGCGAATTACTGCGCATAGCTATAGGGTACTTACATGACATCCTACAGTCAGCAGATACCAAATGGAAATGAAAGATATAAGGCGCAGAGTACAGCTTCAGGGAACATGTTAGACAAAACATCTGCTGGTATCAGGATGCTGTAATATCAGACCATCCTCGTCATGAATTTTTTATAAAGACATTTTTTAGGCTGAAACTTTTAAAGTGACATTTTTTGGAGCGTATTTGTTTCGAGTGTGATGGAAACAGAAAATTCGATCTGGAATATTGTCAAATATTGGGATATTGAAATATGTCTATTGTCTACAAAACAAAATTTCTATGTATTTTTGTTTAAGAAATATTTCACTCGAAGCAAGGCATGGATGTTCAGAAAATGCAAATTTTAGATGAGTTGTGTCTAGACTATATACTCACTTTTAGATTGAATTATATGGCTAAGGTTATGAGTTATTTAAAGATTTTTTTTCTAAATACTGAATCAAATGATGCAATGCCCCATTCTATGTCCTGTTGTGCATAAATATGTGACTCTTCAGATTTTTGAAGAGACCTGAGTAGTCTCGAAAGCTTGCTATTATTACCATCTTTGCAGTTAGACATTAAGAGGTATCAACCACTGACGACTCTGTTTTAAACAATTTTTTTTATCAAATGATGCATTTTTATGAAATAGGAGGATCATATAGATAGATAGGTAGATAGAGATTAGAGATGGGTGAATCTGCAGATTTTCAGGTTCAGCAGGTCCAAACAATTTAAAAAAAAAAATCTAGTTCGCAGCCAGACTTGAAACCGAACATCTGTCCAAATGCCAAACCCCATGTCAGTAAATGGGGACCTGAACATTGGGCTGTAAAATGGTGGTAGAAAGGGCTATGGAGATTAAAGCAAGAGCGTTATACTTACAAAGTCTCCTGCACGGCTGTAACATTACTTCCAGGTCATTAACCCTCAAACATATTCACTGCTTCTTTCGCCCACCATTAGTCCCGGGATCTATGATTGGTTGCAGTGAAACTGTGACTCCACCCTCTGTGACAGCGTCTGTGATTGGTTGGAGCCACACATGCTGTATATGTCCCTATAGCATACAAATAAATAAATAAATTGGCATAGGTTCTCTATCCTATACTGTGATACCTAAAACAGAATAAAAATATGGGTACAGGCTGCAGACCCCAGCCATGTGCTTATGTTGACTGTGTATCAAAATAGGTGGGACACTATGTGTTTTTTATTAATTATTTAAATAAATATTTTTTTTAAAATGGCGTGCGATTCCCCTGAATTTTAATACACATGATAATGCTGACAGTTTGGGGCTGGTATTCTCAAGCTGTGGAGGTCCATGGTTATTGGTGCCCCTTAGCCTTAAAATAGCAGCCTGCAGCCACCCAGGATGGTCGCATCCATTATATGTGACAATTTCTGCACCTTACATGGCTCATCCTTATTGCCCTGGTGTGGTGGCAATCAGAGTAATATAAGGGGGTAATGACAGTTCAGACCTGCTTCTATGCCCTAGATTAGTAATAGGGATGGATCGATGGGATCCCCATTACTAATCCTGTAAGTGAAAAGAAATAAACACAAACACCGAAAAAATCCTTTATGTGAAATAAAATACAAAAAACCCACCCCCTTTCTCCAATTTATGAACCCCAAACACTAAAGTTCATCTTGATGCATATAAAGTCCCATGACGATCCCAGCTCTGCTATATACTGAAATCTGTCTAAGCCTGAAGTCACAGCGTGCAATAATGTTCTGTAATGTGCCTGCATTCTGCGACTTCAGTATGTAGCAGAAACAGGATCATTGTAGGACCTCATGTGGTTTACGCCAGAACTGGGTGCTGGGTGTTTGAGTTGGGTGCTGGGTGTTTGAGTTTAATAAATTGAAGAAAACTGGGTTTTTTTTGTATTTTATTTCAAATAAAGGATTTTTGTTGGTGTTTGTATTTTTTTCTTTTGACTTACAGTATTAGTAATGGGGGGTGTCTCATAGACTCTCCCCATTACTAATCTAGGGTTTAGTGGCAGCTGTGAGCTGTAATTAACACCTACTATTACTCTGATTGCCACCACACCAGGGCAATCTGAATGAGCTGAGTAAATTGCCAGAATTGTCACATCTAATGGATGAAACAATTCTGGCTGCTATTTTTAGGCTGGGGAGGTCCCAATAACCATGGGCCTCCCCAGCTGGAGAATACCAGCCCCGTCTGTCAGCTTTATCTTGGCTGGGTATAAAAAATGGTGCGAATAGCACATCATTTTTTTAAATGTATTTATTTAAATAATTTTTAAAAAGCACAGTAGGGAGCCTCTTATTTTGATACAAAGTGAAGATAAGCACACGGCTGGGAGCTACAGCCTGTAGCTGTATGCTTTATCTTCCCTTCACAATATGGGGGGACCCTAAGCCAATTTAATTATTAATTTTTAAACAAATTATAGGGACACAGACAGCACATTTGGTTCCAACCAATCACAGATGCTGTCAAATGGATGTGGGCGCAGTCTGACTGCAACCAATCCCAGACAGTGGATCCATAAAATCCCCTAGGTAGGGGAACTAGTAAAATAAATAAAAAATGTAAACAAAAAGTTTTTAAAAATATGAAAAAATAAAAAATTCTAAAAGTTCAAATCACCTTCCATTTGCCTCATTGAATTGATAAAACAGGTAAAAAAAATAAAAATATGCACACACTTGATATCATTATGTTCAGAAATGCCCGATTTATCGTAATATAAAATCAGTTAATCTGATCAGTACACGGTGTGGCAAAAAATAAATTCCAAACACCAAAATTATATATATATATATATATATATATATTTTTTAGTCACCGCAAAATTTGTTTAAAATGCAATAACAACTGGTCAAAATGTAGCACGTGCACAAAAATTTGACTAATTAAAGACGTCAGCACAAGACACAAAAAATAAGCCATCATGGAGCCCCAGATCCTGAAAAATTAGAACGCTATGGGTCTGAAAAGATGGCACTAAAAAGACTACTCATTTTTTGGACAAACGTCTTAATTTTGAGGCATCATGTTAGTTTTACCATATATTGAACACGATGAATATTGAACTTTTTTTTAGCAATTTCATCGCACTTCATATTTTTTTTCTTTTTTCCAATACACTATATGGTAAAACTAACGATTTCATTCAAAAGTTCAACCTCTGCAAAAAAGTAAGTCCTCAAATGGCAAGATTGATGGAAAAATAAAAAGGTTATGGTACTTTTAAGACGGGGAGCAAAAAAGCAAAAACGAAAAATAGAAAATTGCCTAGAGGCGAAGGGGTTAATGCCTCATCACTACCCTCTTACTTTAATTTTATATATACTTTCCTTTTGTCATTTACATCTCTATTTAGCCATACTGGTTTTCTTTTATTTTTTGCTTGTTAATTCCCATAGGGTATATATTGTGTATAGGTCCTATTCCGGCTACTTATGTGTCACATTTTGTTTTTTGTACTTTTATTTCTCAGGAGTACATTGTCCCAATTTATGGCCCTATGTTCATCTCTTATGCGTTGGACATTTACCCTCCTTAAATTTAGTGTCCTTGTAGCCCCTCTCCCATACATCTTATTAGGAAAAGGTACATGAATACTTATTTTTATTTTGTATTCGCTATTACCGAAGTGACCCCCAACTTATATAGTTAATATTCAGTCTGTTCTATTGGTTATTATTAGGGATGATCAAATAACTCAAATATTCGGCTTCGCGAATATTTTCCGAATAGGCCGCCACTATTCAACTATTCGCGAATATTCGATGCGCAATGTAAGTCTATAGAAAACCCGTATAACAACTATTCGGAACTATTCAGGCTTCCCATAGACTTACATTGTGCATCGAATATTCGCATAGCGGAGAAGTTATTCTTCGAATATTCACAAAGCCAAATATTTGAGGTATTCGATCATCCCTAGTTATTATGTCTAGCAGTGCACCCTATTTGTTGGGTCCTGAACCAGAAGGGAAATGTAATTGTATTTCATTATAGTCAAATACCACTTTCCTTTGTTGGACTTGCAGGTTTCTGTTCCCCAATTTATATCCGGATAGTTGACGTCCCCCCTAATAATGAGTTCCCACTGATTCGCTGCCTCATCTATTTGCATTATGAGGATATTTCCTTCCATTTCCTTTATATTTGGAGACTTATAACAAACCCCTATCAGTATTTTATTATCCTTTCTCCCTCCCTTTATCTCCATCCATTGGGACTCTACATTTCCATTAGCCTCACATATATTATCTTGTAGGATGGATTTTAGGGGTAATTTGATATATAAACACACACTTCCCTTCACTTATTTGTACGGTCATTCCTGAACAGACTATATCCCCGTAAATTAACAGCCCAGTCATAGTCCTCATCCAGCCATGTCTCCATTATCCCGAAAATATCATAATTTTTTTTAAAGAACATTAATTTTAATTCCTCCATCTTGTTGGTGAGGCTTTTGGCATTATTATACATGAACTTTATATATTTTTTTGTACCTCTATTCTTGATAGGCAATTGACTGCCCTAACCTCTCCCACCATCCACCTCCAATTTCATTCCAAATGCCCTGGTCACTATGTGCACTATCTTACCCCCCTTATACAGTAATTTTCCTTCCCCCAATCCCTAGTTTAAACCCTGCTCCAACCTGCTAACCATTTTTCCCCTAGCACAGCTGCACCCTACAAATTGTGATGAAGCCCATCCCTAGCGTAGAGCCTATAGCCAACAGAGAAGTTGGCCCAGTACTCCAGAAACCCCAAACCTTCCTTTCTACACCCATTCCTGAGCCACTTATTTATTTCTCCCTAAGCTCCCATTACCTCTCTTGTGTGGTACAGGCAGTATTTCAGAAAATACCACCTTGGAGGTCCTTGCCTTCAGCTTACAGCCTAATTCCCTGAAATTTGTAAAAAAAAAAATATATGTAATGGCTGAGGTCAGAGTAGCATTACTCAAACTTGTGTTATGTAGGAAAAATATCTGGAAAATTGGATCGCAACGTATTTGATTTTTTGGTCCACTCGGATGTAAGCATGTTTTATCGTTTGGTCTGCCACTGATATGTATATTTTTAAGGGGTAATTAATAGAGAAAATGTGTATGTGTATGTAAGTGTATGGCAAGCTTTAGAGATAATTAAAAGGTAAAATGATTTGTGGAGGAAAAAAAAGGTGAAGAATCATTCTGTATATGCACTTTGCTCAATGAGTTCCTTTATGAAAATATTATGAAATACTCTTGTATCACAGCACGCTCATCTCATGGATAAATAAGGTAAACCTAATTGTGTCAGTAAAAATACTGATGTAGCAGTTGCTAAATGAACATTTGGCACTCTAAGTTAATAGCCTAGCACATTGAGCATTAGTATGGTATTTGCATAGTGCAGCCATTGTAATAGTATGTGAATGAGCCACATGCTCGACAACTGGCTGTACTAACTGCAACTTCTTTGGGCATAAACATTATAATGTTATAATATTGGTGTAAGTTAGTGAGACGTGTGCAGTGTTCTTAAGTAAAGAAAGTCACTGCCTAAGACATTTCAGTGCTCAAGGTCTTTCTTGTGTTACAAGTAAATACAAATATTTATTGTCACAGCCACCTGATGAAAGTTTGATATTAAGGCCACTTCACACATAACGAGATTGCTAACGACATCGTTTGTGACAAAACAACGACTTCACCAGCGATCTCGTTATGTTTGACACGTACCAACAATCCGCCCCCTGCTGTGAGATCGTTGGTCGTTGCTGAATGTCCTGGGTCATTTTTGGCTCATTGAGTCCTGCTGGGCAGGATGGATCTGTATGTCACGATCTCGTTAACAACCTAGATGAGAACTTAAAGTGTGACACGTAGGCATGTAGTTGCGTCAGTCCTTAGAATCTCGTACCATCTATACTTGGCAGTCAAAGTCTTAACCCCATTACGACAGCCTTACGGAGATAAACGGCGTCAGAATCAGGTCCTTATTCTGATCTGCCGTCTATAAACGGTGGTCAGAAAAAGGTAAATAGCGCCCCCAGCGTCAGAAAATCTCTGAGGTTTCAGCTACTGGGGGTAGCTGAGACCCCGGAGATCATGATTCGGGCCGGTTTTTCCGGTCCCCGCTCACCTGATGACCGGTATACACCGTATACCGATGATCATGTTATAGTAAATCACAGCGCCAGTAAACAATGATTTATCTCCCATCTGGCATGATCAAACATGTCAGCTGGGAGATAAATCTCCTCCCCCGGTCCCCTCCAGTCCCCTGGGGTCGCCGAAGTGCCCCCCTCGACCCCCAACCCCCTCCCGAAAATCCAAGATGGCGGCGCGCACAGCAGTGCACCGCCCGCATTTACCCATTTCCTTTGACTTCTGTCGCATGTGCCATCACACATTCGACAGAAAACTCCTCCCCAGGCCCTGCCAGGTCACCCCCTTCCCCCCCAGTGTCTCCCGGTGTCCCCCGTACCTGTCGGAGCGCTGATCCCCCGTGCCCCCTCCTCCTTCACAGCTGATGCCAGTCACATGTGCAGAGCGCGGCTGTCAGCTCAGCTTCCTGTGTCTGACTCAGAGACGCTGGCTCACTGCACGGACTCTGCAGCCTTGACCCGGGGAGAGTGGGTGCAGATTCTTTGCACCCACTCTCCTCAAATGGAAGGTCTGCACTCCTAGAAAATGGGGGGCACGTTCCCTGAACGTACCCCCCATATTCTAGAAGATCGTGGGACTTCCAAAATGGCTTACAGGAGATTTTTTTTTTCTTTTCAATAAATTCGTGAAAGAGGGATGGTTAGGGAGTGTTTTTTCAAATATTTTTTTTTTTGTTGTTAATTTTTTTTTTTATTACTGTCAATTAGTTATGTCTGGTATCAAATAGACGCCGTGACATCACTAATTGCTGGGCTTGATGCCAGGTGACATTACACATCTGGTGTCAACCCCATTTATTACCCCGTTTGCCACCGCACCAGGGCAACGGGATGAGTTGGGGCGAAGCGCCAGGATTAGCGCATCTAATGGATGCGCCACTTCTGGGGCGGCTGCGGCCTGCTATTTTTAGGCTGGGAAGAGTCTAATAACCATGGCTCTTCCCACCCTGAGAATACCAGACCCCAGCTGTCAGCTTCACCTTGGCTGGTGATCTAATTTGGGGGGACCCCACGTTTGTTTGTTTTTTAATTATTATAAAAATTAAAAAAAAAAAAAACAGCTTGGGGAGCCTTCCAAATTGATCACCAGCCAAGGTGAAGCTGTCAGCTGTGGTTTGCAGGCTACAGCTGTCTGCTTTACCCTAGCTGGCTATCAAAAATAGGGGGGACCCCACGTCATTTATTTTAATTATTTTTTTCTTTTTGGGCTAAATACAATGCTCGGCACCCTTTAGTGCCACATTAAAGTCACTGAAGGGCGCCAGCTTAGAATATGCAGGGGGTGGGACGTTATATTGGTTTGACATCTATCCATTTATCCACTGTAGCATTTTAGGCTGTGTGCCCACAATCAGGGTTTGCAGCGTTTTGGGCGCAGAGTGTTTTCCCTGAATCCATAATGCTGCGTTGTGCAGTAGAAGCACTGTGGAAGGATTTTTAGAAATCCCATGCCCACTGTGCTACTTTTCTCCGCAGCATACACTGACGTGTGGTGCAGCTTCCCGAGCCTCAGCATGTCAATTTATGCTGCGGAGACGAGAGTGTTCTCTGCACGTAGAATAGAGCTAAAGTCCACAGCAGCCTGAACCCAAATCGTGGGCACAGACAGCTGCGTTCTCCCGTGGACAACACTCACATTTCTGCAGGAAGGCTGACACTGTGTACTAGACGCCGTGTCGCTGGATCATGGCCACATAGCCTAACAGTGAGAATATTGTTGCTACAGCAACATTTTTGTGAAGTACCTGTGGAATCAAAATGCTTACTATACTCCCGAATAAAATCCTTGAGGGGTCCAGTTTCCAAAATGGGGTCACTTGTGGGGGGTTTCTGATGTATAGGTACCCAAGGGGCCCTGCTAATGTGACATGGTGTGCGCAATTTATTTCAACTTTTCCAAAATTCAAATGGTGCTCCTTCCATTCCAAGCCCTCCCATTTATCCAAACAGAGGTTTTTGGCCACATGTGGGGTATCCCTGTGCTCATAAGACATTGGATAAAAACCTGTGGGATCCATGTTTTGTTGTTGCTTCTTGAAAAAGTGAGAAATTTGATGCTAAATCAACATTTTTGTGAATAAAATGAAAATTTTCAATATGGCAACCTAAGCTTATCAAATTCTGTGAAGTGCTCGTGGATTCAAAATACTCACTATATAACTAGATAAAAGCCTTGAGGTGTCTTGTTTCCAGAATGGGGTCACTTGTGGGAGAGCTCTACTGTTTAGGCACCTTAGGGGCTTTCCAAATGCGACATAGCGTCCGCTAATGATTCCAGCCAATTGTGCAGTCATATGGCGCTCCTTCCCTTCCGAGCCTTGCCGTGCACCCAAACAGTTGATTTCCACCACACATAAGGTATCAGCATACTCATGAGAAATTGCACAATAAATTTTATGCTGAATTTTTTCCTTTTACTCTTGATAAAAAAAAAGCTGTCTGGTTGAAGTAACAATTTTGTGGTAAAAATGTATTTTTTTTATTTTCATGACTCAACGTTATAAACTTCTGTGAAGCACCTGAGGGTTCAAGGTACTCACCAAACATCTAGATAAATTCCTTGAGGGGCCTATTTTCCAAACTGGAGTCACTTGTGGGGGGTTTCTGCTGTTTACGTACCTTAGGGGTCCTCCAAATGCGACATGGTGCCCGCAATCTTTTTCAGCCAAATTTCCTTTCCAAAATTCAAATATTGCTCTTTCCGTTCCAAGCCCTCCCATTTCTCCAAACAAAAATTTCAGACCACATGTGAGGTATCACCGCGCTCATAAAAAAGTGGGTAACAAACATTGGGGTCAAATTTTTGGAATTACCTCTTGAAAAAGTGAGAAAATTGATGCTAAAGCAACATTTTTGAGAAAAAAATGAAAATTTTCAATATGACAATGTAACGTTATCAAAATCTGTGAAGTACCTGTGGGTACAAAATGCTCACTATACCGCTAGATAGGATCCTTAAGAGGTCTAGTTTCCAAAATGGTATCACTTATGAGCGGTTTCTGCTGTTTAGGTACCTTAGCGGACATCTAAATACAACATGGTGCCCGCAATCTATTTCAACCAAATTTGCTTTCCAAAATTCAAATATTGCTCCTTCTGTTCCGAGCCCTCCCATTTGTCCAAACAGAGGTTTCTGACCACATGTGGGTTATTGGCGCGTTCATAAGAAAGTGGGTAACAAGTTTTGGGGTCCATTTTGTTGTGTTATTTCTTCTAAAAGGGAATAAATTTGGGGTAGAGCAACATTTTAGGTAGCATTTTATTTTTTGCTTGTTTTCATTCCACATTGCTTTAGTTCCTGTGTAGCACCTGATGGGTTAATAAACTTCTTGGATGTGGTTTTGAGTACTTTGAGGGGTGCAGTTATTAGAATGGTGTCCCTAAAAAATGGTTTTGTGAATTTTGTTGAAAAAAATGGGAAATTGCTGATGAACTTTGAACCCTTCTAACTTCCTAACCCCAAAAAGCTTTGTTTCAGAAATTGCGCTGATGTAAAGTAGACAAGTGGGAAATCTTATTTATTAACTATTTTGTGTGACATAACTCTCTGGGTTAAGAGCATAAAAATGAAAAGTTTGAAAATTGCAAAATTTTAAAAATGTTCATCAAATTTCCAATTTTTTTTACAAATAAAAGCAAAAAATATCATTCTAAATTTATAACTGTCATGAAGTACAATATGTCACGAAAAAACTGTGTCAGAATCACCAGGATCCGTTGAAGCGTTCCGGAGTTATAACCTCATAAAGGGACACTGGTCAGAATTGCAAAAAATGGCCTGGGCATTAAGTACAAAACTGGCTTCGTCCTTAAGGGGTTAAATGACAACAAAATGACAAATAATTAAGGTTTTTTTTGCAATGGATGCAATTAGTGACATACAGTATGTGTATATGCCCTGTAAGACTTATGGTTTCATATGCTTACAATACAGTACCAACTTGCTCACCAAAGTCAGTCAGTAGGAGTCCAGGGTGCTACTTTGTCAGCTGGCCTGGTAAAGACCCTATCACCCTCCCACAGGAGCTATGCTCTTCTGTGATGTCGGCCACACTTCACAGGCTCTATTAGCATCTTCTAAAATCTCCTTCTGTCTCCTCCTGTCCTGACACCTCCATTGGCAGCTCAAAGCCCTCTATAGCTAGTTCTTGTCTGGTCATTCTTGACCCAGCATATCAGATTCTGTCTCTATCAACATTATATGATAGGACTTCGAGTTTAAAACAAGTACTGTTTTTACTGTAACTTTTACATAGATCACGTAAATACTTATGGTGGGAGACTTTCAAAAATTCAACTTTAGCCATGGGAACAAGTACTCTAATTACACACACGCCATCCACAGTCCAGACTGCAGGAAGTATAATATACTGTATAATTAAAGACCCTTTGTTTATTTGAAGGTATAAAATCTTTTTTTTGTTAAATGTGTTTTTTCATTGTTTTATTTGTATGTATATTTTTGTAGAGATTTGTATGTAAAAACCTGGGTTAGACTTGCATAGTGTTTTGTATTGGAGCTGTAGAAAAAATATTCATGATGGATAGTCAATGCTACTGACTGAGATCATTTTGATTTACTTAGTCACAGAAAGGACTGTGTTGTTATTTCTTTTGTGCTGAAGAAAGGACTGTTTGTTAATCTTAATTCTGTTAATGCTCAACATGGTGTTTCTAATAAATAGAGATGAGCGATGCTCAAATCGAACCGTTCGTCAATTTCAAATTTGAGTGGTTTTGGACGGTGTTCGAGTCGTTCGACGAACTCGAACAATTTGTTTAATGTTCAACCGTTGGAGTTACCGTTCGATAACGGTTCGATCACCAAAAGCGTGGTTTTTCACAGTAAGGCTATGTGCGCACGTTGTGTATTTGCATGCGTCCTGCATCCCCAGCACAATCCATCTCTCTTTCCTACTCACCGATCACTGGCACGACGCTGTATGGCTGTCACAAAGCTCCAGCGGCTATTCCTTTTTTGAAAATGGCTGCCGCCTGCTCATTATTCAATCTGGTATTCCCTGCTTTCCCCGCCCACCGGCGCCCATGATTTATTGCAGTCAGACACGCCCCCATGCTGAGTGACAGCTGTCTCACTGCAACCAATCACAGCCGCCGGCGGGCGGGTCTGTATCGTGCAGTAAAATAAATAAATAAATAATTAAAAAAAAAAAAACAAAAAAAACAGCGGTTCCCCCAATTTTGATACCAGCCAAGATAAAGCCACACGGCTGGAAGCTGGTATTGTCAGGATGGGGAGTGCCACATTATGGGGAGCCCACCACCCTAACAATATCAGCCAGCAGCAACCCGGAAATGCCGCATACATTAGAAGAGACAGTCCCGGGACTCTACCCGGCTCATCCTGAACTGCCCTGGTGCGGTGGCAATCGAGGTAATAAGGTTAGATTAATCATGACAGGCATCTCCCCGAGATACCTACAATGATTAACCTGTAAGTGAAAGAAAATAAACACACATAACGAAACATACTTTATTTGGAATAAAAGACAAAAAAAAACCTCTGTTACCTCTTTATTAATCCCCAAACAGACATCCAGGTCCGAAGTAATCCACACGACGCTTTCAGCTCTGCTACATCAAGCTGACAGGGAGCGCCGTAGAACACAAGCGCTCTGTGTCAGCTCCATGCAGCAACTGAAGTGAGCAACACTGTCACCAGAGACTTCGCTCAGATAGTGCCTGCGTGTCTCTCTCTCTTTCTTTCTTTCTTTCTTTCTTTCTTTCTTTCTTTCTTTCTTTCTTTCTTTCTTTCTTTCTTTCTTTCTTTCTCTCTTCTCTCATCTCTTTCATGGTTTTTCTACTGCAATACAGAGGTCAAGATTACCAAATCTTCCTATGCTTTTTACAGGCAGTGGCTCAATGGGTAGAGCTGCTGCCTAAGGAGAAGTAGTTCACAAGTTTGAGTCTCGGCTATCCCGTTAAAGAATTTAATTTAATTTATTTATAATTTTAAATTATAATTATTTATTTATAATTATAATTTTATTTAATTATGCACTCAGGGGAATAGCTGGGCATCAGCTGTGAGCTGCGGGACACACCTCTAAAATCGGAGCAGTTCACGGAATGAGGCTGCATTGCTCTCTCCTTTCTCTTCTCTCTCTTCTCTCTCTCTCCTCTCTCCTCTTTTTCTCTCTCTTTTTTCTCTCTTTTTTTCTCTCTTCTCCCTCTTTTTTTTCTCTCTCTCTTTTCTCTCTTCTCTCCGTTTTCTCTCTCTTTTTTCTCGCTCTCTCTTTTTTCTCTCTCTTTTTTTCCCTCTCTTTTCCTGGCGATGATCAGCTGATGCGCTCCCCTGACGGAATCAGCTGACATTATAAGTCGAGCGGTGAGGCTGGCTTTTTCCCGCCCAGCCGGCTAAGCTATCAGCTGCTTCTGTTGGACAGGAGTCTGCACAGAAGTGTGAAGTTGGGTTTTTTTTGCACTGATGGATCAGCTGATTGTATAAAAGCCGTTTATACAATCAGCTGCTGTGTCATGTGATTCAGTCCCTTGAACCTGACACATCATCTGATCGCTTTGCCTTCCAGCAAACCGATCAGATGATATTGGATCTGGATTGGAGAGAGCTGGACCCTTGACCCAGGATTACTGTGGAGGTGGGTTGTTTATTTCAATAAAGATGGAGTCACTTTTATCTGTACTAGAAATTCATGATGGCTATGTCTAATATTGGCATGACACCATGAATATTGGGCTTAGGGCCAGTTAGCCCTAACCCCATTATTACCCAGCAAGCCACCCGTCACCAGGGCAGCTGGAAGAGTTGGATACAGCACCAGAAGATGGCGCTTCTATGAAAGTGCCATTTTCTGGGGCGGCTGCGGAATGCAATTCGCAGCAGGGGTGCCCAGAAAGCTTGGGCACCCTGAGCTGCGGATTCCAATCCCCAGCTGACTAGTTGTACCTGGCTGGACGCAAAAATTGGGTGAAGCCCACGTCATTTTTTTTTAATTATTTCATGAAATTCATGAAATAATTAAAAAAAAAGGCTTCCTTATATTTTTGGTTCCCGGCCGGGAACAAATAGGCAGCTGGGGGTTGGGGGCAGCCCATAGCTGCCTGCTGCACCTGGATAGCATACAAAAATATGGCAAAGCCAACGTAATTTTTTTTGGGAGCAAAAAACTCCTTCACACAATCCTGGATGGAGTGTGCTGAGCCTTGTAGTTCTGCAGCTGCTGTCTGCTGTCGGTCTGTATGGAGGAGAGGAGACAGCAGCTCCAGAACAACAAGCCTCAGCATGCTGCATCCAGGACTATATGCTGGAGGGAGAGACAGGGGGAGCAGAATTACAAGGCTAAGCATGCTCAATTCACTAGTGTATGCAGGAGAGCAAACAGCAGCTGCAGAACTACAAGGCTCAGCATACTCTATCCAGGACTGTATGCAGGAGTTTGTTGCCCACCAAAAAAATGACGTGGGCTTCTCCATATTTTTGTATGCTAGCCAGGTAAAGCAGGCAGGTATGGCTGCCCCCAACCCCCAGCTTCCTATTTGTACTCGGCTGGGAACTAAAAATATAGGGAAGCTCTTTTTTTTAATTATTTCATGAATTTCATGAAATGGTTAAAATAAAAAACGACATGGGCTTTGCTCCATTTTTGTGTCCAGCCAGAGAAAACTAGGCAGCTGGAGATTGGAATCCATAGGACAGATTGGCCCAAGCATTCTGGGCCCGTCTGCTGTGAATTGCAGTCCGCAGCCACCCCAGAAAATGGCGCTTTCATAGAAGCTTCTTCATCTGGCGCTGTATCCAACTCTTCCAGCAGCCCTGATGCCGGGTGGCTTGCTGGTTAATAAAGGGTTAATACTAGCTTTGTTTTACTAGCTAGTATTAAGCCAGAGATTCTTAATGTCAGGCAAGTTTGACCCGGCCATTAAGAATCTCCAATAAATGGTTAAAAAAAGACACCACACAGAGAAAAAATACTTTAATAGAAATAAATACACAGCCACAATTAGAGACTACATCAGACAGCACTACATGGGAAAAGACGCTGCTGCTCCCGTGCAGTCTAATCACTCAGTGAGTGAGCAGAGGCTGCGGGTTGTAAGCGATGATATCACCGCTGCCACCAATGTAATTGTAATCTGACAGGCGGGTTACTATAGCAACGGTGATCTCCGATCACCTGATTCCCGGTGCCGCTATTCATTGGCTGTGGCATCCAGTCCCTGGATGTGGGATGACATGCAGGAACGGGGAGCCAAGCATGGCCCAAGCATCTCGCCTATACGCGGAGATGCTCGAACAAGCACCGCGTACCAGAGAGATGCATTGACAGGACCTAGCATGACGTCTAGCCATGACAGGACCTAGCATGATGTCTAGTCTGTAGCCAATGAGATAATACACACGTGACTGGTCACATGCTATGACGACATCATGGAAGGTCCTATCATCAGTGCTGATTACCGGGAGGGCGCAGCGATTATCGAAAGGAAAAGCGGCTGGAGACAGAGTGCAGGACACGTCGCGGGGACCTGTAAGTATAATGGCAATGTTTATTAACTGTATGTGTACATGTATAATGTGTTTGTATGTATTTGTGTTTGCCTGCCATTGTTTTCAATGGGGTTCAAAGGTGTTTGTCGAACGTCCGCCGAACACACCCGCCATTCGACGAACCAAACCGAACTCGAACACTATGGGGGTGGCTCATCTCTACTAATAAAGTAAAGGTTTATAATTTACGGCAAATGGAAATAGGTTGTTGAGATAACACTGTCATAACACTGGTATATAAGGGAGTCTGTCAAGCTTACTGGCTTGAGTTTAGTTTGTGTGCTCTCAGCCAAGCAGAAGTGGTGGGGGGCTGGCCCATTAATAGAGCCAGGAAGGGACAGGCTTTGAAGAACTTTAACAGTCCCAAAGCACTTAAACCTCATTTGTATATGAATTAAAAATGAGTTTTTTCAGACAGCCAATATGACCATATAGATATTACTTTTTAAAGCAAATTTGTGACCAGGTTTTTTCTACTCCATCTGAGAGCAGCATAATCTAGGGACAGAGATCATGGTTCCAGTGATGTGTCACTTACTGTCATGCTCTAACTAGGGGAGGTCGTCGTGAAGCCAAAAACACGATAAAACAGGGGTAACACCATGACAAACAAGGGGTACACCAGGAACACTTTACCAATGGACTGGGAAAGGCAACATGGGGGAAACACACAACAGACTGCTGCAGTCAGCAACAGGACTGCAGCCACACCAGCAACTCAACCACGGGTTCAGCAGCTCCTTCCAACTCCAAGACCAGCATCCAAATGAGTCAAGAATAACCGACGTCCTCTGCTGGTAGAAGAGGGTATATATAGGAACCAGGTGTGGTTCAGATCGGAAACACCTGAGCTGGAACAGGGCCTGCTTGCTGGATAGGAATACTTTCAAATGAAAAAAAAAAATTCTCACAGGGAAAAAGTTAGACTCAGACCCAAAAACCTGTCACTAAATACTTATAGAAAGAAACAACCATAACACCTACTGAGCTGTTTACTGTAATTTTGATAAAATCAATGTTTTTTCTGCTGCAGAAATAGCAGTCATTTGAATGTAGAGCATGGTTGTAACTAGCTTATGCTTCTGCAGGACTACCTGGCGGAATGCCAAGTAGTCCTCTAATGCTAACCTTCTGCTGATTAAACAATGATTTTATAAAATCTACACTAAGCAGCTCAGTAGGTGACATTACTGGAATCAGGATCTCTTTTTCTTCATCATGCTTCTCTCAGATTAAGTGTCAAAAACCTAGTGACAGATTCCCTTTTAAGGTTATCATTTGGACAACTTTCTTTTAAAGTTCTTTTTTTTCTGCATCAAATATCTGATCATTGATCTGAGCACTTGACTGCTACTCCATTCAATAAAGGACACATTCTCTATATTAATGCACTGACAGTTAAGAGTCAGAAATCTTCATCAGATCTAAATATCTTGGAGAGGCTTGACTCATGCTCAACTGCTGCTTCATTTACATAGAGGAGATAGGACCCCAAATATGATTAGTGATTGGCGAATAGCAACTATTCTTGTGTGAATAATACTTATCGAATATCGAGTTATATTCTAGTATCCGTCATGACAAGAAAAATGCTCGGGTTCCCCAGTGACTTATATCAGGTTCATTATATATGACAAATAGCAGAGCAGTACTTTGAGGTTCATTATGAATAATCAAAACACAAATAGTTACTATTGATAATCATGAAAGATAAGGGTCCCGGTGAGGAGGACCACAGCTGATCAGACACTTTTTACTTACTTTGTAACTGTCATTTTAATTTTTATATCATAAATCAATAGTACTCATGAAAATAGGAAACTTGATGAGATTCTATGGAGGAGGGACGGTTAGGGGGGAAGGAGGAGCTAGAGGCAGAGCTCCTCCATAAAGTCTCCCCACATCTACCTAATACCTCATCAGTAGTAACTGCCATCTCATACAGTATCTCAATAATGTAACCATCCGTCTTCACTGAATACAAATTTTATCTGAAAATTAAAAAAAGTTTGTTTAAAAGAACAGAGAGTCCTCAGTGGTTGATACCTTTTAATGGCTAACTGAAAAGATGGTAATAATTGCAAGCTTTCGAGACTCTCAGGTCTCTTCATCAGGCATGGTATAACACAAAATCTGAAGAGTCACATATTTATACACAACAGGACATAGAATGGGGCAGTAAATAAAACAAGTGACATGAAGCAGAACTATCAGTATGGCAAGAGGACAAACTGTTGTGGCCATAAATATTGCTGCAGTTCAGTGTGAAAGTTTTATTGTCCTCTGATTAGGATTTAGTCCAGGGCTGTGATGCCCCCGGATGGTCTGAGGAACACATATCTTAATTGATGTAAAAAGACATGAATCCATGAGACACATTCATTCCTTCTCTGAATGTGTCAAAGGTCATCATAAGTTTGTATTCCCATAGTCTCCTGTCTCTTTGGGACTAGAAATTCCCTTTCCATACCAGCAATTTCATGTCCATGATGCTGTGGTCGGGGTTACAAAAATGTTTGGCCACAGGTAGATCCATCCTTTTTTATCTAATTGTGTGGCGGTGAGAATTCATCCTTGTCCTGAGCTGTTGTCCGGTCTCCCCTACATACAGACCCCCAGTTGAACATTTGGTACATATAATTAAGTACACCACATTGGTTGTGGTGCAGCTGAAATTACCTGGGATCTTGTAGTCCTGATGTGATCTGGGAATCTGATTCTGAAAATTAAGAATTTAGAATTTTGAAAATGAATGATCAGTCCTGAAGAAGAAACAAATTGAGTTCTCTGATACAATATAGTATAAAGTTTCTTATTTTCATATGTACTATTGATTTATGGAATAAAAAAAGAGCTACTTTTTGACAAATTGATTGGGGATAAGTCTTTTTATTTAAAAAAAAAACATTTAATAATGTCCAATAGTCTAATATCAAGTGTAAACAAATGGACAAATATGATAGTCTTCACTAAAAGGGAATTGTCAAGAAAATTTGTCTTAGGCCTCTTTCACACGTCAGTGATTCTGGTACATGTATGACAGTTTTTATACATACCAGAATCACGGACATATACAGACCCATTATAATCAATGGGTCTGCACACAAATCAGTGATTTTTCAGTGACCGTGTCTCCGTACGGCGTACACGCTCCGCACAGAGACCTGGTTGCTTTTTTCTGGCATCACTGATGTCCCACGGACCACACTATGGTGTGATCCATGAAACACATACCAGAAAAACACGGAAATTGAAAATAAAAAGCATTTTATACTCATCTTCTCTAGCGAAGCTATCTCTGGCCTCAGCTGGCTGCTGCTTCCAAGCTGGCTCATCATGGTCATGCATATGCATTTATACATGACACCGTGACCCGGAAGTAGCTGCAGCGGGGGCAGAAACACAGCAGAGCCAGAGAGTTCAGAACCACGGACAGCAGGAGCGGGGACAGGTGCGCATATGTCCATGTGCTATCACAGATGACGGATCACGTCTCACGGATTGTACATGGACAACCCACGTGTGCCATGAATCACAGCACATGGAGGGACACATGCGTTTTTTACACGTCAGTGAAAACCGTCTGTGTTTTTCACTGACATGTGAAACAGGCCTAAGGCCTAAGACACACGGCAAGAAAAACAGTGCGAGTGGAGTGCGATAAAAAATCGCATTCCACTCGGACCAATATTATCCTGTGTGTCAGCGCACATGAGCGATTATTTTCGATCCCTAATCGGACCGAGAAAACAATCGCAGTATGCTGTGATTGTAATGCGAGTCTTGTTTCTCTCGCACCCATTCAAGTCAATGGGGCGAGAGAAAAATCGTACTGCACTCACATTACACCGGTGTACCGTGAATGCAGTGCGAGAATGGCAATAGCCGGCTATGGAGGAGAGAGGAAGATAAATCCCTCCCTCTTCTCATCAGTGCCAGCCCGCTCCTCCCCAGCACTGGCCTGCCCCTCCTCAGAGCCGGCCTGCCCCCGCAGCTGAGGTCCGCTTGCATAGACGGACCTCAGTCGCAGGGACACTCTGCTCTGCTGTACTGCCAGCGTGAGCTGAGTGGCATGCGAGGGGATCGTGGTAATAAGGTAATGTGGCCCCAGCCTAAAGGCCGCTTTACACGCTGTGATATCGTTACTGATATTGCTAGCATGCGTACCCGCCCCCATCGGTTGTGCGACACAGGCAAATCGCTGCTCGTGGTGCACAACATCGCTCAGAGCTGTCACACTACTTACCTGCCTAGCGACGTTGCTGTGACCGGTGAACCGCCTCCTTTCTAAGGGGGCGGTTCGTTCGGCATCACAGCAGCGTCACTAAGCAGGCGCCCAATAGAAGCGGAGGAGCGGAAATGAGCGGGACGTAACATTCCTACCACCTCCTTCTTTCCTCATTGCCGGGAGCTGCAGGTAATGTGAGGTTACTCGTTTCTGCGGTGTCACAAGTAGCGATGTGTGCTGCCGCAGGAATGCCAAACTACATCGTACACGCAGCAGCAACGATAATTGGGAATAGGGGGGCATGTCACCGATTAGCGATTTTGCACGTTTTTGCGACGATGCAAAATCGCTCATAGGTGTCGCACGCAACGACATCGCTAAAGTGGCCAAATGTGCGTCACAAATTCCGTGACCCCAACGAGATCGCTTGAGCGATGTCGTAGCGTGTAAAGCGGCCTTAATACAGAGATGAAATCAGAAAAGAGTTTACAGCATTGTAGCATCCTTTAAATAAATACTCTCCTTAAAATTGTGGAAAGAAATGTCAACTTTTTTTTTACTCAATGTCATTTTAAGAGCCCAAAATTTAGCATCTCCTGGTCAAGTAAATCTTCATTCAAAACTGAAACAAAATTTATATTACAGTAGTTATAGGGTATAATAGAAATAAGGTAACAAACACATTAAATACCTATTTCACAAAAAATATATTCATGCTGCAGTGTAGTTAGTTTTCATTACACATCATATCAGCTGTAACTTTGTGTATTAATTTGCATTTTTATATATTAGCATTGCATAAAAAACAAGCTAACAGATTAAAACATTACTAATGGTTTTAATATGAAATTACCAGATTCTTGGCTGATGTCAAGAAAATCAGCATGTGTTCCATTAAAACAAAGTACGTCTGAAGAGATCGAACAAACACATCCACATAAACACATTCATCTATTTTGCATGCAATATTAGCTTTATATATTAACTAAAGTAATGAAAACACCATTATAACATTATATCCATTTAATGAAAGGAACACAGACACTACTGGTGTAGGCTTTTTGATATATAACATAAATCTATATAATAATATTAGAATTGAGGAGCGCTTTCAATTATTTATTGGTGATAAGATTTTTGTAAATATTCTTTTTTAATCCATTTTTTTTTTGTCCATAAGGTTGTATCATAGGATTTTAGCCCTTTTTAATGTTACTGTTCATTTATATAAATAATATTATAGTACATAAATAGAACACAAAAATAAAATAGTACATTTTCTAAAACATTAATATTACATTTTTATCAATGTCACATCCCTACCTGGACCTGCTGCAGCAATGTCTGCTTCTATCATCAAACACCATCGTACTCGTGCTATGGTCAGCTCTGGTGATGGCGTAGACGTTGTGTCACAGGCACTGTACAGTCAGAGATACTGGTGTGTCTGGGGACTGTGGTGTCACCCAGAATTGGTGTGTGCTTTTCAGATTTCTTTGCTTTGATGAATGGGGCAGAACCCCACCCTAGTTAAACTCCCATAATACTGGTGTGAGTTACCAGAAATAATAGTATATTTACCCTATGTTTTTCCCCTGTGTTATCCAGGCTCAGCTCACTGCTGACCTGCTCTGTGTGACTAATAATTTTGCTTCTTAAGGCCCTGTCACACACACAGATAAATCTGTGGTAGATCTGTTGTAGATCTGTGGTAGATCTGTGGTAGATCTGTGGTAGATCTGTAGTAGATCTGTAGTAGATCTGTAGTAGATCTGTAGTAGATCTGTGGTAGATCTGTGGTAGATCTGTGGTAGATCTGTGGTAGATCTGTGGTAGATCTGTGGTAGATCTGTGGTAGATCTGTGGTAGATCTGTGGTAGCAGTGAAATTGTGGACAATCAGTGTCAGGTTTGTGGCTGTGTACAAGTGGAACAATAGGTCCATGATTTCACTGCAACCATAGATCTGCCAAAGATTTATCTCTGTGTGTGACGGGGCCTTTACTCTGGGTTGCGATCTTATGTAAACCTCTGACCCTGTTCGGGTTTCCTTCTTCCTGATTGTGTCTAGTAGATGCCCTTTCTGATTTTGACATAGCTAGTCAAACCTCAGCTACCAGTTTGCTTCATTGGCCAGCAGCTTCTCTTGTGATGCAACTCAGATGCCCCGGTTTTAAGTCCAGATCACTTATGGACCTGCTAAACAAAGGAGCTTCCACAAAATCTGTCTGTGAAAACCCTATTAAAAGCTGCCAGGTTTCCATGAAGTGTTCATACTTACAACCAAATAGAAAAACATTATATTGTGTGATCATGTCCACTCCCAGTGGCTTTGTTAAGAATAGAAATGAGTGGACCCATGGAAGATGGGTTTGCTGGATTCAGTGGGACTTTAAATAAAGTTCAGTTTGAGACCCAGACTTGACCTGAACTTGATCCCAGAGCCCGAATCTCATTTGAAGTCAATAATTGGGAAGTTCGACTCTCCACCCACATACTGGCAGCCATAAACTGAGCATTTCTGGAAGAGGTGGTGTTTTTATTTTTGGTACCCACTACATCCTAAAATGTTTTTTTCCCTCCATGAGAGCCATTCAGTGACTACAAGTGGCTGGAACTGGGGTGAGTATTGAGCGTACCCGATCACCCCAATGCTTGATTAAGTGGTTAGCATACATATGTGCTGCCCCCAGTAGACCTCTGATGTCATGGCTGTGGGTCCAAGTGGTGATGTGGCCATACCGGGCACATGCAACAGGCTTTTGTGATGGGGTTAAAAATAATATATAAAAATGAGACAAAAATAACAAAATAAATAAATAAAGAGTTTGTGATGCCAGTTGGGATGTTCGGCTTTAGTATGCCCTGGCACTGATGAAGGTCCCCAGGAATTAGGTGATGATGCACAGTTCCAGAGTGTTGTCCCCTCACCCCTCAATTAGGGCTGGTTCCTGGGGATGTCGAGGTAGGGATGGTGCAGCAGATAATAATTCAGCCAGAGATTTGACAGGGAGCTTTCACCTTTTACTGAAGCTCTGCAGAACAGTCCAGAACATTCCTTACAGCCTTCATAATGAGGGTGGTTTGACTTGCCCCAATGAGAGTTTGGGTTCTTTGCTGTGTTGTGATGTATTCCTCCTGCCGCTACTTCCCTACCTGAGAATATGGGAATAAGTGTCTACAAATCCTGGGATTTTCAAGGCAAGAAACCTGGATCTTTAATCAGTTCCAACGAGCAGGTGACTTGAATCCTGAGGGAAAACGCACTGTTTATTCTAGAAGTTTCCAGACTCAATCATGTCACTGAGCTCCTGGGAAAATTCACTGCTTCTTATGAAAAGGCTAATTGTAGTCTATCAGTTTGCCACTGACCTAGAAAGTACAGGTGGCCTTCCAATTTAAAGTTGGCCCCTCTAGAGGTTTGAACAGTTACATCAGGACAGGACCATCTCAATATTACACTCCTCACTTCACCTCACACTGACTTCAACTACCACTCTCAATTTACCTCACACCTAAGATCCTCCTCTTTCTCCTTCTAGGAAGCACACTCAAGTTTTGTTATCAGCTTAGGTGAACAACCCCAGTAAGGGAGTGTGGGCAAATGTTTGTAAATGGTCAACAGCAGAGAAAACCAAATCTCATTAAAGCTGGTAATATGGCAATACATGTTATGCATATTGAAATAAACATGCAGCCATTCTTTGTGGCGACACAGGTACAGGAGGTCACACATACAGCCAACACTGATCTTTTTAAAAAGTCTGTACTATGTATGAACCCAAAATATAAAGTTCAACCTCACTCATCTTTAGTTAAGAATACTTTATATTAGCAACAGCAATATTTCTATATAAGACGTAAAATTATATGGACTACTAGAAATATGAATGTCCATCT
Organism: Anomaloglossus baeobatrachus; assembly: GCF_048569485.1. NCBI lineage: Eukaryota > Metazoa > Chordata > Amphibia > Anura > Aromobatidae > Anomaloglossus > Anomaloglossus baeobatrachus. Next base: position 105,376,786 of record NC_134355.1, on the reverse strand, counting down.
TTGAACACTGCTTTATTTTTTAAAATTTAATTAAGTCTTTTAGATTCTTTTGATTCATGAGTAGTCATAAAGTCAAAATTATGTTTCTCATGGTGCAGATCAATAAATGTGTTGGTAAAGAGTGAAATTACAGCATTATGGATGCAGACAAGCACCAATTGTTGTAACCCTGTAGTTCACCTTGTGTGATGTGTAAATTCAGACAGTAAGGCAATTCATTAAAACTGGATTTGTACACGCCAGTCTTAATGAAGGAGCATAGCAGAAAAAGAGGCGTCTGTGTAACTCCATGTACTATTCCAGATATCTTACTCCAGTCAAAAATTAGAGTCAGATTTTCAGCTCAATATAAGATACTCCTGGTAATGCAATATATGGAGCAACACCACTTACCAGCACTTTCTCTATCCATGTTGGTGAAATTGGACAGGTACTGATGTGAAAACGCAAAAAGTCACAACATTTATTTGCCACTGTACACTGTGTCAAAATGTTGAGACTTTTAAGTGATTTTCTATAGTTTTCTGACTTTAACATTTGAATGAATTGGGACCTAATTTGCTAGAGTCCCTTTCGTACTGAGTACAGGATGTCAGACTTTTACCAATCAAAGAGACTATCCTAAAATGTAAAATACACAATTACATTTTTAAAGAAATTTTTATTACTCTCTTGTTTCTATATAAACCTTTCTTTTTTCCAATCTGGCTTCATTTTGTAACGGGAGACGAGAGTAGCACAAGGACTCCTAAGCTGACCCTAACACTGGACTCACATGAGCGTATGGCATCGGATGCGAGAGCATTGGATGCAATATGCTAATGACCTCCGGCTCAGGCTCTGCTGCGAGCGTGAGCCGAGTGTCATGCGACTGTGACCTGATCTTGCGATCAGGTCACAGCTGCAAAGCTGATGGTGGGTGCTGCGGAGGAGAGGGAGGGGTTAATCTCCTCCATTGTCAGCCTGTGCATATATCGCACTGCACTGGGATAACATCCGAGTGCAATCCGATGTATCTCTCGCACCCATACACTTGAATTGGTGCGAGTGATATGGATCTCGCAGAAAATCGCAGCATGCTGCTACTTTTCTTGCATCCAGAATCTGGATGTGATAAAAGCTGACCAACTGCTCACCCTCATTGACTAGCATTTGTCAGAATGCAATGCGAGATTTTCCCAAATTGCACGCATCCGATTTCAACGCTAGTGTGAGCGTACCCTAAGACTGAGGACACTGTGCTGTCCCTTATCCCGACAATAGACCTGAAGGTGGTCAGGGTCAAGCCTCCAATGTGACCCTACCTCCTATCCTGGCCCTGATAACTCTGTCCCCATCACCCAGGGGACTGACCTGGATGGAGTTCCGAAACAAAACCCACCAACACAAAATGACAGATGGGGTTAACAAAAACTCACACACACAAACCTGCACTAGGGAAACCAAAGGTGCATGGGTAAGGATAAAGGTAACAAGAAAAAGGGGGTAATAGGAATGGCTAACTACAATGACAGCAACAGACACGAAAAGCAGCGGATAACAACAAACTAGTCCTCTCTGCTCCTGGGCTAGATTCCAACTGAGTTGAATATCCAGCAACTGCTCTAGGAAGCAAAGGGATCTTATAAGGCTGGAAATGATCAAATAGCTGAGACTGCTTCTGCACAGAAAGACGTTAACCATTAAGTGCCCAAAGGAAATTAACACCATTTAAATGTACATGGAGTAAAATGGTGATAGAGAGCTCTGACCCTGAGTCTGTCAAGACACCATTGATTCTTGCTATTACTTTTGGCGCATCGGTCTGCTGATATCACCAAATACCACCTTATCACCTTATAGCACAGGATCCATCCATTCTGGGTTTGAAGACAATTTGTAGAACAATAGATATTTTAATTTGGTGTTTCAAATAATTAAAGCTGAAATCATAGTCAAGGGTTTCACTGCTTAGTTCTTTACACATATAGCACATAATGATATTTTTAGCTTTTATTCACACATAACACTTTTGATGCAGTTTTCTAGCAATTGTATTCTATTTTCTTTAAAAAAAAAATGACACAAAAACACTAAAGTATATGGCAAAATCAACCATTTTAAAAACTTTTGGTGCCTGAATACAGATTTCCTAATTTACCGTAGGCTTGTGATGTATATTTTCAAACATTAATTGGAAATTGCAGATCACTTAGTTGATGCTTGAGATATAACAACATCCAAAACAAAAAAAAGAAAAGAAAATATAAGCAAAACAAATTAACAAATTATGTTAATCCTGTTTGTGGGCATTATCTTCTTAAAATTGAGCACTTTTTTAATTAAAATAAAAGCTTTTTTTCTAAATTCTACCTTGTACCCATGATGAGAGTTCTGAGTTTTCTTGCTGTACCTGTTATCAAGATGAGACAAGGAATAAACCCCCAAAAGTTCTATAATAATAAAATAAATCTAAAGGATTCCTGCAAATGTTTATCTCAGAAATGGAAAGCCAGAAACTGGCTCCATGCCAGCAGTTCTAAACAATGAGGAAGAAAAGCATTTTCTTCTCTGATCTCTTATCTCTGGAATTGCAAATATGTATTAAATTGTTTAAATAGTCAAAGTGTTAAATGTTTCTCTCAGTTAGGATGATTCATTCATATTGTTATACTGCAAGATGTGATATTCAGATAGTGTTTTCATTAAAATACATTCACTTTATTAGGCTGTCATGTACAATAAATGGACTGATACCATATATCCAGCCTGAAATGTTTTGTACGCAGTAAAGAAGGTACTAAAACAGAACATTGTATTTGTATTCATCTTGGGAAGAACAATGTATAAAGCAATGCATAGATGTTAATTGCATCACTTGTACAAAATACTATACAAGCAAGGAAAATTGTGATAGATTAACCAGTAATTTATCAGGAATTGGTATTTATAGCAACTTCATTGTTTTATTGTAGGTTGATATATTTGTTTATGTTTTAAAAAATCCCCACAAAGTTAAAATTTTTGTTTGTTTGTTTATTTTGCACTGTTCTCTGAAACAACTTTTGTATTTTTCTGTTAATGGGATTATTTGAGAGAAATCCCAAACTTTTTTCATTTTTTAACAAGGGTTTTTAATTATTTTTAAACTATTTTCCATATTTTTCATTTTATAAGACGCACCGGATTATAAGACGCACCCCAAATTTAGAGAAAAAAAAAAAATATGGGGTCCGTTTTATAATCCGGTGGTGTCTTACAGGAGGGTGGTGGAGCGGGGATAGAGAAAGTAGTGGCAGTGCTGGAGTAGGGCGATGCTGTGGTTAGTGCAGTGGGTGTCCCAGATGCTCACTGTGTGTGCTGTGAGGAGGAGTATCCAGAAACTGTCAGGGGGGCGGGCTTCAAATAAATGGAGCTTGGAGTCGGCGAATGCACAGACGGAGCTGTTGGCTCATTGACAAGCTGGGATGTCATCTGCGCAAGCAGCACCTCCAAGCACCATTATCCTTAAGTCCGCTGCAGGGAGATCAATGGGCCGGAGAAGGTGCGTGTGCATGTGATGACTCTGGGCACCATTATTTGAAGCCCGCATCACTGTCATTTTCAGAATCAGCATCTCCTGTGACCCCACTCCACTTCCCCTGATAAGCAACATTCAGATTATAAGACACACCCCTCATTTTTCTCCAAATTTCTAGGAGGAAAAGGGCATCTTATAATCCAAAAAATACAGTATTTTATATTTTTAAGACCTTCTAGCGGACTTTAGTAGTAATACAAAGATGGCAGACCTAGAAGCCTTCATTATTCTTCCATGCTTCCACAAAAAGCAATCTGAATACTGCGGCCTCATTATTGAAAGGCAGACAAAGGGCCTTCTGCCTGACCACTAAGTTGGCCATTTTTGAGCCAATTATGAGTTAAAGTACTATGAATACTTTTACTTGGCTACTTGATTGGTTCTTAAAGGGAACCTGTCAGGTCCCTTATGCATTGTAATCTAGAAGCAGGGTGATGTGTGGCCTAGTAACCCCTTCCTACCCATCCCCCGTGTTGTAATAGTGTGTAATATGAATGTATAAAAATATGTTTTATTACTTATGTGTTCCGTATGTAAATGAGCAGGGGCTCTAGTCCACTGGGCGTCGCATCGCCCTATGGGTATTTGTATGTTTTCTGTGGTATCCCGCCCCTGTGAGCGTGAAACCATGGATTTACATGAGCAATGTCCCCGTTGCTCCTTGAGATCCCGCGCAATCACATTTACCATTCCCGCAGCCTTCTTATTTGGGTGCTTGCTCTTCGGTTTCAGATGCGCACTGCGCATGCTCAGAAGACTCCCTGTCCAGTCATGCGCTGTCTTGGCTGTTTATGTGCCAGCTTCAGACTTGCTCTGCGCATGACTGGAACCGCAGGAGTCTTCTGAGCATGAGCAGTGCGCGTCTGAAGTCAAGAAGCAAGCACCTGGATAAGAAGGCTGCGGGAATGGTAATCGCAAACGCGCAGGATGTCAAGGAGCGAAGGGGACGTCGCTCATGTAAATCCATGGTATCACGCCCACAGAAGACATGAAAACACCCACAGGGTGATGCGACACCCAGGGGACTAGAGCCCCTGCTCATTTACATAGGGTACACATAAGTAATAAAACTTATTTTTATACATTCATATTGCACAATATTAAAACACAGGGATGGAAAGGAAGGTTTTACTAGGCCACACATCACCCTGCTACTAGATGAGAATGCATATGGGACATGACAGGTTCCTTTTAAATGTATACTCTTATTGATTATGCAGAGATAAAGAAAACCTGGACAAAGATATTTTGAATATATGTTTCTTATTTTTATTTATTTTTCCAAAATGTTATATTAAGAATATTTTCCACAGCATTGGACACTTATAGTGATGATCACTTTAATCATAGCCATAATATAATTCTCTGTCTGTGTTATTACGAGAAATAGTACTATAAGAAGCCAGCCGGCCAATACACTTTTAAAGTTTTTAAGGTGAAAATGTAACTTTAGTTAGAATAAATTCCAAGCAATCCTCATTTTCTTATTTATTTTTTTTTTGTTTGGTGGAGCAGGTCAGTTCTGTACCTGATCCATAAATAATGTTTTACTTATGATTAAGTATGGATTTGCATATCCAGTACGGTTAGCTCTATTGATAAGGGAACTCAAATTGTAAAGTTTGAGGTTCATACCGGACATTGGGTATCCGAGTTTGAACTTGAATATGGACTTTTAAGAAAAAGTTTGTGTCTGAGTACGGAGCTAAAAATGTTTATTGGAAGGTTGCACTGTAGCCAATTAACAATCTTTATTGCATGTGGAAGATGACTGTCCACTGCTCTGAACAGGAAAGATAAAAATAAATCATGTGGGCTTCTTTCTATTTATAATAACCAGTATGGGTAAAACTGACAACTATGGGCTGCAACTCTCATCTGTCTGCTTTAAATTGGTTGGTTATCAAAGATGGTATCCCACACCCTTTTTTTAAAAAAAATATTTATTTAAAAAAAAGAAAAAAAACAAACAGCTTGGTGTCCCTCTTATATTTGATAATCAGAAAATATAAAGTAGACAGGTGGGGGTTGGTGTTATCAGGTTGGTTATTGGGCCCTCCCCAGCCTAAAAATAGCAGCCCACAGCTGTCCCAGCACTGGCACATCCATTGTATGCACGCATTTTGGTGCTTTACTAGGCTCTTTCCATTTGCCCTGGTGCATTGGCAATTGGGGTTGTGTGGTTGATATGAGCTGTAAATTGACAGCTGACATCAAGCCCAGGGGTTAGTAATGGATAGGCATCTATTAGACACCTCTATTACTAAGCCAGCAAGCATAGAATTAAAATACATAGCCACTGGGAAAACAAAAATGTTTATTTGAATAAAGAATCCCCCACGTTTACCAATTTATGGCTTCAAAATAAGTTCCGACGTGACACAAATTGTAATGTCTGACGAGGTGCATCGATTCCTATGGATCTTTGTTCTGAGAACTTTCTCAGAACATTGCTCCATAGGTTACTGTTAGTTTGCGGCAGCTAAGAATTTCTCATGAGCTTATGAGGAATTCTTGGCCTGACGCTGACTGGCAGTGACCTCTGGAGCGAGTTGAGAAAGTTGCTGCAATTGCTATGATTGGGGATGAATTCAGTTCCAGCACTGTACAAGGGTTTTTTGAAGTTAAATGAACAGCTGCCCACATGCAGCAATACTGATCTGCTTGACACAAGCATTATACAGGCTGGGATGCAATACTAGAATACAGAGGAGATAAAGGGTAACTACATCCTATTCAATTATTCTAGCAGTATTGCGGTCACTTATTTTTTGTTATCCTAGATAACCCCTTCAAGTAGTATTTTCTCTGCCTAAAATCCTCATAAGTTTATTTATTTTACTCACTTATACAGCACCATTACTTTCCACAGCGCTTTACAGACATTGTCATTTCTGTCCCTGCTGGGTATCATAGAATTGTGGAAAGTAAGACTATGCTCACATGTTTTTTTTCTGATCTTTTGGCAGTAAAAATCTGAATTTTTTGTTGCACTTTTGCGGCTTTTTGCTGTTTTTTTTTGCTGACATTTGTTGCCCTTTTTGTTGTACTTTTAGTGTGACATTTGTCTACAGTACATGTTTAAAGGGAATCTGTCACCAGGTTTTTGCCACCTAATCTGAAAGCAGCATAGTTTAGGGGCATCATCCTGATTCCACCGATGTGTCACTTACCGGGCTACTTAGTCCCTATTTAATCAGCAGTAAATTATCATTAGAAGACTACATGGTGTGCTGTCAGGTAGTCCAGCTTATTCATAAGCTCTGTATAACTGCTAGATCTGCAGCAGAGAAAACATTGATTTTATCAAAATGACATCAAACAGCTCAGTAAGTGACACATCGCTGGAATTAGGGTTTCTGTCTCTACATTATGCTGCTGTCAGATGAGAGAGCAAAAACTTGGTGACAGATTCCTTTTAAATATAGTTTCATTCACTACAAAAGTAGCAAAAATGCAGCAAAAACTGGAGCAAAGAAACAAAGCAAAAAATGCAGCATAGGTTTTTTTTATTCTCATTCTTTTCAATAATTAAAAACACAAAAGCTTTAAATTTAAGCCGGAAAAATAAGCAAGTGTCTGTGCATGCAATTTGTGGAATCTCATAGGTTTTGCTGGTACTGTAAAAAGTAGCTTTTTATTTGTATAAAATCAATAGAAAATATGCAAAAAAAACCTGCCGCAAAATTGCAATGCGTGAACATGACATTAGAGTGGAAAGGGACCTCCAGGGTCATCGTGTCCAACCCCCTGCTCAATTCAGGATCCACTAAACCATCTCACACAGGTGTCTGTCCAATCTCTCTTTGTAGACTTCCACTCATTGATCACTTTCACTGTAAAACAGTTTTTACTTATAATAGAATCTACATTCCCTATTAATATGTCTTTGGAGTGTGGAAGGAAACAGGAGAGCTCAGATGAAACCCACTCAACACGGGGACAACATACAAACTCCTTGCAGATGTTGTCCTTGGTGGGATTTGAACCTTGGACCACAGGGCTAATCAGTATGCACTGCATAAAAACATGTATATTATAGATAACAGAAAAAGCTTTAGGCCTTGTGCACACATTATAGTTTTTGCTGCGTTTTTGGGTGCAGTTTTGGGTGCAGTTTGTGACCTCAAACTGCATGCATTTCCTTCCCCAGCAAAGTCTATGAGAATTTAGAAAGGCTGTGCGCACATTGCTTCTTTTTTGCCTGCAGTTTTTGCTAAAGAAAAAAGAAGTAGCATGTCAATTCTTTTCTGCATTTTTCCCTGCGTTTTTCTATTGAATATAGTGAAAAAATGCATGGGCAAAAAAGCACCGAAAACGAGTCAAAAATGCACCAATAAGCACATCAAAAAGACACCGAAACGTGTCAAAAAGGCACTGAAAATGCGTCAAAAAGGCACCACAAACGCATCAAAAATTTACCGAAAATGCGTCAAAAAGACACCAAAAATGCACCGAAAACGCAGAAAAAATGCACCGAAATTCATCAAAAATGCACCAAAAACGCATAAAAAATGCATGTTTTTTTTTTTTCGTTTTTGCAGCCAGAAGTGCCTTTTTGTGCCAGAGGATCCATTTTTTCCTGAATAAAAAATACTTTAGTTTGCGCATATACCCTTAGTATAGAAACTCAGGTTTATTTCTTCACAAAATTTGCTAAGAAGTAACGGTGCAAAAGTCATTACAATAAATTGCTGTTATACAGTTGTTTTCCATTAACTTAAAAAACCCCTCTTTAAATAACAATCAATAGACCAACATGGCACAATTGGTTTTTTTTTTGCATTTAATCTATTGTAAAATTTAATATAAATGACATTTTTACTTATCTGTATGACAAACTGGTGCCTTAAAAAACGATATTTCGCAAATAAAATACCCATGCCGCAATGCTGATATTAATATAAAAAAAATCTAAAACTACTATGGTTATGAATGTGCTATAGGAAGGCATCAACAATTCCATTCATCGAGCAATCTCATCAAGAAGAACAGCATCGTATTCTACAGGATTCTTCAATGTATTTGTTCATGACCATGAATTAAGACTTAACATACATTTTTCTATCTAGTTAGATTCTTTCCCCTGAAACATTCTATATCAATATACTATTTATACGACTGATTTATTACTAAATGGAGATACTGTTAAAGGTATGGAAGGAATGAAAAGGAGCCAACCTTTGCCAAGTATCCTGTGGCCTGAGACTTTCTGTGGATAATGTTTGCATATGGAAACCTTCAGAGTCCAGGAAGGTAACATTATCACTAATTCCCTACAGGAATTCACAATATAATTAATTTCCTCTATAACTGACAGATGGTGGGCAGTATCGGTAATAACAAGCACCTGCTTATTGCTACTGTCTTCATGATTAACCTCTGAAGAAGGCTCCGAACTGCTGCGTATGGAAGCTACACATGGTACTGTAAATCTTATAACATTACAAAATGCAGTACTGAAATGGATAGTGATCAAAATTATCATATAATCATGCATTTTAGAAAATACTCTTTTAATTTTAAAAACGAATGCAGACAATAGCTGTAGTTTTGTACAGGAACCAATCAGAAAGCAGAAATTATTTTTGCTGAATCATAAAAGATCTTTCAAAGTTTAAAATTGTAAAAAAAAAAAAATCCAGTGGTGTACTAACTTTTGTTGCCAGTGGTTTAGCCCTTAATGGCTGTGAGTTGAGTCATGTAGATGGCCCACCAAATTTACACTGTTATACAAGCTGTACACTGACTACTCTACATTGTATCAAAGTGTCATATCTTCTGTGTTGTCCCATCAAATGGTATAATACAATATTTACAAAAATGTTGGGGTGTACTCACTTTTGTGAAATATTGTGTGTATATATACAACATGCAGTTGTGCTCAAAAATTTACATACTCCGGCAGATTTTTTTCTTTCTTGGCCTTTTTTCAGAGAATATGAATGATAACACAAAATCTTTTTTTTCCACTCATGGTTAGTGGTTGGGTGAAACCATTTATTGTCAAACTACTTTGTTTTCTCTTTTTAAATCTAATGGTAACCAAAAACATCCAAATGACCCTGATCAAAAGTTCACATACCCCAGTTCTTAATTACGTCTATTGTCTCCTCTAACATCAATGACAGCTTGAAGTTTTTTGTGGTAGTTGTGGATGAGGCTCTTTATTTTCTCAGATGGTAAAGCTGCCCATTCTTTTTAGCAAAAAGCCTCCAGTTCCTGTAAATTCCTGGGCTTTCTTGCATGAACTGCATGCTTTAGTTCACCCCAGATTGGCTCAATGATATTGAGGTCAGGAGACTGAGATGGCCACTCCAGAACCTTCACTTTGTTTTGCTGTAGCCAATGACAGGTTGAAAAATGTGTATATATACAGCTCTGGCAAAAATTAAGAGACCACTTCCAAATTTTCAGTTTTTCAGATTTTTCTCTTTAGAGTTATATTTTTCAGTAAAATGTAAATTGTTATTTTATTCTATAAACTACTGACATGTCTCCGAATTTCCAAGCAAAAAAAATAGTATTTATTTTCTGAAAATGAAAAATGGTCAAAATAACAAAAAAAGCATTGCTTTCAAACCTCAAATAATGCAAAGAAAACAAGTTCATAATCATTTAGAAACAACAATACTAATAATGTTTTAACTCAGGAAGAATTCAGAAATCAATATTTTGTGGAATAACCATTTTTTTTAATCACAGCTTTCATGCGTCTTGGCATGCTTTCTACGAGTCTGTCACACTGCTTTTGGGTAACCTTATGCCACTCCTGGTGCAAAAATGTAAGCAGTTCTTCTTTTATAGCTTGTGACAATCCATCTTCCTTATGATTACATTCCAGAGGTTTTCAATAGAGTTCAGGTCTGGAGATTGGGCTGACTATGACAGGGTTTTGATGTGGTGGTGCTTCATCCACACATTGATTGACCTAGCTGTGTGGCATGCCGCATTGTCCTGCTAGAAAAAAAACAGTAATCAGATTTGGGGATCTTTGCCTGAGCAGAAGGAAGCAACTATCTTTCCAGGATAACCTTGTATGTAGCTTGATTCAAACGTCTTTCGCAAAGATGTTTCTTGAATTTTCGTTACCTAATTTTCAGCTATTCCCAACACTTAGTCGTCTAATGGTTAGATGGAGACCTGGAGAGGTGTACAAGCCACAGTGTCTTGCAGCCACTGTGAAATTTGGTGGAGGATCAGTGATGACCTGGGGATGCTTCAGCAAGGCTGGAATTGGGCAGGTTAATCTTTGCAAAGGACGTATGAATCAAGCTGCATGCAAGGTTATCCTGGAAAAACAGTTGCTTCTTTCTGCTCAGGCAATGTTCCCCAACTCTGAGGACTGTTTTTTCCAGCAGGACAATGCGCCATGCCACACAGCTAGGTCAATCAATGTGTGGATGAAGGACCACCACATCAAAACACTGTCATAGCCAGCCAAATCTCCAGACCTGAACCTCATTGAAAACCTCTGGAATGCAATCAAAAGGAAGATGGATAGCCACAAGCCATCAAACAAAGAAGAACTGCTTAAATTTTTGCACCAGGAGTGGCATAAGTTCATCCAAAAGCAGTGTGAAACACTGGTGGAAAGCGTGACCAAATGCACGAAAGCTATTGTGGTTAGTCCACAAATTATTGATTTCTGAACTCTTCCTGAGTTAAAAAAATTAGTATTGTTGTTTTTAAATGATTATGAACTTGTTTTCTTTGCATTAGTTGAGGTCTGAAAGTACTGCATTTTTTGACCATTTCTCATTTTCAGAAAACAAATACAGCATTTTTTGCTTGGAAATTTGGAGACATGTTGTCAGTAGTTTATAGAATAAAAGAAGAATTTACATTTTACTCAAAAATATATCTATGAAGAGAAATATCAGAAAAACTGAAAATTTGGAAGTGGTCTCTTAATTTTTGCCAGAGCTGTATATATATATATATATATATATATATATATATATATATATATATATATATATATATATATATATATATATGTATATATATATATATATATATATGTATATATATATATATATATATATATACAGCCATATGAAAAAGTTTGGGCACCCCTATTAATGTTAACTTTTTTTCCTTATAACAATTTGGGTTTTTGCAACAGCTATTTCTGTTTCATATATCTAATATCTGATGGACTCAGTAATATTTCTGGATTGAAATGAGGTTTATTGTACTAACAGAAAATGTGCAATCCGCATTTAAACAAAATTTGACCGGTGCAAAAGTATGGGCACCCTTATCAATTTCTTGATTTGAACACTCCTAACTACTTTTTACTGACTTACTAAAGCACTAAATTGGTTTTGTAACCTCATTGAGCTTTGAACTTCATAGGCAGGTGTATACAATCATGAGAAAAGGTATTTAAAGTGGCCACTTGCAAGTAGTTCTCCTATTTGAATCTCCTATGAAGAGTGGCATCATGGGCTCCTCAAAACAACTCTCAAATGATCTGAAAACAAAGATTATTCAAAATAGTTGTTCAGGGGAAGGATAAAAAAAAGTTGTCTCAGAGATTTAAACTGTCAGTTTCCACTGTGAGGAACATAGTAAGGAAATGGAAGAACACAGGTACAGTTCTTGTTAAGCCCAGGAGTGGCAGGCCAAGAAAAATATTGGAAGGGCAGAGAAGAAGAATGGTGAGAACAGTCAAGGACAATCCACAGACCACATCCAAAGACCTGCAGCATCATCTTGCTGCAGATGGTGTCAATGTGCATCGGTCAACAATACAGCGCATGTTGCACAAGGAGAAGCTGTATGGGAGAGTGATGCGAAAGAAGCCGTTTCTGCAAGCACACCACAAATAGAGTCGCCTGATGTATGCAAAAGCCCATTTGGACAAGCCAGTTACATTTTGGAAGAAGGTCCCGTGGGTCCAGACAGTCTGGACCCGTAGAAAAAAATTACTTGCGAAACGGCCCGCCGTCATCTGGCGTTGCACGCCCTCACCCTCCCCCACCACCTGTATCCATGATTTGAACCTGGAATAAAGATTTACCTTTACTGAGATCCTTGTGGAGTGCGACCCTTCAAACTTGCTTCTGGATTTTGCATCGTCTTTTCTTTGGGACACGCATCCGGATCTTCCCCTTGATGGGATTGCGGCTTTAAGCCATACGTGGATTAGCAGTGCCCGGTACCTCTCCCCCCAGCATTAATAGGGGTGCCCAAACTTTTTCATATGACTGTATATATATATATATATATATATATATATAACTTAATATTATAGCGCCATTTATTCCATGGCACTTTACAAGTATAAAAGGGTATATGTACAGCAATCATTAACAATACAAAACAGACTGGTATAGGAGGAGAGAGGACCCTGCCCGTGAGGGCTCACAGTCTACAGGGAATGGGTGATGGTACAATAGGTGAGGACAGAGCTGGTTGCGCAGTGGTGTACTGGACTGAGGGCTATTGTAGGTTGTAGGCTTGTTGGAAAAGATGGGTCTTCAGGTTCCTCTTGAAGCTTTCCACGGTACGGGAGAGTCTGATATGCTGAGGTAGAGCGTTCTAGAGTATGGGGGAGGCACGGGAGAAATCTTATACGCGATTGTGGGAAGAGGAAATAAGAAAGGAGTAGAGAAGAAGATCTATTGAGGATCTAAGGTTGCGTGCAGGTAGGTACTGGGAGACTAGGTCACAGATGTAAGGAGGAGACAGGTTGTGGATGGCTTTGTATGTCATGGTTAATGCTTTGAACTGGATATAGAGCTCTGGCAAAAATTAAGAAACCACTTCCAAATTTTCAGTATATACTGTGTATATATATATATATACAGCAAACCCTTTAAGGTGGATATAACATCGCTATGTAACTATTTTTCTAATGATTTTCTTATCACTCAAAAAAAAAACACTTTCTCATCTTGAGTTGTTGCTTCGATGGCAGATATCACCATACATTCGTAACCGATAGATCCCGTAAGGCAGCACATTAAGGCGCTCCCAAACCAGCTACTAATGTCATGTGATGTCCTTTTACTTATGGTGCACATTAATGTCCAATTCAAATTGGATTTACTCTTTAACCAAACTCAATGCGCTACTTGGATTTGTTGTCCCTGAATTATATGGTGCGTTGTATAAATATTATTTCTAAGCAGTATTTTATCTTCAAAGTGTCTTTGTTTAACCCACAATTCAAGTTTGGCACAAAGTGAAATGTGGTACTTTTTAACATTCTGATAAGCATGTTGTCTTAATATACACAGCTTAACTACAAGCATCAGCGTTACAACTGTAATTGTAACTATCAAGATGCTGTTCTTTGTAATTAGACAGTCAAGATGGTACTCAGCAGCATGGCAGCATAGACTCTCATTTGTTTAACTATTAGAAAAGAAAAAGCATCCAAAAAAAATAATGCCATTGTTTAGTTCTCTTAATTGTCCATCTGGTTTACACGGAAATGTCCAGGAAAAAAAAAAGTGTCACATTTACATGTTTGTTTTTTGTTATTTTATTTTTAATAAAGAGAAATAACATGAAATAACACTTCCAAAAATGAAACAAAGATATCTTTGTGAAATTGCTAATACTTTCTTTATGAGTAAATACACTTTTGTAGAAAAAAGAAATTCCCAAGAAGTCCACTATGTATGTGAGCATATATATATATATATATATATATATATATTTATATATTTTTTTTTAAATATATATATATATATATACATGTATATATATATATATATATATATATTATATATATATATATATGCATATATACATATATATATATATATATATATATATATATATATATATATATAAATATATATATGTGTATATATATATATATATATATATATATATATATATATATATATATATATATATATATATATATATATATATATATATATATATACATATATCACATAGGTCCAGAAATATTTGGACAGTGACACAAGTTTTGTTATTTTAGCTGTTTACAAAAACATGTTCAGAAATACAATTATATATATAATATGGGCTGAAAGTGCACACTCCCAGCTGCAATATGAGAGTTTTCACATCCAAATCGGAGAAAGGGTTTAGGAATCATAGCTCTGTAATGCATAGCCTCCTCTTTTTCAATGGACCAAAAGTAATTGGACAAGGGACTCTAAGGGCTGCAATTAACTCTGAAGGCGTCTCCCTCGTTAACATGTAATCAACGAAGTAGTTAAAAGGTCTGGGGTTGATTACAGGTGTGTGGTTTTGCATTTGGAAGCTGTTGCTGTGACCAGACAACATGCGGTCTAAGGAACTCTCAATTGAGGTGAAGCACAACATCCTGAGGCTGAAAAAAAAGAAAAAATCCATCAGAGAGATAGCAGACATGCTTGGAGTAGCAAAATCAACAGTCGGGTACATTCTGAGAAAAAAGGAATTGACTGGTGAGCTTGGGAACTCAAAAAGGCCTGGGCGTCCACGGATGACAACAGTGGTGGATAATCGCCGCATACTTTCTTTGGTGAAGAAGAACCCGTTCACAACATCAACTGAAGTCCAGAACACTCTCAGTGAAGTAGGTGTATCTGTCTCTAAGTCAACAGTAAAGAGAAGACTCCATGAAAGTAAATACAAAGGGTTCACATCTAGATGCAAATCATTCATCAATTCCAAAAATAGACAGGCCAGAGTTAAATTTGCTGAAAAACACCTCATGAAGCCAGCTCAGTTCTGGAAAAGTATTCTATGGACAGATGAGACCAAGATGAACCTGTACCAGAATGATGGGAAGAAAAAAGTTTGGAGAAGAAAGGGAATGGCACATGATCCAAGGCACACCACATCCTCTGTAAAACATGGTGGAGGCAACGTGATGGCATGGGCATGCATACTTAAGGCAGTGATTGCCTCCAAAGGATTCGCAACAAAATATTGAAAATAAAAATATTTTGTTTGGGTTTGGTTTATTTGTCCAATTACTTTTGACCTCCTAAAATGTGGAGTGTTTGTAAAGAAATGTGTACAATTCCTACAATTTCTATCAGATATTTTTGTTCAAACCTTCAAATTAAACGTTACAATCTGCACTTGAATTCTGTTGTAGAGGTTTCATTTCAAATCCAATGTGCTGGCATGCAGAGCCCAACTCGCGAAAATTGTGTCACTGTCCAAATATTTCTGGACCTAACTATATATATATATATATATATGGAGGAGTAAGAAGTACCGGTGCACTGCTATAGGCTCAGTCTCAATACAAGAAAAACAATCCGGGTGCATACCTCAAAAGGAGAGAGACATATTGTCCGGAAGAAGGCATGAAGCAACAAATTGCTTCCACGGGTCCAGAGTGGAGTGCGACTCTTCATGCCTTGTTGACAATATATAAATATATATATATATATATATATTTATATGTATATATATATGCATATATATATAATATATAAAGTTCAGTGTATGTATGCGTGTATGTGTGTGTGTGTGTGTGTGTGTGTCTGTCCGCTAAAGGAATCCGCACAGTCGCATTTACAATCACGGAATTTTGCACAGACACCTCATGTGACCCAGGGAACGTCACAGACTATGTTTTGACAGGAAAGTTTAACCCCGCACTTTACAGTTACTATCCAAAATCCTGCTTACATTAACCCCTTCACGACCAATGACAGCAAAAACGGGCAGGAGGGTAGAATGCAGTGGTGGTGCACCTTCCTTGGCACCAGTGAGACACTAAGTTAGTATAGCAGACACTTTTTGGATGCCACTAAGTGTCAGCACTGTTTGCTATAAAAGTAGCGTAGCAAAAATGGGCAGGAGGGTAGAATGCAGAGGTGGTTGACCTTGCTTGGCACCAGTGGGACACTAAGTTAGTATAGCAGACACTTTTTGGATGCCACTAAGTGTCAGCACTGTTTGCTATAAAAATAGCGTAGCAAAAATGGGCAGGAGGGTAGAATGCAGAGGTGGTTGACCTTGCTTGGCACCAGTGGGACACTAAGTTAGTATAGCAGACACTTTTTGGATGCTACTAAGTGTCAGCACTGTTTGCTATAAAAATAGCGTAGCAAAAATGGGCAGGAGGGTAGAATGCAGAGGTGGTTGACCTTGCTTGGCACCAGTGGGACACTAAGTTAGTATAGCAGACACTTTTTGGATGCCACTAAGTGTCAGCACTGTTTGCTATAAAAATAGCGTAGCAAAAATGGGCAGGAGGGTAGAATGCAGAGGTGGTTGACCTTGCTTGGCACCAGTGGGACACTAAGTTAGTATAGCAGAAACCTTTTGGATGCCACTGTCAGCACTGTTTGTTATAAAAATAGTGTAGCAAAAATGGGCAGGAGGGTAGAATGCAGAGGTGCTGTAGGTAGCAGGACAGTTAAGAAAGTCTCAGTTTATATCCCTGCCAATGAAAAAATGCAGCAAGGACTTGCCAGAGCTGATGTAGCCAGACGCTGTGATATAAACCCCTGCACAGCGTTGGCACGGACCTGCCTAGCAAAAATGCCTATGAACGGCTGTAATGCAGGCCTGAAAAGGGCTTAAATTACAAGGAGTCCCTAATTCCTAAAGCACTGTGTAGATTGCACTGTATGGCTATAGCACACACAGTAGCAGCAGCGGGAGCGGCAGCAGTGACTGTCACCCACCCACAGCAGAGAGATAATGACAGTAACGGGAAAAATGGCCAGATCCTATTGAGCAAGGACATGTGACATGCACAGCCTATGACACAAGCCGTTGCTTGTCTGTTAAAAATCCACTTTGCTGTGTGTGTGTGGCGCCCCTGAGGCTTCCGTCGCCACAGGTCATTGCACCCCATCTGCGGTGTGATGCCCCATTCTGGGAGAGGAAGAGGGTGAACTCCGGTTTCCTGGTAAATTCACACTACACCCATTGCTAGGGACACACAGGACCAGGGAAAGTGGCAGGCAACCCTCCCATGCTGCATGCTGAGAGGGGCTGTAAGACCCATCCCTGCTCCCATAGGGTGGTAGCTTAGCAACTGGGGAGGTGGGAGGAGCCACCAGAGAGCAGACAGAGACAGGAAGGTGAAGTTTAGTCAGTTCGCTCAGGGAGTGGGAGAGTGAGGAGTGAGCATGTAGGACGAGAAGAGAGAAAGGGTTGCAGGGCCACGAGTAGTCCTGTAAGGTGCCACGAGCAGTCCTTGTTGGGTACCGCTGCCGAGGGCCCAGAGGCGCTACGGGTAGCTGCAGGCTGCGGTGGCCCGTTCCACAGTGACAACGGTGGAGCGACCAGCTGCGACAGGGGACGGTCCCTAGACACTGAAGGAGTGAAAAGACAGTCTCCAGACAGTAAAAACCGAGGCCCAGGGAATTGCAAGCTCCCAGGGCCAGAACCCAGAGCAGATCTTCAGAAAAGGGGTAATCAGCCGACAGGTGACCCCCCCAGCCTGGAGGCTGTAATGGAGGCCAAGCCAAGTCCATCTACCTAAGGCAAGGCTAGTGAAGTCAGCAGAAAAAGGGACACTAAAGAGAGGAAACCGGATTTCACGCTCAGAACCATCCAGATACGGCGGAGGTCCCTGACGGTGGTCCCAGCAGTCTGAGGGTCCTTGCAAGTGTGACCGAAACTGTGAGTAAAAGAACTGGAACTGCACCTTTGGACTCGTCTCTGTTATTCCACCTGCATAGACACTTACAAGCACCAACTGTGCCCCGGGCATTGCTCCACCTGTGGGGAGCAGTACCACCATAGCTGCCATCACATCATCCCGGTGGCCTCACACAGCAGCGGCGGCTTATTAGCCGCATACCACAGGTGGCGTCACGAACACAAACATTAACAAGCAAGCCATATATTCTACTGACACCCACCAGGGCCACGGAGCCGGGCCCAGCCACCACTGACTACCACCGGACTAGTCCGGCCCGGCACCGAGTGTCCCATAGCCCTGGGGTGGGCGAGTCATTTTTGGCGTCACGAACAGGATTTCGTGCCCGGTCTAACCGGGTACTGTGCGCCTGAAGAACTGTGTACTTTGTCGAGAAACCGCCGCCATTAGCGCTGCTGAAAGCGGGAAGAAGGGGGGCGTGCAAGAAGAAAGGGCGCGAAGAGAAGCCCCGCCCCCTTGTCTAAGAAAAGCGCGCGAAGCGGTGTCCGCCATAGAAAGCGAAAGAAAAAGAAGTGGTGACCAAATAAGCTGGCCGGCTGGCAGAAACAGCTTAACGACCGATCAACCGATAAAGAAAAAGAAAATGTACCTGATACTAAGCGGAGCGGTACCGGCCGTGATGGGCTGGGCGCCAGTCTGGCGCCAGTTGCTAGTACAGCCTCCGGCCCCGCCTCCAAGAAGGAAAAGGGAGCAGCCGAGTGGCGTGGTCGAGCACTCGAGCAGTGTTCCAGGCAGCATCTCCCAGGCCGGAAGCATGGCGGAGGAGCTGCAGCGAGGTGCCCCAGGAGCCGGAGGAGAGGACCCCGAGCTGGACCTGCTGAGAGAGGAAGTGCGAGCCCTGACCCGGAGGCTGAGCAGCGTGGGAGTGGAAGCGGACCGGTGGAGAGGGGCACCGCTGATACCGGAAGGCCTGGGCCGGTGGATGGACGCCGCGGAGCAGCAAAAGGGTGAGCAAACTGAAACCCCGATCCGTCCGGACCCATGGCCCCGCCACGCGCCCCTGACCAGTCACTTCACCGACCCTCTGGCCTCCCCCGCCGGACCCGCGGAAGCCCGATGGAGCACCGGAGGCCCGCCTGAGACCCCCGCGGACGGAGCTTGGGGTGGGATGACCCCCGAACCGCTAGTGGGCCCCCTGCCGAGTCCCCCTGTGAACCTCCTGGGAATGGCATCCCCGGGAGTGAACTGGGACGCGGCGCCCATAGAGACCAGGGGACTGCAGCGGCCGCTGCGCCCCAAGGAAACTCCCCTGGCCAATGAGCTGACGTGCCAAAGGCTGGTGGTCGAGTACCAGCAGGAGCGGGAACTCCGGGAAGAGAAAAGGAGGGCCCGGGAAGTCGCCAATCTGGCCTCCAAGGAAGAGGTCAGGAAGGCCCTGAAGGGAGCTGAGTGCCCAGTAAAACGGGGCACTGTAGTCGATTTCCGGCAGAAAGGTGGCTGGGGCTTCATCCGGGAGCCTGGCCTGGGCAAGGACGTGTTTGTAGCACGGAGAGACATTGAGGAACACCTGCCCAGAGGCCACCCAGGCCGCGACGCCAAGCTGGGTGATGAAGTGGAGTATACCCGGCTGATGGGGGACCGCGGGTGGTATGCGCTGCATGTGCGCATTGTGCAGGAAGCAGCGGCCCCAGCAGAGCCAGAGTGGCGCCGCACAGCACAAGAGCACAGCATCTCCCCAAACAGCAGCGCCACCTCCAGACAGACTCAGGCCGCAGAACATTGCAGCCGGCCTGCAACAGTAACCCAGGAGACGCAGACCAGGATCTCCATGGCGCGTGTGATGCAGGGCGCCCGGCCAAAGCAGGGCCCCAGAGACCACAGCAATAGCCCCCTGCAGACAAGCAGCCCCCTGCAGCAGCGCCGTGCAACGCCTACCGGCAGCCCCACTCCAACCCAGGCTGCGGGACAGCGCAGAAGGTCAGGGACCAGTGCCCAAGGGACCCAGACGATGATCTCGTCAGTGGACCTGCTGCCAAGAGCCGTGCCGGAGTGGGATCCTGACATCTAGAGAACAAAGAAGATGAAGAGCTGCCGAACTGTACATAGCCCCTAATTCTTTTTGAAGAAGTCCCTTGTGTTTTGCCCCTTATTCTTTTCGAAGATGACACCCTTTCCTACTGTGCTGCCCCTGATTCTTTGCGAAGACGTCACCCCCCCCCATGTTAAGTGCTACCGGGCCACTGAACTGGAATGTGGGCCCCGGTGAATGTTTAGGTGTCATGTCGTACCAGGCCACTGGACTTAGTGGCTGGTGTGTGGTGTATGTGTTTTCTGTCCTACCAGACCATTGGACTTAATGGCTGGTATGTTGTTGATATGTCTGATGCAACCAGGCCATTGGACTTAATGGCTGGTCGAAGATGTTACTTTGTTTGTTTGAAACGAACTGACGGGCTACTGGACTTGTAGTAGCCAAGAATGTAATTAGTTGCACCCGTTGTGCCCCCTACCAGAATTATGGGGGATTTGCCTGAACCGTGCAACGGACTGGAAGTGCACACTTAGAGTTTTCTTTATAAGAAGTTTGCAACGTTCATGATATGTGCCTCCCATGAAGGGAAGAAATGTTTTACTGTTTATGTTATTGCATACAAAAATGTTTTTGCAGTGTCTCCCATTTGTTTTTGTTGTTTTTCAGCCCGAGGACGTGCTGGGATTTGCTGTGGGGGAGTGTGGCGCCCCTGAGGCTTCCGTCGCCACAGGTCATTGCACCCCATCTGCGGTGTGATGCCCCATTCTGGGAGAGGAAGAGGGTGAACTCCGGTTTCCTGGTAAATTCACACTACACCCATTGCTAGGGACACACAGGACCAGGGAAAGTGGCAGGCAACCCTCCCATGCTGCATGCTGAGAGGGGCTGTAAGACCCATCCCTGCTCCCATAGGGTGGTAGCTTAGCAACTGGGGAGGTGGGAGGAGCCACCAGAGAGCAGACAGAGACAGGAAGGTGAAGTTTAGTCAGTTCGCTCAGGGAGTGGGAGAGTGAGGAGTGAGCATGTAGGACGAGAAGAGAGAAAGGGTTGCAGGGCCACGAGTAGTCCTGTAAGGTGCCACGAGCAGTCCTTGTTGGGTACCGCTACCGAGGGCCCAGAGGCGCTACGGGTAGCTGCAGGCTGCGGTGGCCCGTTCCACAGTGACAACGGTGGAGCGACCAGCTGCGACAGGGGACGGTCCCTAGACACTGAAGGAGTGAAAAGACAGTCTCCAGACAGTAAAAACCGAGGCCCAGGGAATTGCAAGCTCCCAGGGCCAGAACCCAGAGCAGATCTTCAGAAAAGGGGTAATCAGCCGACAGGTGACCCCCCAGCCTGGAGGCTGTAATGGAGGCCAAGCCAAGTCCATCTACCTAAGGCAAGGCTAGTGAAGTCAGCAGAAAAAGGGACACTAAAGAGAGGAAACCGGATTTCACGCTCAGAACCATCCAGATACGGCGGAGGTCCCTGACGGTGGTCCCAGCAGTCTGAGGGTCCTTGCAAGTGTGACCGAAACTGTGAGTAAAAGAACTGGAACTGCACCTTTGGACTCGTCTCTGTTATTCCACCTGCATAGACACTTACAAGCACCAACTGTGCCCCGGGCATTGCTCCACCTGTGGGGAGCAGTACCACCATAGCTGCCATCACATCATCCCGGTGGCCTCACACAGCAGCGGCGGCTTATTAGCCGCATACCACAGGTGGCGTCACGAACACAAACATTAACAAGCAAGCCATATATTCTACTGACACCCACCAGGGCCACGGAGCCGGGCCCAGCCACCACTGACTACCACCGGACTAGTCCGGCCCGGCACCGAGTGTCCCATAGCCCTGGGGTGGGCGAGTCATGTGTCTCTGTGATTTGCTGACAGCCTGTCCCGCCCCACTGTACGCGCGGTTAGGGAAAAAAAAAATAAAATGGTGATCGGCATTCTTTCAGCACTCAGCAGCAACACTGATCTAAACCCCATCCCCCCCGCACAGTAGACGCTGAATTTTGATAATAGCGTGATTCACACTATTACAGTGAAAAGCCAGCTAGTAACTAATGAGGCTTTTTGTTGATCAAACCGTTCTCGAACATAACTCGAACTACCGAACTTTTACCAAGTCGTTCGAGTTCGTCGAACGACTCGAAAACCCCCCAAAATCACTCGAACATGAAATTGGTGACCCTCGAACCTCAAGCATCGCTCATCTCTAGTGTTGAGTATACAGAAATACTAACACTTGAAAGACTTGATATGCTATCTATCACTTCTGTTTCTAATTGTTGCCTAAAATATTTTGCCAGTTATCCAAGATCTGTTAATGGTGAATCCCTCTTCTATTGCTTACCAGCAATGTCCCAATGCACAAGAGAAACAACTCAGGATATAGTGCAGGCTATGATAGCATGTTCAGACCAGGTAGGCTGCTCAACATGCAGAGTGGCATTGTCGTCTTGAAAAGTGGCTCCTAGGATGCTTTGGAAAAATGGCCATACCATTTCTTCCTCAACCAAACTAGTGTAAAAACTACTGGGGTTCAGTTACCATACATTATGACTCACCACACTAAAATCCTAAAAGTAGGATTAGTGTGATGTTTCCTCATGAAACCCTCTTCATAGCATTGGACACATGGTTTCAAGGCCAATCTCCAGGTATCATTGCATGCAGTCAAAAACAGGACTCATCACTGAAGAGGATAATGCTCCGTTACAGCATTCATTGCTGTCATGAATTGCACCAAGATAGAATTTGAGAACCATGGCTTGAAATTATTAAGAGATCTTCACTGCGTGAGATCATAGTAGTCCTGTTCTCAGGATTATGGATGAAGTTACATAATATATGATAGCCAGACCCTTTTTGTCTTCTTTCCAGGTACTCTAAGCTTGGCTTTACATTAATTTGGCTGTGGAACTAGTGCTATTGCTGTTTCTCGAACGTGGCATAGCTCTCGTTTTCAACATGTTAACACAAGTTGCATGTTGCTAGTGTATATGTACAAATACATTTTGCTGGTGCTACTGTAAGCAGATTGAATGACCTAACTGTACTACCATGACCTGCAGTATCTCCAAACTTGTCTCCTATCAAGCACATCTTGGACGTCATGGTCAATAATTGCAAAGGAACCTGCCAACAGTCTGGAGAATATTTCTCACACAATAAATAATAACCTCACTGATACAATGCCAAGGCATGTAAGTGAGCAAATAGTTGCACGTGGTGCTTATGATTGCTAATGATAAAATTGAGATGGTTTGAATATTTTGTTTCTATTTTTATATAATTTCCATTTAATTATTGTATTTATCGGTCCTGTGATTTCCATAACATAAGAATGTTTATATACATGTTAATAGTTTATTTGAACAATTAACAACATAAAGAGTGAATGGTTAGCAGGGTCTTCTCCTTCTCTCTCTATATATTATTATTATTATTTATTTTTATTCCATGGCACTTTACAGTGAAAGAGGGTATACGTACAACAATCATTAACAGTACATAACAGACTGGTATAGGAGGAGAGAGGACCCTGCCCGCGAGGGCTCACAGTCTATAGGGAATGGGTGATGGTACAATAGGTGAGGACAGAGCTGGTTGCGCAGTGGTCTACTGGACTGAGGGTTATTGTAGGTTGTAGGCTTGTTGGAAGAGGTGGGTCTTGAGTTTCCTCTTGAAGCTTTCAATGGTAGGGGAGAGTCTGACATGCTGTGGTAGAGCGTTCCAGAGTATGGGGGAGGCACGAGAGAAATCTTGTACGCGATTGTGGTTTATATCTATATATAAATATAATGTAAATTGTAAGCTCTTATGGTCAGTGAGGATCTCATTTTTCTCTCCCCCAAGTGTGTTTTATGAGCAATTACAAGATTGTGAGGTTGGAAATTCACTCATATTTATTTGTGACAAATAACATTTTGTTTGAACATTCAGCAAAATCAGCTAATTCGAATTTTGCTGCTTGGGAACGATACAAAATTGAGTGTCTGGTGGCAACAGTGAAGTATGTTGGATATTGC
Organism: Anomaloglossus baeobatrachus; assembly: GCF_048569485.1. NCBI lineage: Eukaryota > Metazoa > Chordata > Amphibia > Anura > Aromobatidae > Anomaloglossus > Anomaloglossus baeobatrachus. The sequence continues at coordinate 105,352,623 of NC_134355.1, read as the reverse complement.
CTGCAAATTGTAGTAAATTGAGTTGGGCATATCATCAGGAATAAAAGTGTCCTCAATCTTGAGAAACACTTACAGATTCTGAACTATCATGGAATACCACCATTGAGGCATATTACTGGCTCAAAATTTATTTTGTAGTAGAACGAAGACCCTACACATAAAGACAATGTAATTTGGAACTATCTTCAGCAGAAAGAACAAGTAATTTTGGATGTGATGATATAGCCCCAAAACAGCCCCGACCTTAACATCACTGAGTTTGGGATTACATGACGAGACTGAGGGATTAGATCCCCCCAAAAATAGTGGTTAGTTACCTGTAACTGTTTAAAATAACCTTGTAACAAACTATAAAATGCCTTCAAAAATGATGTCCAAGTTACCTAGAAGTGTTAATCCATGACTTTGATTGCAAAAGGTGATCACAAAAAAATTTGACTTGATTTAGATTTTAATTTTGTCCATTCACTTTTCATTTTGTCAACTTATATAAATAAACTATTAACACTATTATTTAAAACATTCTTACTTTTATGAAAATCAAAGTACTTATATATATATATATATATATATATATACAGTGCAGACCAAAAGTTTGGACACACCTTCTCATTCAAAGAGTTTTCTTTATTTTCATGACTGAAAATTGTAGATTCACATTGAAGGCATCAAAGCTATGAATTAACACATGTGGAATGAAATACTTAACAAAAAATTGTGAAACAAATGAAAATGTGTCTTATAATCTAGGTTCTTCAAAGTAGCCACCTTTTCCTTTGATTTCTGCTTTGCACACTCTTGGCATTCTCTTGATGAACTTCAAGAGGTAGTCACCGGAAATGGTTTTCCAACAGTCTTGAGGAACTTTCCAAAGATGCTTAGCACTTGTTGGCCCTTTTGCCTTCACTCTGCGGTCCAGCTCACCCCGAAACATCTCGATTGGGTTCTGGTCTGGTGACTGTGGAGGCCAGGTCATCTGGCGTAGCACCCTATCACTCTCCTTCTTCGTCAAATAGCCCTTACACAGCAACAATATCACATGAGCCCTGGGAGATAGAGTGCTAACACCTCTGGAACAATACCGGCACTAGAGGTGAGTATAATTGTTTTTATTTCAAGGGGGCAAAAACTAAGATTGAGTAGGGATTATTTGAGTAGTGGACAACCACTTTTATAATTTGAATTTTTTTTTTACTGTAATTGGAAACTTTCTTCAATTTTTTGTGCTCTACCCATACCATGTTTCCTAAATGTAAATAAATTATATAAAAAGGCATGATGTCACTGGTGACACTATATCTATGAATGAAGAGGAAACCTGTTGCTTCCAACTTTTCTGTGCAGGATCCTCCTGACGAAAGATCAACCATTACAACATAGAGGGAAGGTAAGTTGGCATTGCCAAAGTTTTATTTCTTTTTATATCTTCAAATAATGTGAAGTGACATTAGGGTTCAATAGAGTCAGTTTCTAAATAATCAGAATTATTTTGGGAACTGATGATAATAAATCAGGTAGGTGATGTAGTAATTTCTATACATATACAAATTATATTATGGAGTGAATCCACATTAATTCAACTGATGTACCGTATCGTATTCCCACAGGTTAGATAAAATTTGTTGAGGTCTAATATAAAAAGAATAAGCCTAAAAATTGCTTCTATTAACAAAAATACCAGCCCCTAAAACTTACCCATTTTAATTTGTGTATCCATGCTACTTAGCTGTAGACTGCTTGTAAACAAATGCTTTCTCTGGAATATTTCTTTTCCACATTCGATTACCTTTATATACATTAACTTTTTAATTAAGAAAAGGAGCAGGAAATAAAAAAATGAACATATATTTCTCATTCTCACTTGACATGTTTATGTTCATAAATGCACATCAAAAGATTCTTGTTTACATAAGCAACAAAAGTAAATTATATCTCTATTTACCGAGAAGTTTCCATGAAGCCAATTTATTATTCCTTGAATAGTAATAAAAGTTCTCAGACTACAGATGCCTTTGTCTCAGGAGAAAACATTATAATCTTAGGTGCATTTATTCAAAATCTGCCTAAAGTATGAAAAAGATGATTTGTCAGCAGATTTCCTTTTAGAAACAAGGGTCATATTTTATAGGCACTTAAACCATGCAATCACAAACTGTCCATGTCTTGTCCAAAGACTACAGACATCAGCATCCTTATTTCCATACAAATCTAGGTCAAGGCAATAGCTGTATGTTAAAGAGCTGGAATATCATCGACAAAGCAAGAAACAGCCAGAAAAATATCATGGAACCTAAAATGCAAATCTTTTCAAATCATACATCATAAATCAAACTGACATTTAGGAACTAGCAATCACGTAGCAAATAAGATTATGATTGACCATAAACCATTCGGTAAATCCATTATTTAATGAATATTTTAATTATTATAGCCTTTACATCTTATTCTAGAGGATTTAGAAAGGTATAGTCTTAAAAAAGAATTAGATTAATTAGAATTTATAAAACATTTTATACAATGCAATCTTGAAGCCTCACCAAAAAAGTTGAAAAAAAGAAAGTTGTCTTGTGGTCTTGAAGGCAACTTCTCTTGCCCGCTTATTGCAAGTATTTTTTATTGGAAAACTTCCAAATAATATGACCACAGATTGTTTCATTGCTCTACAATGATCAACTGTAACTGTAAGAATAGGGATGGAAATGTAGTGAGCCTGTGCGACATTAAATCCTGTAGATAGTTAATGGATCCCTGGTCACAAATAGGGGTACTACTGCTCCATTAACACACAAGACTTTGAGACCCCTGTTACCATGATCCATGATACCCTCAGAGTATACTTTTATCCCCTATATGAATAATGATACAAAATTTTTATTGGACAACAAATTTAATGTCACAAATGAATGCTAATATATAAAGATATAGTGTATGAAACAAAAAAACTATGTAAAGGAATACACTGTTTGCATAAAATAAAAAAAAAACAAAATAGATGTTATTAACGAGTTAAATCACCAATGAATCAGAAGTGCATTTCTTGTAATTCAACACAAGATCCAGCAGAAATGATATTGTGCTGCACGGGCACGTGACTGCTGTGGCCAGTTACTGGACTCTATAGTCATATGCTGTACTTACCGACACAAGTGACTGGTTACAGCGCTCATTACCTGATATCATGTGAAGAGACATTGGCGTACATCATCAGAGCATCATTATAAGCCGCTGCTGACAGTTTTTATTTTATATATATATATATATATATATATATATATATATATATATATATATACAGTGCCTACAAGTAGTATTCAACCCCCTGCAGATTTAGCAGTTTACACATTCGGAATTAACTTGGCATTGTGACATTTGGACTGTAGATCAGCCTGGAAGTGTGAAATGCACTGCAGCAAAAAAGAATGTTATTTCTTTTTTTATTTTTTTTTTTTTAAATTGTGAAAAGTTTATTCAGAGGGTCATTTATTATTAAACCCCTCAAACCACCAGAATTCTGTTTGGTTCCCCTAAAGTATTAAGAAGTATTTCAGGCACAAAGAACAATGAGCGTCACATGTTTGGAATAATTATCTCTTTTTCCAGCCTTTTCTGACTAATTAAGACCCTCCCCAAACTTGTGAACAGCACTCATACATGGTCAACATGGGAAAGACAAAGGAGCATTCCAAGGCCATCAGAGACAAGATCATGGAGGGTCACAAGGCTGGCAAGGGGTACAAAACCCTTTCCAAGGAGTTGGGCCTACCTGTCTCCACTGTTGGGAGCATCATCCGGAAGTGGAAGGCTTATGGAACTACTGTTAGCCTTCCACGGCCTGGACAGCCTTTGAAAGTTTCCTCCCGTGCCGAGGCCAGGCTTATCTGAAGAGTCAAGGCTAACCCAAGGACAACAAGGAAGGAGCTCCGGGAAGATCTCATGGCAGTGGGGACATTGGTTTCAGTCAATATCATAAGTAACGTACTCCACCGCAATGGTCTCCGTTCCAGATGAGCCCGTAAGGTACCTTTACTTTCAAAGTGTCATGTCAAGGCTCGTCTACAGTTTGCTCATGATCACTTGGAGGACTCTGAGACAGACTGGTTCAAGGTACTATGGTCTGATGAGACCAAGATCGAGATCTTTGGTGCCAACCACACACATGACGTTTGGAGACTGGATGGCACTGCATACGACCCCAAGAATACCATCCCTACAGTCAAGCATGGTGGTGGCAGCATCATGCTGTGGGGCTGTTTCTCAGCCAAGGGGCCTGGCCATCTGGTCCGCATCCATGGGAAGATGGATAGCACGGCCTACCTGGAGATTTTGGCCAAGAACCTCCGCTCCTCCATCAAGGATCTTAAGATGGGTCGTCATTTCATCTTCCAACAAGACAACGACCCAAAGCACACAGCCAAGAAAACCAAGGCCTGGTTCAAGAGGGAAAAAATCAAGATGTTGCAGTGGCCTAGTCAGTCTCCTGACCTTAACCCAATTGAAAACTTGTGGAAGGAGCTCAAGATTAAAGTCCACATGAGACACCCAAAGAACCTAGATAACTTGGAGAAGATCTGCATGGAGGAGTGGGCCAAGATAACTCCAGAGACCTGTGCCGGCCTGATCAGGTCTTATAAAAGACGATTATTAGCTGTAATTGCAAACAAGAGTTATTCCACAAAATATTAAACCTAGGGGTTGAATAATAATTGACACACACTTTTATGTTGAAAATTTATTAAAATTTAACTGAGCAACATAACTTGTTGGTTTGTAAGATTTATGCATCTGTTAATAAATCCTGCTCTTGTTTGAAGTTTGCAGGCTCTAACTTATTTGCATCTTATCAAACCTGCTAAATCTGCCGGGGGTTGAATACTACTTGTAGGCACTGTATATATATATATATATATATATATATATATACATACTGTATATAATCTACATAAACTCCTCAACGTTGAAATTACACTTTCACCACAAAAGCTGAAGAATTTCCTGATGCAGCAAAGTGAATGAGAGTCGTAAAGTCTCATGCACATTTTTGACTTACAGATTTGGTTTTGACTAGAGATGAGCGAGTACCGTGATATTCATAATCGCTATACTCGTAACGAGCACTTTGTAATATTCGTGTATTCTTTACGAATAGCGAGTACAATGCAAGTCAATGAGGACAAAAGGAGTTGGAGCGCACTACTATAACAAAGTATACAGTTGGGTGCACCCTGATGCAGTGAAAAGAGAGATATGTATCAAAGGAGAAAAATTGCACTGCACAAAGAACCAGGGGCACACCCAGGGCCGTATTTACCATTAGGCACCCGTGGTCCGGTGCCTAGGGCGGCAGATTGTGAGGGGCGGCACCTTCTGGCAGCAAAAAAAAAAAAAAAATTTTTTTTTTTTTTTTTTTTACATTTTTTTTTTGTGGCCGCCGAGCACAGGGAGCTGATTGACCCCGGAACTGCCGGCGCCTGCACTTCCGGGGTCACAGGCGCGCGCCAATCAGCTCCTTCCTCTGTGCTGCGTCCACTGCTGTATGGACGTCACATGCAGAGCTCACAGCAGGACGCCGCGGGGGACGCCGTTATGGAAGCCGGTGTCAGAAGCGGATACTCACGTGAGCCAGGAAGATGGCGGCGGGCACTGGAGCAGGTAAGTGGATTCATAAGGAGCGTGGGAGTGTCTCTAATGCAGACTGGAGATCTGAGCATGCGGGGGGGGGAGGCGGCAAAGGCAGATACTGGAGGGAGGCAGAGGCTGAGACTGGGGGGAGGCTGGAGGGAGGCAGAGGCTGAGACTGGGGGGAGGCTGGAGGGAGGCAGAGGCTGAGACTGGAGGGAGGCAGTGGCTGAGACTGGGGGGAGGCTGGAGGGAGGCAGAGGCTGAGACTGGAGAGAGGCAGAGGCTGAGACTGGGGGGAGGCTGGAGGGAGGCAGAGGCTGAGACTGGGGGGAGGCTGGAGGGAGGCAGAGGCTGAGACTGGGGGGAGGCTGGAGGGAGGCAGAGGCTGAGACTGGGGGGAGGCTGGAGGGAGGCAGAGGCTGAGACTGGAGGGAGGCAGTGGCTGAGACTGGGGGGAGGCTGGAGGGAGGCAGAGGCTGAGACTGGAGAGAGGCAGAGGCTGAGACTGGGGGAGGTTGGAGGGAGGCAGAGGCTGAGACTGGAGGGAGGCAGAGGCTGAGACTGTGGGGAGGCTCCAGGGAGGCAGAGGCTGAGACTGGGGGAGGCTGGAGGGAGGCAGAGGCAGAGACTGGGGGGAGGCTGGAGGGAGGCAGAGGCTGAGACTGGGGGGAGGCTGGAGGGAGGCAGAGGCTGAGACTGGGGGGAGGTTGGAGGGAGGCAGAGGCTGAGACTGTGGGGAGGCTGGAGGGAGGCAGAGGCTGAGACTGGGGGAGGCTGGAGGGAGGCAGAGGCAGAGACTGGGGGGAGGCTGGAGGGAGGCAGAGGCAGAGACTGGAGGGAGGCAGAGGCTGAGACTGGGGGGAGGCTGGAGGGAGGCAGAGGCTGAGACTGGGGGGAGGCTGGAGAGAGGCAGAGGCTGAGACTGGGGGGAGGCTGGAGGGAGGCAGAGGCAGAGACTGGGGGGAGGCTGGAGGGAGGCAGAGGCAGAGACTGGGGGGAGGCTGGAGGGAGGCAGAGGCTGAGACTGGAGGGAGGCTGAGACTGGGGGGAGGCTGGAGGGAGACTGAGGCTGAAACTGGGGGGAGGCTGGAGGGAGGCTGAGGCTGAGACTGGAGGGAGGCAGAGGCTGAGACTGGGGGGAGGCTAGAGGGAGGCAGAGGCTGAGACTGGGGGGAGGCTGGAGAGAGGCAGAGGCTGAGACTGGGGGGAGGCTGGAGGGAGGCAGAGGCAGAGACTGGGGGGAGGCTGGAGGGAGGCAGAGGCAGAGACTGGGGGGAGGCTGGAGGGAGGCAGAGGCAGAGACTGGGGGGAGGCTGGAGGGAGGCAGAGGCAGAGACTGGGGGGAGGCTGGAGGGAGGCAGAGGCAGAGACTGGGGGGAGGCTGGAGGGAGGCAGAGGCAGAGACTGGGGGGAGGCTGGAGGGAGGCAGAGGCTGAGACTGGAGGGAGGCTGAGACTGGGGGGAGGCTGGAGGGAGACTGAGGCTGAGACTGGGGGGAGGCTGGAGGGAGGCTGAGGCTGAGACTGGAGGGAGGCAGAGGCAGAGACTGGGGGGAGGCTGGAGGGAGGCAGAGGCAGAGACTGGGGGGAGGCTGGAGGGAGGCTGAGGCTGAGACTGGAGGGAGGCTGAGGCTGAGACTGGAGAGAGGCTGAGGCTGAGACTGGAGGGAGGCTGAGGCTGAGACTGGAGGGAGGCTGGAGGGAGGCTGAGGCGGAGACTGGGGCAGGCTGAGGCTGGGGGGAGGCAAAGGCTGAGACTGGGGAAGAGAGGCTGATGCTGAGGGAAGATAGAGGCTGATGCTGGGGGAGAGAGGCTGATGCTGGGGGAGTGGGAGAGAGGGGCTAATGCTAGAGACAGAGGACAAGGGATGAGGGATAGTGCAATGACAAAATCGATTGGGTGGGGGGAGTGTAAGGACTCAGAATAAGAGGGGGCAGCATTGGGAGCTCATTGTGAAGAAGGGGCAGCATGTGTGGGATCAGTATGGAGTGGAGCAATGTAGGGGAGTCAATATCAAGAGTGGGGTAGTGTGTGTGGGGGGGGGTCTCAGCATAAGCGTTAGTGTGGTGGTCTTAGCATGAGTGGGGCAACATGAAGGTCTCATTATGGAAAAGAGGAAGGCAGCATTAGGAGCTCATGGAGAGGGACAGCATGCATGGGACATTGTGAGAAGGGGGCAGCATGCATGGGACACTGAGGAGGGGGCAGCATGCATGGGACACTGAGGAGGGGACAGCATGCATGAGACATTGTGAGGAGGGGGCAGCATGCATGAGACATTGTGAGGAGGGGGCAGCATGCATGAGACATTGTGAGGAGGGGGCAGCATGCATGGGACATTGTGAGGAGGGGGCAGCATGCATGGGACATTGTGAGGAGGGGGCAGCATGCATGGGACATTGTCCTCACATCATGCTGCTCCCTCCTCACAATGTACAGATCATATTTCATAATCGAGGAAGGTGTGGTGCATGTACAGTAGTTTATAGGGGAGGGCAGTGTGGTGTTTATTAGGGGCAGTGTCACAGTCACAGTATATAAGTGGGGACGGTGTGGTGGGAATATTTTATACTCATGCTATGTTTTGATGTGCCTGTGGTGATTCCCATTGGGGGGGGGGGGGGTTCGTTTCTAATTGATACTTTTTAAAGTGTGCTACAGAGTAGATCTGCCTTAAACAGATGTCGTGTGCGAAACCTCAGTTTTACGTTGTCACTAAGGGGCGCGACCACTTAAAGTGCCTAGGGCAGCACGAAGGCAAAATACAGCCCTGGGCACACCTAACGTAGTATAGATATCAAATAACCCCTTTATTCAGTACACACAACAAAATATTGTTTAAAAACATTTAAAACAAGACATGTCTTGTTTTAAATGTTTTTAAACAATATTTTGTAATGTGTACTAAATAAAGGTGTTATTTGATATCTATACTACATTAGGTGTTCCCCTGGTTCTTTGTGCAGTGCTATTTTTCTCCTTTGATACAATGCAAGTCAATGGGAAATGAGAGTAATCTACTGGACTCAACAGACAGGTCTGTGGGCCTAAGGAAAAGGCTGAAATGGATGGAAAAGGGATGAAACTAAATGTGGAATGCCTGGAGAATATGCCTGCATGTACTGTATTTCTGACTCATATATTGTTTCTGGGAATGAGGATGTCACAGTATTACGTCACTTATTCTTTCTCTCTCTGTTCGCTTCATACTCACCGATCACGCACGGCAGAGCTGTCACACTGCTCCCGTTGCCTCCCATACTTTTTATCTACGCACTCATTAGGCTCATACAAATTCACTGCATCTGCTTATTAGCCTCATTACATATTCACTTTTTCTCCCTGCGATTGGTCGCAGTGAGACCCACCCCCAAGCTGAGTGACAGCTGTTTGACTGCAACCAATCACAGCCACCAGTGGGCAGGTCTATATCGTACAGTAAAATAAATAAATAAATAATTTTAAAAAATGGTGTGCGGTCCCCCCTAAATTTGATTCCCAGCCAAGATAAAGCCTCACAGCTGAGGTTTGGTATTCTCAGGCTGGAGAGACCCACATTTTTGGATTCCCCCCCCCAGGCATAAAAATATCTGCCAGCAGCCACCCGGAATTTTCTGCATCCATTAAATGCGACAGTCCCAGCACTTTACCAGGCTCATCGAAATGCCCTGGTGGCAATCGGGGTAATAAGGATATGGATATGACCGCTGATGAACTGAGTGACGTCACTGCTGCCAGCCGGGTCCTTCTTGTCAGTGTTTCTTGAAGCCTGGAGAGATCGGACATGTTTGCGGTCTCTCCAGGCTTAGATGTAGCAGAGCCAGGACCGTCGTGAGACCTCATGTGGATTACCTCGGACTTGGGTGCTTTGGGGATTAATAAAGTGGTGAAAGAGGGTGATTTTGTATTTTATTCCAAATAAGGCATTTTTTGGTGTTTGTATTCATTCATTTTCACTTACAGATTAATGATGAGAGGTGTCTCATAGATGCCTGCCATGGTTAATCTTGGACTTAGTGGCTGCTATGGGCTGCTATTAACGTCTTATTACCACCACACCAGGGCATTCGGGTTTAGCCAGGTAAAGTCCCGGGACTCTCACATATAAAGGATGCAGCAATTCTGGGCGGCTGCTGGATGATTTTTTTTTAGGCTGGGGGGCTCAAAACAACATGGGTCTCCCCAGCCTGAGAATACCAACCCTCAGCTGTGAGGCTATCTCTTGGCTGGGTATCAAAATTGGGGAGGTACCGCACAATAATTTTTTAAATTCTTTATTTATTGTACTACAGGATATAGTCCTGCCCACTGGCGACTCTGATTGGTTGCAGTCAGAGAGCTGTCACTCAACGTGGGGCAAGTCTGACTGCAACTAATCATGGCCACCATTGTATGGGGGAAACAGTGAATATGTAATCAGGCTAATGAGTAGGTAGGGAAGAAGAATAAGAGGTAGACGGACCTGTGTAACAGACGCGCCTGTAATTGGTGAGTATGAAGCGCTTGGAGAAAAACGCTGGCAATGTAATGTGCACAAAATGGTGGCGACCAGCCAATCACAGTAATGCTACAGCCAAGATGGCATTACTGTGATTGGTTAAAAAGTCCAGCATGTTTAGTGGCTGCGAATCAGGCGCTAAACATGCTAGGCGGGACATCTGAATGTAGCAAGGTGAATACACCATTATTCGCTATATAACGAATAGCCCGAATACCGTACTATTCTGCGAATAGCGAATAGTAACAAGTACATTCGCTTATCACTAGTTTTGACTTAAATCTGCAGCATGTCAATTATTTCAGTATTTTTGCTGCAGATTTCACCCATACTAATAAGTGGGGGATAATCTGCAACAAAATAGCATTAATTTGTATGAAAAATACATGTATTTTACACAGCACTTTTCCTGCCAATTTGTTTTTGCATCAAATACTTAATGTGTGCACATACCCTAAAGCAGCACATAAATGCAGATAGCTGTATGCACAGCAGATTATTGCTTAACCCTTTCACCCCTGAGCCTATTTTCACCTTCCTGACCAGGCTAAATTTGGCACTTCTGAGCAGTATCAGTTTATATAGCATGGTTAAACATTTCCCAGTGATTCTGAGACTCAGTATAATTTGTGTTTATTTATGAAAATAACAAAAAATTTAAAATGTTGCAATTTTCGAACTTTGAATTGTTATGCTCCCAAATCAGATAGTTGTACCACACAAAATCATTAAAAAATAACATTTGCCACATGTCATTTTACATAAGCACCATTTTTGAAACATTTGTTTTGTTTGTTAAAACTTTAGAAGGGTTACCAGCAATGTCTAATTTTTCTCAAAATATGTTAAAACAACAATTTGTTTAGAGACCATATCACATTTGAAGTGACTTTGGGGGTTCTATGTGACAGAAAATACCCAAAACTGACATCATTTTAACCCCCTTCTGACAATAGACATACTGGGTACGTCATGATAAGTCATTCCTTAACGACAGATGATGTACCCAGTATGTCATGGTAATTGCGGGGGTACAAACCCACCTGGAAACGGAGGGGTAGGAACTGACAAAGTATCCTTTTTTGCCACAAAAAAAAACAAACTCCATCCCTTTTAGAAGTTAAGAGGTTTCTTCCCCCATGAGACGTTCCTCCAAGCTGCATGTCCTCAAGTGGGGCCTTCAGAGGTAATGTTGGTACAGTAACCCCCTCCCAGACAGTCTGGGTTCTATGAGACTTCTGCCAGAAATGGTGATCATTACATATTACTCAAGACATGGCACACTCAAGAGAAAGAGGAGTTTCATACATTACCAACATCTCCTTTAGTCTCTCAGATACACCCTGAAAAAATTGGCTTTTGAGCACTGGGTCATTCCACTTAGTGTTGATGGACCAGTGCCAGAATTCAGCACAATAATCCTGTTGCAGTGAATGGATTTTAGACTCAACCAAAGATATTGTGTCTGGATCATCATAGATCAGCCCAAGTGCTGAAAAAACCCATCCACCAACAAAAAAGGTGACTCAGGAGCCAGAGAAAAATCCCATACTTTTGGTTTCCCACTCAAGAGCAAGACCACAATTCCCACTTGTTGTGCCTCACTACCAGTGGAGTTCAGACTAGAGATGAGCGCACCTTTCAAGGTAGGGTTCGTCAACTTTCCCGTTGGTCACAAAACAGTGTGCAGAATATATCTGAATCCCATTGAATTTTATGGCAGGTAAAACCAAAGGCATAGAAAACACCTTAGACAACACCTTCAGGGGTGCCAAAAGCTGCCAAAACAACTCAATGCACAGTCATTAGCTTCCAAGAGTATTAACATTAGTTAATTAACAAGAAATATTGAGGTGGAGTGCAGGGAATAATTTAAAAAAGCCAGTCCTTCTTATTTTGATACACAGCTAAGATAAGGGCACGGCTGGGGACTGCAGCCTGTAGCCATATCCTTTATCTGTGCTGGGTACCATAATAGGGGGTGATGCTATGCCAATTTTTAATTGATTTAATTATTTTTACAACAATTAAGATGCAATAGAGTTGCACACAGACAGCATCTCTGATTAAAAGCAGTTAGACCCCCTGTTGCACAGGGTGGGCATGCATCTGACTACAACCAATCACAGACGCCTGGACCCCCAGTGAGCAGGGAAATCATTGCATATGTATAAGGTTATAGAGCAGCCCCTGAAATAGTATAAGCGGCCCTGGAAGCAGTGTACAACTGCGCGAAAGTCTCGGTAAGTATAACTCGCCTGCTTTGCACTTTTATTGATTTTTCCTTCATTATTTAATTAACCAAGTTGCTGAACCTAGAGCATTACCCCAAGCTCCCTGAGTACTACAGGCCCGGGGTCGCTGTTCAGGTACATTTGAACCCACTCGGAACCGGAACTTTTACAGTTCGGGAACCACACATCACTAGTGGTAGGTGTTAAGCCTGCTTTACATGGTACGACCGATTGTGCGATTTCACAATCGATCGTACCCGCCCCCGTCCTTTTTGCGTCACGGGCAAATCGCTGCCCGTGTCGCACAAAGTCAGTAACCCCCGTCACACATACTTACCTCTCGTGCGACCTCGCTGTGGGCGGCGAACGTCCACTTCCTGGAGTGGGAGGGACGTTCGGCGTCACAGCGACGACACACGGCCGCCGGCCAATAGAAGCGAAGGGGCGGAGATGAGCGGGACGTAAACATCCCGCCCACCTCCTTCCTTCCACATAGAGCCGGCGGCGGCCGCGGGAGGCAGGTGAGCTGCTCATCGTTCCCGTGGTGTCACACGGAGTGGCGTGTGCTACCACGGAAACGATGGTCAACTAAAATAAACGATATTATGGAACCTAGCGAGCAGTACCCGACTCACGATTTGTGAGCGATACTGCGTCGCTAGGAGGTGTCACACCGGCCGGCATCGCCAGCGATGCCGGATGTGCGTCACAAAAACCGTGACCCCGACGATCTATCGCACGATAGATTGTCTGGTGTAAAGCAGCCTTTACACTTAAATTTGCACTTAAATCTTCAGTTAAATTTTAGTCTTTAATGTTTTGGTGGTTTTGTTTTTTAAAGACAACTGCATTTTAAGAAACAAGTGGCATACAGTGCATAAAAAAGTTTGGGTACCCCTGGTCAAAATTACTGTTGTTGTGAACAGTTAAGTAAGTTAAAGATGAAATGATCGCTAAAAGACAAAAAGTTAAAGATTTCCCACTTGCTTTGTATTTTAGGCAAAAAATATATATATTATTTTTATCTTTTACATTTTTAAAACAACAAAAAAGGAAAATGAGCTGATGCAAAAGTTTGGGCACTCTGCTTGGTTAGTACCTAGAAGTACCCTCTTTTGGCAAGTATCACAGCTTGTAAACACTTTTTGTAGCCAACAAAGAGTCTTTCAATTCTTGTTTGAGGAATTTTCATCCATTAGATAAGTTGTCCAATTCTGTGAGTTTCCTGGCTCGTCTTGCATGCACTGCTCTTTTAAAGTCTGGCCACAGATTTTTAATCATGTTTAGATCAAGGGACTATGAGGGCCACTGTAAAACCTTCAGCTTGTGCCTTTTGAGGTAGTCTATTGTGGAATTTGATGCGTGTTTAGCATTATTATTTATTTTTAGAAGCCATCCTATTTTCAACTTCAGGTTTTTTACAGATGGTGTTATCTTTGCAACAAGAATTTATTGAAATTTCAATTAATCCATTCTTCCCTCTACCCATGAAAAGTTCGCCGTGCCATTGGTTGTGTGATGCCCCATGGATTCTGATCCTCTTCAGGGACGCCACAGGACTTGTACACTTTGGGCAAACAGTTGAAGTAAGTTATTTAAATCATCGTGACGCCACTCACGTCTTGCGGTCAGGGATGTGGATAACTGCCGCTGCAGGTTTTAGGAGCTTCTGGGGCTGATGAGGTCTGCAGCCAGGTAATGTAGCCTCCCGTGAGTGAGGCAGACCCCAGGGGCTCGTGTGAGCAGGATAGCAGGTTCCAGAAATAACAGAGGCAGAGTCCAAAAGTATTTTAACTGGCTTTTACTCACTTCCAGATGTTTCTGTGAGCTGACCTGGGTGATCCTTTAATAAACCAGATGAAAAAAGGTGTCCTTCAGGCCAGTCTGAGGGTGACAAATTAGCTCGCCTTCCTAGCACTTGGTCTATCCAGGGAGTCGCAACTGCCTTTTCTCCCCTGTGTTTGACCCGTTTCCCGGCAGCCTGGACCAGGTGAGATGGCTTCAAGCTCTTTCTCCTTATGGGTCCCCGTGTTGCTGCTGAGGCTCGGACTCTGAAAGGTTGGTGAGGTACCTATAGTTCCCCTCACCGGCAGGTTTAGCAGATAGTTACACTAGAGTCTGCTCTAGGGACTTCTTCCCCGTACATGCCTAGTCACCCCAGACATTACTCTCTGACTGCCCAGGTGACCGTTCTCCTCCACCAACTGTCACTACACCGCGCAGGGTCTGACGAGTGTGAGCACGCGTATCCCTTAGAAACCGCCGCGCTCCACTACCAGACTGGCTCTCTTATCTCCCTGACAACCGCTGCACTTAAGCCCCCAGCCCCTCCAGTCCACCTCTTGATGAGATTTGAAAGCTAGCCCCCCTCTGGAGACTACCCAAGGGTCCTCTCTAAAGGTGTGGGAGACCTGGTTGCTATGTGTCTGTGCGTACACACCTCATTCTGGCCTTTAGGATTACCTGGTCGTATTGTCCAAGCATGCATGCAATACTCTGCGGTGCCTGACCAGGTCAGGGGAGCCACATTTGCAACTCATCCCTAAAGCATGATCTAGCTACTCCCATACTTAATGGTTGGTGATATGATCTCTTCATGAAATTCTGTGCCATTTTTTCTTTACACATACCTTTGATCATTATGGCCAAAGAGTTCTATTTTAATTTTATTAGTCCACAGGACTTGTTTCCAAAATGTATCAGGCTTATTCAGATTTTCTTTTGTATACTTCTGATGCTGAATATTATGTTGAGGACGCATGATACATTTTCTTCTGATGATTCTTCCTTGAAAGCCATATTTGTGCAGTTGTCTCTGAACAGTAGAACAATGTATCACAACTCTAGATTCTACTAAATCTTTCTGAAGATCTTTTGAAATAAAATGGGGGTTCCGAGTTACCTGTCTAGCAATCCTGCGAGCAGTTCTCACAGAAATTTTGCTTGCTCTTCCACATCATTTTATGACCTCCACTGTTCCAGTTAACTGCCATTTCTTAATTGCATTTCAAACTGAGGAAAGGGCAACTTGAAAACGTTTTTGTTATGATCCAGGACCGGGAATCTCCTCTCCAGAGTTTCCCAGATCAGACCTGGTCATGTCATGAGTTAACTCCCATCAGGCTCGTTCTGGTTTCAGGAGACACTATATCTGGTCTCTGCAATTGCATCCTGGTGCTGGTTATAGTTTTGCTCTGCAGCCTGTGACTTGCTCTGGGGAGAATTCCTGTTTGTTCGGACTCCTTGCTACTTTGCCCTGACCTGTACCCTTCCCCGCTCGTCCATCTGTCCCAGCCCCTGACTTCCGCTCCTGTCTGTTGTTTGTGTTCCCCTCTGCATATCTGATCTCCTGGCTTTCAAGTCGGTTCTGTTTTCTAACTTGGTTTTGATCCTCTCTTTGCAGTGACTAAACTTTCCTGACTTTAGACTCTGACTCTTTTGCCTCTGGTGGTTTGCCGGGTAACTGCGTGCTGAAGTTACTCTACTGTACATCAGCTGCCTTTCTGTTACTGTGTTACTTTGTCTCTCCTTCACTACTCTGCTGCCACCTAGTGGGGAATACGCTGTACTACGTCCTACCAACCCATTGTACAGCGTGACAATTTTGCTATCTTCTTATAGCCTTCTTCTGTTTTGTGGTCTTTCACCATTTTTTATTTTCAAAGTGCTAGGCAGCTGATTAGAAGAACCCATGACTCTGGATTAGAAGATGCTGGGTTTTTACAAAGCTGTTAACTTTGCATTACCTGGCCTTCTCTAACAATGATAGTGAACAAGCCAGAACACTAAAAGGCTAATTAAGGTCTGAAACCTTGGTCAAAGTTATCTAAGCACACAAATCTCCCAGGGTGCCCAAACTTTTGCCTTGACCTATTTCCCTTAGAGTAATTTTTAAACTGTAAAACATGAAAATAGTTTTCGCCAAAAATACAAAGGAAATGTGTCATCTTTCACTTTATGCCTTTTAGACAACATTTCATCCTAAACTTGCTTAACTGTTCACAATAACAGTAATTTTGACCAGGGGTGTCAAAACGTTTCCATGCTCCTGTATATAAACTTTTCTTAATTTTTCTTTGCTAAAAGATTCCACATTAAGGCTCTGTTTTAAGGCTCGGACTCTACAGCTTTTTTGGCCCAATCATTTATTGGGCAAATGCTAAATGGAATTTGATAATATGTTAGATGTCTTTTCTACAAAATATATGGATGTGGGAATATAACATAATTTTTCACAATTTTGTAATTCACAGGGATTTTTTTTAATAACTCTTAAGACTCTTAATAAAACTAAGACAATATTTTTCTCAATATTCATTCTTATGTAATCCACATGCAATCTGTGTACCGCCCATTTTTGTACAGTGGCAGTTACTAAAAATGTACAAGACTACACACAGTTTCCTACGTCAATAAATTACAACGTTCCGAATAGAGTCTGTGTGTACTTATATACTTGATTGTACGAGTCTCCTCGAACATATGGAAAAATTGAGTGCATGTTGTGATTTTTTCTATCTTAGATTTTGGTCACTGAATTACTCATCTGCACTGTCTCATTGAATGTCATTGGTCTCAGTGGTATCTGTATGCAGTCCATGTTTTCAATACAATACAATTGTGTGAACCTTCCCTTTAAGATGTCAAAATTGATGCAGCCAAAATATATTCAGGAATCTCTGGTAGCAAAACGTTTCCCATGTTCAATGGGAAATAACTACTGTACTTCATCTGAGGTTGTTGTAAGAAAAATACATATATTTTCATGTTGTTCTCTTTCTAACTGAAGCACATCTTATATTCACTACCATGTAAAACTCCCATCCATCTGATTCAGATGTCAGAGAACAGCATGCATTCTGTTACCAAGAGTGTAGATGTAAATGAAGATGGAGACTGTCAGTTTGACGGGTGGTCAGTGTCTTCAAAGTGACTGACGTGAAATCTTTGCACTACGAAGACATCATTTCCTAATGTTCTACTAAAGTATTCACCATTTTCTATGTGTATAAATCATAGACACAGTGATACCTATGTTACATAGGATGGTTTAAAATAAGACATATTTACATGAATTTCAAACAAGTGGTTAAACTTTCCTATTAATGAACATCTTTATTTTCACGTACAGTCTATAGCAGGTACTAATCTGTGATATCAATATTTTATGAATGTGAAAAAAAGCCTTTATTACGGATCCGTATCTTTAGATTACATTGACTTGTATGTAGCATTTAGAGAAAAAATATAGAGGGGAGAAAATATTCAAGTGAACTTGAATTTTACTTACAGCAAAGAAGGGCAGTAGCTGTACATTGCCCAGGATAAAAACTAGTACTCTAGCAGGATACAGCTAAACCCCCACTAAGTGGAGGCATCACAGGTGCAGGAGGAGCAAATCACACACACACTTCCAAAACATTGAGGGGCGATTGCTGGATGTTAAAACTGCACACTGATGGCTTGCATGGAGCACTGTTCACACATGCAGATAATACAGTCACAAGTAGAGTTGAGCGCGGTTCGTGGTTCGTGGTTCTCCAGTTCGCGGCTCGAGTGATTTTGGGGGCTGTTCTAGATCGAACTAGAACTCGAGCTTTTTTGCAAAAGCTCGATAGTTCTAGATACGTTCGAGAACGGTTCTAGCAGCAAAAAAACCAGCTAATTCGTAGCTGGCTTTCCGCTGTAATAGTGTAAGTCACTCTGTGACTCACACTATTATGAAATTTTAGTGTATAGTGTGCGGGAACAGCGCATTCAGATCACTGCTGTATGTATAATGGCCATTTTTTTTTTTTTTTCCTTGTCTTCCTTCCCTAAGCGCGCGCGTCTTGTGGGGCGGGCCAGCATGTCAGCCAATCCCAGACACACACACAGCTAAGTGGACTTTCAGCCAGAGAAGCAACGGCATGTGTGATAGGATGTCCATGTCACATGTCCCTGCATTATAAAAACGAGTATCTGCCCATCCGAACGCCATTATCTCTTCTGCGTCCTTGGTGTCAGACATCACTGGCGCAGCTCCTATCACCGATACTGCTGTATTACGCTCCATACACAGCGCTGGACAGCTTAGGGAGAGCACTTTCTATCAGTCCTTTTAAGGGCACATACCGGCAGGGTCAGAGCCATAGGTGACAGGTCCTGAAAACAGAGTTTAACAGCTACACAAGATGACAGCGTCTGTGTAGCTAAGGTCAGGGATTACCTCGCTGCATTTCCCCATTAGGAGGGATAGAAAGGCAGGCTTCCATTCCTCTACCCAGAGCCCAACAACCCTGCCACTGTACCCTCCTGCCCTTTGCACACTCCAACTCATTGTTACTAAGCCATTATACTAGCAAACACTCAGTGAACTTAGTGGCATCCTAAACGTGGCTATTGGACTTCTGTATAGTCCCAGTAGTGCAAAGATATTTGCAGCACGTCTGCCTGCATTGCACACTCAAACTCATTATAACTAAGCCATTATACTAGCAAACACTGAGTGAACCTAGTGGCATCCTAAACGTGGCTATTGGACTTCTGTATAGTCCCAGTAGTGCAAAGATATTTGCAGCACGTCTGCCTGCATTGCACACTCCAACTCATTATAACTAAGCCATTATACTAGCAAACACTGAGTGAACCTAGTGGCATCCTAAACGTGGCTGTTGGACTTCTGTATAGTCCCAGTAGTGCACAGATATTTGCAGCACGTCTGCCTGCATTGCACACTCCAACTCATTATAACTAAGCCATTATACAAGCAAACACTGAGTGAACCTAGTGGCATCCTATACGTGGCTGTTGGACTTCTGTATAGTCCCAGTAGTGCACAGATATTTGCAGCACGTCTGCCTGCATTGCACACTCCAACTCATTATAACTAAGCCATTATACTAGCAAACACTGAGTGAACCTAGTGGCATCCTAAACGTGGCTGTTGGACTTCTGTATAGTCCCATTAGTGCACAGATATTTGCAGCACGTCTGCCTGCATTGCACACTCCAACTCATTATAACTAAGCCATTATACAAGCAAACACTGAGTGAACCTAGTGGCATCCTAAACGTGGCTGTTGGACTTCTGTATAGTCCCAGTAGTGCACAGATATTTGCAGCACGTCTGCCTGCATTGCACACTCCAACTCATTATAACTAAGCCATTATACAAGCAAACACTGAGTGAACCTAGTGGCATCCTAAACGTGGCTGTTGGACTTCTGTATAGTCCCAGTAGTGCACAGATATTTGCAGCACGTCTGCCTGCATTGCACACTCCAACTCATTATAACTAAGCCATTATACAAGCAAACACTGAGTGAACCTAGTGGCATCCTAAACGTGGCTATTGGACTTCTGTATAGTCCCAGTAGTGCACAGATATTTGCAGCACGTCTGGCTGCATTGCACACTCAAACTCATTGTTACTAAGCCATTACACTAGCAAACACTGAGTGTACCTAGTGGCATCCTAAACATGGCTGTTGGAGTTCTGTATAGTCCCAGTAGTGCACAGATATTTGCAGCACGTCTGCCTGCATTCCACACTCCAACTCATTATAACTAAGCCATTATACTAGCAAACACTGAGTGAACTTAGTGGCATCCTAAACGTGGCTATTGGACTTCTGTATAGTCCCAGTAGTGCAAAGATATTTGCAGCATGTCTGCCTGCATTGCACACTCAAACTCATTATAACTAAGCCATTATACTAGCAAACACTGAGTGAACCTAGTGGCATCCTAAACGTGGCTATTGGACTTATGTATAGTCCCAGTAGTGCACAGATATTTGCAGCACGTCTGCCTGCATAGCACACTCCAACTCATTATAACTAAGCCATTATACTAGAAAACACTGAGTGAACTTAGTGTCATCCTAAACGTGGCTATTGGACTTCTGTATAGTCCCACTAGTGTTAAGATATTTGCAGCACGTTTGCCTGCATTGCACACTCCAACTCATTATAACTAAGCCATTATACTAGCAAACACTGAGTGAACTTAGTGTCATCCTAAACGTGGCTATTGGACTTCTGTATAATCCCAGTAGTGCACAGATATTTGCAGCACGTCTGCCTGCATTGCACACTCCAACTCATTATAACTAAGCCATTATACTAGCAAACACTGAGTGAACCTAGTGGCATCCTAAACGTGGCTATTGGACTTCTGTATAGTCCCAGTAGTACACAGATATTTGCAGCACGTCTGCCTGCATTGCACACTCCATCTCATTATAACTAAGCCATTATACTAGCAAACACTTAGTGAACCTAGTGGCATCCTAAACGTGGCTATTGGACTTCTGTATAGTCCCAGTAGTGCACAGATATTTGTAGCACGTCTGCCTGCATTGCACACTCCAACTCATTATAGCTAAGCCATTATACTAGTAATTTATGCTGCCAGTTTAAGGGCCGTAGTTGCATTGTCAGGGATATTTATTCTTTATTATTCTGCTGTTAATAAAGCTAGACCACCGCTGCAATCTACACCACCTCTCAAATTTTACTAACACATTTTCAGTGCACAATCTTGTCGCAATCAACATGAGTGGCAAAATGACAGATGCTGGTGGAAAGGGGAAGAGGCGTGGTGGAAAAGGAAAAAAAGGGTTTGTCCATGGGGAAGGTGGCAAAGCTCCATTATCATCTGCTGAAGATAGACAATCTACCAGCAAAAGTAAGATGTCTACTACTTACCGTGGACAATCCGATGTGCTCCCTTTTTTACGAACACGAACAACAGGAACAAAGGTAGATGATGGCCAAAAAAGGAAAATGCTTGAATGGATCTCAAGTGGTCCAACAAGTGCCCTCTCAGCCACTTCAAGTACCGCATCCAAAAAACAACAGTCCTCTGAGTTGTCATCCCAATCAAACTTGCTTTCTCCCAGCTCTGAAGTCTCCATCAGCCCTGCACAGTATGGTGGAACTGAGATGGCTGAGTCTGCAGAGCTGTTCAGTCACACTATAGCCTGGGAATCAGAAGTCTGCTCCCAAGCTACAGTGAGTACAGACCAGGAAATGGTCTGTAGTGATGCCCAGAACCTTTGTGACTCTGATTCAGGCCGTGAGGACCAAGTTTCTGAACATAATCTTGACCCTTTGTCACAAACTGTAACACCTGTGGTTATAGACAATGAGGAACATACTGATGACGATGAGACGCAGATACCAGATTGGGATGACAACTTAAATATTCGGTCAGGGCAAGAAGAGGCTCGGTCTGAGGGGGAGGGGAGTGCAAACACAACAATTGATGATGAAGTTCTAGATCCCACCTACTGTCAACCCCCAGTCAGGCACTCGAGGAGGTCAACAGAGGCGGTGGAGGAGGATGCAACCGACGACGAAGTTACCTTGCGCCTTCCTGGACAGAGTCGGAGCACTGGTAGCACGTCTACAACTGCATCATCAGCCACCACTCTGCCTCTGAGCACTAGTCGGGGGGGCTCAGCAGGTCGCATGCCCTCTAAGCCTTGCCTAGCCTGGTCCTTTTTTGACATAGAAAAAGATCGCCCAAATTATGTGATGTGTAAAATTTGTCGTGATTCTGTTAGTAGAGGTCAAAACCTCAGCAGTTTGACAACTTCTTCTATGAATCGTCACATGAATAAATATCATAGGTCCCGGTGGGAAGCTCACCGTGCTGCAATGCGGCCTAGCAGAGCGAACCATCCACGGCCTGTCCCTTCCAGTGCATCCGCGCGCTCTTCATCTTCTAGGACTGTGGGGACAGCTGTCACACCTGGTTTTCCACGCACAACTTCCACCACTGTAACCGCAACAGGCAGTTTGCTTGGTAGGTCGTCAGTTGGTTTGGAAGGGGAAACAAGTGAGTGTGTACAGCTCTCTCAGACATCGATAGCACCAACGTTGGATGAAGGCAACATCATGTCTCCGCCTGCACTTTCCTCACAAACCTGCATTTTTCCAGGGACTCCCTACTCAACACCGTCTACACACAGCAGCCAGATCTCTGTCCCTCAGATGTGGTCAAATAAAAGGCCATTTCCTGCGACCCATGACAAAGCTAAGAGGTTGACTCTATCCCTCTGTAAGCTCTTGGCTACCGAAATGCTGCCTTTCTGCCTAGTGGACATACAGGATTTTAGAGACCTTATGTCTGTCGCTGTGCCCCAGTACCAGATGCCTAGTCGCCACTACTTCTCTAAGAAAGGTGTGCCCGCGCTACACCAGCATGTCACACACAACATCACCACTTCCTTGAGAAACTCTGTGTGTGAACGGGTGCATTTCACCACCGATACTTGGACCAGTAAGCATGGACAGGGACGTTACATGTCGCTGACTGGGCACTGGGTAACTATGGTGATAGATGGTGAAGGGTCTTCTGCACAAGTCTTGCCGTCCCCACGACTTGTGTGTCAATCCTCTGTCTGTCCAAGTTCCGCCACTGCTTCTGCCTCCTCCACCTCATCTGGGTAATCCACCTCCGCCCCAAGCCTGCCTGGTCAGGCCACCAGCGTTCTCACTGCGCAGAAGGAATCATGCACGCCTCATTACTATGCTGGCAGCAGAGCGCAACGGCATCAGGCGGTCTTTAGCTTGACATGTCTTGGGAATAGGAGTCACACAGCTGAGGAGTTGTGGTCAGCTCTGCGGTCCGAGTTTTATAAATGGTTGTCTCCACTCAACCTGCAGCCTGGTAAGGCCGTGTGCGACAATGCTGCAAACCTGGGTGCGGCCCTTCGCCTGGGCAAGGTGACACACGTGCCTTGTATGGCTCACGTGTTGAACCTTGTTGTCCAACAATTCTTAACACACTATCCCGGCCTAGATGGCCTTCTGACCAGGGCACGAAAACTGTCTGCTCACTTCCGCCGTTCAACCACCGCAGCTGAGCGACTTGCATCTCTCCAGAAGTCTTTCGGCCTGCCGGTTCATCGCCTGAAATGCGATGTGGCGACACGCTGGAATTCGACTCTCCACATGTTACAGCGACTGTGGCAGTACCGCCGAGCCCTGGTGCAATACGTCATGACGTATAGTCTGGGCCAACAAGATGCAGAGGTGGGGCAGATCACCCTGATGGAGTGGTCTCAGATCAAGGACCTATGCACCCTTCTGCACAGTTTCGACATGGCGACGAATATGTTTGGCGCTGACAATGCCATTATCAGCATGACAATTCCAGTCATTTACATGCTGGAGCACACGCTAAACACTATTCGGAGTCAGGGGGTGGGACAACAGGAAGGGGAGGAACTACAGGAGGATTCATATGCGCAAGGGACAACAACATCACCAAGGTCCAGACGTTCATCATCACCAACGCAGCAGGCATGGGACCATGGGGGACAGGGATCAACAAGGGCACATAGTAGCAGACGAAATGTTGAGGAAGGTGCAGGAGAACATGAAGAAATGGAGGACGAACTGTCCATGGACATGGAAGACTCAGCAGATGAGGGAGACCTTGGTCAAATTTCAGTTGAAAGAGGTTGGGGGGAGATGTCAGAGGAAGAAAGAACGGTTAGCACCTCTATGCCACAAACACAGCGTAAACTTGGTCCGCATGGCTGCGCAAGACACATGAGTGCCTTCTTGTTGCACTACCTCCAACATGACCCTCGTATTGTCAAAATTAGAAGTGATGATGACTACTGGATTGCCACACTATTAGATCCCCGGTACAAGTCCAAATTTTGTGACATAATTCCAGCCATAGAAAGGGACGCACATATGCAGGAGTATCAGCAGAAGCTGTTACTCGATCTTAGCTCGGCTTTTCCACCAAACAACCGTGCAGGTGCAGGGAGTGATTCTCCCAGTTGTAACTTGACAAACATGGGACGGTCTCGTCATCTTCAACAGTCTACCCGTACCAGTAGGACTGTATCTGGTGCTGGTAACAGCAATTTTATGGAATCTTTTCATAATTTTTTTAGACCCTCCTTTGCATTTGCAAGGCCACCAGAGACAACAAGTCTGAGACATAGTCAACGGCTGGAGAGGATGATACAGGAGTATCTCCAAATGAACATCGATGCCATGACTTTGCAAATGGAGCCTTGCTCGTTTTGGGCTTCAAATCTAGAAAAATGGCCAGAGCTCTCCAGTTACGCCTTGGAGATTTTGTCGTGTCCAGCTGCCAGCGTTGTCTCTGAACGTGTCTTCAGTGCTGCTGGGTGTGTGCTGACAGATAAGCGCACGCGTCTGTCCAGTGACAATGTAGACAGACTAATATTCATCAAAATGAACAAGTCATGGATCCACCAGGAATTTACTACCCCTGTGTCATCCTGGGGAGAGTAAATGCTTGTGGATTTGGAATGTGCTTGATGCAAATCTAGCTGTGAAGTGTACAACTAGGGCACAAGTGCTGCCACTGAATGGGTGGGTGTGTGTGGGGCACAATTTTTGGAAAAAAAGGGAGACTCCGCTTGGAGTAACCCTTGCTTACATTGTTTTTAAAAGAAGCCAAGATGAACAGAGCTGGGATCAGGAAAGACTTTGCTACCTACCCCGGTGTCATCCTGGGGACGGTTAAGAATAGCGTATTTTTAAATGTGCTTGATGCAAATCTAGCTGTGAAGTGTACAACTGGGGCACAACTGCTGCCACTGAAGGGGTGGGTGTGTGTGGGGCACAATTTTTGGAAAAAAGGGAGACTCCGCTTGGAGTAACCCTTGCTTACATTGTTTTTAAAAGAAGCCAAGATGAACAGAGCTGGGATCAGGAAAGACTTTGCTACCTACCCCGGTGTCATCCTGGGGACGGTTAAGTATGGCGTATTTTTGAATGTGATTGATGCAAATCTAGCTGTGAAGTGTACAACTAGGGCACAAGTGCTGCCACTGAATGGGTGGGTGTGTGTGGGGCACAATTTTTGGAAAAAAGGGAGACTCCGCTTGGAGTAACCCTTGCTTACATTGTTTTTAAAAGAAGCCAATATGAGCAGAGCTGGGATCAGGAAAGACTTTGCTACTTACCCCGGTGTCATCCTGGGGACGGTTAAGAATAGCATATTTTTGAATGTGCTTGATGCAAATCTAGCTGTGAAGTGTACAACTGGGGCACAAGTGCTGCCACTGAAGGGGTGTCTGTGTGGCCCGATTTTTGGAAAAAAGGGAGACTCCGCTTGGAGTCACCTTGCGGTGTTTTACATGATTTTAGAAGGGCATGCCATGCCTATATCTGTGTCTCGTCCTCTTTTTCCTTGTCCAGCTCTTTTGTTTTCGCATGAGTATATGTCCTTGTCACTTTCCCATGTGTTTGTGTTGTGTTGTGAGTTGTTTGTCACCTTTTGGACACCTTTGAGGGTGTTTTCTAGGTGTTTTTATGTGTTTGTGATTGCCTGCTATTGTTTCCTATGCAGTTCGAGTTCGGTTTGTCGAACGTTCGACGAACCGAACTCGAACGGGACCTCCGTTCAGCGAACCGACCTCGAGCCGAACCGCGACCGGTTCGCTCATCTCTAGTCACAAGCCTGCAACCTATTAGCTGATGCCCATACTATTAGATCAGGCGGGTTGCCAAGCCATACTCCATCTGTGCACCATACAGGGACAGGAACTCTAATATGCAAGGCCTAACAGAAAGGGGCCTGGCTGCATCCTGTACAAAAAATATGAGGTTTTAGTTGGTATTATGGCCAGAATATAGAAGCCTACAATCCTCGTCACCGGAACCTCATGCTAAATATAAAAATAGCAACAAAAAGAGGAATAAATATCCTCCAAAAATTAAGCATTACTTACAGCAAAGAAGGGCAGCAGTTGTACATTGCCGGGCCAAAAACTAGTACTCTAGCAGGATGCAGCTATGCCCCACTAAGTCGAGGCATCACAGGTGCAGGAGGAGCAAATGACACACACACTTCCAAAAAATGGAGGGGGTGATTGCTGGATAATAAAACTGCACACTGATGGCTTGCATTTTAATTGAATATTACAAAAACTTGCATTTAACAAAATGTAGATTTTTTTTGTAATATGTTCACAGATTAAGCAAATTTGTGAACTGTAAAGGTCCACAAAAAGGTTAAAAACTAAAACAAATATACTCACCTTAACGCTCACCTCTAGGGCCCCTCCGTCTTCACTTCATCTTCCGATTGCAACTATGAGCAAAGAAATCCCATGGCCTCATGCGCTAGACCAGGGATCGTTCTGTTCATGCATGGTGCCATGACATTGTGACTTTTCATACGCTTGTGTAGAACATTCCTAAGCCTCATTAGATTTTGAAATCTACGCCAAGTGTGAGTGGACAGGATGGCATTAAAAAAATGCAGTGAGGACCAGATGGGTGATGTTGAGCAGCAGTGGTTCATTAGAGGTGAATGGTAAGGCGAGTATAAAAACTTTTTTTTTATTTTTTACACCCTACATTGTAAAAACATCAGAGGTCCCAATACATAATAAGTGATATTCATTTTTCAGAGAATAACTTATCTGCTAATCAAATTTGGTTGGAAAATCTGCATGAAATGATGGGCTGTAGATTGGCTCAGTGGTTAGTACTGTAGTCTTGCAGCCTTGGGTTCCTGGGCTCATATCCTGCTAAGGATGGCATCTGCAAGAAGTTTGTATGTTCTCCTCGTGTTTGCATGGGTTTCCTTTAAGAAATACAGTTTTTCCCACACTCCAAAGACATACTGATATTAAACAAATTTAATTTAGATTGTAAACCCCGATGGGGACAATGGAAATGATGTCTGTAAAGCGCTGTGGAATTAATAGCGCTATGTAAGTTAGTAAAAAAATATATATATTTTTCAAATGTTACTGATCCGCTAATCTGTGGTAAAGAATGCTGTAAATTAAGTTATGTGAACTTATTTTGGCAATTCTTCTCAATTCAGTGAGATAACTAATAGAAACAGCATCCTCCAGCTCATCGATAGGGGTCTCTCATCCAAGAAAATTGCCAAACTGTATGACACAACAGTTGAAAGAATACAAAATTAAGTCTTTCAATCCATTCAAATGTTATTGTTACAGAGAGGAGTGAAATGATAGTCACTATGTGTGTAGTAGGTAGTAGAAACTAGGTTACACTGTGAGCACGTGCGTGCTGCAAGAAGAGCGGGGAAGTCAGACAAGCCGAGGTCGGTGCCTAGAGGATGCAACAAAAACACAGGGAGCACACAAAATGAAGCTAGGATACAAGCCTTGGGGTCAGGTAACCAGAAGAGCACTGAAAGGACACAAGGGGTAGGCAAAGCCATATTCAGGAGGGAATAAAAAGTCAGAAGCCAGATGGTGATGCAGGGTCAGGGGAGCAGGCAGAGGGAAGTCAAGGGATGAGTACCAAGATTAACACACAAAGCAAACCAGGAGCCAGGCACTTACTGCAACTAACCAGGAAATTCGACTGGCATTGCTCCTGCCAAGACTGCTCCCTAATAAAGATGGCAATCACCCAGTATATGGAGCAAGTGAGCAAGCCCCTCCCTTAACCAGCGAGTGACCCGATGTAGGGAAACAGCCTTTCACAGTGTAAAAATCCAAGTAAATTTTCGGTTTCGTATGTTTCATTGTCAGTCCGTAAAAGTGGCGTAATACTCTGACAAAATTGTTACCAACAGTGACCTGGGGATCAGTGAAGCAAATACGCATCTTCTCCATGCTGTTACCATTCCATTGAGAGCTGCTTCCATCTATTTCAGTGGTTTTCCTGGCCCACCTACACCTTGTGGGAGGGTATGCCAAAAAAATGCTCAAGTTTCAAGTTGACCTCCATTGTGCTCGTTATTAGAGCCGAGCACACGAGCAATCCAATTTGCTCAATTAGAGTATCAAGCACCAACCATTTCAGTGCTTGCCTATCACTACTTGTTACCCTTTTGCTCATCAGTGTAATCCAGGAGGTCAACAGACCTCTATGCTATATTATACTCTGTACACAGAATCCATTGATATAGAGTCAAATCCGTTTATACAGAGTAGAATGAAATATGCTATTTATTTTCTGTTTGATTTATGGTAAGAAACCTATGTTCCTGCAGTCTTTGGCAGACACAATATATCATTGAGGCAACCTATGCAGCCGCAAGGTGGCCAAAGAAGTGAGGGGGCCAATTTTCACCTCCAAATTAGAATAAATTGTGGGAATAGAAAGCGCAATAGAATCTTACCCGGTTTATACCGGGAGAAGTAGAAGATTTACACTCACCTCAAGGAGTTGTGCCAGTCACAACTCCTGTATAAGCATGTGATATATAGGTGAATTCTGCTGCAGCCCCCGTGATTGATAACAGAGAGTAGTAGAGAAGGGGTTTTTATGCCGTGCTATTCACCAAGCATCAGGACAAGAAGATATTTAATGTTCCTTTATTGTAGCTTGTGTCTACGCATTTCATGAGCCCTGATCCCTTCATCAGGACATATAGCACAAAAATAACATATTTTATATGCTATAACGGCTTTTATACAATCAGCTGATAGTTTAGCCGGCCGGGCGGTAAAAAGACAGCCTCACCGCTCGACTAATAGTGTCAGCTGAGCTGATTCCGTCAGGTGACCGCATCAGCTGATCATCGCCAGGTCTATAAGAGAAAATAGAGAGAAAAGAGAGAGAAAAGAGAAGAATGAGGGAGAGAGAAGAGAGAAGAGAGAGAGAAGAGGAGAGAAGAGAGAAGAGAGAGAAAGAGGAGAGAGAGTGAGAGAAGAGACAGAAGAGAGAGAAGAGGAGAGAAGAGGAGAGACAGAGAAGAGAGAGAGAAGAGAGGGAGAAGAGAGAGAGAGAGAAGACAGAGAGAGAGAAGAGAGAGAGGAGAGAGAGGAGAGAGCAATGCAGTCTCCTTCTGTGAACTGCTCCGATTTTAGAGGTGTGTCCCGCTGCTCACAGCTGATGTCCGGCTCCTCCCCTCCTCCCCTCCAGTGCATAATTAAATTAAATTATAATTATAAATAATAATTATAATCTAAAATTATAGGAGTAAATAAAAAATCCCTTTCGGCGCTTCCAGAGGATAAATGGGATATCAGTGCAAGTTTGCAAACTTGCACTGATATACCATTTATCCTCCGGAAGCGCCGAAAGGGATTTTTTATTTACCCCATTACCCACGTGGGAGCACCTGTTCAGGACTCTCATTGTTTTTCCCGAGGATTCGTGCTGCATATTGGAGGATTAATAAAAGAGTTGATCCACTACACGGATCATACTAGCGAAAACAGAAGAAATCTGCACGGTGAGTGTAAAATTCGTAGCTCATTGCAATCTGTATTTACATACATCTACACTTAGATTTGGCGCCCCGTTGTCCTCTTCCTTTTTTCTTATCTTTATTCTGTAATCGAACTCGTGAAGTAACTCTCCTTAGGTGGCAGCAATAACCATTGAGCCACTGCCTGCAATGAAAAGCATAGGAAGATGTGGTAATCTTGACCTCTGTATTTCAGTAGAGAATCCAAAAGTGGATTATTCAGCTACAAAGAGGAGAAAAAGAGAGAGACAGAGAGAGAAAAAGTGAGAGAGAGAAAGCGAGAGACAGAAAGCGAGAAAGAGAGAGAGAGAAAGAGAGAGAGAGAAAGCGAAGAGAGAAAGAAAAGAGAGAAAGAGAAGTGAGAAAGAGAGAGAAAGAGAGAGAAAAAAGAGACAGAAAGAGAGATAAAGAGAGAGAGAAAAAGAAAGAGAGAGAAAGAGAGAAAGGGAAAGAGAAAGAGAGAGCAAGAGGGAGAGAAAGAGAAATATAGGGGAGAGAGAGGAGAGAGGGAGAGGAGAGAGAGAAGAGAGAGAGGAGAAAGAAAGGGAGAGAGAAAGAGAAGAGAGAGAAGAGAGACAGAAGAGAGAGGAGAGAGAGGAGAGAAAGGAGAGAGCAATGCAGCCTCATTCCGTTAACTGCTCCGATTTTAGAGGTGTGTCCCGCGGCTCACAGCTGATGTCCGGCTTCTCCCCTCACAGCATAATTAAATTAAATTGTAATTATACATAAATAATAATTATAATTTAGAATTATAAATAAATTAAATTCTTTACCGGGACTCGAACACGTAAAGTAATTCTACCCATTGAGCCACTGCCTCTAATGTAAAGCATGGGAAGATTTGGTAATCTTGACCTCTGTATTGCAGTAGAGAATCCAGAAGTAGATTATTCAGCTACAAAGAGTAGAGAGAGAGGGAGAAAGAGAGAAAAACAGAGGAAAAGAGAGAAAGAGAGAGGAAGAGAGAGAAAAAGAAAAAAAGAGAGAAAAAGAGAGAGAGAAAGAGAGAGAGAAAGAGAGAGAGAAAGAGAGAGAGAAAGAAAAAGAGAAAGAGAGATAAAGAGAGAAAAAGAGAGAAAAATAGAGAAAGAGAGAGAAACAGAGAGAGAGGAGAGAGAAAGAGAGAGAGAAGAGAGAGAAGAGAGGGAGAGAGAGAGAAAGAAGAGAGAGAGAAGAGAGAGAAGAGAGAGGAGAGAGCAATAGAGGCTAATTCCGTGAACTGCTCCGATTTTAGAGGTGTGTCCCACGGCTCAGAGCTGATGTCTGGCTCCTCCCCTCAGTGCATAATTGAATTAAATTATAATTATAAATAAATAATAATTATAATTTAAAATTATATATAAATAAAATTCATTACTGGGACAGCTGGGACTCTAACTCATGAAGTAACTCTCCTTAGGCGGCATCTCTACCCATTGAGCCACTGCCTGTAAGGAAAAGCATAGGAAGATTTGGTAATCTTGACTTCTGTATTGCAGAGAGAGAGAGAGAGACACTCACTACCTGAGTGAAGTCTCTGGTGACAGCGCGGCTCACTTCATTTGCTACGTGGAGCTGACACAGAGCGCTTGTGTTCTACAGCGCTACCTGTCAGCTTCATGTAGCAGACCTGAAAGTGTCATGTGGATTACTTCGGACCTGGATTGTTGTTTGGGGATTAACAAAGAGGTAATTGAGGTTTTTTTTTGTCTTTTATTCCAAATAAAGGATTTTTTGCTGTATATGTTTATTTACTTTCACCTACAGGTTAATCATGGAAGGTATCTCAGGGAGATGCCTGTCATGATTAACCTAACCTTATTACCCCGATTGCCACCGCACCAGGGCAATTCGGGATGAGCCAAAAAGAGTCCCGGGAATGTTGCATCTAATGGATGCGGCAATTCCGGGCGGCTGCTGGCTGATATTGTTAGGGTGGTGGGCTCCCCATAACGTGGCGCTCCCCATCCTGACAATACCAGTGTGTCACCCAAGGGACACTGATCCAGCTTCAAGAATGCCACAGAGTCTTTTTCTGTATATGGCAAACAGGTATGTCAGATTTTGTATGTTTCGTGACACCACTCACGGCTTGCGGTCAGGGATATGGATGACCGCCACTGCAGATTTTATGAGCGTCTGGGGCTGATGGGGTCTGCAGTCAGATGGTGTGGCCTCCCGTGAGTGAGGCAGGCCCCAAGGGCTCAGGTGTGTAGAATAACGGGTCAGGAAAACTCAGGCAGAGTCCAAAAGTCTTTCAACTACTTTTTACTCACTTCAGTTATTGTTGTGGTGAGCTGACCCGGGCGATGGTGAGATAAAACAGGTTGAACCAGGGCTCCTTTGGACCAGTCTGAGGGTAACTAGTTGGCTCGCCTTCCTAGCACTTCTGTGTTCGGATAACTCCTGACTTGAAGTACCGTGGGGTCTATCCAGGGAGTTGCAACTGCCTTTTCTCCCCTTTTTGGACCATTTGCCGGCAGCGTGGACCAGGTGAGACGGCTTCAAGCTCTGTTTCCTTATGGGTCCCTGCGTTGCTGCTGAGGCTTGTACTCTGTGTGGTTGGTGTGGTACATGTAGTTCCCCTCACTGGCAGGTTTAAAAGATAGTTAAACTTGAGTCTACTCTAGGGACCTGTACCCCGTACGTGCCTAGTCACCAGGAGCACCTCTTTCTCTGACTGCTCGGTGACCGTTCTCCCCCGCCAACTGTCACTGCACCGTGCAGGGTCTGACTAGTGGCAGCACGCGTATCTGCCTAGGAACTGCTGCGCTCCACTACCAGACTGGCTCTCCTTGTTTCCCTGACAACCTCTGCACTTTAGCTCTCAGCTCCTCCGCTGCACCCATTGATAAGATTTGAAGGATAGCCCCCCTCTGGAGACTACCCAAGGGTCCCATCTACTGGGGTGGGAGAACTGGTTGCTATGTGTCTGTGCGTACACACCTCATTCTGGCCTTTAGGTTACCTGGAAGTACTATCCCAGCATGGGTGCAGTACTCAGTGGTGCCTTACCAGGTCAGGGGTGCCACACCAGCCTCCAGCCGTGTGGCTTTATCTTGGCTGGTATCAAAATTTGGGGGGACCGCAGTTTTTTTTTTTTAAATATGTACTTATTTATTTTACTGCACGATATAGACCCGCCTGCCGGCGGCTGTGATTGGTTGCAGGGAGACAGCTGTCACTCAGCGTGGGGGCGTGTCTGACTGCAAGTAATCATGGGCGCCAGTGGGCGGGGAAAGCGGGGAAAGCAGGGAATACCAGATTGAATAATGAGCGGCAGCCATTTTCAAAAGAGGAAAAGCCGCCGGAGCTTTGTGACAGCCGTGCAGCGCCGTGCCAGTGATCGGTGAGTAGGAGAGAGAGAGGGATTGTGCTGGGGTTGCAGGACGCATGCAAATACACAACGTGTGCACATAGCCTTACTGTGAAAAGCCACGCTTTTGGTGATCGAACCGCTATCGAACGGTAACTCGAACTGCCGAACTTGAAGCAAATCGTTCGAGTTCGTCGAACGACTCGAACACCGCCCAAAATCACTCGAATTTGAAATTGGCGAACGGTTCAAATCAAACATCATTCATCTCTAGTGACCACACACTGCAACCTCAGATGTAGCAAAGCCGGGATAATTGGGAATTATCATGAGCTATTGGCTGCAACAGGCACTTATGTTCTTCTTACACAGGGTTCCTATTCTGTCTCTGTCTTCCATCACCTGTTCTACAGCCCTATTATGGCTCTGTATGAAAAAGGGCCATAATACAACCATGTGAATGATCCCTGTAGTTTCTTGTAATGCAGATAAGTATGAAGTTGAGATTTTCTGTGATGTCCAATTGTGATGATATTCTATCTTACATTTTAGTACTTAAAGACTCAAGTTCGTCTTCATATTTATTTATCTGTTCCTTGTCTTTACAAAAGCAGCTCCTTCACTCTTCTTCTGCTAATATATTTTGAGTCTTTCATTTTTATCTGCATGAAAATGGGTTAGAATATGAATACGTGGCATATGTCAAAGAACATTTACCTGTTCAGAAACTCCTGTAACCTGCAGGCAATTAAACCACTGTCACCAGAATTCAAATGACCAATTATAATGTTAACAAAATGCCCTCGAAATCACCTACAAGTTAGGACGACAAGACTGCACAGAATATTGAAACTGAACCTGTATAATTTTTGAAGGACTGATTAAGTTACTAAGGAAGGCAAAGCAAGTACTGTAAAACTGTAGAGTCAGTTTTTATGAGATGCTTTCATTGTCATTAAAGAAAATCCCACCTTAGCCCTTCGTCTAACAAGCCAATCTTGCAGCAGTCATTATGGGACGTGATCTCTGCTTGTCGTCAAGAGAAAAACAGCTTGCTAGGTCAATGAGGATTACACCAAGTTCATATGAAGGATGTAAGGCAGACACTTTAGTAGCCATAAGCCAAACACTAAAAAGAACAACTAACAGGTCTTTTCTAATGTGAGATTAATACATTAATGTTTTATAAAAAGGATTTTAAACTACATTGATGTGTAACAGATAACGAGATAAAAGTAGTTAAAGTGATGTAAAAGAATAATACAAACAAGTGTGGTGGGAGGGAACTCAATATAGTAGATGTTGTTTTTCCATGCAGAGTGAAAAAATAGGAAAAGTTGTAAGGAGATGGACATACTGCTCACGTTCCCCCCCTGACGACATAAATATTTGATGTATAATGTGCAGTGTTACATGTATTCGTGTAATGCTGAATTGTGCTATACCGGCAGTGGGGTGAAAACCAGTTAATCTTTGATACAAACCATTAGTGGAAGGAGTGTTGGGACAGTTACAGTTTCCTGTGACGATATCAGATAGGGCCCAGTGTATGACAGGGACAGACCTGATGTATAGTTAGTGGATGAGGCTACACGGCGTGGTTGTCGCTAGAATGAGAAGAGACTAAGACGGTGATAGCAAGTCTCCAATCAGTCTCTCCTAAGTGGAGACACTGAGACAGAGTGAAGCAAATTTCTGGGCAAAGACAAAGACCTGACTAAAGAACTGAGTCTCAGAGAGGAGACAGGTCTTGAGAGAAGATGCCAAGCAGTATGGCCCAAGAGTTTACAACTTAGGAAAAAATAACAGACCAAGACAGTATGGAAATGCGAGATGACATGAGTTCCTCCGGCAGAAGTTTCTAATGCATCAGGAAGCTATAAGCTAAACCAACCATATTGGCAAATCATTCCTCTAGGAAGCAGATAAGAAGCAGAAATGTGGGTGGAAAAGATGACTTTCATGGACTAAAACTGTTAAACTAAGCTGCATGAGGAATAATATGTGAAATCATTGTGGCAGGAACAAGGGAGGTTGAAGATGTAAAGAGACTATGCCTTTGCATCTGGAGTTTCTGAAAACCAAGGAGGGCCGAGCAAGGTTTTGGCAGATCATTGGTGATCTAAGAGGCCAGTACTGTTTGATAACAAAGAGAAGGCAGGTTAGTACTCAAGAAATGGAGATTTTGATGGATCCCTTAGCTGAATGATTCCACTAGCAGGCTTCCCATGGAGAATTCCTTAAGGTAATGCCTACAGGGTGGGCGTGGCTTCATTCTGGAGTTTGGGATTGGTCATCATGTTGAGTGCAGGGACGTTCACAGTTTCCTGTGGAACATAATATATGGCCCAGCATTTGACAGAGACAAACCCAGGTCTGGTTAGTTTATTAGGCCACGAGACGTGTGTGCCGCTAGAGTAAGAGGAGACCAAAATGGTGATAGCAAGACCCTGAGTGGAGAGACTGAGTCAGAAGAAAACAAATTCCTGAGCAGAGAGAAAGACCTGACTGAAGGACAGAGAAAACAGGTCTTGAGACAGGACCGCTAGCAGTATGTCCCTGGGGTTTACAACTCAGGAAAAGGTAATGAGCTAGGAGAGAATGGAAACATGATATGACATGCATGTCCAGGGCAGGAGTTCCTAATGTGTCAGGAAGCTAAAATCGATATCCAGCCATATTGGCAAATCAGTTCTTTAAGAGGCACATAAGACATAGAAAAAGGGGCGGAAAAGATTTATTTCATAGACTGTACTGTTAAACTAAGCTGTATGGTGATGAAACAAGGGAAATTGAAGGCAGGAACAAGTAAGGTTGAAGATGTAAAGAGGCTATGTGTGGAGAAGCTTACACGAAGATGGCAAAAAACTGATTCAATGACAATGAAGTACAGGTGCTGGATTGGCCTCTACAGTCCCCAGACCTCAATCCAATTCAACCCTCATGGGTAGACTTGAAGAAAAAGCTGTATACATACCCTAGTGAGTTGACCAGTATGCACCAACATTGGGAATGTGTAAAAAAGACCAAGGATCAGATATAGATTGAGACATGCTTGAATCTGATTAGCAACATGCTCAGAAGGATTTAGGCAGTCTTGAAAGCCAAAAATTGATTTACCAAATACTAACAAAATAATAAAAATTTAAATTTAGATTTTTGGGAGCAAAAGAGTAACAATGCAGTGACATGACTATAATCTACATTATAGATACAACGTGCAAGTCAAATTTTTCTATGAGAAAGCCAAAATGATATAAATATATGATATGAAGCCTAAAAATCAATTGTATTGTTACTTTTTGCTCATCAGTGTAAAGGAATAATACAGGGGTATGCAAGGCACGGCACTTCTGATGATGCCAGGGTGTGCTGGTAAGATCCAAACCCATAATTGTTTATACAATATCACCAGGCACTCCAGTATAGTAAAAAACATATTTATTGTTGAAAAGCAGACGTCCAGTATCACATAGGCATTTTGGTCTTAAGTTTCAACCATCATCAGTAAACTTGAAAATACAAACATGGTAAACATACTGTATATTATATCATAAACAAAGCAAACGTGTGTCAAAAGTTGAGATGCAAAAATAAACTATGTATAAAACCAATAGACCCTTAAACCCAATAAACAGAAACATGTTGGAAAAAAAAGAAGTAAATAATATTTGTTTATGAATAACACAAACATACAGGGTGGGAACTCAACAGAGTAGATGCCATTTATCCATACAGAATGAAAAAATAGAAGTGACAGCTGAAATTTGTAATTTTAATGCTTTTTTTATGTAATCCACACTAATATTGACTATCTGTAAAACAATTTACCTCTTGATTTGAATTTGTATATAATTATGTGCTTTTATTTAAGATAAATGTGTTACTAATGGTGGAGGGATGAGGTGTGCGTCATTAAATACCCTGAGAAGGAAGAGGATGGTCCACTGGAGAAAAAGGGCATCACCCACAAAACGTCGCTCAGATGTGAAGGATTTGCCACAGCGAAGCTTTTGTCCAGTGGAGCTTTTGCCCATCTCCTCAGTCCGGACAGTTTTGAAACAAAGGACTTGAGTATCCCTTTGTTCAATCAACGATTCATAAGCAGTAACTCCATGTGTATCCACAGGCATAAATGGACTGTAGTATGTTTCATCGTATGTATTATATGAGGATCGAATTTGTCACTCACAGAATAAGCCTGAATGATGGATTTTTTTCCGCATATTTCATGCCGATCTATCCATGCAGCAGACTGAGGCGATTCTGCACTGTCATCAATGGGATATCGGTTATAAGACTTAGCTTGTTTTAGCGAGTTTGTTTGTTGAATGCACTCTTAAGATTTGTGTGTTATAAGTAGAGATGAGCGAACCGGTCGTGGTTCGGTTCGAGTTGGGTTCGCCGAACGGAGGTCCCGTTCGAGTTCGGTTCGTCGAACGTTCGACGAACCGAACTAGAGCCGCATAGGAAACAATGGCAGGCATTCACAAACACATAAAAACACCTAGAAAACACCCTCAAAGGTGTCCAAAAGGTGGCAAACAACTCACAACACAACACAAACACATGGGAAAGTGACAAGGACATATACTCATGCGAAAACAAAAGAGCTGGACAAGGAAAGAGAGGAGGAGACACAGATATAGGCATTGCACGCCCTTCTAAAATCATGTAAAACACCGCAACGTGACTCCAAGCTGAGTCTCCCTTTTTTTCAAAAATTGGGCCCCACACACAACCACCCCTTCAGTGGCAGCAGTTGTGCCCCAGTTGTACACTTCACAGCTAGATTTGCATCAAGCACATTCAAAAATACGCCATTCTTAACCGTCCCCAGGATGACACCGGGGTAGGTACCTAAGTCTTTCCTGATCCCAGCTCTGTTCATCTTGGCTCCTTTTTAAAAACACTGTAAGTAAGGGTTACTCCAAGCAGAGTCTCCCTTTTTTCCAAAAATTAAGCCACACAGACACCCCATCAGTGGCAGCACTTGTGCCCTAGTTGCAAACAGGATGTTTTGATTTGCATCAAGCACATTCAAAAATACGCCATAATTAACCATCCCCAGCATGACACCGCGGTAGGTAGCTAAGTCTTTCCTGATCCCAGCTCTATTCATCTTGGCTCCTTTTTAAAAACACTGTAAGCAAGGGTTACTGCAAGCGAAGTCTCCCTTTTTTCCAAAAATTGAGCCACACAGACACCCCATCAGTGGCAGCACTTGTGCCCTAGTTGCAAACAGGATGTTTTGATTTGCATGATACTCCTGTATAATCCTCTCCAGCCGTTGACTATGTGTCAGACTTGTTGTCTCTGTTGGCCTTGCAAAGGAGGGTCTAAAAAAATTATGAAAAGATTCAATAAAATTGCTGTTACCAGCACCAGATACGGTGCTACTGGTACGGGTAGACTGTTGAAGATGACGAGACCGTCCCATTTTTGTCAAGTTACAACTGGGAGATTCACTCCCTGCACCTGCACGGTTGTTTGGTGGAAAAGCCGACCTAAGATTGAGTAACAGCTTCTGCTGATACTCCTGCATACGTGCGTCCCTTTCTATGGCTGGAATTATGTCAGAAAATTTGGACTTGTACCGGGGATCTAATAGTGTGGCAAGCCAGTAGTCATCATCACTTCTAATTTTGACAATACGAGGGTCATGTTGGAGGTAGTGCAGCAAGAAGGCACTCATGTGTCTTGCGCAGCCATGCGGACCAAGTCCACGCTGTGTTTGTGGCATAGAGGTGCTAACCGTTCTTTCTTCCTCTGACATCTCCCCCCAACCTCTTTCAACTGAAATTTGACCAAGGTCTCCCTCATCCGCTGAGTCTTCCATGTCCATGGACAGTTCGTCCTCCATTTCTTCATGTTCTCCTGCACCTTCCTGCTACCATGCGCCCTTGTTGATCCCTGTCCCCCATGGTCCCATGCCTGCCGCATTGGTGATGATGAACGTCTGGACCTTGGTGATGTTGTTGTCCCTTGCGCATATGAATCTTCCTGTAGTTCCTCCCCTTCCTGTTGTCCCACCCCTTGACTCCGAATAGTGTTTAGCGTGTGCTCCAGCATGTAAATGACTGGAATTGTCATGCTGATAATGGCATTGTCAGCGCTAAACATATTCGTCGCCATGTCGAAACTGTGCAGAAGGGTGCATAGGTCCTTGATCTGAGACCACTCCATCAGGGTGATCTGCCCCACCTCTGCATCTCGTTGGCCCAGGCTATACGTCATGACGTATTGCACCAGGGCTCAGCGGTGCTGCCACAGTCGCTGTAACATGTGGAGAGTCGAATTCCAGCGTGTCGCCACATCGCATTTCAGGCTATGAACCGGCAGGCGAAAAGACTTCTGGAGCAATGCAAGTCACTCAGCTGCGGCGGTTGAACGGCGGAAGTGAGCAGACAGTTTTCATGCCCTGGTCAGAAGGCCATCCAGGCAGGGATAGTGTGTTAAAAATTGCTGGACAACAAGGTTCAACACGTGAGCCATACAAGGCACGTATGTCACCTTGCCCAGGCGAAGGGCCGCACCCAGGTTTGCAGCATTGTCGCACACGGCCTTACCTGCAGGTTCAGTGGAGACAACCATTTATTAAACTCGGACCGCAGAGCTGACCACAACTCCTCAGCTGTATGATTCTTATTCCCAAGACATGTCAAGCTAAAGACCGCCTGATGCCATTGCGCTCTGCTGCCAGCATAGTAATGAGGGGTGCGTAATTCCTTCTGCACAGTGAGAACGCTGGTGGCCTGACCAGGCAGGCTTGGGGCGGACATGGAGGACACAGATGAGGTGGAGGAGGCAGAACCAGTGGCGGAACTTGGACAGACAGAGGATTGACACACAAGTCGTGGGGACGGCAAGACTTGTGCAGCAGACCCTTCACCATCTATCACCATAGTTACCCAGTGCCCAGTCAGAGACATGTAACATCCCTGTCCATGCTTACTGGTCCAAGTATAGGTGGTGAAATGCACACGTTGACACACAGAGTTTCTCAAGGAAGCGATGATGTTGTGTGCGACATGCTGGTGTAGCGCGGGCACACCTTTCTTAGAGAAGTAGTGGCGACTGGGCATCTGGTACTGGGGCACAGCGACAGACATAAGGTCTCTAAAATCCTGTGTGTCCACCAGGCGGAAAGGCAGCATTTCGGTAGCCAAGAGCTTACAGAGGGATAAAGTCAACCTCTTAGCTTTGTCATGGGTCGCAGGAAATGGCCTTTTATTTGTCCACATCTGAGGGACAGAGATCTGGCTGCTGTGTGTAGACGGTGTTGAGTAGGGTGTCCCTGGAAAAATGCAGGTTTGTGAGGAAAGTGCAGGCGTAGACATGATGTTGCCTTCATCCAACGTTGGTGCTATCGATGTCTGAGAGAGCTGTACACACGCACTTGTTTCCCCTTCCAAACCAACTGACGACCTACCAAGCAAACTGCCTGTTGTGGTTACAGTGGTGGAAGTTGTGCGTGGAAAACCAGGTGTGACAGCTGTCCCCACAGTGCTAGAAGATGAAGAGCGCGCGGATGCACTAGAAGGGGCAGGCCGTGGATGGTTCGCTTCGCTAGGCCGCATTGCAGCACGGTGAGCTTCCCACTGGGACATATGATATTTATTCATGTGACGATTCATGGAAGAAGTTGTCAAACTGCTGAGGTTTTGCCCTCTACTAACAGAATTACGACAAATTTTACATATCACATAATTTGGGCGATCTTTTTCTATGTCAAAAAAGGACCAGGCTAGGCAAGGCTTAGAGGGCATGCGTCCTGCTGAGCCCCCCCGACTAGTGCTCAGAGGCAGAGTGGTGGCTGATGATGCAGTTGTTGATGCGCTACCAGTGCTCCGACTCTGTCCAGGAAGGCGCAAGGTAACTTCGTCGTCGGTTGCATCCTCCTCCACCGCCTCTGTTGACCTCCTCGAGTGCCTGACTGTGGGTTGACAGTAGGTGGGATCTAGAACTTCCTCATCAATTGTTGTGTTTGCACTCCCCTCACCCTCAGACCGAGCCTCTTCTTGCCCTGACCGAATATTTAAGTTGTCATCCCAATCTGGTATCTGCGTCTCATCGTCATCAGTATGTTCCTCATTGTCTATAACCACAGGTGTTACAGTTTGTGACAAAGGGTCAACATTATGCTCAGAAACTTGGTCCTCACGGCCTGAATCAGAGTCACAAAGGTTCTGGGCATCACTGCAGACCATTTCCTGGTCTGTACTCACTGTAGCTTGGGAGCAGACCTCTGATTCCCAGGCTATAGTGTGACTGAACAGCTCTGCAGACTCAGCCATCTCAGTTCCACCATACTGTGCAGGGCGGATGGAGACTTCAGAGCTGGGAGAAAGCAAGTTTGTTAGGGATGAAAACTCAGAGGACTGGTGTTTTTTGGATGCGGTAGTTGAGGTGGCTGAGAGGGCACTTGTTGGACCACTTGAGATCCATTCAAGCATTTTCCTTTTTTGGCCATCATCTACCTTTGTTGTTCGTGTCCGTAAAAAAGGGAGCACATCGGATTGTCCACGGTAAGTAGTAGACATCTTACTTTTGCTGGTAGATGGTCTATCTTCAGCAGATGTTAATGGAGCTTTGCCACCTTCCCCACGGACAAACCCTTTTTTTCCTTTTCCAACATGCCTCTTCCCCTTTCCACCAGCATCTGTCATTTTGCCACTCATGTTGATTGCGACAAGATTGTGCACTTAAAATGTGGTAGTAAAAATTGAGAGTTGGTGTAGATTGCAGCGGTGGTCTAGCTTTATTAAAAGCAGAATATACAATAATAATTATCCCTGACAATGCAACTACGGCCCTTAAACTGGCAGCATAAATTGCTAGTATAATAGCTTTGTAACAATGAGTTTGAGGGTGCAATGTAGGCAGACGTGCTGCAAATATCTTTGCACTAGTGGGACAATACAGAAGTCCAACATCCACGTTTAGGATGCCACTAAGTTTCCTCAGTGTTTGCTAGTATAATGGCTTAGTAACAATGAGTTTGAGTGTGCAATGCAGGCAGACGTGCTGCAAATATCTTTGCACTAGTGGGACAATACAGAAGTCCAACAGCCACGTTTAGGATGCCACTAAGTTCACTCAGTGTTTGCTAGTATAATGGCTTAGTAACAATAAGTTTGAGTGTGCAATGCAGGCAGACGTGCTGCAAATATCTTTGCACTAGTGGGACAATACAGAAGTCCAATAGCCACTTTTAGGATGCCACTAAGTTCACTCAGTGTTTGCTAGTATAATGGCTTAGTAACAATGAGTTTGAGTGTGCAATGCAGGCAGACGTGCTGCAAATATCTTTGCACTAGTGGGACAATAATGAAGTCCAACAGCCACTTTTAGGATGCCACTAAGTTTGCTCAGTGTTTGCTAGTATAATGGCTTAGTAACAATGAGTTTGAGTGTACAATGCAGGCAGACGTGCTGCAAATATCTTTGCACTAGTGGGACAATACAGAAGTCCAACAGCCACGTTTAGGATGACACTAAGTTCGCTCAGTGTTTGCTAGTATAATGGCTTCGTAACAATGAGTTTGAGTGTGCAATGCAGGCAGACGTGCTGCAAATATCTTTGCACTAGTGGGACAATACAGAAGTCCAACAGCCACGTTTAGGATGCCACTAAGTTCAATCAGTGTTTGCTAGTATAATGGCTTAGTAACAATGAGTTTGAGTGTGCAAAGGGCAGGAGGGTACAGTGGCAGGGTTGTGGGTCTCTGGGTAGAGGAAAGGAAGCATGCCTTTCTATCCCTCCCAATGGGAAATGCAGCGAGGAAATCCCTGACCTTAGCTACACAGACGCTGTCATCTTGTGTAGCTGTTAAACTCTGTTTTCACGGACCTGTCACCTATGGCTCTGACCCTGCTGGTATTAGCCCTTAAAAGGACTGATAGAAACTTCTATCCCTATTCTGTACAGCGCTGTGTATGGAGCGTACACAGCAGTATCGGAGATAGGAGCTGCGCCAGTGATGACTGACACCAAGGACGCAGAAGGCAGATAATGGCGTGCTGGAGGAAAATGTCCGTTTTTATAATGCAGGGACATGTGACATGGACATCCTATCACACATGCCGTTGCTTCTCTGGCTAAAAGTCCACTTAGCTGTGTGTGTGTCTGGGATTGGCTGACATGCTGGCCCGCCCCACTACACGCACACGCTTAGGGAAGGAAGACAAGGAAAAAAAAAAAATGGCGATCGTCATTATACATACAGCAGTGATCTGAATGCGCTGTTCCCGCACACTATACGCTGAAATTTCATAATAGTGTGAGTCACAGAGTGACTTACACTATTACAGCGGAAAGCCAGCTAGGAATTAGCTGGTCTTTTTGCTGCTAGAACCGTTCTCGAACGTATCTAGAACTATCGAGCTTTAGCATCTGTGATCCATAAAAACATCACATCAATGCATTTCTGGTGCACTTTGCACCCTTACTCATGATACACCCCATGAGTAGTGATGAGCGAATATATTTGGCACTAGTTGTTACACTAATATTAAGGTATTCAGGACATTCGATCCTCATCAAGTACTTTGATATTCGCCTCGTTAGTTTCAATTCTCCTTCCCACATTTTTGCGCCTGATTTTTAGCCACTAAACATGCTGGAATTGCCTGTCAATCACAGTAATGCTGTAGTTATGTTTACTACTGAGATTATTGTGATGGGCAGGCGCAGTAAAAAAAAATGACATTCGGTCCCCCGCCTATTTGTTATGACCATCGCAGGTAAAGTAGACAGCTGAGGACTGGTATTCTAAGGCTTGGAATGTCTATTGCTATTGGGCCTTCCCCAGCCTAAAAATAGCAGCCCAGAGCTGCTCCACAATTGGCGCATTCTTTAGAAGTGCCTATTGTGGAGCTTTAACTTTCTCATCCAGATTGTCCTGATGCAGTGGCAATGGGATTAATATATGAGGCTAATGTCAGCTTTGATTTGTCTAAAATTACAGCTGCCATCAAGCTCTGGATTGGTAATGAAGAGGTGTCTATGAGATCCCCCCATTACCAACCTTGTAAGTTAAATGAAAAAATATCAAAACACACAAAAATCCTTTATTTTAAAATACAAACCCACCGTCTTTCACCAATTTCACAAATGTTTGTGTTCTTTTATTTTTACTTAAAAGGTTGGTAATAGGGGGTTTATAGACTCCTCTCCAGTACCAACCCAGGGTTGATGGACGCTGACATTAGACAGCTGACATCAATATCAAAAATTATTACCCCGATTGCCACTGCGCCAGGTCAGTTGGGCAAGATCCAGGCACAGCACCAGAATTGGCCCATTGAATGTGATGCGCCGATTATGGGGTGGCTGCGTGCTTCTAATTTTAGGCTGGCAAAGGCCCAATAATCATCAAACTTCCCAGCCAGATAACATCAACCCACAGCAGT
Organism: Anomaloglossus baeobatrachus; assembly: GCF_048569485.1. NCBI lineage: Eukaryota > Metazoa > Chordata > Amphibia > Anura > Aromobatidae > Anomaloglossus > Anomaloglossus baeobatrachus. The sequence continues at coordinate 105,308,393 of NC_134355.1, read as the reverse complement.
CTGCTTTATCTGCCCTGGTCATCAAATCCATTTAATGCTGCAATTCTGGCTCTTTGCCCAGCTCTTCCTGATTGCTCTAATGCGGTGGCAATCAAGGTAATACTTTTGGAGTTGATGTCAGTTGTGAATAAACAGCTGACGTCAAGCCCAGGGGTTAGTAATGGATAGGCATCTGGTAAATATAGAGTTTAAAACACACAGTGGAAAACAGTTTATTTGAATAAACACTTCCCAACAGGCTGTCATTCACCAATTTATTGAACTCGAAAAAATACTCTACATTTCGACGTAATTCAATTAGTGGATAACCAAAACTCACAGCAGATATCAACCCCAAACGTATTACACTGATTGCCACCACACTAAGGCATTCGGGAAGCGCTGAGCAGAGAACCAGAATTGGTGCATCTAATGTGATGCGTCACTTCTGGGGTGACTTAAGGCTGCTATATTTAGGCTAGGAGACGCCAAATAACAATGGGCCTTATAATCCTGATAAATGCTGATCTGTCATTTTATGTTTCTGTTTACTTCTGTTCCTATAAATTGGCCTCTATATAGAAGATTTCCACAAGCACAAACATAATGCAGAGAGCTTCTAGGTTTCGTTGATTAGCTTACAGTGCATGGCCCATTTACTGACATACAGAGGGAGGTCACAAGGGACTTGCAGTTTATTATGTTTTTTGAAGGGAAGAGCCTATTTAACCCCTTCATGAACTTGGACGTACCAGTACATCCAAGGTGGTGTCTATTTGTTTGATGCAGGCTATCTCCTTACACATGTTGGTGGATTTGATCTGCCTGCCTCTGATCCATCCGCACCTGTTAACTATTATTATCCCGCTGTTGATCATTAACAGCAGAACTTAATGCACACCTGCGGGGAATGCGACATTCCCCGATCCCATCGACGACCCTGTGATGTAATCACAGGGCACCAATGGGTTGCCATGACAGCTGGCAATTACCTGATGATCCCTGTCACTGTCATGACATTGTTGCTTTGAATGCCAGCCGAGCACGGGCATTCACAGGAAGACAGCATTTGTAACAGCACCGCTCTGTACAGCACAAGCGATTGGAGTATTGCAGCTTTAAATCCTCTAAGGAAACTTGTAAGAACAATGAAAAGTTAAAAAAAGGTTTTAAAAATATGAAAAATTAAAAAAAAAATTAAAATCACCCTCTTTTGCCCATCGAAAAAAATACAAATATTGGGTGTTGCCACATTCACAAATACTCAATCTGTTACACTGGTGCCAAAGAAGCACCATCAGGCAGGACTCAAATATAGTGCAGTAGATGAGGAGGCAAAAAGGAAATAACAGCTTTATTGATAGAAAGGAGGTGTTAGGCAGAGCAAATGTAATTAACAATATGTATATTAGCAACAGCGGTAACAGGCACAAAAACAGTTAGCTGAGGCAAGTCCATCGTCGCTCCAGCGTTTACAGTGAAAAGTTCAGTATAAACAATGAAGACTACTACTACTCTATTAGAGTACCTAACTGGCCTCCGCTATCAAGGTTGCGCTGCTATTGCGCAATGACTACTGAGGCCTGTGCTTAGTCCTAACATAAGGCGAATACCGGTATTGCCCTCAGGGTGCCACGGTGGGGGAAAAGTTTGTTAACTTTGGCTCAGTGCTAATGTGGCTCCACTGGTATGGTGGTGTGCACTTCACTTTAAGGTGTTGGTTTTGTGTTCCCTTCCTGGGGCTGAGGGGTCACTGGTTTCATCGGGTTGCACCTCTCTTTCTGGTCTGCAGGCGCAAACTCTTGGAGCAAACCGCTTCCATTCAGCTATGCGGCCCCTTTTTCTCTCTAGCAGTCCTGCTCATCAGTCCTCTTGGAGCCAGGCACCATACTCTTTCTCTCTCTAGGTTGCTGATCTGGCGATTTCTTCTGTGACAATAAACCTTCTTGCCCACCTCTCTCACCATTGGTTAATGTCCATGTTCACTCCAAAAGTGAATAATAGAGTGACCATTTGACCAAGACTCCCCAAGAATGCTTCATAGACATGTCATAGAGATGGAATTAGCTTCAAGGCCATGGACAGTATGAAAAGTGGGTGCAATAAGGGGCTACTTGGATTGTCACTTAAAATTCACTTTTGTTATAATTAATTAGGAAAAATAGTAATATTTTCCTATTTCTTGGGATATAAAGCTCTGAACAATGTAAACAACTTTCATCTTTAGAGAAAATTCACAATATTAAACAAAAAAGCTCAATACAGAGAGCATCACACAAAAATAGCTACATGTCTGTATCAGTTAACTTTTCTTGCTTTATTTCAAAATAAAAACTAATCATTTTGGATAGCTTTATCTTGTACTGCCCAATAACATTAGGATTACGTTCTTACACCTGTCATAACGTTTATTTCTGTACTTGTAAGGCAGGTGCTCTATCAGTGAAATCAAGTAAAATGTAAACCTCATATGGTTTTGAATGTAAAAAACACAAGTCTTTCCAAAGGAAGCCGAACGTAAGAAAAATCATAACTGAATCCGTATTATTGACCCTTATCAATTTGGTCACTGTTTCTAAAGACACTAAAAAAAATCATGCTCTTCTTTTTCCTTGTGCCTGTCATTAATCCTACCGAAATGACAGCAGACAGATGTTAGCCTTTACAAAGATCACATAGAATTCATGGCTCTAGGGCTGTTCACAAAGGAACATAGTAGTCTGTACTAGACATGGGTACCTGCAGCAACCCAGTCTTCATCAACAATGCACAAATCAGTTTGGCAGCTATCACAGTAATATCTGTCCAGGGGAAGAGAGTTCTAAAATGCATTTTGACAAAGTGTAATTTTTCAGTTCCGGAATATTTTTTACTGAAATTATCCTTCAAATTGGTTATGTGTATAAATAAATGCCTCAGCCTTTTGGGCACACAAAACATGTACATTACCATAAAAGACTCAAATAGTTTGTTTTCTCTAAACTTGTTAATTAGCTCATACAGTACTTGGTACTTCATCATTAAAATATCTCTCAGAATGTATATAATCTGCAATATTATATAAAGTCTAATACTTGTATGTAAATGTATGATCTTTCAAGTAAGAAAAGATTTTAAAAGTTATATGAAATAATGGTTGAAACATACTGTAATAATAAACTCTTTTTGTTGTATTTCTTTTGGCTTGCTAACCCCCCCTATTTTAATGTTTTTTTTTCCTGCAGCATCATGCTGCACAATGCTGGGGCAGCCGGCGCTGGATGATGCTGGGGCAGCCAGCACTGCACGATCCTGGGGAAGCCAGCACTGCACAATCCTGGAGCAGCCAGCACTGCACGATACTAGTGCTCACTGCGGGCATTGAGGTACTACCATTCTGAAGATGTCGGCGGTGAGAGCTTCAAAGAAATGACAGCCACAGTTGGCGCATGTGCACATCAGAGCTTGAGTCATCTGCACACGTGCCTACTCTGGGCGCCATTATTTTAAAGCTCTTACTGCCAATATCTTCAGAATAGCCCGTGCCTCACTGTCCAAAGCCTTGAAGAGTAGGGTCGCCCACCGCCGCTGCACAGAGACTCGCAGAGCAGGGCCACCCGCCACCGCACAGAGTTTTGCAGAGCAGGGCTGCCTGCCACCAAATAGAACCTCACAGAACAGGGCTGCCCGCCGCTGCACAGAACCTCACACACCAGGGCCGCACAGAGCAGGGCCTCCCGCCGCCGACCCCTCTCCATCATCCCCTGGTAATCTACATTCGGATTTTAAGACTCACCTCTCATTTGTGGTATTTGCGTACTCAGGATAAATTGCACAATAAATTGTATGGTGCATTTCTTCCTGATACCCTTGTGAAAAAAATGCTACCTGGTTCGAAGTAAAAATTTTGTAGTAAATTTTTTTTTTTAATCTTTTACAGCTCAAAGTTATCAATCTCTGTGAGGCCCCCAGGGGTTCAAGGTGCTCACCAAGCATCTAGATTAATTCCGTGAGGGGTCTAGTTTCCAAAATGGGGTTAATTGTGGGGGAGCTGCATTGTTTAGGCATCTTAGGGGGTCTCCAAATGTGATATTCCGCTAATGAGTCAAGCTAATTTTGCTTTCAAAAATGCTAATGGCACTCCTTCCCCTCCCAAGCCCTGCCGTGTGCCCAAACAATTGATTTTTACCACATATCTGATGTCAGCGTACTCAGTAAAAATTGTACAATACATTTTATGAGTGCATTTTTCCTGATAACCTTGTGAAAATTCAACATTTTTTGAGTAAAGTAATATTTTTGTGTAAAAAAGTAGATTTTTCATTTTTTCCTTCCACATTGCTTTGTTTCCTATGAAGAACCTAAGGCGGGCTTTGCACGTTGCGGCATCGCAAGCAGATGCTGCGATGTCGCACGTGATAGTCCCCGCCCCCGTCGCAGGTACAATATCGTGTGATAGCTGGCGTAGTGAAAATTATCGCTACGCCAGCTTCACATGCACTCACCTGCCCTGCGACCGTAGCTCTGGCCAGCGACCAGCCTCCTTCCTAAGGGGGCGGGTCGTGCGGCATCATAGCGACATCACACGGCAGGCGGCCAATAGCAGCGGAGGGGCGGAGATGAGCAAGATGTAAACATCCCGCCCACCTCCTTCCTTCCGCATATCCTATGGAAGCCACGGTGACGCCGGTAGGAGATGTTCCTTGCTCCTGCGACTTCACACACAGCGATGTGTGCTGCCGCAGGAGCGAGGAACAACATTGGACCGTCGCGTCAGCGTAATTATGGATTACGCCGACGCTGCACCGATGATACGATTACGACGATTTTGCGCTCGTTAATCGTATCATCTAGGCTTTACACACTACGATGTCGCATGCGATGCCGGATGTGCGTCACTTTCAATTTGACCCCACCGACATCGCACCTGCGATTGTCGTAGTGTGCAAAGCCGCCCTAAGAGTTTAATAATATTCTTGAATGTGGTTTTGAGCAGTGTGAGGGGTGCAGTTTTTAGAATGGTGTAAATTTTGTGTATTTTCTATCATCTAGGCATCTCAAAGTCAATTTAAATTTGATGTGATCCCTAAAAAAATCGTTTTGTAAATTTTAGTAGAAAAATGAGAAACTGTTGATAAACTTTGAGCCCTTCCAAATTTCTAACAAAAAAAAAATTGTTTCCAAAATTGTGCTGATGTCAAGTAGCCATTTGGGAAATGTTATTTAATAACAATTTTGTGTGACATATCTCTCGGATTTATGGGCATAAAAATTCAGTTTTGCCAAATTTCCAAAATTCTCACAAATAAATGCAAAAAATAATGGCCTAAATTTACCACTATTATGAATCACAAAAAAACAATGTTAGAATCACTGGGTCCGTTGAAGCGTTCCAGAGTTATAACCTGTCAAAGTGACACTGGTCAGAATTGTAAAAAATAGTCCGGTCATTAGGCTCTTTTAGTGGCCGGGGTAAAAGGGTTAAAATTGAAATGTAAATGACTAAAAATGTAGAAAATTACAATTAAAAATGTAATACATAAGCAATTTTCTTATGACACATTTTTTTTAGACCTCAAGCATACAGCAATATTATAGCTCAGTAGATAGTTGTATAAAGCTATAATACAAATACCTTTGAATTGCAACAATGGGACTTCACTGTACCTCTGTGTAGATGCATAACAGCAACACATTATGGAATTAAATGGAGAAAAAAAAAAATCGCATGAAACAAAATAATGTGGCCTGCTCTAATTTACAGGGTTGGCCATTTATATGGATACACCTAAATAAAATGGGAATGGTTGTTGATATCAAATTCCTGTTTGTGGCTCATTAGTATATAGGAGGGGGAAACTTTTCAAGATGGGTGGTGACCATGGCGGCCATTTTCAAGTTGACCATTTTGGATCCAACTTTATTTTTTCCAATGGGAAGAGGGTCATGTAACACATCAAACGTATTGAGAATTTCACAAGAAAAACAATGGTGTGCTTGGTTTTAATGTAACTTTATTCGTTCATTAGTTATTTACAATTGTTCCAAGTGCTACTCATTGTGTTGGATTGTCAATGCAACCCTCTTCTTCCACTCTTGACATACTGATAGCAACACCACAGAGGAAATGCCAGCACAGGCTTCCAGTATCCGTTGTTTCAGATGCTGCACATCTTGTATCTTCACAGCATAGACAATTGCCTTCAGATGACGCCAAAGATAAAAGTCTAAGTGGGTCAGATTGGGAGACCTTGGTGGCTATTCAACTGGCCCACAATGACCAATCTACCTTCCAGGACACTGTTTATGTAGGAATGCTCGGACCTGACACCCATAACGTGATGGTGCACCATGTCTGCACCACGTCTTGGTTTTGCTTACAAAACCTGAGGTACAAATTCACCAAATACTCAACATGTACATATGGCATTAGGCTACATTCCCAAGATGAGATTTTGATGAGTTTCTGAAGCGTCTTACAGTTCCAGCATTGTAAATGGAAGTTATAGAAATCTCATGCCCATAATCTTGTTTTTTATGCTGTGTAAAATCCATAACATGTCAATTTCTCTTGCGGGTAAACTAAATTTTCCCCATAGACTTGCATTAACTGCAAAAAATCAACAGGTAAAAACATGCACAAGCAAGAATGCCAAAATTGTCAAAAACAAAGCAACCTAATTAACACATGACACAACTACAAAAAAACCAACAAATCTAATATACATAATATACCTCATGACAGAAGTTCTGTCGCTTATCCATGTTATGTAAATGTAGAAAGTAATGTGAAATTCAAACACATAATTAACTTCTAATATAAAGATATGTTGCATAACATTGGTGAATGAAGTTGTGGTGCTATTAAAGCCATAGTTAATATTTTGTGTGACCTCCATGAGCTTGAAGGACTGCATCCATGTGGTTCAACAATGATTCATACAATTTATTGATGAAGTCATCAGGAATAGCAAAGAAAGCAGTCTTACATGCCTCCCAGAGTTCATCTAGATTCTTTGGTTTTGTCTTCCACGCTTCCTCTTTCATCCTACCCAAACATGCTCAATGATGTTCATGTCTGGTGACTGGGCTGACCAGTCCTTGAGCACCTTGATCTTCTTTGCCAGGAGAGATGGATGTATGAGATGGAGCACCATCCTGCTACTTAATTTGACCTCTTTTATGATTGGGAATGTAAGAGGTAGCTATTACTTCTTGATATTTTAGACTATTTATATTGCCTTCCACCTTGCAAATGTTTCGCACACCCCCATAATGAATGTAACCTCAGACCATGATCTTTCCACCACCAAACTTAACTGTTTTCTGGATGTATTTTGGATCCATACGGGCTCCAGTAGGTTTCCTGCAATATTTGCAGCAGCTATTTTGTAATTCAACTGAAGATTCATCAGAAAAATCCACCTTCTGCCACTTTTCCAGCGTCCTTCTGTTTAGCAGCCTGTGGGACTTGGCAAATGACACACTTTTTTTAATTGCCTTTTGTTTAGTGCTGGCTTCTGAGCACTGATTTGACCATGGAGGCCATTTCGAAACAGAATCCTACAAACTGTTGTAGTTGTAGGCCTCTTGGAGCTCTGCTACAGTGGAAGAGGGGCTGGCTTTCGATTTTCTAACCAACAAACGTTCTTCCTGAGCAGTTGTCTTGTGGGGTCTGTCTGACCTGGGCTTGTCAAAAACATCTCCAGTCTCTTAAAATCTTTTTTTAATTCTTTGTACATTGCACTGAGACACATTAAAGGTGCCAGCCACCTCTGCAGTGGATCTGGTCTTCAGTCTCTTGATAATCAAGGCTTTGGTCGCAGGGTGGATTTTTGGCATGTTGTCAGAGGTCAAGTTGCAGTTCAAGTGAAGGTCTGGGGTGCTGGGTTTGTTTTAATACACACCCATTAATTAACAGATCATTTAGTGAGCACAGGTGAGGATGTAAATAAGGAATGGGTGCATTATATGACAAGGCGACAAAACTTTTGTCTTGCCAAAATCTGACCTTTCTGTGTTCATTAAATGATCAATATTTCAGCTTTGCAGCAACTTTATTTTCATAACCTAAACCAAATTTGGGATGGTTTCAGCTTTCAAAAGAGTAATTTATAAAACCAATGGATAAATTTAAAGTCAGGTTATAAGCTTTTATTTACATAACTTGGATAAGCGACAGAACTTCTGTCAGGGAGTGTAGGTCCAGAAATTCTGCAACATCAGAAACTCACCAAAGCTCATTGTGGGAAAGTAGCCAAACTAGAAAACAAAATTCAGTGAATTTTCTATAAAATACTAGTACTCCAATAGTGTAATACCCAGCAAAAATAGAAGTACCATTTACATAAATATTAGTGGCATAATACAAATTTTGCAGTTACCAGTTTACAGATTAAGGCATTGTATTAACCATTGTGTATTCTCATTTTCCAACATGGTAGTATACCTCTATGCCTGATATCTGCATAAGTCTTTTGTGTATTGCTAATGGAGTGCTGAAATTGTGGCAGCTCCGAAAAGGCAATACACGTGAGCAACAATATGCTGACAGACCCCTCAGTGGAATCTAATCTGTTCCAGCTCATGCACTGCTCTGAATCTATTTAACTTTCATTAAACTGTGTTTGATATCAGCTAAATGGAATGCATACGGCTCCAATATAGCTCATATGGTCTCATTCATTCCATCACAGCAGTGCCTTTTCATATATTTTCATCTTACATGTGTTACTATGCCGTATAGCCAGGTAAATAGAAGACCTTTGAAGACATAGTTACCACTGACATTTCCTTTTCCATTGTGCCAGCCTATCTCTAGTAAAATGATGATTCATGCCTGTCTATTATGGCACCCATTAATTTCACGTAATTTAGCTTTTATCTGGAGCCTACGACATATACTGTACTTTATGAACATAGCAGGATTTCTCTTTTGGTCCTTTTTTTTGAAGATGGAGCATTTCCATTTATATATATATTTTTTTTCATTACCTGCATTTTTTGCCATGGATAATGATAAAAAAATGCAGGGAGCAACCTGAGGAAAAAAAGCATCAAAAACACACAGAAAACGCGGTAAAAATGCATTAGTTTTTCAGTGCGTTATTGGTGCGTTTTTTTAACGCAAGTGCGCTAGTCTTTCAGACTCTCAAGAAATCTCTTGAGAAAAATCCTACAGGGCCATAAAGTGTAGGCAAATCAAATTGCTTTAAAATGATGGGAAAACAAAACAAAAAAAAATAAGATATGGTTAGATGTCCCCTATTACGCCCTTGGTTACATATTTGTACTTGTTAAAAGCAATTAATGTTTAAGTATTTTACTTATTCATTGTCCTAATTAGATTTCCACCCTTGTAAGTCGCTAAAACATGTGTAGAGAAAGTTGGTATTATATGCAGATAAATGTGCAAGTTACACAGTTTATTAATGTCTTATGTTTTATAGAGAATATTTAAAATATATCTGGAAAAAAATGTGTTTGATCTACGCTATGTAAATAGGATCTATCGGATCATCGGCCGTTTTTACACAAGGTTACATTTTCTAAATCAAATATATTGTTGTATTAAAATGAATGTTTTCTTTTATTAAAAGATGATATGTCTTTGCCATAAAGGGGTTATCTGATCACAAACAAGTCTCATATAAGAGCTGCCACCGCATTAAGCCAATCGTCTTCAGCCTGAGTTTCAAGGAAAATTGCTGCGACTAGCTGATAGCCAAAAATTTCCAATGCAAAGGCCACAACATGGGAAATGTAGCATTATTAGATTGCTATTCAGAAGATATGTGTAATGCCTGCCTGGATCCACAGACTCAGACGGGCTGCAATGGACAGGCTAGAGAGAAGCCACTCACAAAGCAGGACCCCTAGAACCCTGAAACCCTTTAACCCCTATACAGGGATTTGGAATTACACAGGGCCCCGGTGATCACTACCTGTGGAAGGCTGCAGTTCAAGAGAGTAGTAGTCAAGCAGGGTAAAACCAGGAATAACAGAACAAGGACAGAATCGGCAGGTAAGGACGTAATCAGAAAACATAGCAGAGGTCAAATCCGGATCAAGCAGCGAGGTACATAAACAGCAGGCAGGAGGGTAGTCAGAACACAAGCAGAAGTCAGAACACCAGAATCACTAAACAGAACAGGGCGGAACAGGAACCAGGAATACAGAACTATCTCTGGCAGTGGTCAGCAGACAGGAGGGGAATTAAGAAGGGTGTGGTGTCTTCCCATTGGTTGTAGCTGAATGATGGTAACTTCAGCTGGAAGACATAAGCCACCTACTGTCAGCCATTGGTACTGCAGATCCCAAGGAAGCCCAGCCCAGTGGATGAGCGGAGCCTGCGCCCACCGGCGCCGCTATTATCAACTCCTTTCCCATCACCAGCAGTATCCACGGCAGGAACACAGCGTTGCCTGGTGATCGCCGTAGAAGTCGCTGGACCGGACTCTGGCGGTGACGTAACAATATGTACATGGGCACATGAAAACAAATTCACTTTAAATCACTGTTACAGATAACTGTCATTGAAAACACTAAGTAACCCCGCAAGGAAATTACTAGAATGCCATAATGTCATAAACAACAATTTTTATTAAACACTTTTCTAAAAATTGACAATTTTACCACTGCAGGGATCCAAAATCTATTGCCCAAATGGCATTACAGTAGCGATATCCAGCCCCACCGCTCACCCATAAGTTCCATGACCGGCAGAGTCCTACCTGGATCCAGACCACATAGTTATAAGGGGGTCAAACAAGTATACAGACCTGACCGATGGGCTGACACGTGCAACCGCAGCCACCACGCCTTAACGCGTTTCACTGCTGCTTCTTCGAAGAAGCAGCAGTGAAACGCGTTGAGGCGTGGTGGCTGCCTTTGCACGTGTCATCCCATCAGTCAGGTCTGTATACTTGTTTGACCCCCTTATAACTATGTGGTCTGGATCCAGGTAGAACTCTGCCGGTCATGGAACTTATGGGTGAGCGGTGGGGCTGGATATCGCTATTGTAATGCTATTTGGGCAATAGATTTTGGATCCCTGCAGTGGCGATGCCCTCCCCCACAGTCTCAGATTGATCCATGCTTTGGATACAGTCTCTGCTATTGAAAAGAATACTATAAAATCTAGCTATTATTTAATCTTGGCTTACCAATTGAGAACATGGTGGCCTCCTGAGTATGTTTACATTGTCCGGAGACTTTATATTCTAATTTCCACATTTGCGATGGTGCTATATGTGAATGTTTTCAAGAATATTCTATGAATATATGGGTCTATCCCATGGAGTTCCATGGACCACGTGGTGGGCCATGTAAACATATTTTACATGATTACTCTATTTAATATCTGTCCGATACCAATGGTCTGACTGTACCTCTCCCATCTTAGGAGGGAATCACTTGTGGTTCACACTGTCCTATTGAGCCGAAAGTAAAATTGTCAATTTTTAGAAAAGTGTTTAATAAAAATTGTTGTTTATGACATTATGGCATTCTAGTAATTTCCTTGCGGGGTTACTTAGTGTTTTCTATGATAAAAATGCCGTCTGGTGGATATTAAGATGTGGTATCTGTGGTTTATTAGATAACTGTCATTGACTAGTCATACATTAATATTTAATATTCTACTTCTATATTATTTCAGCATGCTTAGGAATTTATTTTCCATATTCTACTGTTTAAACCATTGCTGTAACTAGGTACAGATACTTAAATTTATTTCACGGTTTTCCTAATTTTACAATAATCCTATGTGATAAAAGAGAGTGAATTTTCTCTAAAGGATAAAAATTTCTATCCTTTCCTGAGTGTTCCTATAAAGTCAACACTGTTAAAAATTGGTAAGACTGTGCTGACTGCTTCTGAGCCCAAAGTGAGACTGTAACGTTTATAAGGACAATTTAATAAAGTCTTCACATCAGTCCTGACCAGCTTTGCCAGAGTTGGCAAAACTTGTGTGTACCAAAACCTAACAGTACCTGCTTCCTAAATTTTCAAAAGTTACACCATTCATGCCAGAAATGTTACTGCAGTCCCCCACTAGAACAGCATTTGTGGTGAGGCTCATGGAAGTGAAAGCCACTGAGAAGATCCATCAAATTAATTAACCTGAGCCACTCAAAGAGGTTGGCCACTATTTTTACATGGATGGCCTACCCTTAAGATAGATCATCAATGTCTGATTGGCCAGGGTCTGACACCCCGCACCCCCAGTGATCAGCTGTTCTTGGCCTCAGCACTGCAAAATGCTCAATTCCGGAGTTGCCCCATCTTCTGATAGTGGCTATCACTGCGTAATGAACATCTGCCTCCTATTGATTTGAGTGGGAGGCAGATGTGTAGTACCTATCTGTGGACACTATCAGAAGATGGGGGAGCTCAGGAACTGAGCATTTCCAGCTGCCACTGGCGGCACCAAAAACACCTGATTGGCAGGAGTGTGGGGTGTCAAACCTGGGCCAATCAGACTCTCATAACCTATCCTAAGGATAGGCCATCAATGTAAAAGTAGTGGAAGAGCTCTTTAATAAATTCCCTATATCTTACTCGACTGTGTCCCTCAGTTAGGAATGTCGAGTACAACGCCAGTCTTAATGGATCGTATGAATGCTGTGAATGTATAAATGCATGGTGTAACACTTTTTTTGACTAATATATGATCTATAGTTCTGTATTTTTTAATTGTTTTCTGTGTGTCTTTCTTCCTCTGGCTCCTTCCTCTTCATCTCCTACAATTTCCACAGACTTCAATAGGTAACAACTGTAATTTGCTTCCTCAGAGAGCTAAGAACCTGTGTTCATGATTAATTAATTGATTTAATTGAAAAGCGCATTCTGATAAATGGTAGAAAATACAATTTTTCTTTAAGGAAGTTATATTACACAGTTTCTTATCTTCACTTGTACTATTGATTTATATAAAAAAAATATTAAATAAAGCTTACCCTTTAAAAAAAAAAATGCAACTGATTCAGAATCTTTTCCTCAAATGTATTTTCCAGTTTCTACTGCTCAACTTTTCTAACGTATGTTGCCAAACACACAGATGTGTTCAGCATTGTATATATACACATAAGCCAAACAGTAGCTGATTTTGATTATGTTGTAATTAGTGTTTAAAGTGTGAAAGATATGGAAGAATGTAGCTGTGTATGACACTGTTATGTATGGATGTAATTGCACAAAAGATATTGGACCACTGTCACTCAATGAATGTGACTCAATCTGTTAAGAATTGGGATAAAATATGTTTTTTGTCAAAAAATGTTTAAAATATTTTATATATAAAAGATATGCTTTAATTGAACTTATTGTTTGCTGCTTACCCAATATTACGAGTGACCAAATCTACAGTTTGGTACAATATTAGGAGTGGCTAAATCTAGTTTGGTACATCGTGAGAAAGAAAAAAAAGCACTGTTGACCTCAAAAATCCAGAAAGACCTGGACTCCTATGGAAGACAACAGTGGATGATTGCAGAATAATTACCATGGTGAAGATAAACCCCTTCACAACATCCAACCAAGTGGACAACACTCTCCAGGATGTAGGTGTATCAATATCCAAATCTACCATAAAAAGAAGACTGCATGAAAGAAAATACAGAGGGTTTACTGCACGGTGCAAACCACTCATAAGCCTCAATAATAAGAATGCCAGATGGCACTTTGCTAAAAAAAATCTTCAAAAACCAGCATAATTCTGGAAGAAAATTCTGTGGACAGATGAAACCAAGATCAATTGCTATCAAAATGATGGAAAGAAAAGGGTATGGCGAAGGCATGGTACTGCTCATGATCCAAAGCATATCACACCATCTGTAATACACGGCATAGACCGAGCATACATGGCTGCCAGTGGCACTGGGTCCCTAGTGTTTATTGATGATGTTACATAGGACAGAAGCAGCTGCATGATTTCTGGGGTTTTTAGCAACACACTGTCTGCTCAAATCCAGCCAAATGCAGACAAACAGATTGGTCTGCATTTCATAATACAGATGGACAATGACCCAAAACATAAACCAAAAGCAACCCAGGAGTTTATTAGAGCAAAGAAGTGGAATATTCTTGAATAATCAAGTCATCACCTGATCTCAACCCAAGTTGTCACCACTCACCTAACTAAAATCTTCAATCTCTCTCTCTCTTCTGGTATCTTCCCCTGTTCCCTCAAACACTCTATCATTACTCCATTATTAAAAAAACCTTCTCTCGATCCATCCTGCACAAGCAACTACAGACCAGTCTCCAATTTCCCCTTCATCTCCAAACTCTTGGAGCACCTGGTCTACTCTCGTTTCACCCGCTACCTTTCCACTCACTCTCTTCTAGATCCTTTACAGTCTGGCTTCCGCCCTTTACACTCAACAGAAACTGCTCTTGTCAAAGTGACCAATGACCTACTGACAGCAAAACGTAACAGTGACCACTCTCTGCTTATTCTTCTTGACCTCTCTGCCGCCTTCGACACTGTTGACCACCATCTCCTTCTCTCTATGCTCCATTCTATCGGCCTAAAGGACACTGTTCTTTCCTGGTTCTCTTCCTATCTTTCTGGCCGCTCATTCAGTGTATTATTTGCTGGCTCCACATCTTCTCCTTTTCCTCTCACTGTTGGGGTCCCTCAAGGTTCAGTCCTTGGCCCTCTTCTTTTCTCTCTCTACACTGCCCCAATTGGAATGACTATCAGCACTCAGATTTGGCTTTCAGTACCATCTTTATGCTGATGACACACAGCTATACACCTCATCCCCTGAACTCACCCCCGCTGTACTACAGAACACAAGTGACTGCCTGACTGCAGTTTGCAATGTCATGTCTGCTCTCTATCTGAAACTTAACCTTTCCAAAACTGAACTTCTTCTTTTCCCTCCATCTTCCAACCTTCTTCAACCTGACATCTCCCTCTCTGTGTGTGGCACAATGATAAGTCCTAGGCAGCAAGCCCGCTGTCTGGGTGTTATACTTGACACTCATCTCTCCTTCACCTCCCACATACAATCTCTTGCCCGCTCTTGCCGCTTGCACCTCAAGAACATCTCTAGAATCTGCCCCTTTCTCACAATGGAAACGAGAAAAACCCTCACCATGGCCCTGATCCACTCTCGCCTTGACTACTGTAACTCTCTATTAATTGGTCTCACCCTAACTAGACTCTCTCCTCTACAGTCCATCCTTAATGCAGCAGCCAGGGTCACCTATCTGGCTAATCGCTACTCGGATGGCTCTGCTCTGTGCCAGTCATTGCACTGGCTGCCCATACATCACAGGATCCAATTCAAACTGCTTGTTCTCACCCACAAAGCTCTCCACAATGCGGCACCCCCCTACATCTCCACCCTCCTCTCTGTATATCACCCCACCCGTTCTCTACGATCTGCAAATGACTTTCGACTAACATCCACACTAATTTGAACCTCCCACTCCCGAATCCAAGACTTCTTCCAACCTGCACCAAACCTCTGGAATGCTCTACCCCAAGAAGTTAGGACGAATCACAACTTACTCAGCTTCAGACGCACCTTAAACACGCATCTTTTTAGGGCGGCCTATCACAATCCCTAGCCAAACTAATTTTACCTAATCCCTCCACAACATCTTAGATAAGTACCCCACGTCAAACTCCATGGCACCCAAATACATCTCAAGGTCCTGGTCAACTGATCCACGAAGCCATTATCTATCCCCCATTTTCTTGAGATGGCTGGATTGTCATTGTAAATAAGCACTTGTACCTTGCCCCCCCCCTCCATCTCACTGTAGATTGTAAGCTCTCACGAGCAAGGTTGTCTTTTTTTCCCTTTAAATATTGTATTTTCGATAACTGTTACTTGTTTGTATATGATCCTTCTGAATTGTAAAGCGCTGCGGAATATGTTGGCGCTATAGAAATAAAGATTATTATTATTATTATTATTATTATTATTAGAGCCGCATTTCAATTGGGAAAGACTAAACTTCAGACAGAAAGGCCAACAAACAACCAGCAATTGAAAACCACTACAGTAAAGGTCTGGAGAGCATTAAAATGGAGGAAACTGTGTCTGGTGATGTCCATGAGGTCAAGACTACAGGCAGTCATTGCAGAAAAAGGGTTTTCAGCCAAGTATTACAAACTCACATTTTATTTCCAAATATTTAATTTATCCTATTACTTTTGAGCCCCTGAAATAAAGGGATTGAGTTTAAAAAATACTTTAGTTCCTCACATTTTTATGCAATCATTTTGTTTAACCCGCAGAATTAAAGCTGAACACCTGAACTTCAACAGCATCTGAATTGTTTTTAAAATCCATTGTGGTAATTTGCAGAAGAAAAAAAAATAAAATAAATAATATATATATATATATATATATATATATATTTTTAATTTTTTTTTAATTTATAATATACATAGAGACAGTGAGATGAAATTGTATCTCATATAATCATAGCTCTTTTTTTCCACTGATGCACTTTGTAATCTGTTTTAGCTGTAAACAAATGAATGTGATGTTAATAGTACATTGACTAATGGTAAATAAAAGCCCCCTCCAGTCATGTAGTGTGCTTAAAAACATACTCTCCCTATTTATATTTTCAAAATAAATGTTTTTATGATAATCATCCCAGTTTAAATAACATGAATGAAATAAGTTTGGGTAAATTAATGCATTGTTTGCCTTTACAGAAAACATTAACAGAATATGGAATTTTGTTGTTCTTCTAGTATATGTAATATCTGTGCCATTGTGGAGTATATTTTTTTTGGAAGAATTTAATTATTTTAAAAAGTCTGGTTCACTACTCTTTTTAGTCAGAAAAATTGTATGCCATTGCCAACGTATACCAAAATGTCCCACTTTGACATTTGCTGAGTCAATTACAGTATAGGTTAATGATACATTTCATATTTTTCCAAACATAGCATGGGATAGATAAATTGCTCTATTTTGCAACTTGATAATGTAATGCAGTGACTACTTACGAGTTGTACAAACAGAAAAGTAGTTAGGAAAGCCGGGGTCTGGTAAAAAGAGGATACATATGGATACAGGGAGTACACAGAGGCGTAGTCAGGTTACAATACAAAGGTCAGAATTCCAGGAAGGCATGTAATAGATTCAGGAGAAAACTGAGATGTGGTCAGGTAATGGTCCAAGTTCTAAAACCAGGAAGTCACGACAGAAACAGGGAGTTGGCAAGGAGGCGTCAAACAACAGTCCGTGGTAAAAAAACAAAGATCAGAATACTAGCAGGAACACAGGCTAACAGCACAACAACAGAACCAGAATGTACAACTGACAAGATACTGTGGGAGTATGCTCAGTAAAGAAGCAGATCAATTACCAGAAAGATGAAACACCTGAGCAATCAATCAACCTGCCAGCTCAGTAGACCAGGAAAGAACAGCAGAGCATCTCCTAATATGCAACATGCTCTGCAAAAAGGAATCGTGACACTGCCAGCTCAGTAGTCCAGAAAAACACAGCAGAGCATCTCCTAGGGTGCAAGATGCTCTGCACAGAGGAATCATAACACTGCCAGCTCAGTAGTCCAGAAAAACACAGCAGACCATCTCCTAGTGTGCAAGATGCTCTGCACAGTGGAATTGTAACACTGCCAGCTCAATAGTCCAGAAAAACATAGAGGTACTGTGGTAGCATGCTCAGTAAAAAAGCAGATCAAATACCAGAAAGATGAAACACCTGAATAATCAATCAACCTGCCAGCTCAGTAGTCCAGGAAAACACAGCAGAGCATCTAATAATGTGCAAGATGCTCTGCACAGAGAAATCGTGACAGATACAATCCTAAATAGTCTTATTATATATTTTTTATTATATTACAAAAACTAAATCTATGTATGAAATTATATGTAGGAAATATAAAGTTACAGAGTGAGCAAAAGAGTGGAATTAAGGTAGAAATTCAAATCACACAAAGTTACAAACAGCAGTTCTCAATTTACATTTATGGTTGATTTAATTAAATAACTCCGCCAAACAGTGTTGTTTTATCGCTATGCACTTTATTGATAGTTTCTTCAAGTCTCGCTTTTTTCAAGTTCTGTTAGTTTGATGCCACACAATAATCCAAGACATACATGGGAATTAAATCACTGAGCTACTAAAGTTGTTAAGCCTCTCCTGTGACGATAATAAGAAAGCGTATGAAATATTTCACAATAGGATGAAGCATGTTTGCACATGAAATTTGGTTGGAGAGGAGAGCTTGTTCATTTTCAATAATGAGAGTAGTTTGGATGCAAAAAAAATGAGTCTTCCTTAAACAGGCATGTATAAACATCTGCTAGTATACCTTATCAAAACAAATGAAACTCTTATTTCTACTTGTAAACATGAATCTAAAATGTATTAACAAGAGTTTTAATTATAGTTTTTTATCATGAAGTGTCTTGTTTTCCTTTTTATTGTAGAGTTTAAGATGATGGAACAGCAGAACAGCAGTCGCGCTAAAACATGACAAGTGCCTTGGATTTATAAACAATTCTCTTTACTGCAAGAAAAATGATAGCATATGGGTCCTGCTAGCTGCCAAGTGGAATGGCCATGCCCTCTCCACAGTATCCAAATACCTACAGGCTTCATGCAAACAGAAGGGTAACGGCGGTTGTTATTTTTATTGAGGAAGCATATGTAGAAGACACCTGAGTGCTGATCCTTTGTCGGAGATTGCGGTCCTTGCGCTTTTGTGCCATTACTCTTTTCAGTCAAGGGTTAATTTTATAATGTGTTTTCTGATGCTGATTCTAGCCAAGGATTTCATTGCCAGCAGTTCACTGCATGCTGTGATCTGAAATCAAGAAACACCATTAATTTTCCAAATAGGAAAAGCTACATATGGAAATTGTCTGGATCAATGTGTTTGCCAAGTTCTTGAACAGACACAAAGGTACTCTGGTGAATTTGTATTCTTGGGTTATATAAATTAATTCTTACGACATTGGAGTTTAAGAAATATGACATATATAAGAGCATAAAGATATAGACTATAGTATATGGACATTTTTTTTTACGTTGTCCATAATTGAATGCAATAGGAAAAATATACATAGTGTGTATTGTTTTGAGAAAATGATCATTTTGGCAACGGTGTTCCAATTTATGGGTATGGAGTCCTCCAGACTATCCCCCACAGATGATCACAGAAAAGAGAAGAATTAGACAGCTTGAATTTAAATGCTTGAGCTTTTATTCTCATGGCAAATAATTTGCTGCGTGACGTACCTGGCAGCAGCTTTCTCCATTTTTCCTATTGAAAACAAATGAAAACTAAACATATTTAATCATACCATCAAAGAATCATAGACTGGTAGAGTTGGAAGGGACCTCAAGGGCAATCATGTCCAACCCCCTGCGAGTGCGGGTTTTCCTAAATCATCCCAACTATATGTATATTCAGCTTCCTCTTGAAGATCTGATTGATGGAGAGAGCTCACCTCCTCCTGTAGTCGCCTGTTCCACTTTCTGACTGCCCTCATGGTCAGAAGTTTTTCATAATGTCTAATCTGAATCTCTTTCCTTTAAGTTTCATCTCATTGCTTCTTATACTTCCTTATGCTAATTTATCATGTGGTCTGGAGACATTTGTCACGGGCGGGGGAGAGATCACAACCGGGGGGCCACTCGAGGCACTCGGATCCGGGCGGTGTCTGTGGCTCGAGTGGCAGCCGGATCTGGGGCTCGCGCAGCCGTCCGTCGCCCACAAGTGAAAGGAGGGTATTTACAGGGGATAAAGTCTTTGTCGGTGACACCACCCGTGGGTTGCGGTGAGGGATAGTGACACTGCCGCTGACTTGTATGTGGGTGCCCGGGGCTGATGGAGCAGGGCAGCAAGGTGGGATCCCCTCCACGGGTAGGGGAGGTGTAGTCCCGGGGCCCAAGGTATTGTGAGGAATTGCAGGGAGCAGGAAACTCACAGTTTGGTTGTTGTGGTGCTTGATGAGCTGCTGATGACTTGGAGCATCAGTAACCACACAGAATCTGTATTGTAAACCAAGGTGCCAGTGGCTTGCCGCTGCGGCCGGGTGTATTCTGTTCCCTCACCCGGGGTGATGGTCTGTGTCACTTTCCTCTGCACTGTTTTGGTTCTTTTTGGACTTCCCGATATGGAACACAGGAGCCTGCTCCCAGAACTACGGGTGGGAGCCTTGCCCGCAGACGCTGACCCTTGGGATCTAAAGGAGCCCAGGCGGATGCCCTATCCCCCGCGGTGGGCTGCCGGTCTACTCTTTTGGAACTTTGGGTGGAACAGGACCTATAATCCTGTCCTCAACTAGGGAATTAACAAAGCCGGTGGTTCTGGTCCTTGCTTCAGGGTCCAGGCAGCCCCTCTGTGCACGGTTTTGGGGTCGGTTCTCCGGTGTCAGTACCGACGGGCTCCTACCCTGTCCTGGTCCACCTCGGATCTCCGGTAGTCATTTTCACGTCTCCTGACAGACACAGACCACCGTCTGCCACCTAGCCAGCACGCCGGGGCTCTAACCCAGACGCCTTTCCTCTCTGGCTTTCACTTGAACTTCCACTACAACTTTCCTCTCCTCTCACACTCCTACTGCGCACTCTGCTCAACTCAACTGACTGAACTGAACTGAACTGATCTTTTTCCTGCCCCGGGTTCTCTAGACCCCAAGGTGGGCGTTTTCCTTCCGCCTGGTCCTGCCCACTGGTGTGCCTTTCCTACCCTGGGGGGGTGACTAGGGTTTTGTCGGCTCGGTGTAACCCTTTGAGGGAAGGTGTTGTGTAGGGGCCTACCTGTGTGTGACCACCTGGCGGTGCCAGGGCGTCACATATATCTTGTAAAACCAACACCGAATGTATATTTATGGGCACCTTTGGAAAAGATAGTCTAAGTAAATATGCACCAAATTTAGTAAAGTGGCTCATGATGCTGGAAAGGTCGGTGCAATGAAGTTCAAAGCTTTGTGCATCTAGATAAAGTCTCCCCAAAAAGTCCTCTTGCAAATGTATAATATGTTACTCACTCAAAATACCCCCAAGAAAAGAGTCTTTGTGACCTGTTGGGAAAAGAACTTGATCATCATATTCTTGGACTCTCAAATTAAACTTGTATATGACCTCTCACATGGTCCCTCGTTTTGTATCAGAAACCAAGAAAACTCTTACAAAGTGGTCTCATGTTGGTACACCACCCCACCTCAATCATACATTTGGTACCCATCCTCTACCTCCATGTGCTGAAGATGTGAATTGGAAGAAGGGACATATCTCCACATATTGTGGACTTGCCCCACACTTCGCACCTTTTGGATCAAAATCTTGATGCTCATTTCGAGTTTCATATATTATAAACAAATGAAAGGCATCAATGGACCTCATTGCATTGTTTCAAGGCAACAAGTACACTAAGCATGCAAATGTCGCTGCTCGGTGGCTCGAGCGGTGGGCCGGACACGGGGACTCGAGCAGCGCTCCTCGCCCATGAGTGAAAAGGGGGTGGTTTGTTTTGGGAGATAGTTTGTGACGCCACCCATGGGTCATGGTGATGATTGGCAACACCGCTGCTGGTGACGGGGATCCCGGGAGCGATGGCAGGGAGCAGCTAGGATGTTGTCCCCTCCGTGGGTAGGGGTTGGTGATCCCTGGGCCTGGTTGTGGAACAAGGAGGCTGGATGGCTGGGGTGCAGGGTTGCAGGGGCAGCGCGGCGCGGTGCCGGATGGCACTGTGGTACTCACTCAGGCACAAATTCACAGAGTCTCTGGTAAACCAAATGGCTGGATGGACGGGTCCCGCAGCCGGCTGCAGTGTCTTTGCTCTCCCCGGACAGGTTGATGGTGTCTTTCCCTGCACCTGTGTATGTATGTGATGACTCCGATGGCTTCCCAACGGTAGTTCGCTCTCCGGCGTATAGGTACCGGAGGAGCCTGTGTTGCCCGCAGGCGCTGGCCCTTGGATCTCTAGCCTGTGGCGGTGGCTGTGTATCCTCACGGTGTGGACTGTTGCCTTCTGTTGGGTCTTGGGTGTTAGGAAACCCCTGGGGTTCCGGTCACTCTCGGATTTGACCGTTGTCGGCGGCTCCAAGCCTAGTCGAGGTCCGATGGCTCTGCCTTTGTGCTTAGCTTCACTCCGCTCCCCGGTTTGGTACCGGCGGGCCACCGTCCGACCCCGGTCCTACGGTTCCACAGAGGTCCACTAACTCCTGCAGACGGCCACCACCGTCTGCCAACCTTGCAGACAGTGCCTGGGCTCCAACCCAGACACTAACAGGTTCTGTCTCCTCACTTTCACCTCCAAACTTAATCTGTCACTTTTCTCACCTCCAGGCCTGTGATGTCCACCTGGTGTGGACATCAGACCCTGGAGGGAGGAAACAAGGGTTTTTATCTGACTGGTGTGAACTATCCAGGGGAGGGAGTGTGTGTAATGTTATGTTTGTGGCTACCTGGCTAGTCCAGGGCGCCACACAAACAGAAAACAAAAAATTATTTATATTTGCCCATATACCATCACATCTCTAAATCAGAATTGATAGGAATAAAGCACCGATAACAAGGTATAAAAAGAATATGTTTTTTATTAAATATCAAAAAAGGTCCAAGCAGATGGAAAATACATGTAATAAATATAATAAATAAACAGGACAAACTACAGATGAGTGTGAAAGAGCACATCTACCCAGATAGTACAGCCATATAGAGCTCAGTATTTTATTGACAGCAAGTGAATATATCTTACAAAGTACAAAGGACATTCACCCAGATGGTAACCCCACAGTGCCTCTCAACAGGGATGTTACTAATAGTCAAATAGGGACCAAACTGGGGGAAAAAAATCAAATGTCCTGGTACATCACATTATAAGGGCAATACAACCATATCCAGAGCTTACCAAGTAGTTACCAAGGCCAGGGTAGGTGTGGGGAAGGAAAGTCCCTACACATGTTTCGCGTGTTACCGCTTCCTCAGTAAGATATATTCACTTGCTGGCAATAACATACCTGAGCTCTATATGGTTTTACTATTTGGATAGATGTGTGGAGCTCGTTCACCCTCATCTGTCATTTGTCCTGTTCATTTATTATATGCATTACATGTATTTTCCATCTCCTTGCACCTTTTTTGATAATTAATAAAAACATATTCTTTTTATACCTTGATACCAGTGGTATTTTCCTATTAATTCTGATTTGGAGATGTGATGTTACATGGGCAAATATAAAGACTTTTTTGTATTCTGTTTGCATCATTTCGAGTCTCTCACACTCCCAAGTCCAATTAGCCCCAAAGGAAGCTCTCCTCAACCTCCCCCTTTGGCAAGCTAATTAACCTCTATCTAAGCTGGCGGCATTCGTTGTAGCTGCTGGCAAACTTCTGATTCTGTCTTGTTGGCTCACGCCCACTATACCTTCTAAGAAACTAATACTTAGTAAAAATTGACCACTTGTACCGTACTGAGGAATTAGCCTCTCTTACCCAACACTATCTTGCCTCCATCAGGAAGATTTGTCAGTCACTGACAGTGGCATGTAACACACGCCAGTAATAGCAAGCATCATTCCTGCTGCCCATAGGCACGCCCGTGATGTGATTGTGTGGTTGATAACCACTGTGCCTGTCATTATGTCTTAAGAGATTGTGATATCTTCTATACATAGAGTTGCGGACGGGGGACAGACCATGGCAAGGGCTGCTCGGGACGCTCGGATCCAGGATCGATGCTGTGCCTCGAGTGGCAGCCGGACCCGGGCTCGTGCAGCCGTCCATCCTCACAACTCAATAAGGGGGGTATTTACAGGGGAGAGTTTGTGTCAGTGACGCCACCCATGGGTTGTGGTGATGGTTGGTGACACCGCCACTGCCTTGGTATGGGGTGCCTGGGGCTGATGGAGCAGGGCAGCAGGATGGTATCCCCTCCACGGGTAGGGGAGGTGTAGTCCCGGGGTCCAGGTGTAGGAGGGATGGAATCCTGGGGCGCAGCTTGCAGGGCTGGACCGGATAATACCGGTGTACTCACAATTTGTAAATAAGTCACACCAAGTCAAAGGAGTAAATCAAGTGGCGGATACCGGTAGCCTCCGGACAGGTGTGCTCAGGTCCCACACACCGGTGAGCAGAACAGGGGCACTTCCTCCGGCACTTTTGTATTGTCTTCTGTGTTGACTAGTCCTGAATGAAACGGGAAAAGTCCATTCCCGGTATCTTTGCTGTGAGAGCTGTGGCCCACGAGATCTGACCCTTGGGATCTTCACAGGCACTTGCAGGCGCCTTATCCCCCTCGTTGGGTTTCCGTCTCGCTCTATCTGGGTTTCTGATGGGACAAGATGTGTAATCTTGTCCCCTGCTGGCTAATTGACAAGGGGCTTGAAGCTGTCCTCACCCTAGGGTCCAAGTACCCCGATTGTGCACGGCCTCCAGACTGGATCCCCGCTGTCGGCACCGGCAGGCTATAACCCTGCCCCGGTTCGCTTAAGGTCTTCCACGACCGGATCTCCATCACCTGTGGCCCTTCTCTGCCATCTGCCACCTAGTCGGCTCCACTAGTCCGGTAGTTCAGGAGCTACAACCCCTGACTACAGACTTCTACTGTCTCTGCACTCTTCACTCCCCCAAACTGAACTATAGACTGTCCTGTCTAAACTCCTCCACAGACTCACTCTGTCTGCCCACTTACTCAGACTGTCTTGTTCCCTCCCCTGACACCTCAGAACCCCTAGGTGGGTGTCACCACCTGCCGGGCCCCGTCCACTGGTGTGTTTCTATTGTCTTTGGGGGGGGGTGACTAGGCTCTGTGGCTGGTGTTTGTACCTGTGTGTGGGTTGTGATGGAGGGCCAAGGAGGACGGAATCCTGCATCTGAAAGATGGATGCATTCTTCTGTGACAACCTGATTTTGTGAGGGTGTCACACTAGCAGGACTGATGCACTACTATGTATTGCACAGGTGATCGGATCTTTATGTCCTCTTAAATAAATATAAAATACAGGAAAAAAAATAAAAAAATAAGAAAAACCTAAAAATTAAAAAAGTTTTCAAAATATAAAAAAATAAAAATACACCCTCCTTTTACAGTATTAAAAATAAAACAATTGAAATAATAAAAAATACACAATTTTTGGTATTTCAGCATTCATAGAAATCTGATCTATCAAAATATAAAATAAATTAATCTATTTGGTAAATGGCATAATGTAAAAAAGAAATAAAAACACCAGATTATGGGGGGGGGTTTGGCCTGTGCAACATTGCAATAAAATGTAATAAATGGCGATCAAAACATTGTATCTACCCCAAAATTTTATAAGAAAAAATGTCAACTCAGGGCGCAAGAAATAAACCTTCACACAACCTCAGATAGCGAAAGATGAAAATGTTACGGGTCTTGGAAAATGGTGACAAACACAATATTTTTTTTCTTACAAATTTGTAATTGTTTTTCCTTATATCAATAAAAAAGAAAACTATACATGTTTGCTATCTCTTTTCTCATACTAATCTGGAGAATCATATTGCCAAATCAGTTTTACCGTACTGTAAACACGGTGAATACATAATCCAAAAACAATAGTGAAATTGCACGTTTTTTGCAATTTCAATGCACTTGGATTTTTTTTTCCCGTTTTCCAGTATAATATATAACAGAATGAATGGTGTCACTCAAAGCTACAACTCATTCTGCAAAAACAAGCCTTCACACAGCTATATTGATTTAAAAGTTAAAAATTGTATAGCTCTTGGAAAAAGGGGAGAAAAACACAACAATGGAAAAATGGAAAATGGTCATGGCATGAAAAGGTTAAAGAGGTTTTCTGGTAATAACAAATAATCAGTTATCCACTATATGGGTACACGAGCGTATGAATTGGACGAGTAGAATGCGAAAAAGTCTCGTACTGCACTCTGCCCTATGTTATTCAATGAGGGAGAGCAGATGGTCAGCTTTTTTCTCATCCAGATTCTGGTTGAGAGAAAAGTCACAGCATGCTGCAATTGTCAGAGAGATGTGTCACCCGCAGCCATACAAGTCTATGGGTGCGAGTGAAACATTGGACTGCACAGGGATGATAGCCAAATGCAGTAAGATAATCGCATCAGCTGACAATGGAGGAGATGGAGAGATTACACCCTTCTTGTCTTCTGCAGCTCCCACCCTCTCCTCCACAGCTGTGATCCGATCGCAGGATCGGATCACAGTTGCATGACACTCAGCTCATGCTGGCAGCACAGTGAGAGCTGAGGGTCATTAGCATATCGCATCTGATGCACTCACATCGGATGTCATACCATCATGTGAATCCAGCCTATAGGTAATAACTGCAGTTTGGGAGTCGGCTGACCACTGAGCTGACCATCATTTTCCAAATTACATATCCTTTCTACAAATTTAAATAGTGTGGCTAGCCACATGCACAGTGGTACACTATTTAGTTTTTACAAGGCCTCATTCAGACGTCCGTTCGTGTGGCACATACATGTGGTATCCATTTTTTTTCACGGACACAGCACATACCCATTTTAATTGATGGTGCCATTTACATGTCCATGTTTTTAGAGACCGTGTGCTCATGCAAAACTCACAGAGACATGCCCATTTTTTCCAGTAACATGGGTGAAAAATGCTGATACAAGTCTATGGGTCTGTGAAAACCATGCAGCACACATATGGCATCTGTGTGCTGTCTGTGTTTAAAGGATAGGAGAAGACTTGCAATTGATTTATTTATCCATCGTGAAAATCATTGATGACTATTGATAAGCTGACTCGCAGTTCCAGTTTCTAAAATTTGGTTCCAGGTCTGATTCCTGTCCCCATATAAGTCTATGGGGATCAGAAGCCAGCGATTAAAAATGGTGGTAGAAGGGATAGGAGGATGGGAGCAAGCCCGCTGTACTTATTGAGGCTCCGGCATGGCTGTACATTGATTTCTGGCTGAGCATTCACTTCCAGGGCCGTGCCTTAGGCTCATTTCATATGCATTGCTTTCCCCAGCCACCGACACCTGTGGTTAATTGCAGTCAGACACACCCACACACTGAGCGGCAGCATGTCAGCTAACTGCTTCCAATCACAGGCACTGTCTGCATCTAGCTTGGTATAAAAATAAATAAATAAAACAATTGGCGTAGGGACCCCACATATTATGATACCAGGACAGATAAAGATTAAGGCTACAGGCTACAGCCAAAAATCGTGTGCTTATCTTGGCTGTGTTTTAAAATAAGAGGAACCACATGTGGCTTTTTTTTTTAAATATTTAAATATATAATTATAAAAAACGGTGAGTGGTCCCACCCAATTTTGAAACCCAGCCAAGATAAAGTTCGACAGCTTGAGGCTGGTATTCTATGGCTGGGGAGACCAGCCGACGCCTGGGGATTGTCGCATCCATGAGATGCGACAAGCTGGATGCTTTACCCGGCTCTTCCCAATTCCTCTGGTGTGGTGGCAATTAGAGAAATATGAAAGGTTAATGGCAGCCCACAGCTGTCACTAAACTCTAGATTAGTAATGTCAGGTGTCTATGAGATCCACCTCATCACTAATCTGTAAGTGAAAGTAAATAAATACATGCACCAAAAAATCCTTTATTTGGACTAAAAGGCAAAAATACTCTCTTTCACCAATTTATTAGCCCCAAAACACCCCTGCAGGTCCGATGTAATCCACACGAGGTCTCACGATGATTCAGCTCTGCTACAGCTGAAATTACATTGTGCAGTCAAAGAACAATGACTGCACGCTGTAATACCAGGGGCAGAGATTGAGCAGCGATCAGCGGTGATGTCATTCAGGCTATTTGCGATCACAGATGGAGGATATGATGTGTCTAACACACTATGAAGAAAAAGACATGGATCGCACATCCCAAAAATACATTGATCTAAAAGCCGCTAGGCAAAATATTAAATAGAACATGAGGTTCTTTTGTTACCATTCTGATCAGATTGTATTAAGCCCACTGCCACGTCACGGCAAACCTCTTGAGTGGGTCCCTAACCTGACCTTTTTGTGTGGCACCGTGCACCGACCATCGCCGCAGCGACAAAGCGCCAGCAGGGCGGGCGACCTGGCGCCTCACAGCACCCATGCTGCAAGGCAAAGCCCCCAAGGCTCCAGGCCGCGCCGCCCCACCGACACCACACCACCACAACAGCAGCCACCACACAGCACCAGCACACAGTGAGAGGAGCTGTGCACTCACCTCCCACTGGCTCCCATATGTGAACTGGGAGCAAAAAGAAGGCTGACCCCTCTTGCAGTTTCCTGCTGATTAAAATCACCTGTGCCAAATGGGGAGAGTGCAGATCCAAGCAAAAAAAAAAAAAAGAAGAGGGGGATAGAATGTTGTATAACACACTATGAAGAAAAAGACATGGATCGCACATCCCAAAAATACATTGATCTAAAAGCCGCTAGGCAAAATATTAAATAGAACATGAGGTTCTTTTGTTACCATTCTGATCAGATTGTATTAAGCCCACTGCCACGTCACGGCAAACCTCTTGAGTGGGTCCCTAACCTGACCTTTTTGTGTGGCACCGTGCACCGACCACCGCCGCAGCGACAAAGCGCCAGCAGGGCGGGCGACCTGGCGCCTCACAGCACCCATGCTGCAAGGCAAAGCCCCCAAGGCTCCAGGCCGCGCCGCCCCACCGACACCACACCACCACAACAGCAGCCACCACACAGCACCAGCACACAGTGAGAGGAGCTGTGCACTCACCTCCCACTGGCTCCCATATGTGAGGTTCGCCGTGACGTGGCAGTGGGCTTAATACAGTCTGATCAGAATGGTAACTAAGAACCTCATGTTCTATTTAAATTTTTGCCTAGCGGCTTTTAGATCAATGTATTTTTGGGATGTGCGATCCATGTCTTTTTCTCCATGGCTTGTTATATAACAGTCTATCCCCCTCTGTTTTTTGCTTGGATCTGCACTCCCCCCATTTGGCACAGGTGTTTTTAATCAGCAGGAGACTGCAAGAGGGGTCAGTCTTTTTTGCTCCCAGTTTACACATGGGAGCCGGTGGGAGGTGAGTGCGCAGCTTCTCTCACTGTGTGTTGGTGCTGTGCATTGGCCGCTGTTGTGGTGATGTCGTGACAGTGGGGCAGTGCGGCCTGAAGCCTTGGGGGCTTTGCCTTGCAGCATGGGTGCTGTGAGGCGCCAGGTCGCCTGCCTTGCTGGTGCTTTGTCGCTGCGGCAGTGGTTGGTGCACAGTGCCGCACCATAAAGGCTTTAGACTAGGGACCCACTCAAGAGGTTCGCCGTGACGTGGCAGTGGGCTTAATACAGTCTGATCAGAATGGTAACTAAGAACCTCATGTTCTATTTAAATTTTTGCCTAGCGGCTTTTAGATCAATGTATTTTTGGGATGTGCGATCCATGTCTTTTTCTCCATGGCTTGTTATATAACAGTCTATCCCCCTCTGTTTTTTGCTTGGATCTGCACTCCCCCCATTTGGCACAGGTGTTTTTAATCAGCAGGAGACTGCAAGAGGGGTCAGCCTTTTTTGCTCCCAGTTTACACATGGGAGCCGGTGGGAGGTGAGTGCGCAGCTTCTCTCACTGTGTGTTGGTGCTGTGCATTGGCCGCTGTTGTGGTGATGTCGTGACAGTGGGGCAGTGCGGCCTGGAGCCTTGGGGGCTTTGCCTTGCAGCATGGGTGCTGTGAGGCGCCAGGTCGCCTGCCTTGCTGGTGCTTTGTCGCTGCGGCAGTGGTTGGTGCACAGTGCCGCACCATAAAGGCTTTAGATTAGGGACCCACTCAAGAGGTTCGCCGTGACGTGGCAGTGGGCTTAATACAGTCTGATCAGAATGGTAACTAAGAACCTCATGTTCTATTTAAATTTTTGCCTAGCGGCTTTTAGATCAATGTATTTTTGGGATGTGCGATCCATGTCTTTTTCTCCATGGCTTGTTATATAACAGTCTATCCCCCTCTGTTTTTTGCTTGGATCTGCACTCCCCCCATTTGGCACAGGTGTTTTTAATCAGCAGGAGACTGCAAGAGGGGTCAGCCTTTTTTGCTCCCAGTTTACACATGGGAGCCGGTGGGAGGTGAGTGCGCAGCTTCTCTCACTGTGTGTTGGTGCTGTGCATTGGCCGCTGTTGTGGTGATGTCGTGACAGTGGGGCAGTGCGGCCTGGAGCCTTGGGGGCTTTGCCTTGCAGCATGGGTTCTGTGAGGCGCCAGGTCGCCTGCCTTGCTGGTGCTTTGTCGCTGCGGCAGTGGTTGGTGCACAGTGCCGCACCATAAAGGCTTTAGATTAGGGACCCACTCAAGAGGTTCACCGTGACGTGGCAGTGGGCTTAATACAGTCTGATCAGAATGGTAACTAAGAACCTCATGTTCTATTTAAATTTTTGCCTAGCGGCTTTTAGATCAATGTATTTTTGGGATGTGCGATCCATGTCTTTTTCTCCATGGCTTGTGATATGATGTGTCTGCAAATCACTTGAGTGATTGAATGACGTCACCACTGATTGTACGGCTCACTCTCTGCCAGAAGCTCACAGTCATTTTCTGCCACAAGCTCACAGCGGGCAGTCACGTTCTATGGCCATGCGCTATTAGTTCATATGTAGCAGAGCCAGGATCGTCGTGGGACCTTGTGTGGATTACGTTGGACCTGCAGGGGTGTTTTGGGGATTAATAAAGTGGTGAAAGATGGTGCTTTTTTGTCTTTTATTTCAAATAAAGAATGTTCCCGGTGTTTGTGTTTATTTACTCTCATTTACAGATTAGTGATGAGGGTCTCATAGACACCTGCAATTACTAACCTAGGGCTTAGTGACAGCTGTGGGCTGTTACTAAACCCATATATTACCCTGATTGCTTTCGCACCAGGGCAATTGGGAAAAGCCGGGTAAAGCACTGGGACTGTCACATCTAATGCAGGCTGCTATTTTAAGCTGGACCGTCCCAGCCTGAGAATACCAGCCCACAGCTGTCAGGCTTTATCTTGGCTGGATATCAAACATGGGGGGACCACATGCCATTTTCTAAATAGTTTTTTAAAAAAAAGCTGCCTGCGGTTCCTCTTATTTTTATACACAGCCAAGATAAGCGCATGGCTGTGGGCTGCAGCCTGTAGCCGTGAGTTTTATCTGTGCTGGGTATCATATTATGAGGAAACCCTAAAAAATATTTTATTTATTTATTTTTATACCATGGTCATGATACTGACCTGCAGACAGAGCCTGTGATTGGTTGCAGTCAGATGCTGTCACACAGCCTGGTGGCGCATCTAACTGCAACCAATCACAGAAGCCAGGATGGCTGTTGGGCGGGGAAAGAAGTGAATATGGATGAGCAGTAATTAGCAGTCCAGGAAGTGAAGGAAAGACAGCGGGAGCAGTTTACAGCCACACGTGAGCAGTTACAGCGGCGACGGCGCCTCGGTAAGTATGAAGCACTTGCTTCATTCTTATTTTCTTTATTTTCCCTTTATTTTTTTTTTAATTTCCCCAGTGCTGAATCTGGATCAAGACCCGGAATCTCAGGCCTAGGTCCGGCATTTGGGTACCTTTGAAACCTTGCAGAACCGGACTTTTACAGTCCGGGTCTACCCATCACTATTGATGACACATTCATGGTAAAAAAGTACACATGGACCATATACAAACGACACAAAGATCCAAAACACTGATGATACTGGTACCATGTTTTCACAGATGTGTGAATAAGGTCTGAAGGCCCCGTTACACGCAACGACGTATCTAATGATATATCGCCAGGGTCACGGATTTCGTTATGCACATCTGGCATTGTTAGCGACGTTGTTGTGTGTGACACCAACGAGCGAGTGTTAACGATGGAAAATACTCACCAAATCGTCCATTGTCGACACATCGTACGTTTTCAAAAAATCGTTGATTGCTGAGGACGCTGGTTGTTCGTCGTTACCGTGGCAGCACACATCGCTACGTGTAACACCTCGGGAACAACGGACTACAGCTTACCTGCAGCCACCAGCAATGAGGAAGGAAGAAGGTGGGCGGAAGGTTATGGCCGCTCATCTCCGCCCCTCCGCTTCTATTGGGTGGCCGCTTAATGACACTGCTGTGACGCCGCATGAACCACCCCCTTAGAAAGGAGGCACTTTGCCGGCAACAGCGAGGTCACTAGGCAGGTAAGTACGTGTGACGGCTCCAAATGATATTGTGCGCCACAGGCAGCAAATCACCAGTGACGCACAAATGACGGGGGCGGGTGCCATCCCTAGCGATATCGCTAGCGATGTCGCTCCATGTGAAAAGGCCTTAAGACTGATGGAGTTAGCTAAGCAATGCCCAGAGACTTCATGCTTTACCACCTTTCCATTTTAGTGTGGGATACAGAACCATTGTTCCTGTGATGGGTGGATGATTTAGCAGTCAGACCCCTTTCAATCTTATCTTTATCAGAAAAGTTACTAATGATTGGCAGCCTTATAACTTAGCAACACTATAGCATTGCTATATCTTTCTAAACAGAGTCCATAGAATTACAGAGATGGACCATTTTCCCCCCTTTCCACTGAAGACTTTTCTTTCCTTCCCTTGATAAATCTAGGCCAAATACCAATTCTAAAATAGCTTATTTAGATAGAATCAATTGTTAGATAAGCTTCTCTTTCCCTATTTGAAAATAACTCTTTTTATATTCTATTCAGCCTTCTTAATTTTACAGAGCATAAAAGAGCTCACCACGATAAGCAATTTATTTCATTCCAAAAGAATAGGACAAGGGGTTAGTAGATTCATCTCACTGTGAACAACGTGTGCCTTGCTGAAGAACTGTACATAGAGTGCATATTGTTTTATAAAATGTAAAAGTTTGCATTATGTATGCTTTCTATACTGTGTACTTTTATGCTTCTTTTTATTAATTTCACTAATCAGAAACCCAGATTCAGTTTTTTCACTTCTCACAGCAAGACATATTGACTTCTGTGTTTCGTTTTTTTTTTCTTTTATTGTAAATGTACTGTATTATTTTGTCTAGCCATCTGCAATGTGCCCATTTTCATAGGTTTCTATATACGTGCTTCAATTGTTCTAGCCAAGTGATTCCCATTACTGTGTAATCATGCACATGATTTATTTATTTTTTCGACGACAATGTAGGATTTCTTTTATTCTATATTTTAACAATACTTGTGTGATTTGGAAATCACATAGAGAAAGGAAAAAAATTAGTATGCAGAATAGATAACTGTTACGCTTCTGCTTT
The DNA here is from genome assembly GCF_048569485.1 of Anomaloglossus baeobatrachus. Classification (NCBI taxonomy): domain Eukaryota; kingdom Metazoa; phylum Chordata; class Amphibia; order Anura; family Aromobatidae; genus Anomaloglossus; species Anomaloglossus baeobatrachus. The sequence continues at coordinate 105,275,241 of NC_134355.1, read as the reverse complement.
GGCTCAAGAGGGCTTCATCACCTTCCCCTATGGCCACTGCCCTCTGTTGTGCTCCACACTAGGTTTTACAAGTGGCTAGGCATACTTTCACATTATCAACCTAGGCCTACATAAGGCTCATTTAGACACATACCTGTGTTTTGGTATTAAGGGCTTTGATTCTGTTTTACTGTGCACTAGTGATGAGAAAGCACTAAAATATGTGCTCGTTACTTGAATTGAGAAGGTGGGACACTCGGACAGTATTGACTTGAGTAAATGGTTGTCAATGGGAAACTTGAATGTTTTTCCAGAAAATTCTAACAAGAAGCCTGTGGGGCTGGAAAATTACTGAAATTGATAAAAACAGCATGAGGAAGATAAATTAGAGGGGTGAGGGCAAGATGTGACACCAAATACAGCATTGTATACAGACTACACCCTGACCATATTAATAGATACGAAGAGAACCAAGGGAACAGTAGTCATGGTCACATGGCTTTAAATTGATACTTTGTTCCAGGACCCGTCTTTATGATGTAATTTGTCCTTCATATATAATTGCAGCCCTGCACTTTAGGACATATGCCAACATAATTATCATTGGATCTACTATGTATTATGTGCTGCATTGTTGGGGCAATTTTTGATTATATTGGAAAAAAAATTCTTCAGGTCATGGCAATATTTATTCTGACATTAATCCCCATATGGGAGGTGGACCCATGTGTTTAACATCAGTGACATCCTTATGAGCCTGATCACTTTTCTATGTAACCCTTTTTGATACTGTATATTATATGTCACCTTTTTTTGCTATTGATCTTTCTAATAAAATATCTGTTATATTTTTGCAAAAAAAGCTGTGTTGATGCAATTCTTTATTTATTGGTCCTACTGTGACCATGACTACTGTTCCCTTGGTTCTCTTCGTATCTATTAGCATGAGGAAGATGCCTAGACACATCTCTGACTCCAAGATCACTGCTGGGAGCTAAATAAAAAGTAATTTAAAAAAAAAAAAATGACTGGTTCCCCCATTTCTGATAACAGCCAAAGTAAAGCAGAAAGCTGGGGCTTATATGAGCAGACTGTTATGGTTCATGGTTGTTTGACCCTTCCCAGCCTAAAAATACCAGTCCGCAGTAGCCCTAGCATTGGCCCATCACATTAGTTGCACCATTTCTGGCACTTTACCTGGCTCTTCCTGATTGCTCTGGTGTTGTGGCAACTGGGGTAATATTTTTGGGGGTTGATGTTAGCTATGTAATGTCAGCTGGCATGAAGCCCAGGGGTTAGAAATGTTAAGGCGTCTATCAGACACCTCCATTATTAACCCAGTAATAAATTTAAAAAAAACACACACTGGAAAAAATTATTTATTTGAATAAAGACTCCCCTACACTATTGTTCACTCACCAATTTAATTTTCAAAAAAGTTCCCATGAAGCTTCTCCATCTTAGTCCATGATCCCCGAATGCAGCTCCAGTTACTGTGGATAGTAGTTTTTTACTGGTTCAGTAATGGGGTGCCTAATAGACACTTCTATATTACTAACCCCTGGGCTTGATGCCAGCATACATTACACAGCTGACATCAACTCCACAAAATATTACCCCTATTATCATCACAACTGGGCAATGAAAAAGAGTAGGGCAAAGTGCCAGAAATGGTGCATCAAATAGATGTGCCAAATCGGAGGCTACTGGGGCTGTTTTTTTTAGGTTGAGAAAGGCGAATCAACCCTGGACCTTTCCAGCCTGACAATACCAGCCCATATCTGTCTGCTTTACCTTGGCTGGATTACAAAAATAGGGGAACCCCATGTAGTTTTTTTACATGTATTTATTTATTTAACTAGTACAGTAAACTACACATGCAATGCCTTAATTTTACATCTGACATATCTATCTGCCTTGCATGTACAATTTACCATAATTGTTAGTTGATAAATAAATAAACAAAAAAAACTATGTGGGTTCCCCCCTATTTTTGACAACCAGCAAAGGTAAAGCAGACAGCTGCAGGTTGATATTATCAGACTGGGAATGTCCATGGTTATGTGCCCTGTCAAGCCTAAAAATAGAAGCCAGCAGCATCCCCAGAAGTAGCACATCACCTTGGCTCTTCCCTATTGCCCTGGTGTGGTGGCAGTTGGGGTAATGGAAGCTGGGGTTGATGTCAGCTGTGTAGTGTCACCTGTCATCATGCCCTGATGTTAGCAATGGAGGCATCTATAAGACAGCCCCATTTTTAACCCAGTAGTTACAAAAAAAAGAAACGCACAAATATTTTATTTAAAAAAACACACCCTGACTTTAGCAAGTGAGACCAAGAATGTCTCATGAGTGGTGACATCAGTAATGTCAGCGCTCATCATATATTTTGGGTTTCATGCTGCACTCTGTGTGAACCGGCGATAGCAGTGATGAGTGTTAACATTACTAATACTAACATCACTGCTCATCACAGTTGTCAAGTATCACAAACTGCAGCCTGATTGGTAGTGACCTATGAAGCTTCATTCTCAGAATGAGGCTCCGCAGCTTGTGCTACAGAATCAGTGAGAACGCCATGGACTACATTGGAGTTGCAGGGATTATTGTTTTTTTGTAATAAATTGGGGAATGAGGGACAGTAATTTGCCTTTCTTTCTCTCTTTTTACAGTGGCATGTAAAAGTTTGTGCACCCCTGGTCAAAATTAGTGTTATTGTGAACAGTTAAGCAAATCTCTAAATGGCATAAAGTTAAAGATCACACATTTACTTTGCATTTTAAGAAAAAAAACCATGTATTTTCATCTTTTACATTTTAAAAATTACAAAAAGGAATATGGGCTGATGGAAAAGTTTGGTCACCCTTGGATATTTGTGTGCTCAGATAACTTTGACCAAGATTTCAGACCTTATTTAGACTGTTAGGGTTATGGCTTGTTCACTATCATCATTAGGAAATGCCAGGTGATGCAAATTTCATAGCTTTATAAAAACTAAGCCTCCTTTAACCTTGTGCCAAAAAACAGCAGCCATGGCTTCTAAGCAGCTGCTTAGTAGAGTTGAGCGCGGTTCGCGGTTCGAGGTTCTCCAGTTCTAGGCTCGAGTGATTTTGGGGCCTGTTCTAGATCGAACTAGAACTCGAGCTTTTTGCAAAAGCTCGATAGTTCTAGAAACGTTCGAGAACGGTTCTAGCAGCAAAAAAAACAGCTAATTCCTAGCTTGGTTTCCGCTGTAATAGTGTAAGTCACTCTGTGAATCACACTATTATGACATTTCAGTGTATAGTGTGCGGGAACAGCGCCTTCAGATCACTGCTGTTTCTATAATGGTGATCGCCATTTTTTTTTTTTCCTTGTCTTCCTTCCCTAAGCGCGCGCGTGTAGTGGGGCGGGCCAGCATGTCAGCCAATCCCAGACACACACACAGCTAAGTGGACTTTTTGCCAGAGAAGCAACGGCATGTGTGATAGGATGTCCATGTCACATGTCCCTGCATTATAAAACCGGACATTTTCCTCCAGGACGCCATTATCTCTTCTGCGTCTTTGGTGTCAGACATCACTGTCGCAGCTCCGTCCTTTGTCCTATCGCTGATACAGCTGTATGCGCTCCATACACAGCGCTGGACAGCTTAGGGAGAGCACTTTCTCTCAGTCCTTTTAAGGGCTCAAACCGGCAGGGTCAGAGCCATAGGTGACAGGTCCTGAAAACAGCGACAGCGTCTGTGTAGCCAAGGTCAGGGATTTCCTCCCTGCATTTCCCTATTAGGAGGGAATAGAAAGGCAGGCTTCCATTCCTCTACCCAGAGCCCCACAATCCTGGCACTGTACCCTCCTGTCCTCTGCACACTCCAACTCATTATAACTAAGCCATTATACTAGCAAACACTCAGTGTACCTAGTGGCATCCTAAACGTGGCAATTGGACTTTGCTATAGTCCCACTAGTGCAAAGACATTTGCAGCACCTCTGCCTGCATTGCACACTCCAACTCATTATAACTAAGCCATTATATTAGCAAACACTCAGTGTACCTAGTGGCATCCTAAACGTGGCTATTGGACTTTGCTATAGTCACACTAGTGCAAAGACATTTGCAGCACCTCTGCCTGCATTGCACACTCCAACTCATTATAACTAAGCCATTATACTAGCAAACACTCAGTGTACCTAGTGGCATCCTAAACGTGGCAATTGGACTTTGCTATAGTCCCACTAGTGCAAAGACATTTGCAGCACCTCTGCCTGCATTGCACACGCCAACTCATTATAACTAAGCCATTATACTAGCAAACACTCAGTGTACCTAGTGGCATCCTAAACGTGGCTATTGGACTTTGCTATAGTCACACTAGTGCAAAGACATTTGCAGCACCTCTGCCTGCATTGCACACTACAACTCATTACAACTAAGCCATTATACTAGCAAACACTCAGTGTACCTAGTGGCATCCTAAACGTGGCTATTGGACTTTGCTATAGTCACACTAGTGCAAAGACATTTGCAGCACCTCTGCCTGCATTGCACACTACAACTCATTATAACTAAGCCATTATACTAGCAAACACTCAGTGTACCTAGTGGCATCCTAAACGTGGCTATTGCACTTTGCTATAGTCACACTAGTGCAAAGACATTTGCAGCACCTCTGCCTGCATTGCACACTACAACTCATTATAACTAAGCCATTATACTAGCAAACACTCAGTGTACCTAGTGGCATCCTAAACGTGGCTATTGGACTTTGCTATAGTCCCACTAGTGCAAAGACATTTGCAGCACCTCTGCCTGCATTGCACACTCCAACTCATTATAACTAAGCCATTATACTAGCAAACACTCAGTGTACCTAGTGGCATCCTAAACGTGGCTATTGGACTTTGCTATAGTCACACTAGTGCAAAGACATTTGCAGCACCTCTGCCTGCATTGCACACTCCAACTCATTATAACTAAGCCATTATACTAGCAAACACTCAGTGTACCTAGTGGCATCCTAAACGTGGCTATTGGACTTTGCTATAGTCCCACTAGTGCAAAGACATTTGCAGCACCTCTGCCTGCATTGCACACTCCAACTCATTATAACTAAGCCATTATACTAGCAAACACTCAGTGTACCTAGTGGCATCCTAAACGTGGCTATTGGACTTTGCTATAGTCACACTAGTGCAAAGACATTTGCAGCACCTCTGCCTGCATTGCACACTCCAACTCATTATAACTAAGCCATTATACTAGCAAACACTCAGTGTACCTAGTGGCATCCTAAACGTGGCAATTGGACTTTGCTATAGTCCCACTAGTGCAAAGACATTTGCAGCACCTCTGCCTGCATTGCACACTCAAACTCATTATAACTAAGCCATTATACTAGCAAACACTCAGTGTACCTAGTGGCATCCTAAACGTGGCTATTGGACTTTGCTATAGTCACACTAGTGCAAAGACATTTGCAGCACCTCTGCCTGCATTGCACACTCCAACTCATTATAACTAAGCCTTTATACTAGCAAACACTCAGTGTACCTAGTGGCATCCTAAACGTGGCTATTGGACTTTGCTATAGTCACACTAGTGCAAAGACATTTGCAGCACCTCTGCCTGCATTGCACACTACAACTCATTATAACTAAGCCATTATACTAGCAAACACTCAGTGTACCTAGTGGCATCCTAATCGTGGCAATTGGACTTTGCTATAGCCCCACTAGTGCAAAGACATTTGCAGCACCTCTGCCTGCATTGCACACTCCAACTCATTATAACTAAGCCATTATACTAGCAAACACTCAGTGTACCTAGTGGCATCCTAAACGTGGCTATTGGATTTTGCTATAGTCACACTAGTGCAAAGACATTTGCAGCACCTCTGCCTGCATTGCACACTACAACTCATTATAACTAAGCCATTATACTAGCAAACACTCAGTGTACCTAGTGGCATCCTAAACGTGGCTATTGGACTTTGCTATAGTCACACTAGTGCAAAGACATTTGCAGCACCTCTGCCTTCATTGCACACTACAACTCATTATAACTAAGCCATTATAATAGCAATTTTTGCTGCCAGTTTAAGGGCCGTAGTTGCATTGTCAGGGATATTTATTCTTTATTATTCTGCTGTTAATAAAGCTAGACCACCACTGCAATCTACACCACCTCTCAATTTTTACTACCACATTTTCAGTGCACAATCTTGTCGCAATCAACATGAATGGCAAAATGACAGATGCTGGTGGAAAGGGGAAGAGGCGTGGTGGAAAAGGCAAAAAAGGTTTTGTCCGTGGGGAAGGTGGCAAAGCTCCATTATCATCTGCTGAAGATAGACCATCTACCAGCAAAGGTAAGATGTCTACTACTTACCGTGGACAATCCGATGTGCTCCCTTTTTTACGGACACGAACAACAGGAACAAAGGTAGATGATGGGCAAAAAAGGAAAATGCTTGAATGGATCTCAAGTGGTCCAACAAGTGCCCTCTCAGCCACTTCAAGTACCGCATCCAAAAAACACCAGTCCTCTGAGTTGTCATCCCAATCAAACTTGCTTTCTCCCAGCTCTGAAGTCTCCATCAGCCCTGCACAGTATGGTGGAACTGAGATGGCTGAGTCTGCAGAGCTGTTCAGTCACACTATAGCCTGGGAATCAGAGGTCTGCTCCCAAGCTACAGTGAGTACAGAACAGGAAATGGTCTGCAGTGATGCCCAGAACCTTTGTGACTCTGATTCAGGCCGTGAGGACCAAGTTTCTGAGCATAATGTTGACCCTTTGTCACAAACTGTAACACCTGTGGTTATAGACAATGAGGAACATACTGATGAAGATGAGACGCAGATACCCGATTGGGATGACAACTTAAATATTCTGTCAGGGCAAGAAGAGGCTCGGTCTGAGGGGGAGGGGAGTGCAAACACAACAATTGATGATGAAGTTCTAGATCCCACCTACTGTCAACCCACAGTCAGGCACTCGAGGAGGTCAACAGAGGTGGTGGAGGAGGATGCAACTGATGACGAAGTTACCTTGCGCCTTCCTGGACAGAGTCGGAGTACTGGTAGCACGTCTACAACTGCATCCTCAGCCACCACTCTGCCTCTGAGCATTATTCGGGGTGGATCAACAGGTCGCATGGCCTCTAAGCCTTGCCTAGCCTGGTCCTTTTTTGACATAGAAAAAGATCGCCCAAATTATGTGATCTGTAAAATTTGTCATGGTTCTCTTAGTAGAGGTCAAAACCTCAGCAGTTTGACAAATTCTTCCATGAATCGTCACATGAATAAATATCATATGGCCCGGTGGGAAGCTCACCGTGCTGCAATGCCGCCTAGCGGAGCGAACTATCCACCGCCTGCCCCTTCCAGTGCATCCGCGCGCTCGTCATCTTCTAGGACTGTGGGGACAGCTGTCACACCTGTTTTTCCACCCACAACTTCCACCACTGTAACCGCAACAGGCAGTTTGCTTGGTAGGTCGTCAGTTGGTTTGGAAGGGGAAACAAGTGAGTGTGTACAGCTCTCTCAGACATCGATAGCACCAACGTTGGATGAAGGCAACATCATGTCTCCGCCTGCACTTTCCTCACAAACCTGCATTTTTCCAGGGACACCCTACTCAACACCGTCTACACACAGCAGCCAGATCTCTGTCCTTCAGATGTGGTCAAATAAAAGGCCACTTCCTGCGACCCATGACAAAGCTAAGAGGTTGACTCTATCCCTCTGTAAGCTGTTGGCTACCGAAATGCTGCCTTTCCGCCTAGTGGACACACAGGATTTTAGAGACCTTATGTCTGTCGCTGTGCCCCAGTACCAGATGCCTAGTCGCCACTACTTCTCTAAGAAAGGTGTGCCCGCGCTACACCAGCATGTCGCACACAACATCACCGCTTCATTGAGAAACTCTGTGTGTGAACGGGTGCATTTCACCACCGATACTTGGACCAGTAAGCATGGACAGGGACGTTACATGTCGCTCACTGGGCACTGGGTAACTATGGTGATAGATGGTGAAGGGTCTGCTGCACAAGTCTTGCCGTCCCCACGACTTGTGTGTCAATCCTCTGTCTGTCCAAGTTCCGCCACTGCTTCTGCATCCTCCACCTCATCTGGGTCCTCCACCTCCGCCCCAAGCCTGCCTGGTCAGGCCACCAGCGTTCTCACTGCGCAGAATGAATCACGCACCCCTCATTACTATGCTGGCAGCAGAGCGCAACGGCATCAGGCGGTCTTTAGCTTGACATGTCTTGGGAATAAGAGTCACACAGCTGAGGAGTTGTGGTCAGCTCTGCGGTCCGAGTTTAATAAATGGTTGTCTCCACTCAACCTGCAGCCTGGTAAGGCCGTGTGCGACAATGCTGCAAACCTGGGTGCGGCCCTTCGCCTGGGCAAGGTGACACACGTACCTTGTATGGCTCACGTGTTGAACCTTGTCGTGCAGCAATTTTTAACACAGTATCCCGGCCTAGATGGCCTTCTGAACAGGGCACGAAAACTGTCTGCTCACTTCCGCCGTTCAAGCGCCACAGCTGAGCGACTTGCATCGCTCCAGAAGTCTTTCGGCCTGCCGGTTCATCGCCTGAAATGCGATGTGGCGACACGCTGGAATTCAACTCTCCACATGGTACAGCGACTGTGGCAGCACCGCCGTGCCCTGGTGCAATACGTCATGACGTATAGCCTGGGCCAACGAGATGCAGAGGTGGGGCAGATCACCCTGATGGAGTGGTCTCAGATCAAGGACCTATGCACCCTTCTGCACAGTTTCGACATGGCGACGAATATGTTTAGCGCTGACAATGCCATTATCAGCATGACGATTCCAGTCATTTACATGCTGGAACACACGCTAAACACTATTCGGAGTCAGGGGGTGGGACAACAGGAAGGGGATGAACTACAGGAGGATTCATATGCGCAAGACACAACAACATCACCAAGGTCCAGACGTTCATCATCACCAAGGCGCCAGGCATGGGAGCATGGGGGACAGGGATCAACAAGGGCACATGGTAGCAGGCGAGATGTTGAGGAAGGTGCAGGAGGACATGAAGAAATGGAGGACGAACTGTCCATGGACATGGAAGACTCAGCAGATGAGGGAGACCTTGGTCAAATTTCAGTTGAAAGAGGTTGGGGGGAGATGTCAGAGGAAGAAAGAACGGTTAGCACCTCTATGCCACAAACACAGCGTGAACTTGGTCCGCATGGCTGCGCAAGACACATGAGTGCCTTCTTGTTGCACTACCTCCAACATGACCCTCGTATTGTCAAAATTAGAAGTGATGATGACTACTGGCTTGCCACACTATTAGATCCCCGGTACAAGTCCAAATTTTGTGACATAATTCCAGCCATAGAAAGGGACGCACGTATGCAGGAGTATCAGCAGAAGCTGTTACTCGATCTTAGATCCGCTTTTCCACCAAACAACCGTGCAGGTGCAGGGAGTGAATCTCCCAGTTGTAACTTGACAAACATGGGACGGTCTCGTCATCTTCAACAGTCTACACGTACCAGTAGGACCGTATCTGGTGCTGGTAACAGCAATTTTATGGAATCTTTTCATAATTTTTTTAGACCCTCCTTTGCAAGGCCACCAGAGACAACAAGTCTGACACATAGTCAACGGCTGGAGAGGATGATACAGGAGTATCTACAAATGAACATCGATGCCATGACTTTGCAAATGGAGCCTTGCTCATTTTGGGCTTCAAATCTAGAAAAATGGCCAGAGCTATCCAGTTACGCCTTGGAGATTTTGTCGTGTCCAGCTGCCAGCGTTGTCTCTGAACGTGTCTTCAGTGCTGCTGGGTGTGTGCTGACAGATAAGCGCACGCGTCTGTCCAGTGACAATGTGGACAGACTGACGTTCATCAAAATGAACAAGTCATGGATCCAGAAGGAATTTACAACCCCTGTGTCATCCTGGGGAGAGTAAATGCTTGTGGATTTGGAATGTGCTTGATGCAAATCAAAACATCCTGTTTGCAACTAGGGCACAAGTGCTGCCACTGATGGGGTGGGTATCTGTGTGGCCCAATTTTTTGAAAAAAGGGAGACTCCGCTTGGAGTAACCCTTGCTTGCTGTGTTTTTAAAAGAAGCCAAGATGAACAGAGCTGGGATCAGGAAAGACTTTGCTACCTACCCCGGTGTCATCCTGGGGACGGTTAAGAATAGCGTATTTTTGAATGTGCTTGATGCAAATCTAGCTGTGAAGTGTACAACTAGGGCCCAAGTGCTGCCACTGATAGGGTGGGTGTCTGTGTGGCCCAATTTTTTGAAAAAAGTGAGACTCCGCTTGGAGTAACCCTTGCTTGCTGTGTTTTTAAAAGAAGCCAAGATGAACAGAGCTGGGATCAGGAAAGACTTTGCTACCTACCCCGGTGTCATCCCTGGGGACGGTTAAGAATAGCGTATTTTTGAATGTGCTTGATGCAAATCTAGCTGTGAAGTGTACAACTAGGGCCCAAGTGCTGCCACTGATGGGGTGGGTGTCTGTGTGGCCCAATTTTTTGAAAAAAGGGAGACTCCGCTTGGAGTAACCCTTGCTTGCTGTGTTTTTAAAAGAAGCCAAGATGAACAGAGCTGGGATCAGGAAAGACTTTGCTACCTACCCCGGTGTCATCCTGGGGACGGTTAAGAATAGCGTATTTTTGAATGTGCTTGATGCAAATCTAGCTGTGAAGTGTACAACTAGGGCACAAGTGCTGCCACTGAATGGGTGGGTGTGTGTGGGGCACAATTTTTGGAAAAAAGGGAGACTTCGCTTGGAGTAACCCTTGCTTACATTGTTTTTAAAAGAAGCCAAGATGAACAAGTCATGGTTCAGCAAAGACTTTATCTACCTACCCCGGTGTCATGCTGGGGACGGTTAATTATGGCGTATTTTTGAATGTGCTTGATTCAAATCAAAACATCCTGTTTGCAACTAGGGCCCAAGTGCTGCCACTGATGGGGTGGGTGTCTGTGTGGCCCAATTTTTTGAAAAAAGGGAGACTCCGCTTGGAGTAACCCTTGCTTGCTGTGTTTTTAAAAGAAGCCAAGATGAACAGAGCTGGGATCAGGAAAGACTTTGCTACCTACCCCGGTGTCATCCTGGGGACGGTTAAGAATAGCGTATTTTTGAATGTGCTTGATGCAAATCTAGCTGTGAAGTGTACAACTAGGGCACAAGTGCTGCCACTGAATGGGTGGGTGTGTGTGGGGCACAATTTTTGGAAAAAAGGGAGACTTCGCTTGGAGTAACCCTTGCTTACATTGTTTTTAAAAGAAGCCAAGATGAACAAGTCATGGTTCAGCAAAGACTTTATCTACCTACCCCGGTGTCATGCTGGGGACGGTTAATTATGGCGTATTTTTGAATGTGCTTGATGCAAATCAAAACATCCTGTTTGCAACTAGGGCCCAAGTGCTGCCACTGATGGGGTGGGTGTCTGTGTGGCCCAATTTTTTGAAAAAAGGGAGACTCCGCTTGGAGTAACCCTTGCTTACATTGTTTTTCAAAGAAGCCAAGATGAACAAGTCATGGTTCAGCAAAGACTTTGCTACCTACCCCGGTGTCATCCTGGGGACGATTAAGAATAGCGTATTTTTGAATGTGCTTGATGCAAATCTAGCTGTGCAGTGTACAACTAGGGCACAAGTGCTGCCACTGAATGGGTGGGTGTGTGTGGGACACAATTTTTGGAAAAAAGGGAGACTTCGCTTGGAGTAACCCTTGCTTGCTGTGTTTTTAAAAGAAGCCAAGATGAACAGAGCTGGGATCAGGAAAGACTTTGCTACCTACCCCGGTGTCATCCTGGGGACGGTTAAGAATAGCGTATTTTTGAATGTGCTTGATGCAAATCTAGCTGTGAAGTGTACAACTAGGGCACAAGTGCTGCCACTGAATGGGTGGGTGTGTGTGGGGCACAATTTTTGGAAAAAAAGGGAGACTCCGCTTGGAGTCACCTTGCGGTGTTTTACATGATTTTAGAAGGGCATGCCATGCCTATATCTGTGTCTCATCCTCTTTTTCCTCGTAACGCTGTTTTGTTTTCACATGAGAATTTGTCCTTGTCACTTTCCCATGTGTTTGTGTTGTGTTGTGAGTTGTTTGTCACCTTTTGGACACCTTTGAGGGTGTTTTCTAGGTGTTTTTCTGTGTTTGTGATTGCCTGCCATTGTTTCCTATGCAGTTCAAGTTCGGTTCGTCGAACGTTCGACGAGCCGAACTCGAACGGGACCTCCGTTCGGCGAACCGACCTCGAGCCGAACCGGGACCGGTTCGCTCATCTCTACTGTTTAGCACTCTGAAAATGAAAATGCTGGAGGCCCACAAAGCAGGAAAAAGCTATAAGAAGATAGCAAAGTGTATACAAGTTGCCCTTTCCTCAGTTTGAAATGTAATTAAGAAATGTCAGTTACGACGAAGAGTAGAGGTCAAGATAAGGTCTGGAAAACCAAGCAAAATTTCTGTGAGAGCTGCTCGTAGGATTGCTAGAGAGGCAAATCAGAACCCCTGATTGACAGAAAAAGACCTTCAGGAAGATTTAGCAGACTCTGGAGTTGTGGTACATTGTTCTACTGTTCAGAGACATCTGCACAAATATGGCCTTCAAGGAAGAGTCATCAGAAGAAAACCTCTCCTGCATTTTTACCATAAAATTCAGCATCAGAAGTATGAAAAAGAACATCTAAAGAAGATGATGTATTTTGGAAACAAGTCCTGTGAAGAGATGAGGTTAAAAAAGAACTGTTTGGCCACAATGATTGATGTGGAGAAAAAAAGGACACAGAATTTCAAGACAAGAGTATCTCATCAACCATTAACCATGGGGGTGTATCAATCATGTGGTGGGGTTCTGCTGCAGCCAATGGCATGGAGAACATTTTACGGGTAGAAAAAAGAATGGATTCAATGAAATTTCAACCAATTCTTGATGCAACCATAACGCTATATGTAAAAAAGCTGAAGTTGAAAAGAGGATGGCTTCCACAAATGGATATTATCCTAAACACATGTGAAAATCCATAATAGACGACCTCAAAAGGTGCAAGCTGAAGGTTTTACAGTGTTCCCTGATCTAAATATCATTAAATATCTGTGGCTAAACCTCAAAAGAGCAGTGCATGCAAGACGACTCAGGAATCTCACAGAACTGGAAGACTTTTCCAAGTAAGAATGGATGAAAATCTCTCAAATAAGAATTCAAACACTCTTGGTTGGCTACAAAAAGCATTTATAAGCTATGATACTTTCCAAAGGGGGTGCTACAAGGTACTAACTGTGTAGGGTGCCCAAACTTTTGAATCAACCCATTTTCCATTTTGTTAATTTAAAAATGCAAAACTTGAATATGAATATATATATATATATATATATATATATATATATATATATATATATATATATATATATATATATAAATATATATATATATATATATATATATATATATATATATATTCCCATAAACTACAAAGGAAAGGTGTCATCATTAACTTCATGCTTTTCAGAGATCATTTCATCTTCAACTTGCTTAGCTGTTCACGATAAGAGTAATTTTGACTAGGGGTGCCCAAACCTTTTCATGCCACTGTATGTCTTTTAGGTTTCCATTTGTGGACTACATCAGATTCAGTGAACTACTTCGCATCTGCATGGCTTTTTTTTAATAAATTGCTCAAGCAGGGCAAAAGTTGTGTTGAGGTTTTTAACCCCTTCCAGACATTGAATGTACTGGTTACGTCCTGCAAATCTAGTACTTACTGACTTTGGACATACCCAGTACGTCCTAGCGATCGATGCAGGGGTAGGGGGGGCACAGGCTCTCACTGCCAGGGACAGTCTCTGAACCGTTTCTGGCTGTTTAACCCCCTAAATGCTGAGATCAATAACGATTGCAGTATAAGGGCTCATGTGCACGTTGGATAATAGCATGCATTTACGCTGCATTTAGCACTGCAGCGTAAATGCATGCATCCTGTGTCCTCAGCACAATCTATGTAAATTGTGCATAATCTGTGCGCATGTTTCTTTTTTGAATGCAGCGGTTTGGGTGCTAAAATCTTGACTCAAATCCATACATTTAAAAAAGCAACATGTCAATTATTCCGTGCGCTTTGGATGTAGCTCCCACTCTGTCTATGGTGGGGGCAGAAGCCATAGCGCATGAAATCAGCATTTATTCTGCTGAAACACTGCACCCATTACGCAGTGTTTCTGCAGCGATTTGAAGCGCATATGAGCTGTCAAATGGCTGCAGAAATTTCAGCATTTACGTGCGCACGAGCCCTAACAGTACTATGCATTACAATACATTATACCAGTCATTAGAGGACAAATAAGTGGGAATAATTAAAATTAAAAAAATGGTAAAAATATACCATTAAAAAATCTGAAAATAAAGAACAAAAAAAAAATAATTCCAATAAATATGTATATTTAAGTAAAAAAACAAAACAAAAAAAAAGTGGAATAAAAAGGGATAAAGTCATAAATTAAAAAAAATATACCCCTGACACCGTCATCTTGTCCGGCAAAAAACATGTTTTCGTTACAAAAAGAAATATAGCTCTCTCGTACAGCAATGCAAAAACTTTTTTTTCTATAAAATTGTTTTTATGGTGTAAAAGTGGCAAAACTTAAAAAAAAATGTAAATGTGATATTGCTGTAGTTGTACTGTTCTGAAGAATAAAACTGTCCTATCACTTTTATTAAATGGTGAATGGCGTAATAAAAGACAAAAAAAAACCTCAATTGCTGAACTGCTGTTTCTTCATGATTCTGCTTCACAAAAATTACAAATAGAAAGCAATCAAAAAATGTTTTGTTGCCCAAAATGATACCAATAAAAATACAACTCATCCCACAAAAAACAAGCCCTCACATGAGTCTGTTAGCAGAAAAAGAAAAAAAAATCAGCCTCCAAAATTCAGCAATGCAAAAAACCTTTTTAAAAAAGCTTTTTTTAGTCTGATAGCAGCCAAACCTAAAAAAAACTATATAAATCTGATATGCTGCAATTGTAGTGACCTGAGGAATGAAGCCATCTAATTACTTGTACCACAAGGTGTACGGCACAAAAAATAAATAAAGCCAAGTTTTCAATTTCTGATGATTTGTTCATTCTGCCTCCCAAAGATTGCAGTGCGGCATGACTTACATTTATCCTGCACTCTACGCTGAGCGCTTACGTGTAAATCTCTCAAAATTGTGATTCAGACAAAATTCCCAATGGAAAATTCACTGCAATGAAGCAGAGGGAATCACTTTCCCCTTCCATATGGCCTGTGATCTGATGGTGTCCATATTTTTATGCATCCTTTTAGGTATGCATAAAAGTATGATCAACAACAATTTTGTTCACCTTTAAAAAGACAGACACCGCTGAACAGAGGCCAAACAGAGTCCAGACTAACTCTTCTGCCTCATTATAGTGAATGGATCCATTGGGGGGTTTACCTGAATCATGTATTTTGGACATGTCGATGGAAACCCTGATGCTAGTGCTCAGCATAAAGCACAGGATAAATGCGAACTGATCCAAAATGTTTTGAACTCCAAATTGCTGCCAAATAGCATTCAACTCAATCCAAAAAAACACAAGTCTCTACTCAGATCCGTCATCTGTTTATGAAAATTTAGGGGGCTTCTACAACACTGGTAGCAAAAAAGCTCCCCCCTCAAAAAAGAAATACAGCAAAATCCATGCTCCGAAAACCAAAACCAATTGCTCCTTCCTTTCTGAGCATCACAATGTGCCTAAACCACAGTTAATGCCCACATATTTGGCATTTCTGTAGTAAAGAAAGCCTACTTACTTTATAGAGTGTGTCTCCAGAAGCACAAATTGGACATAATGAATGGGCACTACAATGTGGTGGACATGTAAAGGGTTTTTTTTTGCAATTTTTAGTTCTGCAACATTCACTACATTTGACTTCATGGGTTTTTTCCCCATGATAAATCATCACTACACCCATAGATGAACTCTAAGAGGGGTGTAATTTCCAAAATTTGGTTGCTTGAGGTGGTTTCTTCTGTTTGGCCCCTAAGGCTCTGCAAATGGAGTTCACAAATTATTCTAGGAAAATCTGTGCTGCAAAAATCATAAAATCATATAGTGCTCTTTCCTTCCTGAGCCCTGTGGCGTTGCCAAACAGTGCTGTATAGTTACAAGTGTAGTATTGAGAAATTGTGTAACATATTATGAAGCTTTTTTTTACCTATCCCCTTTGTGAAAATTGGAAATCTGGGGTTAAAACAACATTTTAGTGGTAAAAATGTAATTTCTTTACAGCCCAATGGTATAAAATTTTGTGAAACGCCTGTAGTATGCTCACTGCACCCCTAAATTAATTCATTGATTAATGCAGTTCTTAAATTAGGGTCACTTGTGATGGTTTCTGCTGTTCTAGAACCTCAGGGGCTTTACCAATGTGACTTGGCAACCCCAAACCATACCAACTAAATCTGACCCCAAATGTGGCAAAGTAGTTTTCGACCACATATGGAGTTTTGACGTACTTATGAGAAATTGCACAACAAATTGTAGTCTATTTTCTCCTGTTACCCTAATAAAAATGAAAAATTTGCACTATTTTTGTGTTTTTTTTTTTATTAAATTTTCTTTGGCTCAATGTTATAAAATTCTCTGAAGGTGAAGCACCTGGGGGTTCAAGGTGCTCGCCAAGCATCTACATACATCCCCTCCTGCATAGGGGAGCAATGGGAAGATCATACTGTTTATATAATTCTGTGAAGTCCTGACACCTTGAATAGGGTAGCTGAGGGGGCATCAATCTTTCTATAGTGTAGCTGTGGGAGCATTAAACTGTGCAAAGGAGACTGTGAACACATCATACTATTTATAGAGTGCTGCGGTGACATCATACTATCTATAGGGCAGCTGTACATGGGGGGACATTATTACTTTATTTGGGGAGGACTCAGGAAACATAGACTCAGGGCACATTATCACTGTAAATGAGAGGACTCAAGGGAAATTAATAAATGTTATGTGGGCACATAACTATTACTATATATATTGTGGTACATCCACTCACTCAGCTCCAGTTTGAGGTAGACACAGAAATGCTTCTCTGTTTAACTTTCATCTGGTTTATTAACTTCATAAACCACCTAGGACAAAACTAAACAGCGTTACCAGCATAAAATAAACAAAAAAAACATGAACACAGTCCATACACTGCGAGTTCCACCCGCTAAGGTTTGGGGTTCCACACTGCCCAACCAGAGTCACAGAGAGGGTACTGCTCCCTTCAAACACACAGAACAGTGAGTGTGTCCAGAGGCCTGGCTTTTACCTCCTGGACCACTCCCTGAGGTGGAGATATGGTGAACAGCTTCCCCTCCCATTTCTTTAGCTGTTCACAAAAACTTGGCCCTGTTAAAAGCATTGAACCTTCTCAGCACCTGTGTCACCCAGGATTATGGGGTTCTCGGTCCCGAGCAGTATATAACTGGGGGAATGTCATTTGGTGGCCATTGCCCGGTTCCTTGCCCTGGGTGCTTTTTGAAAAAGGGATATATTTACAGGGAGATTATATAAAAGTTTATCATGTGATGCCACGTGCGGGTTCCGGCTATGTGGATGGAGCCACCGCTGCACAGTTTTCACTACTGGGGCTAGTGTTGGTGGCAGCCTGGATGTTAGACCCTCCATGAGCAGGGCCAGGCCCCAAAGAATAGGTGATGTAGATGGGTGTTGAAAGAAGACAGGCCACACAAGGGGTTGCAGTGTAACTGGTTCCTTTACTCATGGCAAGATGTAAACTGGTCACCCGAAGAAGACTTGTGTTGACCACAGGTCCCCTTAGTCCCAGTGCCGGTTTAGTGACCTGGTGGCTTCTTTCCCCTGCACCTCTCTTTGGTTGGTAGGTCCCCATGGCTTGGAGCGGCTGGGGGTCCCCTCCTGGTAGTCTCTTAGCGGCAGTCCATATGACGATAGCGTGAACCCTGTGGGGTCAGATACTCTGGTCCTTTTCCCTGGTTCTCCCGTTGCTACTGTGTCCCGAACTTCAAGGTCAGTGAGGTCCTTGATGGTCCCCTCACGGAGCAGATTTTATCAGGTCTGCCTGGAGCATTTGCCTGACCTAGAATTCTGTACCCTGTCGGTGCTGTGTTTCCGGGAGTACTCTACCGTAGTCCACCGACAACCAACCGCCTGGGCCCTCAGGTCACTGTTTCACTCCTGTCAGTGCATCTACTCACTTCCTCTCTCGTCACCGACTCCTGCCGACTACAGTCTGACTGTCCACTGTAGTCGGCAGGAGCCTGGTACAATTGTATGGGAGAATTGGGTAAAACAGGGATTATCTGAAATGTTTGTGTTGTTACCGGCACTGGTCTTCCGTGTTCCTGGGGGGTAGGCCCTTAATCCTGGTAGGGATGCAGTACTTTGTAGCTCCCTGATGACTTCAGGGACGCTACAAACCTAGTATGCTGGAGCATTACATCCAGGTACACAATACTGACTTTAATAGTCTAAGCGGCACCTACCTTCCCTCTTGTACTTTACTATATATACATATATATATATATATACTAGCTGTAGTACCCGGGATAGTAACTGTTTCTCTGTCTGTCTCTCAGTCTCCGTCAGTCTGTGTCTGTTTGTCTGCCTCTGTCCGTCTGTCTCTGTCTGTTTGTCTGTCTCTTTCTGTCTGTCTAGCTGTTTCTCTCTGTCTGTCTCTCTGTCTGTCTCTTTCCCTGTCTGTCTCTGTCTGTCTGTCTCTATCCATGTGTGTCTCTCTCTATCCATGTCTGTCTGTCTGTCTTTGTCTCAGTCTCTGTCTGTCTCTCTCTATCTCTGTCTCTCTCTATATCTGTGTCTGTCTGTCTCTCTATCTCTGTGTCTGTCTGTCTCTTTCCCCGTCTGTCTCTTTTCCTGTCTGTCTCTTTCCTCGTCTGTCTCTTCCTCGTCTATCTCTTTCCTCGTCTGTTGCTTTCCTCATCTGTCTCGTTCCCCGTCTGTCTCATTCCCCGTCTGTCTCTTTCCCTGTCTCGGTCTCTTTCCCTGTCTCTTTCCTTGTCTATCTCTTAACCTATCTTTTTCCTTATCTCTGTCTCTTTCCCTGTTTTTGCCTCTTTCACTGTCTCTTTCTTTGTCTCTTTCCCTGTATGTCTGTCTCTTTCCCCATCTGCCTTTTTCCCCGTCTGTCTCTGTCTCTTTCCCTATTTCTGTCTCTTTCCCTGTCTTTTTCCTTGTCTCTGTCTCTTTCCCTGTTTTTGTGTCTTTCCCTGTCTCTTTCCCTGTCTCTTTCCCTGTCTCTTTTCTTGTCTCTTTCCTTGTCTCTTTCCTGGTCTCTGTCTCTTTCCCTGTCTCTTTCCTTGTCTCTGTCTCTTTCCCTGTCTGTCTGTCTCTTTCCCTTCCCTTTCTGTCTCTCTGTCTGTCTCTTTCCCTGTCTGTCTGTGACTGTCTGCCTCTGTCTGTCTCTTTCCCTGTCTGTCTGTCTTTCTTTCCTTGTCTCCCTCTCTGTCTCTCTCTGTCTGTCTGTCTCTGTCTCGTTCTGTCTCTCTCTATCCGTCTCCTCACTGACATCATATTATCTCACACATAAGCTTATTATACTAACAATTTATTTTGTTCCTATAGCAACCACTCACAGCTGCTATTAACCCCTTCACGACCATGGACGGATCTTTCCGTCATGGATCGTGTCCCGGTAAGCCCCGCCCCCTGCCGCGGGCAGGCGGCGTGGATCGGCACACATAGCAACTGTTTTCAACAGCTCACATGTGTGCCTACATGTTCTGAGTGGAATCACATTACACACGGAACATTAACCCCTTAGATCTCGCTGCCAAAGTCTGGCAGCGAGATCTATATGCGCGCGGCCATGTTTTTTACTTACCGCCGCCCCCTCCGGACGTCACGTGAGTGATCATGTGACGTTCGGTGGTTGCCATTGTAGCACAGGGTCATGTGATTTCGCCTGCTGCTATGAAGTTTCACTTTCATTCTTCCTCGGCACGGAGCAGAAGAAAAAAGAAAGTGACTATTTTTGCTGTTTACAGCGGTATAGCTGTGATCAGCAGATAGCGATCAGCAATCGGATTGCTGATCGCTATAGCCCCCTAGAGGGACTAGTAAAATAAAATAAAAAAAGTAAAAAAAAAGTTTTAAAAAATTAAAAAAAAACCAAAAAACCTAAAAGTTTAAATCACCCCCCTTTCCCCCCATTGAAAATTAAAGGGTTAAAAAATAAATAAATATACACATATTTGGTATCGCCGCGTTCAGAAATGCCCGATCTATCAAAATATAAAATCAATTAATCTGATTGGTAAACGGCGTAGTGGCAAAAAAATTCCAAACGCCAAAATTACGTTTTTTGGTCGCTGCAAGTTTTACGCAAAATGCAATAACAGGCGATCAAAACATAGCATCTGCGCAAAAATGCTACCATTAGAAACATCAGCTCGAGACGCAAAAAATAAGCCATCACTGAGCCATAGATCCTAAAAAATAAGAACGCTACGTGTTTCGGAAAATGGCGCAAAACGTGCGCCACTTTTATTGGACAAACTTGTGAATTTTTTTTAACCCCTTAGATACAAGTAAACCTATACATGTTTGGTGTCTACAAACTCGCATCGACCTCAGGCATCATACCCACACATCAGTTTTACCATATATTGAACACCGTGAATAAAACGTCCTAAAAACTATTGTGCCATCACACTTTTTTTGCAATTTTTCCACACTTGGAATATTTTTGCTGCTTTCCAGTACACCATATGGTAAAACTTATGGTTTCATTTAAAAGTACAACTTGTCCCGCAAAAAACAAGCCCTCATATGGCAAGATTGATGGAAAAATAAAAAAGTTACGGCTCTTGGAAGAAGGGGAGCAAAAAACAAAAACGCAAAAACGGAAAGTGCCCCGGGGCTGAAGGGGTTAATAGCCTGTAGCTCCCACCTCAATTCACTTTAATGGAGTCGGATGTTTTTGAGAGTAACCGTAAAGCACGGGGTTAAATTTTCCAGTCAAATTATAGTCCATGACATTCCCGTGCAAAATTTTGTGATTGTAAATGCGACGGTGTGGATTCCTTTAGCAGACATACATACATACACACACATACATACACTCAGATTTTTATACCTCAGGCATCATACCCACACATCAGTTTTACCATATATTGAACACCGTGAATAAAACGTCCTAAAAACTATTGTGCCATCACACTTTTTTTGCAATTTTTCCACACTTGGAATTTTTTTGCTGCTTTCCAGTACACCATATGGTAAAACTTATGGTTTCATTTAAAAGTACAACTTGTCCCGCAAAAAACAAGCCCTCATATGGCAAGATTGATGGAAAAATAAAAAAGTTACGGCTCTCGGAAGAAGGGGAGCGAAAAACAAAAACGCAAAAACGGAAAGTGCCCCGGGGCTGAAGGGGTTAATAGCCTGTAGCTCCCACCTCCATTCACTTTAATGGAGTCAGATGTTTTTGAGAGTAACCGTAAAGCACGGGGTTAAATTTTCCAGTCAAAACATAGTCCATGACATTCCCGTGCAAAATTTTGTGATTGTAAATGCGACGGTGTGGATTCCTTTAGCAGACATACATACATACACACAGACATACATACACTCAGCTTTTTTTATATATATATATATATATATATATATATATATATATATATATATATATATATATATGTATATATATATATATGTATATATATATATATATATATATATATATATATATATATATAAAACAGCTATGTGCATGGTCAATATTTATTCTTTTTTAATATGCTCTGTTAGATATGGCAAAATAAAGTAAAAGGGGGTGATGAAATATTTGTAATTTGTAATCTTATTTTTACTTAAGGTGGTGGAGTAATTAGCATGGGGAAAAATAAAGATTATATTTCATATTTTAATGGAATTGATATATTAATAATAAAAGTATCATTTTACTGTAAATAGTATCCCTCTTTTTTGGCTACTAATTTCTTACCAATAGCCTTAGTGATATTCTTTTTACAGTGTCAGTATTTAAATATTAGATTTGGCAAATAGTGCACATTAGAGTATATGTCTCCGGCATTCAGCCTAGGGACTGGTGAGTGACCCTGTTAGCACTTGTGATACATTGTCCTTTCACCAACACCACTTATAGCATAGAAAAACAAACTATTTAGCCAATGCCTGTAACCCTTCAGCCGGCGATGCCTTGACAGCAGAGGTTATTGAAATAAAAAAGAAAGAAAGAACAATGTGAAATCGGCACTACATTAGAGATGGAAAAAGTACTTAAAGCCTGCAACATTCATCAAGGCTGAATACATAAATGCCACATTTTGAATAAGCTCAAGCAAAAGACAATGACAAAGGAAAGGCGCATTGCTTCAGGAATCTCTATCATTTTCATTTGCTGCTGTCAGGAACCTGTTTTTTACCTCTCACTCTATCAGCCATTATAGCATTAATGAAGTAACCTCACATAGTTATTGACTGGCTTGTCACAGTTCCTGCCTGATCCCTTAATAGAAACCATTGGTCTTCAGTTAAAAATGGGGTATGCGGGGAGGTGTGGGCATGTGCTGAATTTCAAGTGCACTCCTGAGGTTATCAAATCCATGAAATGCAAATTATCATATTTTTTAAACACACAGATTTCATGCAACAAAGCATATAAAATTGACTAATATTATGCCTTATTCATGCCTGATAATGTTATCAAATGTGATATGCATATGTTTCTTTTTTTTTCTTCCAAAAATGTGCACAAGATTTGAATATTGAATGCCAGGCTTAGATTTTATTTTGCAAATATAGTCATTTCCTTGATGGCTGATGTATTATTATAGAATGCATTATGCTATGGAGGTTTTTTTAAGTACCGGGTATAGCTTTTTCTTGAAGAACAGAAAACCAAACTTAAAAGATATAAGCGAACATGAAATCAGCCTCCTCACAATCTCTGGACTTTAAACATCACTACACCTTTCCTTTTTAATTTCGGATGTGGAGTTGTGCTTTAAATTTGTTACCTGCCCATAGTCTTATATTCACTCTTCGGCATCTTTGACTGTTTTCAGCATTGCTCCAGTCAATCTTAAGGAGTTTGTGACCTGCCGGTTTCTCCAGTGTTTTATGTAGAGGGCTGGAGGTTCCAACTTAATTCAAGTCTATGAGAGACTCATTCAGGCTCTCATAGACTTGTATTGTGTTTGTTATGTAACTGCTGACAACCGGACAGTCAGAAGTTACGGTTCGAAAATGGAATGCTATTGAAAAAAGACATCTGAGGGTGAGTATAAAAACAGGATCTTTAAGAACAGAAAACCCAACTAAAAGATATGTGAACAAGGTATCATCCGTCTCACAATCTCTGGACTTTAAAACACCTCTACTGCTTTCCTTTTTAATTTCAGAGCTGAAGCTCTGCTTTAAAATTAAGCTACCTGCCCCTAGTCTATATTAACCCTCCGACATCTTCATCTGTTTTCAGCGGTGCTCTGTTCAGTCTCAAGCAGTTTGTGACCTGTCGGCTGCTCCAGTGTTTTATATAGTGAGCTGGAGGTTACAACTCAATTAAAATCTATGAGAGCCTCATTCTGGCTTTAAAAGACTTGCATTGAGTGTTTGTGTAACAATTATGTAGACACTCAGGAATCTAATAGCGTGGAATATAACGAATGGAGACAAGGGTTGGGTAAGTACGCTGTATTGGCAAATAATAAATATGCAGTATTACTGCAGATATAACATAAGGCAACTACAAAAATTAAATACAAGTGCTTCAACACTAATATGTAAATGTCCAGAAATTATAATGGGTGCGAACAGCATTAAAACAAGAATGTTTATAAATTATAATGGGTGCGACCAGCACCAAAATGCGAATGTCCAGAAATAATAATGGGTGCAAACAGCACTAAAACCCGAATGTTCATAAATTATAATGGGTGCGACCAGCACCAAAATGCGAATGGCCAGAAATAATAATGGGTGCAAACAGCACTAAAACGCGAATGGCCAGAAATTATAATGGGTGCGAACAGCACTAAAATGCGAATGTCCAGAAATTATAATGGGTGCGAACAGCACTAAAACGTGAATGACCAGAAATTATAATGGGTGCAAACAGCACTTAAACATGAATGTCCAGAAATACTAATGGGTGCGAACAGCACAAAAACATGAATGTTCATAAATTATAATGGGTGCGACCAGCGTGAATGTCCAGAGTTTATATGCAGAGATGCGCAGTAAACAAATTTTCACCAGTGTATTTAGAGCTGACTAAGTCCCGCACAAGTCCAGCACACTGCCCGTGTAGATTAAATCCTGGACTTAGAACACTGTTGACTAAGCAGAGAATAAAGTTCTACAGACCATGTTAATACAACAGTGAAGGAGCTCTTCTCCTAGAAGTCCTGCAGGGAAGGACTCACATCCTGAATAAGGGTCATCCACCATAGTCTGCAGGCAGCTGAGCAATAATGAGCATAGCACAGAATTACAAATGACAGCACGGAGTCCAGAAGCAATCGAAGGGTTTCTCAGGAGCCAGCTAGTACAAAATACTCAGGCAAGGAGTAGATCCAGGATTGGGACTTTTAACAAGGCAGACAGGAAATTCAAAGGCAAGACGAGATAACAGACTCCATGTTGGACGAGAGCAAGCAGACACAAGTTCCATGGAAAACCCGGAACCTTACATTTTGTTATGTATCTTCTGACTTATAGCCAGTTAGAAGTTACTGGTCCAAAACGGAGATTCAGGACCGGAAAGACTCTTAAAAAGAAAAAAAAAAAAAAGACACTTGAGGGTGGGTATAACAACAGGGTCAGTGGACTAAAGGGTACTTTACAGGCTGCGATCTCGCTAGTGAGATCGCAAGCGATTGTACCTGCCCCCGTCGGTTGTGCGACACAGGCAAATCGCTGCCCGTGGCGCACAACCTAGCTTAACCCTGTCACACGGTCTTACCTACCCTGCGACTTCGCTCTGGCCAGCGAACCGCCTGCTCTCTAAGGGCGTGGTTCATGCGGCGTCACAGGGACGTCACACGGCAGGCATCCAATAGAAGCGGAGGGGCGGAGATAAGCAGGACGTAACATCCCGCCCACCTCCTTCCTTCCGCATTGCCAGTGAAGGCAGGTAAGGAGATGTTCATCGCTCCTGTGGTGTCACACACAGCAATGTTTGGTGCCACAGGAATGAGGAACAATATCGCTAATAAGCAGAGAACAATTTTTGGTTTCAGGACGACCTCTCCGCGGCAAACGATTTTGACCACTTGTGCGATCGTTTAAGGTCGCTCGTACTTGTCACACACTGCGATATCGTTAATGACGCCGGATGTGCGTCACAAACACTGTGACCCCGACGATAACTCACTAACGATATCACAGCATGCAAAGTACCCTTAAGTTTTAAAGCACCACTTCAGCGTTGAAAATATAATCCTGGAATGGTGCTTTAAGCAGATCTATAACACCTAAAATGTGCTGAAATTTTTACAAAATTCGGTCTTGATTTTCAAGTTGCTACCAGTATTTGGTAGTTTGCTATGCTACACTACAAATTGATCCAGATCAAGTCATAACGTAGTGGAAAAGATAAGACTATACTTTTTTTTTTTTCCGGAAGAAATTTACTATACATACTGTATCTATAAATTATTGTCTACTACATTTTTTCAAAGTGAATCTTATTTATATGTTCATTTGACATTTAAGATTTCTAATCTATCCATACATTTATATGTGTAAAAGTAAGGGTATTTTTTTATGTGCTTTTACTAATTTTTTTTTTTTTTTTTTAAATGATTTAGAGATGTGGAGAAGGATGAACACAGCCTAAACATTATCGCCAATTTTTCTAGTTCATGTTACCCATAAACCACTGGGATATATCTAACATATTGTGCTAACTATGCCTCTGTTGAAAATAAAGGCGATTTATTATTTTATATATTTACTTACTTTGTCTTCTGCAAGAGCTCCATGTTTCTTATTGTACATGACACTTATTCTTGTGGCTATTCACTTTACAAGAACAAGGGACCTTGTAGAATATGGAGAGGTTACATGCTACAATTGTTCATGTGTGCTTACACTGAATAAAACGAAACAATTGGACAAATGCTTTGGAATGCTTAAAAGGTCAAGAGAGAACGAGTTTCCACTGAATGATTTGTAAAGCAGAGGTCATTTGTGTTTCATTAGATGTGCTATGACAAACTATGAACACTGTATAGTCTATGCTTCTATTAAACTCTTGAAATTCGTAAAGAATACACATTATAAAATGTTACCATTTCAAACAGAACAAACCCACAGTGACACAATTAAACTAATAATTACTAACTTATAATTAGATTTAGTATTTACTATAACAATAACGTGTAAATAACAATCAAAAAGACTGCTGGAACACCATTGCAAATGTGAACAGGGTGCTAGCTAAAAAATTGCAATCTATATGAAGTGAAAGCTGAACACCAAATTCAGAGAAATATAAATAAGTATAACTGTTCTATAATATATTAAGAAATGAAAAACACAATTAGCCATATGAAAAATGGAAAAATTGAAATGTGACATTGCATGACTGCTAAAGATTATTTGAAAAAAAAAGAGATATTTAGCTAATGGATTGATCAGTTCATTACTGCCCGATAACCACTTCATGGTAATCTCTTATTTATTAGGTTCCTAACCAAATGTTACCTCTATCTGCGGTTGAAACCTGCTTGTGTATGGGAAGCCAGAGACCTGGCTATATAGGAATATGAATAAACAGGGCTGAAAGGCGGAACTGGGTTCTCAGACAGAAAAAACTGCATAACAATCAAAAACACTGCTGGAACACCATTGTAAATGTGAACAGGGTGCTAGCCAAAAATACACAATCTATTTGAAGTGAAAGCTGCACACCAAATTCAGAGAAATATGAATTAAAAAAAAAATTTCATATGGCTAATTTTACTTTTCGTTTCTTATGTATCATAGAGTAGTTATGCTTATTCATATTTTTCTGAATTTGGTGTGCAGCTTTCACTTTATATAAATTGTGTATTTTGTAGCTAGCACCCTGTTCACATTTGCAATGGTGTTCCAGCAGTCTTTTTGATTGTTATGCAGTTTTTTTTCTGTCTGAGAACCCAGCCCTGCCCTTCTGCCATGTTTGTTCAATTTCCTATATAGCCAGGTCCTTGGCTTCCCATACACAAGCAGGTTTTAAACCGCATATAGAGGTAATTTTTAGTTAGGGACCCGATAAATAAGAGATTACCGTGAAGTGGTTATAGGGCAGTAATGAATTGATCAATACATTAGCAAAATATCTCTTTTCTTTCAAATAATCCTTAGCAGTCATGCAATGTCATATTTTCAATTTTTCAATTTTTTTATGGCTAATTGTGTTTTTCATTTCTTATGTATCATAGAGCAGTTTTGCTTATTCATATTTTTCTGAATTTGGTGTGCAGCTCTCACTTTATATAAATAACTTGTAAATAGATTTTAATTTTACTTCATGCAATCCACTTATATAACATTTTAGTTTTATTTACAAATCTTATTATCAGTCAGTTATTCTTATGAAGAAAAACATATAGAAGATGAAGGTCATACAAGTATTAAGATTAGTAAAAATATGACCCCAATGGCACATAGAATGGTCCATTCCATTTACAACTAAGGTTGTGGTTTTACTACCGCTATCTACCTGTCTGACATTTTACACTTTCATATAGAAGGTAATCCATGTTCAATAAATATGGGTAAAAAGGGCAGAAGTACCACATAAGTGGTTTGCATATTATAGAAAAAACATCTTTAATACACAATTCGAGAGCAGAGTTTAATCTTTAGATTTGAGGATGAGGACCCTTATCCGCATTAATAAAGTGCTGTTGATCTTCTTGTTGGATAATGATCATTGATTATCTCATTTAAGCAATATTTATACATTCAATATTTTACTTGATAAAATTATATTTTAAGAGTATTGATAGGAAACCGGTTAGAGTTTTGTCATATATTGTATATTTCCAAGTTTTATGTTCTTAGGAACATTAAAAAAAAAACCAAAAAAACATTTTTGCAGTTATCATTATTTTTAAATTAAAGGGGTTTTACCAAGATAAAAAAAATACATCTTATCTAAATACATCCTATCTCATACAGCTAGATCTCATACTTTGCACTGACGAGAGGCAATCACCCCAAAACACCATGTCTGCAAATTGAGGTTCTGATAGGGCATGAATCCTAAGTCATATAACAAGACTCATTAGACAGTCACTTTTGACTTTTAGGATTGCTACTTCTAATAGGTGGCACTAGAGTTCGTCTCCTTCCTTCTTGAAGAGCCAATATGAATATTTCCCAGAGGAGCATTGCTGCAATAAGACTACTCACTGGCAGCCAGATTGGTTTGTCACTGTCTGCAAGGAGAAGAATTTTCCCCTTAGACCAGGGTTCTCAAACAGGCAGCTTGCGGGCCACATGCGGCCCCTCAGGCTGCTTCGCGCGGCTCACAGACCCGTGTCCCTGTTCACTATCGTGGCAGGTGCAGGGCCCGCAGCCACTGTCTGCACTTTATTAGATGAATGTTTTGCCAGCGCTGCGCTCTCAGAGTCAAGGGCTCTGCGCGCACAGCGCCAGCAAAAAAATCATCTGACAAAAATCATCTAAGGGAGCATCATTCTATGGTGCGGTTTTCCTGTACTATGGCTGAGAGTGCACCATCATTGCTTCTTCGGTAACTGTGAGCACCAGCTAAAAATTACAGATCATTGCACGCTCTCGGCCATAGGGCAGCTGAATAGAATTTTGCTGTTTGTCCTCATCATATAAACACTCCGACTGGCACATAATCATGAACATAGCTTACAACAGTGCATTCACCTGCTCGGCTCTAGGTCAGACAGACTTATGAGAGCTCCTCTGATTGCCTGAAATCATATGAAGGACGTATGTTCCCAACTACAAATATCATCTGTACACATGTTCAGTGCTTCAAGAGCCACCACACAAACGTATCTAGGACATGGGCTACAACTGTCGGATTCCTTGTGTCAAGCTACTCTTAACCGTTAAAAAACACCAAAAGCGTCTTACCTGGGTCAAGGAGAAAAAGGCCTGGACTATTGCTCAGTGGTCCAAAATGTTGTTTTCAGATTAAAGTACATTTTGCATTTCATTTGGAAATCAAGATCCCAGAGTCTGGAAGAAGAGTGGAGAGGCCACAATCCAAGCTGCTTGAGGTCTAGTGTGAAGTGTCCACAATCAGTGATGGTTTGGGGAGCCATGTCATCTGCTGGTGTTGGTTCACTGTGTTTTATCAAGACCAAAGTCAGTGCAGCCGTCTACCAGGAAATTTTAGAGCACTTCATGCTTCCCTCTGTCGACAAGCTTTTTGGAGATGATAATTTCCTTTTCCAGCAGGACTTGATTCCTGTTCACACTGCCAAAAGTACCAATACCCAGTTTAATAACCACAGTATCACTCTGTTTGATTGGCCAGCAAACTTTCCTGACCTAAACTCCATAGGGTATTGTCAAGAAGAAGATGAGAGACAGCAGACCAAACAATGCAGACGAGCTGAAGGCTGCTATCAAAGCAACCTGGGCTTCCATAACACCTCAGCAATGCCACAGGCTGATCACCTCCATGTCACACCGCACTGATGCAGTAGTTCATGCAAAAGGAGCTCCGAGCAAGTATTGAGGCATTTACTGTACAAAATTTTCTGTAGGCGCCAACATTTCTGAGTTTAAAATCATTTTTTCAGTTGTTCTTAGATAATATTCTAATTTTCTGAGATAATGACTTTTGGATTTTCATTGGCTGTAAGCCATAATCATCAACATTAACAGAAATAAACACTTGAAATAGATCACTCTGTGTGTAATGACTCTATATAATATATGTGTTTCCCTTTTTGTATTGAATTATTGAAATAAATTAATTTTTGATGATATTCTAATTTATTGAGTTGCACCTGTATACTATAAGGGCACTAGAATGCTATGGTATGTACCCTTTACCTCATTCCCAATGTGATGGGTACATGTGAGTACAGTGAGGTTCCTAAAAGTTCCCCACAGATCATAATGTGACAATTTATTCATTAATATGCTACTACAGTCGAAGATTAGAATACCCCTTAAAGGCTATAGATACAATTATATTCAGTAAGTTACCAAGTAAGTCAGTGTGCTAAAATATTGCTCACAGTTGGATCAGATACAAAGCAAAGTATTGAGATATTGCTGCAAAGGTCAAACTAAACAAACCTATGCGATACTTTTTATCTATATTGTAAATAATATAACCTAAAGGACGTAAAAAAATTCTTATTATATAACCACTTATTTTCTGATATTTTATTTACAACATAATGTCAATGGGAATGTAAAAAAAATGGCTGCGGCCAAAAGTTCACTGAACTGTATGTAAGCCTGAATCTCAATTTTCAGGCCATAGCTATCTTCAGTCTCTTGACACTGTATCTAATTTCTAAAATGAATACACTTTAATTTTCCTTCTTCATGCATTGTGCCTTTTCTCCATTTAAAACAGCAACAGCCCCTGGCAGTAAAGGACATCACATTTCTATGTGAGATCATTTTCTTTACCCTATATGCAGTCGAATATCATGGGTCAAGAGAGAAATATGTATGCAAGAAAACATCACACCTGAATGAGCGCAGATTTTTTCATATTACAATTTTGTCGGTTCATTTTCCACTGGACCATATTAACCATGCTTCAGGTTTTCCAGTGGTGGGGGATAAAACAACAATGGTCATATTGTTGATATTTTTTCTGCACTATATGAATTCTCTTCATTAGTGTGTACTGAAGCTTGCAGTTTCTATGCAATATGCAGATGTATGCAGACTTCCTATTTATTGAATGGTTACAGACCAAAGAGGATTTGGACTAGAGACTAGGGATAGATACCTCCTGATTTAGATTTTTCTTTTTGTTACACTTTAAATTTATTATATGTATTTATTATTTATTTATAAATCACATGAATGAAGTATATATTCAAAACAGTAACATACATTATGAAAAGCTATGTGTTAATTACATTTTTGTAATTACAAAGCATTTATGTAAAGATGTAGTAGATAGATGTAGTAGGACTTAAAGGGATGGTTCACCCATATTCATTATTGGCCACAATGATATTATGTTGAGAAACAAGGTTTCTCTCAAGTATCTTGTGTTGCCAATAATGTCTATGAGCGGCTCGATTGCAGACCGTTCTTCCCCATCACCTGACCCCCGGATTCCGTGACCTCGGGGATCTAGTGGTGTCATGTCAACTTCCTGCTCACCTGACATCACCGAGGCCAGCTCCAGTCTCCATGAGTCACTGGGCTGTGGGCGGAGTTTCACCGCTCATCACAGCCCAGCATCACAGGGCAGTGCCTTCCTCCTTCACTGCAGACCACGCAAGCTGGAGCGATGTGGGCTGTTATGAACGGTGAAACTCTGCCCACAGGCCCAGGGACTCCTGGAGACTAGGACAGGCCTTAGTGATGTCAGGTTAGCAGGAAGTTGACATGACATCACCGGATACCCAAGGTCACGGAGCCCGGGTTCAGGTGATGGGGAAGTGTGGTGCGCAATAACGCAGCTCACAGTACTATTGGCACTATTGGCAACACAAGATATTTACCTTGTTTCTCAACATAATATCGTTGTTGGCAATATTATTATTAATTATTATTATTATTATTTATAGAGCACCATTAATTCCATGGTGCTGTACATGAGAAGGGGTTACATACAGAATACATACACAAGTTACAGTAGATAGACTAGTACAGAGGGAAGAGGGCCCTACCCTTGCGGGCTTGCATTCTATAGGATTTTGGGGAGGAGTCAGTAGGTGGGGTGTAGATTGGGCGGCAGCTCCGCACGGTGGTGAACCACCTCTTCAAAATGTTTGGGTTGAAAAGCTGAGTTTGTAATTTGACATATCTTGTAGATAATAAAAGGCTTTCTCAACATTTATTTTCAGAAGTGCACGACTCCCTTGCATCCCAACTTATGCGGTCTGGTCAGCTCCAGAGAAGCATTAGGATTTGCAATGCAGTGCTCCTTGACTATGAGACTAACCAGACTGCAGAGGTGGCTGGTAACCTAGGCGAGTAAACGGCAAAATAAAAATCTCTGTGTTCTTGAGAATAGAAAGGCTCTTTAATTAGAAGCAAATTGCACTTTGCAATTTTAATTATTAAAAAAATGAGATAGCCTTTTAAAGTGCCTCTCCAAGCTTTCCCCTCGGTAAGTTGCTTGCTTTTTTTCCATTAGTTGTTTTAATAGTTTGTCCTCTAAATAGCCCATCTTAAAGATTTAGGGAGTATCCACATAATATGCCTAAATGTGCAATAGATGCAGTTCTGACCTCTAGGACACACACCATTCTTTAGTATCGCAACTAGCCATGCTTTGCTATTGTGATAACATAAATCAGCTTCTTATGCCTATAATTCCTAGTAAACCTGTGATATAATAATTATTATTATTATTATTTATTTTTAAACCACCATCGATTCCATTTGATTCCATATGTGACAGTTTACATTCAAAATCTACATACATATTTGCCAGTTGCGAATGTAACCGTATCCCACAATGCACTGCAGCACTGTCAGTTGCGCAGCCACAGTTTACACCCACAACATAGCCATGGTAACCAGGGACAACAGTGCAGGCAGAACCCAAATTGTGGGCTTAGTAAGCACAATTCTGTTCCCAGTCTAACATTGTGCTACCAATACACATCTAGGTATATTGAGGTGTTGGTGTTTTAAATTATACATTTTCGATGTCACAGAGCAGTAAGGAGGTGTGGTTGGGTATGTCCTCGCTTGGCTGACATCGCCATGCCTTAAGCGATTTTGCGGCGAACGGTGAGACATGGCGGCACTGAAGAGTCATGGCGGCACTAACGAGACATGACGAAACATGGTGGCACTGATGAGAGAGAGAGAAAGAAAAAAAATCATATTGTACCACCTCCAATCATAGTCACAACAGCTTACAAGAGACCATATAGTGTAAACACACACACAGCACACAGGGGAGACACCACATAGTGAACACAGCTCAAGAAACACAACACCAGATACCAATATACAGCACACAACAAGGAAGAGCTAGTGCAAAGGGGTGAAAGAGGTCAAATGACGCAACACATACAATACACAAATGCAGAGGGATGACATCGAACAGATATATTGAAAAGTGCAAACAGTGTGACACATGTCCACTGCTCCTGTCAGCACCACTAAGCATAGACAGATGTTCATTTCACCGCATTCCCAATGTGATAGCATCGAGCCTATTTCTAGGATATAAATAAATGACAGTGAACAAGCTAACAGTGACAGGCTGGTATGGGGGGGGGGGCAGGGCCCTGCCCTCATAGGCTTACAATCTCCTGAATATAGGTGAAGTCTGAGGGAGACAGTTTTTCCAGGGTTGTAGCGATTCCAGACTTAATATGGTGGCAGCAGTATTATTACTGGCTTTAGGCTTTCCTAAAGAGATGAGTTTTAAGCTACTTCTGAAGCTTTCAAGTGTGGGTGTCACTGTTGTCTCCCTGTTGTTGGAGATTAGTGACAGCTTTAGGACTGGAGCCTCTGATCTCCATCCGACTCTGTACCTTTAAATGTTATCTTGTTTCCTTGGCACTGAAACGCTTAATGTCAGTTTTGCTGCTAGCAACATTTGCTCCAGTTCTTAGCTGAGTGTTTCAGCTGCAACCGTTTTGTAGCCCCACCCTTCAGGTTTAAATAGAGGTGTTTCCCAGCAATCCTTGCTGAAGATACAAACTTATTTGTTCTCTGGCCACCTTGGAGGAAGGTTCTTGTGTAGAGTTTTCCTGTTCTCAGGCTTTATCATTTTTTGTTTATTTCCCACTTTTTGTCATATCTTACCGTGTTGTGTCTTGTTAGTACAGTGGTGGTGTCTAGAGAACCTCACCTGCCATTTACTAGCCAGGGCATCTCTAGAGTCTTCTCAGGGTCTCAGGTTCTTGCTCGGTGACAGTTGTGGAGATTGTACAGGGACTGGCTAGGAAAGAAGGGACAGCTGCAGGTGAGGATAGGAGGTGACCCCCCTACCTCTCTCACTAGCTCCAGGGCCTCCTGCTGTTATTGTGTCCCCGATGTCCTCTTTGTTTGTTGTGTTTTTGTTATGTGTCAGACAAACGTAGGTCTGTAACACCTCCTCCATGCTTGTCACACCTGATAAGCATGACATTGGGGTACAATTAGACCTTCTTAGGCACTGGATTCCAAAGGATGAGGAAAAATATTGGATATGGGGAAATGATGAATGTGGAAGGGTGGAGGAGGGAAGAAAGCTTTGTGAGGACCAGAAATTATGTGTTGGAAAGCATTAGGAGATTACCTTAGTGATATATGGTGGATACAGATTATGGAAAGGCTTGTAAATCATTGTTAGTAATATAAGATGGATGCTTTGGGAAATTGGAAGTCAGTGAAGGGACTGGCAGAGGTGGAGAAGTGGTGACGGAAAAGGAGAATTAATCATTCATCTGAGTTAAGGTGAAATGGAGAGGTGCAAGAGTGTTCGTTGGGAGGCCACAGTAGAGGAATGCAGTAATTGGTGCAAGATGGGAGATTATGTGGGTATGCACAAGCATTTTAGTAGACTTAGGGTTATAGAAAGGAAAAATTCTAGAAATATTTTTGAGTTTGACATGGCAGAAGAAGGTAAGGGCTTGGATTGGTGGTTTGATGAACAGGTCAGACTCAATGATTACACCAAAGTTACACCAAGGCAGCAGTGGACTTGTAAGACAGTGGAAAGCATGATGTAAATTATTGTTATAGATACATCAGGTAGTGTGGTTGAGTGAGATGGAGGAAAGATGATAAGTTCAGTTTCGTCCACATTGAAGTTTAAAAAACATGATGAGGAAAAGGAGAATATGGTTAATAGATGCTCTGTGATTCTGAGCAGTAGAGAGGTGACATCTGGACCACAAAGGTAGATTTTTAGTATCATCGGCATATACTGGAAACCATTGGCCTTCATGAGTTGTCCCTTACCAGAGGGTTAGATGGAGAAGAGTAAGGGTCCATCAGAAAGAGGGTGCAGTGAAGAATTAATGTGGGAATGTCTTTGATGCCAAAGCAAGATCATGTCTGTAGTAGGAGGAAGTGGTTAACTGTGTCGAAAGCAGAGGACAGGTCTAGCATAAGGAGTATGGGAAATATTGTCTTTCAGCGATGAAGATTAGTAAGTCATATGTGGTTTCGTTAAACAGTTTGAGTGGAGTGGTGGGGATAAAACCTGGATTGTATGTTGCCCAAGAGTGTGGTAGATGAGAGGTATGAGAAAAATTCAATGTGGACATGCTGTTAAAGGAGTTTTGACGCAAAAAGTGATAGTGATATTGCTATACAACTGTCCAGGGTCTGTTTTCTGCTCCCTATGCCCCGGTCTGCTGAACTTTCTTGTGATCTAAATCGGGCTTTACAAGTAGCCCAGCATGATGCCACATAATGAACTTCGTAGGCATCTATAAGCCCTTCCAAGACACACACCTATGTTTTAATATTTAAACTTTTAGCTTGTGCACAGCAAAGTGTGTGTATTCCTCAGGTCGTCTCCTGTTTGAAAGCATCTTCCAGTACCTTTACAATCTGTCTGCAGCTTATAGCTGCACATATATCTACCTTTCTGTGGCTTCCAGTATCACACAACCTGCTGGTCTCCAGGATGTCTTCCTGGCTGTCTGAGGGTTAGTGTGGAGCTATAGAGAGTGTAAGGGAAAACAATGGAGAGGACAGCCATGGTAAAGGCTGTGGGTCATAAGGGCAGACGGTGTGGTGGTTATAGTTGATAATGGTAGACAGTTGGGTAAAAATTGCTCATAAGAGCAGACAGTGTGGAAGATATATACCATAAAAGGCCTATTTTGGTCATTACATGGATAGATATTTTTATACGCAGGGTATTCTGCAGAGAAGAGCTGTGGATGCGGAAAATCACTATGGCATCTTGACAAGATGTAAACGAAAAGAAAGAAACCTATAAGGTACCTGGATATAAATATTTATCTTTTTACACTGACTATGTCTCATCAGTACTGTGGTTCCTGTATGGTCCACAGTTTGATAATAACTGGTAAGAACAACTCCCAGCATCTCCTTACTATTTTTAAGGATAAACTGGGAATTGTAGGTTCATGAGACACAAATTTATATGGCTCTTACTTGACATTACAATTGATTGCTGTACTAAGCTTAGAGATGTATGGAGGTACTGATGGTGATTCTGGTGATGTATTGATGTAATGATGATGGTACTGGTGTTATATTTATTTACTGACTGTGGTTCTTGTGATGTATCCATGTAGAAATGGAGGTTTTGGTGATGCATTAGTGTTCTGATAGTGGTTCTGGTGATGCGTTTATCTCATGATACTGGTTATGATGATATGTTCATGTACTGATGGTGGTTCCAGTGATGATGGTTCTGGTGATTTTTTTTATGTTCTTTTGAATTATCTGGTGATGTATTCATAAACAGATGATGATTTTGGTTTCATATTCATGTACTGATGATGGTTGTGGTGATTATTACATCACTAGATCCATCATAACTATGAACATACATCACTAGAGCCATCAATAGCACATTGATAGCACAATAGCACAGCACCAGAACGACCATAACTACATAAAGATTCATCACAATTACTATAAGTGCATAAATATACGTCATCAGAACCACTATCTATACAGGAATATGGCACCAGAATCATCATCAGTTTTGTTGCACTGTATGTGTTGCATGACGAGCATAAATCCATCATACATATTCCTTTATAATGGGATCTGATTAGCTTCCATTGGGTATCCATCAAATGCTACATACCCTATTTGACACCAAACAATAGAAAAACTGAACTCAACCCCTTTCAACTGTCCGATTTTGCGCTTTCTGTTTTTTTCTTCGCCACCATTCTTTTCCGAGGGTCGTAACGAGTGTATTTTTCTGTCAATATAGCCATGTAAGAGCTTGTTTTTTGTGTAATGAGTTGTACTTTTAAATGAAACCATGAGTTTTACCATATAGTGTACTGTAAAACGGCAGCAAAAATCCAAATGTGGAAAATTTGCAAAAGAAGGGTGATAGCATAATGGTTTTTGAGATATTTTATTTACTGTGTTCACTATAAGGTAAAACTGATGTATTACTGTGATGCCTCAGGTCGGTGTGAGTTCGTAGACATCAAATATGTATAGGTTTACTATTATCTAAGAGGTTAAAAAAAATCAGAAGTTTGTCCTAAAAAATGGCGCACATTTTGAGCCATTTTCCGCAACCTGTAGAGTTCTCATTTTTTGGGATGTATAGCTCAGTGATCACGTATTTTTTCTGTATCGAGCTGACATTTTTAATGGTACCATTTACGCGCACATGCTACATTTTGATCGCTTGTTATTGCATTTTATGTAAAATTTGCGGCAACCAAAAAACGTAATTTTGGCGTTTGGAATTTTTTTCCTGCTAGGCCATGTACCGATCAGAGTAATTGATTTTATATATTGAAAGATCGGGCATTCCTGAATGCGGCGATACCAAATCTGTGTATATATTTTATTTTAACCCTTTAATTTTCAATGGGGCAAAAGGGGGTTGATTTGAACTTTTAGGTTTTTTTATTTTTTAAAATTTTTGTAAACATTTTTTTTACTTTTTTTATTTTTCTAGTTCCCCTAGGGTACTACAAGGATCAGCAGTCTGATCGCGCATTCTTTTCTCGTGATCAGAGCAGCACCGCTCAGATCTGGAGAAATTATCATCTCTTGTAGCCTACAGTACCTGGCAGCTGGTTACAGGATCTGAGTCATGTGAGCTCCAGGAATCATCACATGACAATTTGCTACCATGACAGCCATTGAATCCAAGTGATCACGTTATGTGACTTCCGATGGTGGGCGGTAAGTAAATCTTTACCGCAATCGCCATTAAAACGACACTGTTAACAGGTATGGGTGGATAACGATTCCACTCGTGTCTGCAAGGCACACATGGTAGCTGTACAAATCAGCTGGCATGTGCACGGATCCCTCCCGGCTGCCCGCGGCAGCCGGGGTGGATTAGCAATATGAACACTACGATGTAACTTTACTGCCCGCGGCCATTAAGGAAATAATATTTGGTACAGAAACCTTTGTTTGCAATTACAAAGGTCAGATGTTTCCTGTAGTTCATGACCCAGTTTGCCCGCACTGCAACAGAGATTTTGGCCCACTGCTTCATACAGATCTTCTCCAGATCATTCAGGTTTTGGGGCTGTCATTAATTTCAGCTCGCTCCAAAGATTTTATATTGGGTTTAGGTCTGTAGACTCGCTAAGCCCTTCCAGGACCATGAATTGCACTCCTTAGTTGCCCTGGCTTTGTGATTCAGATCATTGTCATGCTGGGAGATCCAGCCACAACCCATCTTCAATGTTGTTACTGAGGTAAGGAGGTTGTTGGGCAAATCTCACTATACAGGACCTTCTCCATCCTTCCTTAAATATGGTGCAATTGTCTTGTCCCCTTTGCAGAAAAGCACCCCCAAAGTATGATGTTTCCACCTCCATGATTCACATTTGGGATGGTATTCTTGAGGATTTTACTCATCCTTCTTCTTCCCCCAGACACGGTGAGTAAATTTGATAACAACAAGTTCTATTTTGGTCTCATCTGGCCACATAACCTTCTCTTATGCCTTCTCTGGATCATCCATATGATCACTGAAGAACCTCAAAAGGGCCTGGACATGTGCTGGCATGAGCAAAGGAACCTTGCGTGCCCTGCAGAATTTTAATCCATGACAGTGTAGTGTGTTACTAATGGTAATCTCTAGTCTTCAGGTCATTGATCAGGTCCTTCCATGTAGTTGTGGGCTGATTCCTAACCTTACTCTGATTACTGACCTTAGAATCATCCTTACCTCACAAGGTGAGATCTTGCATGAAGCCCCAGACTGAGTAAGATTGCCAGACATATTGTGTTTCTTCCATTTTTTTTATAATTGCACCAATGGCACCAGATGTTGCCTTTTCCCCAAGCTGCATGCCTTTTGTTTCATAGCTCATCCCAGCCTTTTGCAGGTCTACAATTTTTGTGTCTAGTTTCCATAGGCCCCCTTCACACGTCCGTGTCTCCGGTACGTGCTAGGTCCGTGCCCGTATGTACCGGAGACTCAGGTATGTAGTTAAGTAATATTAATTTCCATTACTGTTCCTGTATTTTAAATGTCAAACCCAAGATGTTAGAGAGGAAAATATTTTGCTGGTATTGGGTAAATAGTTTGCAAGCAATAAATGATTCCATATCGCACAATGAAAACACATTCCCTGTTGAGCAGTAAATCTTAAGTACACCAATTTTTAACTTTTTCTAGTATTTTTTGGTGATAAAGGTAACAATTCTAGTGGACGGGGTCATAAAAGCTTGTTACCTTACCCATCAGAGAGGGAGATAGGGTGTGTTAGGGCACTTGTTACCTTATTCTATGATTCATTCCTTTTCATGGTGGCTGAGGGTTCATGTGTGGGGGGGTTGCCATTGGCATCATCTGCCTAGGGCACCAAAATACCTTGTCACGGCCCTGTAATCGGGGCATTTAGTAGACATACTGTAGAAGTAGTTCTGCCAATAATGTGATAAGTCTGATAGACAATGTCACTATTTTACATTGTACTACAATCAATAGAAAGCATAAATTCATAAACCCCCTAGTAGTCAACAGCTTAACATTTATATTGGCAATCTGGATTAACTAAGATAGTATATATTGATCCAGACTATACTCCCAAAGGCTTACAGATATGTTAGCAAAGAATTGAGAATGTGTAAGACATATATGTCGCCCAGGGTTATGGGGTACTCGGTTCCAGGCAGTGTATAACTGGGGAATATCACTTTGGTGGCTGTTGCCCGGTCCCGTGCCCTGGGTGATTTTTGAAAAGGGGAATATTTACAGGGGATTAGAATAATGTTCACATGTGACACCACTTGCGGTGTTGTGGCTATGTAGAGGGAGAAGTCGCTGCACAGTTCCTGCTATTGGGGCTAGTGTTAGCGGTAGCCTGGATGTTAGGCCCTCTACAAGCAGGTCCGGGCCCCAGAGGGTAGGTGATGTGACGGGTGTCGGAGGAAGGTAGGCCACACAAGAGGGTTTCAGTGCAACTGGTTCTTTACTCACTTTCTGGTGGTAACTGGTCACCCGAGGCCAGCTGGTTTCACTTTCAGGTCCCCTTAGTCCCAGTGCCAGTAAGTAACGTGGTGTCTTCTTCCCTTGCACCTGTCTTTTGGTTGGTGGGTCCCTGTGGTGTAGAGCAGCTGGGGGTCGGTCTCCTCCTGGTGGTTTTCTAGTGCAGTCCGTATGACAGTAGCATGAACCCTGTGGGGTTGGAGTCTCCGGTCCTGTCTCCGGTTCTCCCTTTGCTACTGAGTCCCAAACTTCAAGGTCAGTGATTTCCTTGATGGGCCCCTCACTGTGCAGGTGTTATCAGGCCTGCCTAGAGTTTCTGCCTGACCTAGGGTCCTGTACCCTGTTGGTGCGTAGTTCCGGGAGTACTCCATCGTACTCCACCGGCAACTAACCACCTGGGCACCAGGTTACTGTTCACTCCTGTCAGCGCGTCTGCTCACGTTCACTGTCACTGCTCAACTCCCTTCTCTGTTCCTGTCTGACTATCCACTGTCAACCCCTCCCACCTGGTCAACTAGTGGACTGGACTGGCTCCACTTCTAGGCGGCCATCCATTGGTCCAACCCTAGCCTGGTACCATTCTATGAGGGAATGTTGGGGAAAACCAGGGATTTTTTTGCAGTGTTTGATGTTACCGGCACTGGTGAGGGATGCAGTACCTTGTAGTTCCCTGATGGCTTCAGGGGTGCTACACATACAGAATATGTTTACATTTTCTAGACACACATGATAAAGATTAGATTTATTTTTTTTTTGTGTGTGTATCTTAGATTTGTTATATATATGTTAAAGCGTAGATACACATCTGATTCTTGCATTGTAGATATCTTTATTATATTTTTTCATATCAAAGTCTAGTCATATGAATAGTGTAGTGAAACTAGGAGGGAGTCAACTTTTGCAGAACATCAAGTATCATTTCTTTTGCACCAGTTTTTATTTTTTGAAATAAATTCTTATTGTATTTCCCTTATAAAATTGGTACAAAATACATAGCCATGTTTCCTATAGCCGAAACAGCAGTCCTAAAGATTCAGCTATGTGGAAATGACTTTTGAGCCTGCCCTCACTTTACACTGAAAAAATAATTGCTACCAAAAAAAGCAGCTGTCAGTCTATCATGTGTGTGAACTGTACAGTTAGAGAACTTCAGCATGTCACGATAAGATAGACACATCAGTTTGAGAGCTGAACATCACCCCCAGGTCAAAAATACCATTTAAACGTTTTTTTTTTTTCAGTCATAAGAAATGCAGCATCAATGCCATCCTGGCTGGAAGTGCACTGGAGGCTTGTCTGTGCACTAGTAAAAAGAATCTAAGTGCAATAACACACCCCACTGCACTACTAGGCTCATTTTCATGTGGATTCTGATAGAGATGATCAAATCTAATGAGATTCAAACTCATCAAATTGAGCAGGTTTTACTGTTAAATTGGATTTTCAGCAAACTTATTCTTTTAGGATTGAATTTCTCTTATGCTCTAGGGTCTAGAGAGACCACAAAGGATAATAATACGTAAAAACATCAAAACAACTCATATGTTACCTCTTACCTTCATTGCTCATTGTAAGATGGCCCCCACAGCATTCCATACAGTATTATGGACCACCAGGCATCAATATAGTATAAGGGGACCACAGCCTCTTATACACATTATAATTGACCCCAAAACACCCCACACATTATATGCACCACAGCCCCCTACTATACAGTATTATGTCTCACACAGCTTCCTATAGAGTAGAGTCACCACAACACACAATATACGATCCCCAATATCACCCGATATAGTATGGACACCCACTTGTTACGTCCCCACAGCCTCTCTTGTAATGTTCCCATAGCCATCCCTTTTTGTAATGACCCATACAGCAAGCCCCTCTTCTAATGCCCCCATGACCAGGCCCTTATGTCCCCATAACCTGCCCCTCCTGTAATGTCCCCATAGCTAGACTCTCTAATTAATGTCCCCATAACTAGCCCCTTTAGTAATGTCATAGCAAGCCCCTTTTGTTTTCATAGCCAGGTTTTTATGTCCCCAGAGCCAGCTCTTTATGTCCCAATAGCCATCCCCTCTTGTGATGTCCCAATGGCCCCTCATAGTTAGCGCCTCTTGGAATTTCCCCACAGGCCCTAGGTATAATAGTCTCCATGTAAGTGGAGTGAGCAATAAATAAAATTGCAATAGACACCCACCAGAGATAAACGCTTATCAATTGTAATGGTAACTGATAAACATGTCCTTGTTGTAAGACTGTAAGATAAAAAATGCAAGTGAAAAATAGCAGGGAAAAATGATTGACACTTTAATTTAAGTAGAAAGTTCAATGAAGTTGCCTCAACTAGTTTTACCCTCCAACCTGGATGCAGGTTCATCAGGAGGAAAAGTTGTAAAAGAATTGGCAGCATTTCTGGCCACAATGAATTCTTCATCTTGAATTTAGCTTTGCAATTGTGATTCATATGTACGTGTATATTTTTGGCTAAACAATCTGCATTGTATTACTCTTTTGGTTTGTTTTTGGGGAACAAAAGTAGCACATGACTTCCAATTTTGACACCTCACACTCCACCTTTACAGTGGTGGGAGCATATGGCCACTACGTCAAATGATATCCTGGAC
Source organism: Anomaloglossus baeobatrachus (assembly GCF_048569485.1). Lineage (NCBI taxonomy): Eukaryota > Metazoa > Chordata > Amphibia > Anura > Aromobatidae > Anomaloglossus > Anomaloglossus baeobatrachus. Next base: position 105,232,368 of record NC_134355.1, on the reverse strand, counting down.
ATCCTTTGACTGTATATCTTTCAGGCAGAATTTATATCATATGTGTAATATATAATATACAATAGTTGGGTAGAAGGCAGTGTGCATTTGCAATGAAGAATCCTCCCATTGGTGGTCCCAGGATGAAGGAGAATAATGTTCCACACCATCCCCAATGATGGACTGTACATAATGAATGCAGTATTTCCTCTTATGTTGACACAAGTTACACTTATGCTGGCATCCAGAAAACGTAAAGATTCACACATCTGTATGTTCATAATTAGTGATGAGCCAATTAGTGATGGATATTCGGGTTTGCCAAAAAAGCACAGACTAAAAAAAAATCGGGTTCAGCAGATGAACTTAACCCTGACCCTGAACGCCGAACCCCATATAAGTCTAAGTAACCCAAACTTATGTGTTATAAAATGATGCTAGTAAGGGCTAGGGAGGATGGAAAAGAAAGAAAATAAGGAATAAAGCAGGACAGTTATACTTACTGACCTTCCCCACAGCTGTAACACTGCTTTGATGTCTGATCATTAGCCCTCATACATATTCACTGCTTTTCCCGCTCACCATCAGACCCAGTGACTGGGATTGGTTGCTGTCAGACCTTGCCCTCACCCTCTATGATAGTGTCTGAGATGGTTGGAATCACACACTCTGTCTGCGTCTATATAATGGTGTAAAAATAAATACATTTAAACAATTATGCAGGATCCCCCATATATTGATACCCAGTGCAGATAAAGCAGATGGCTACAGTCTGCAGCCCCCAGCTGAGTGTGTTTTCTTAGCTGTGTACAAAATAGGAGAGACCCCATGCAGCTTTTTTTAAATTATTTAAATAAATAATTGAATAAAAGACGTACAGTCCCCCCATGATAAAGCCGACAGCTGGGGGCTATTATTCTCATCCTGGGGAGGCCCATAATTATTGTGTCACCCTAGCCTTAAAAAAGCAGTCCACCACCACCCAGAATTGTTGTATCCATTAAATACGACAATTCCAGCACTTTTCATGACTCATCCCATTTGCCCTAGTGAGGTGGAAATTAGTGTAATATAAGGGGTTAATGGCAGCTGTGATATATCAAAACTCACAGCTGCCACTAAAGCCTGGATTAGTAATGAGGAGGAATCTATGAGACCCCTCCATTACTAATCCTGTAAGTAAAAATACATAAACATAATATACAGAAAAATTCCTGCATTTAAAGGGGTTATCCGGCTTCTTTGACTTTTTTTTTATTACCCTATGGGGCTACATTGGGGCAGGTAAGTAGATAGAGACCACTTACCTGCCCTGCTGTCAGCCCCTCTCCCCCGGCTCAGAGCGGTCATGTGACCGCTCCTGCCGCGATTTTGCTGCTTCCGGTCATTTCATGTCAACATGGTCAGGACCATGTTGACATGCAAATGTGGAACAGCATGTCGCCTCCCTGCTGAGCTGTACAGTGCGAGGAGTCACCACCCCCTTCCCTGCACCCTCCCACACATTCCCCTGCACCTCCAGTAACCTCCCCCTGCACTACGGTGGGGTCCGTGACCTGGGGGAGGGGCCTGGCGGCAGCTGCCATGGTTTCAGCTCCAGCACCGGGCCCCCTGCTCAGGATCACACATTCAAATGTACCGGCATCACAGATGCCGGTACATTTGAAAGTGCTGATGAGAAGCAGTGCAGCGCTGCTTCTCATCACTGTCCCTCCCGCTGTCTGAGCTCTCTTCAGCACAGTGGTGACGTCAGAGCACAGACAGCGCGCGAACGTGCAGGAGCGGTGGGGACCGAGGACGGGTGAGTATGTATTCCTTACATGTGTTCCCAATGGGGATGGGGATGGGGATAGGGGGCGGGCGGTACAGAGCCATATGTGTGCGTGTGCAGAGCCATATGTGTGCGTGTGCAGAGCCATATGTGTGTGTGTGCAGAGCCATATGTGTGCAGAGCCATATGTGTGCAGAGCCATATGTGTGCGTGTGCAGAACCATATGTGTGCGTGTGCAGAGCCATATGTGTGCGTGTGCAGAGCCATATGTGTGCAGAGCCATATGTGTGCGTGTGTAGAGCCATATGTGTGCGTGTGCAGAGCCATATGTGTGCGGTACAGAGCCATATGTGTGTGGTGCAGAGCCATATGTGTGCGTGTGCGGTACAGAGCCATATGTGTGCGTGTGCGTGTGCAGAGCCATATGTGTGCGTGTGCAGAGCCATATGTCTGCAGAGCCATATGTGTGCGTGTGCAGAGCCATATGTGTGCAGAGCCATATGTGTGCGTGTGCAGAGCCATATGTGTGCGTGTGCGGTACAGAGCCCTATGTGTGCGTGTGCGGTACATAGCCATATGTGTGCGAGTGCGGTGCAGAGCCATATGTGTGCATGTGCGGTGCAGAGCCATATGTGTGCATGTGCGGTACAGAGCCATATGTGTGCGTGTGCGGTACAGAGCCATATGTGTGCATGTGCGGTACAGAGCCATATGTGTGCGTGTGCGGTGCAGAGCCATATGTGTGCGTGTGCGGTGCAGAGCCATATGTGTGCATGTGCGGTACAGATCCATATGTTTGCATGTGCGGTGCAGAGCCATATGTGTGCGTGTGCGGTGCAGAGCCATATGTGTGCGGTACAGAGCCATATGTGTGCGGTGCAGAGCCATATGTGTGCGTGTGCGGTACAGAGCCATATGTGTGCGGTGCAGAGCCATATGTGTGCGTGTGCGGTACAGAGCCATATGTGTGCGGTGCAGAGCCATATGTGTGCGGTGCAGAGTCATATGTGTGCGTGTGCGGTACAGAGCCATATGTGTGCGTGTACGGTACAGAGCCATATGTGTGCGTGTGCGGTACAGAGCCATATGTGTGCGGTGCAGAGACATATGTGTGCGTGTGCGGTGCACAGCCCGATGTGGGGCTGTTATTTGCAATGCTGTAGTGATACCAGGTCAGGTGCTGGGGCAGAATATACTGACAGGGAATGTGTGTGCAGGGGGCGGGCAGAGGGTGGGGCTGGACACTGGGGTGGGGCTGGACACTGGGGTGGGTGGTGACAGCTCTGACTGAGGTTCTGCACAGGAAGTGGTCAGTTTGCTGAATCTGAATGTAAACAAGAAGCTGCAGAGAATAAAGGGTGAATTCAAGAGGAACAAAAGTTAGAAAACAAAAAATAACAATGTAGGTGTGATTTATATGACAATACAGCACAGATTAGCTTAACAAAAATTTTTGAGTTTATGTTGGATAACTCCTTTAAAGAAAAGTACCCTCTTTCTCCAATTTATTAACCTCAAAACAGCCAGGTCCAATATAATCAAGACCATGATGTACCCACGGTGGTCCCGGTCCTGCAACATACTAAAGTCGCAGTGTGTGGGCACATTAGAGAACATGACCGCCTGCTGCGACTTCAGGCAGACACTGACTGAGCTATAGCTGTGAGCAGTAACATGGTAGCTCACCTGTGACCACAGGTAAACTAACCTCAGGTGAAATCTATACACCAAATTGCTGCACAAATACTGCATCTCCTTTCAAAAAGCTCATTAAAACGCGATACGGTTTTGGTGCAGTTTTGATGTTTTGTTTGCTAGTAGATGCAGATTTGGTGCAAAAATCTGGTGCAGACATTTCTGCACCAAACTGCATCTCCTGGCCGAAAATTGCATGTAAACTGCATTTTTTCTCCAGGATGTACAGATTTGGTGCTGAATTTCATTCACCAAATTCCTGCACCAAATCCGCATCTTCTGGCAAAAAAACGCATCAAAACGTGATGCAGTTTTGAAGAGTTTTTCATGCATTTTTTTTTGCCAAGAGAAGCAGATTTGGTGTAGGAATTTGGTATTTAAATTCCAGCAACAAATCTGCATCTCCTGGCAGAAAACTACGTAAAAAATGTGGTTTTGATACAATTTTGGTGCCGTTTTCTGCCAGGAGATGCAATTTTGGTTCACAAATCTGATGCAGAAATTTCTGCACCAAATATGCATCTCCTGGCAGAAAAACACATTTAAACTGTGTTTTTTTGCCAGGAGATGCAGGTTTGGTGCTGGAATTTATATACCAAATTGCTGTACCAAATCTGCAACTTTTCAAAAAAAAGCATCAAATGTAATTGTGGTTTTGATGCATTTATTGCCAGGAGATGCAGATTTAGTGCAGCAATTTGGTGTATAAATTCCAGTAGCAAATCTGCATCTCCTGACATAAAACCACACAAAAACAGTGGACATGACACCGTTTCAGTGTGGTTTTCTGCCAGCAGATGCAAATTTGGTGCAGAAATCAGGTGCAAACAAGTCTGCACCAAATCTGCATCTCCTGGCAGAAAATCACACCTAAACTGCATTTTTTGCCAGTAGATGCAGATTTTGGGCTGAAACTTATACACAACATTTTTTTTTACGATATCTGCCTCTTCTTGCAAAAGATACAAATTTGTTGCAGGAATTTGGTGTATAAATTCCAGCACCAAATTTGTATCTATCAGCAAAAAAAATGTGATTTTCTGCCAGTAGATGCAGGTGTGATTGAACTCAAAGAATTCACCTGAGGTAAGTTTTCCTGAGGTGACAGGTATTTTACTGTGGGCACTTCCAACTGTGATCGCAGGTGAACTCAGTGACGCCACCGCTCACTCAGTGTCTGCAGGAAGCCGCAGTAGGCGGTCATGTGCTCTAATGTGCAAGCTGTGACTTCAGTATGTATCAGAGCCTGGATTGTCGTGGCATGTCATGGGGTGGATTATTGGATTATGTCAGACCTGGGTGTTATGGGGGATAATAAATTGGAGAAAGGGTGTTTTTTTAAAAAATAAGGCTGTGTGTTTGTATTTATTTCTTTTTAATGACAGGATTAGTAATGGGCTTCTCATAGACCCGTACCCATTACTAATCCATGGATTAGCGACAGCTGTGATTCTTATCAAATCACAGCTGTCATTAACCCTTTTCATTACCCTGATTGCCACTTTACCAGAGCAATTAGGATGAGCTGAGTAAGGTGCCGGAATTGTTGCATCTAATGGATGAAATAAATCTGGGCAGCTGCTGGCTGGTTAAGTATCAAAATTTGTGGGGACTGCACACTTTTTTAATTTATTTAAATAAATAAAACAAGCCACATGGGGGCCCTCTTATTTTGATATAGAGCCAAGATATTGCACACAGCTGGAGACTGCAGTCTGGCTTTATATGCGCTAGGTATCAATATACGGTTAACCATATGTTATTTTATTTATTTATTAATTTATTTATTTATTTTTGCACTCCATTAGTGGACCCAGACAGCCTCTGTGAGGGAAACCAATCAGAGATACTGGCACATCAGCAGTCTGACTGAAAGTATTCACAGATACTGTCATAGATAGTGGGGCAAGCAGTGAAAATGCATGAGATGTAATAAGCAGACCCAGAAGCAGTGTGACAGAGACTGGTATGTCCTGCTTTAACCATTTTGCTTCTTTTTTTTATAATCCAGGCAACTGAACCCAAAAGAGGAACCAGATATACAGTTAAAAGTCTGTGTTTTGGTCTGGCAATTGGACACCTGGTGTTCGGTATGAACCCCGAAATTACAGGTATCGGGTTTGCTCATCCCTACCTATTCATAACTACACAAACACATTTCATCTGAACAAAGAGACATAACCAGTCAGGACAGGCCACCTTATAGTCCACAACTAAATTGTGGATAAAGGTAGAGCCCAAGAAACAGAAAGGGGCTCAAGATAGGAACAAAGCTCAAAGATAAACGCACAGAAAAGAAAATTCACCAGGACCCCTGTCTGGACAACAAGCACGTGCAGATCGTTATACAATGTGTTTATATGTATTATCAAAACTCACTCCCCTAAAGGTGGCTTTACACACTGCAACATCGCAAACGACATCGCTGTAACGTCGCCGGTTTTGTGACATAATAGCGACCTCCCCAGCGACATTGCAGTGTGTGACATGCATCAGCGACCTGGCCCCTGCTGTGAGGTTGTGATCGCTACAAATTCTTTGGTCCTTTGTTTCCCGCTGTGCAGCAAAGTCTCAGTGTGTAAAGGGGACTTTACAGCGACTTCGTTAGCGACTTACTTAAAAAGCTGCTTTACAACGTCCCCAATGACTAGCTAGCTCGTTCTGCAGGTCCGGATCACTGTTGCGTCGTTGGCCAGGTCTGCCTGTTTGACAGCTCACCAGAGACTTTGTAGCGATCCCGGCCAGGTTGGGATCGCTGGTGGGATCGCTAGAAAGTCTCAGTGTGTAAAGGGGCCTTAACACTATCCTGCTCCATATATCACTGAGCACATTCCTATCTTAATCTGCTGCTTAAGCCCTAGCCTTTTATCATTCCCCTAACACTGTTTGCATTTTATCCTTGAGTTAACTTAGAATCACAAATAGGGATAAATGAATCTGAACTGTAAAATTTGAGGTTCGTACCAAACACCAGGGGTCCGAGTCTCATAAACGAACGTGGACTTTTAGCTGCACGACACGTTCCTGTTCGGGTTTGTGTTGCAAGTAAGACCCTCAGTATGTGAAGGCTTATACTTTACATGAGTTCTTCTGGAATCCCAGGGAAATCTTACATAGGGCGACCATTATTCTTCTGTACAGTAAAGGGAGGGCCGGATCTTCAGGCACAGTTATCACACAATTCAAATGTGAAGGTAACTATTGGGATTTTATTCAACTTCTCTCCAATACATGACATTACTTCTCTTCATACGATAACTCATCAACAACTCTATGCAAAGCGTTTCTCCTTACAGATCAGTCCTCTTCAAAGTGTGTCTAGAACTGTGCAGTCTGTACTCGCCTCATACAATGGAGGTGCGGTAGGAAGAAAATAGTCCCTGCTGTCCCTCTACTCCTCTCTTCAGATAATACAGAATCTTGTCTATCCTGAGCCTCTTTATTTATATCGACTATTTCTCAAGAAAAACACTGATCTAACCCACTGGTCTGTTCCCTCAAAGCTCTCTCACAGATGTTTTTCTCCTGGTTGTCATGGACACCACTCCCTTTTCCCAGCATTCTCTGGAGCTCCACAACTACTTCCTGTCTCTTTTTCACATTATTAATCCCGCTAGTTGCTAGCTGATTCTATATCACAATACAGCTTCTATGGGTCACACTCTTCCCTCCTAATTTAATGTCATCCCGACATTCGCATTCTTTCTCGATGGTGTAGCCCATCCTTATTATCCTTATTATTATTATTGTCCCTTATCTGTGTATATGGAAAAAGGTGCTAAAAATCATATAACATCGTATGTTCAATATTAACCACAATCTGATCCTAACTAAGGGGTACTTTGCACGCTGCGACATCGCAGGCCGATGCTGCGATGCCGAGCGCGATAGTACCCGCCCCCGTCGCAGCAGCGATTTCCTTGTGATAGCTGCCGTAGCGAACATTATCGCTACGGCAGCTTCACATGGACTCACCTGTCCTGCGACCGTCGCTCTGGCCGGCGACCCGCCTCCTTGTTAAGGGGGTGGGTCGTGCGGCGTCATAGCGACGTCACACGCCAGGCGGCCAATCGGAGCGGAGGGGCGGAGATGAGTGGGATGTAAACATCCCGCCCATCTCCTTCCTTCCGCATATCCTACGGAAGCCGCAGTGACGCCGGTAGGAGATGTTCCTCACTCCTGCGGCTTCACACACAGCGATGTGTGCTGCCGCAGGAGCGAGGAACAACATCGGACTGTCGCGTCAGCGTAATCATGGATTACGCTGACGCTGCACCGATGATACGATTACGATGCTTTTGCGCTCGTTAATCGTATCATCTAGGCTTTACACACTACGATGTCGCATGCGATGCCGGAAGTGCGTCATTTTCAATTTGACCCCCACCGACATCGCACCTGCGATGTCGTAGTGTGCAAAGCCCGCCTAACTCTTGCTTGTAGATCTCCTGCAAAATATAAAACAACTTAACAATCAACATCTCTTCAGCTGGAGCTTTACGTCCGTCTTCAACCAGCTAAGGCTAACTAGTCTCACCTATGGTTGTCATTCTTTGTGATTACAAAGTCTTTTAATTTAAGTTCAGGCAAGGAGTCTATTCTCTCAGGTAAAATCTCGGGTAAAGTACATCACTAAGATACCACTCAGGTAGGCTTACCTGATCCATAGGCAATAATACCTGTTTCAACTCAACAGTCCTTGGTACTCTGCTCGGTTCACCTAGTGTATCATAGGTCAGCATTATTGGTCTTCTAACTTCTTGAGTTGAAGTCCTCCTGCAAGGTTGTTTCGCTGATACCGATTCTTCCTCTGACTTCAATTCCAGCACTTCGTCCGATGCTCTTTGATCTATATCTGTAGATTCTGAATCTTCTGTTGGATCATCAAGTTCTGTATGTTCCAATGATTCCTCTGATCCTAGATTCCTATCTATGTCTCCAGCAAGTGGTGTTTGATCATCACATTGGAAATTGACCTCCGTTGAGCTTCTTGGTACAAATTCTGGAGCTTCCCGACTTAGTTTACTTTCAAGTACAAAAGTCTGATCTTCATCTGAACTTTCAAGGTCACTGTCCACCTCAGAATCTTCAATCTGTGGTATTCTCTTTGCTATTTTTGATCGGCGTTGATTCACTTCTAGAATGTCTTGTTGCGGTGGGAGGTAATCACAGGGTAGTAGCAAGTTCCAATGCACTATTCTAGTTTTGTTGTCTCCAGCTTCCAGTCTGATCTCATAAACTGGGCTGGTGTCTGACATCCTCTTGCTGATCACATATATCTTGTCTTCTCAGTACGAACTATAAACAACAAGGCCCCTTATTAAAAATATATATACTTTATTAATATTTTCAGAAAACAGTGCAAGTTAAAAACTGTAGGTGCATAGATTATGGTTCAGGGATGGGTTCCTGGGCTCATTCCCTGGTCTCCCCCTTCCTGACCGTGGGGTTCGGCACCCTAATATAGACGTTATGGTGCCCCCACTCAAGACGCGGACTGGCCCTGGTCTCCCTTTGCTGCAAACTTATTCGTGCTGCTATGCTATAGTGAGGGGTCTTACATAATATATAAGGTGATACACACTCATGCCTCTCACACTCTTAGTCTGTGTGGATCAGGGATGCTAATATCAGACTGCTCCCAACATATGTTTCTTAATGCTGCAGATTAGCGTGCAGTTCTTTGAGATGAAGGGGACTAGTCAAGGGCACAGTCTATTTGCTATGCAACCTCATATGGATGTGTCATAATAAATGTCTTGGCTCAATAGCCTGTCCTTTGCCGTCAACCGCGGCTCTCTGCCCAACGCGTTTCCCCTCCAGGACTTCCAATACAACGGAGGTTCCTCAGGGGCTGTCCAAATGGGGTCAAGAACACGATTTGCTGAAACAACAATTTGTCTTAGTCAATACGTAAATTGGACTTAATTACACCTAGATTCCAGAATTTCTCCCCAGTAATTCTGTACTCACATTTTGTTTATAACATCATTAGATAGGATTGACCCTTCAATGAGGTTTTTCTTTGATCACTGTGAACACACACATTGACTAGTCCCCTTCATCTCAAAGAACTGCACGCTAATCTGCAGCATTAAGAAACATATGTTGGGAGCAGTCTGATATTAGCATCCCTGATCCACACAGACTAAGAGTGTGAGAGGCATGAGTGTGTATCACCTTTTATATTATGTAAGACCCCTCACTATAGCATAGCAGCACGAATAAGTTTGCAGCAAAGGGACATCCAGGGCCAGTCCACGTCTTGAGTGGGTGCACCATAACGTCTATATTAGGGTGCCGACCCCCACGGTCAGGAAGGGGGAGACCAGGGAACGAGCCCAGGAACCCATCCCTGAACCATAATCTATGCACCTACAGTTTTTAACTTGTACTGTTTTCTGAAAATATTAATAAAGTATATATATTTTTAATAAGGGGCCTTGTTGTTTATAGTGATATATACCCTTATGGTGAGAGAAAATTTAAATTAAGGTTCTTCTCAGTACGAACGAAGCTTTCCTGGACCTCCTTTCTCACGTATGTTTCTGACTAGCACCCGACTTCCAGGTATCAATTCCGCTCCATGACATTTCCGATCAGAGTATTCTTTGCTCTTGTTTTGCTCTTCTGTAACACTTTTCGATGCTATGTTGTAAGCTTCTGCCATCCGTTCTGTCCATTTCCGAACATAGTCAGGGTATGTCTTATAAGTCTCTGAAACTGGAGTATCGAACATTATATCAATGGGTAATCTTGGAGATCCACAAAACAACAGAAAGAATGGTGAATAACTTGTTGCTTCACTCTTGGTACAATTGAAGGCATGCACCACTTTCGATACAGAATTCTTCCAATCCTTTTTCTGGTCAGCTGTTAATGTTCTCAACATTGACAATAATGTACGGTTGAAGCGTTCCACTTGTCCATTACCCTCAGGATGATAGGGTGTAGTGTGAGATCTCTGGATCCTACAGAATTTTCCTAACTTGGCAAAGAGCTGGTTCTCAAATTCTCTTCCTTACTCATGATGTAGTCTGGTTGGGAACCCAAACTTCAGAGCAAAGTCATTGAAAATCTTCTCTTCCGCCGTCTTGCCAGACTTATTGGTGGTTGAATATGCTTGAGCAAATCGAGTAAAATGGTCCATCACTACTAAGATGTATTCATATCCACCTTTACACATCTCCAGATGCAAAATGTCAACTGAAACCAGCTCAAATGGGTAAGTCGTTTGGATTGTGCCCATAGGTGCTCGAGTTGGTGTGTTAGGACGCTTATCTTTCAAACAACCACACTCTCTGGTCACAAACTTCTCGATATCTCTCTGCATGTACGGCCAGAAGAACCATTCCCGAACCAAGTTTGTAGTCCTTTCTACTCCTAGATGTTCCATGTCTTCATGTAGTTCTTTGAAGACCAGTCGATGGTATCTTATAAGCAGTTCTGGATGTTGGTGATATTTGTGTCCGGGGCTTTATCCATGTTGCAGTTACCAGTCGCCCCGCACTGGCAACCTTCTGTCGTTTAACCCTAAATGTTGTGGCGCTAATGCCCTTCTGCACCACATCTTAGACAATGGCAACAGACAGTATTTTGACTTGATGATCGGTAACTCTCACAAGCAGGACGTCTTCCCTGTTGAAACCCACTCCTGAGTCTGAATCTTTGAGGCTCAGGCCTGGTGCAGATCAACTTCTTCACCTCTGTCAACTCAGCTCGGAGTTCTCCAATCATTTCTTTCCAGTCAGCGCCGGCTGTCTTTTCTATCGCTGGCGATTTGGTGTTCTCTCTCTGTCGTTATACTGGAGAGTCTCCAGGATGATCTTCTGACTGAACGCTAGGAGTCTCCAACTTCATCTGGTTCATTTTGGTTGTTTTGGTAGCGGAGCCTTTCTTTAATTTCTGTTCACTCTCTGACTCCAATCTGTCCAAGAATCTAAAAGTCTTTTCTTATGGTGATTTGCTGTGTTAGGGAGGTCTGCCTCCCTGGTTCAGAAGTTCCAGCAGACTGCTGCACAGTAGTGATGAGCGAGTACTAAAAAGTTCGGGTGCTCGAGGCTCGGGCCGAGCATCCTAAGATACTAGTGTACTCGGCCCGAGCACCGAGCCCAATGTTATCCTATGGGAGACCCGAGTATTTTTCTGAAATGACCCCCGGCAGCATGTAGAAACCCTAAAAATGTCACAAAAGTCATGGACATGGAGGGTTTGTCGGGGTTAATAAATTGGTGATGAGGGACTTTGTTATTGTTTTTTATTTCTAATAAAGGATTTTTTGGGTGTGTGTGTTTTTTAACTGTAATTTACAGATTAATCATGAAAGGTATCTCGGGGAGACGCCTGACATGATTAATCTAGGATTTAGCGGCAGCTATGGGCTGCCATTAACTCCTTATTACCCCGATTTGCCAACGCACTAGGGTAAATCGGGAAGAGCCGGGTACAGTCCCAGAACTGTCGCATATAATGTATGCGGCAATTCTGGGCGGCTGCTGACTGATATTGTTAGGCTGGGGGGCTCCCCATAACGTGGGGCTCCCCATCCTGAGAATACCAGCCTTCAGCTGTATGGCTTTATCTGGCTGGTATTAAAATTGGGGGGAACCGCACGCCGTTTTTTTAATTATGTATTTATTTATTTTACTGTACAGTATAGACACGCCCACCGGCTGCTGTGATTGGGTGCAGTGAGACACCTGTCACTCAGCGTGGGGGCGTGTCTCACTGAAACCAATCATAGTCGCCTGTGGGCGGGGAAAGCAGGGAACATGAGATGGCTGTGTGCAGAGCACAGCGCGCCCGCCGGTATAAAGGCTCGGTCACGCTGTGCAGGCCGGCCAATCACTGCAATTCCACAACTAACAGGGCTGTGGCATTGCAGTGGTCTGCCAGCCAATCCCTGCATGAGGGCTGGCTCTCAAAAGAGCGCCAACATGCAGGGATGAAGACCATGAGTACAGCACGAGTATCGCGAAATTACTCGGTACCCGCCGAGTAGCCCGAGTACAGTGATGCGAGTACCGAGTAGTAACAAGCATACTCGCTCATCACTACTGCACAGCTGTTCTTAAAGCGATAAATTGTTCTCTCAATTCCTGTATTTCTATCTGTGGAAGGAGTAGCTTACTCTTGGTGATTGTCAGCTCCTCCGCATCCTTCATCCTCAACCCGGTTATGAACTGTGTTAATTCCTGAAGGAATGTCCCCATGACGTGCTTATCTTCTCTCTCTCCCAACTCATCCATATATTCGTTAATGGCTTTTAAGAGATGTCTGTGGTTGTGTGCCTTGGTGATCTGTTCTTCTGCCATTTTTACATGTCGTGTTACTGTACTCAATTTCTCAAAAGATAACTGCAGGAGCAGCTCACTGACACTATTGATTTGAGTTTCCACATCCATAGCTGCTGATTCTGCTATTGTGCTTTTACAATGCTGGTCCCCTTTAAATGGTGTAGCAGAGCTGAGTTGTGGTGCTGTGTATTACAATAGCTGTGCCTCTGCTCAATTACAGCCTTATTCCCTCACAGGATTCCCCATACGGGACACCAATGTTGCAAGTACGACCATCAGTATGCGAAGGCTTATACTTTACATGAGTTCTTCTGGAATCCCAGGGAAATCTTACATAGGGCGACCATTATTCTTCTGTACAGTAAAGGGAGGGCCGGATCTTCAGGCACAGTTATCACACAATTCAAATGTGAAGGTAACTATTGGGATTTTATTCAACTTCTTTCCAATACATGACATTACTTCTCTTCATACGATAACTCATCAACAACTCTATGCAAAGCGTTTCTCCTCACAGATCAGTCCTCTTCAAAGTGTGTCTAGAAATGTGCAGTCTGTACTCGCCTCATACAATGGAGGTGTGGTAGGAAGAAAACAGTCGGTTCTGTCCCTCTACTCCTGTCTTCAGATAATACAGAATCTTGTCTATCCTGACCCTCCTTAATTATATCGACTATTTCTCAAGAAAAACACTGATCTAACCCACTGGTCTGTTCCCTCAAATCTCTCTCACAGATATTTTTTTTCCTGGTTGTCATGGACACCACTCCCTTTTCCCAGCATTCTCTGGAGCTCCACAACTACTTCCTGTCTCCTTTTCACATTATTAATCCCGCTAGTTGCTAGCTGATTCTATATCACAATACAGCTACTATGGGTCACATTTGTCATTTGAATAAAGCTTGTTGAATGGCTTCAGAGCAACAAATCAGCAAACTTTCTCAGTGTGGGCACCATCAAAGCCATGTTAAGTATTGGTATGGCTATGATTGGCCGTAGCACCACTTGAAACAAAATTAATTCAATAAAAATTAGGTGGGATCCTGCCCTACGTTTTATAACAAGCGCTGGTAAAACAGACAATTATGGAATGCAACCCTCAGAGTTATCTTCTGGGAAATACGGTTTGTATAATTGCCCTGCTGTTACTCCCATTTTGCTTCCTTTTGCAGCTCATTAGCATTTACTATGGCCATTTTACAGCCAATTTTTAGCTCTGAAGTTCAGGTATACATTGACTTTTATGGGGTTCGGCATCCAGGGTCAAGTTTGGGTCAAGTCCGAGTCCCAAGCTGAACTTTAAAACAAAAAAAAATAATAGACTCCTGGTTTGGATTTTCCTGATTTACAAACTGGGGGGGACCCGATGTCATTTTTTTAATTCTTTTTTTATTTCTTTTTATATACCTTCTTCAAGTATGTATAACTGTCCTGCTCTTACCCCTATTTCCTTTGTCTTTCAGCCCCCTGACTCTTATTAGAACCATTGAACAGCAGCGCCAGACCTGGAGTTTCTCATTAACTGTGATGTCAGTAATTCAGTAAAGTCGTAGCGTGGGAGAAATTCCGGGCCTGGCATTGACTGGGAGAGACCACTGGAGAGACTCCCGGTCAGCGCCTTCTTTCTCATGCACAGAGTTTCTTACATCTGGCACTGACTTGCAGTGATCTATTAAGCCTCGCTCTCTGAACGAGGCTTCATGAGTTGGAGTATGGATTCGGGGGATGTCATGAGACCACTACACAATGGATTATGTAGGATTTTCATATTTCTCTGCAGGTTTTTTTTTTACAAATTGGTGAACAAGGGAGTCCTTAGTGATTTTTTTTTTATCTGTGTGTGTTTAACTTTACACTTACTGGGTACTTATTTGTTAGTGTTTACCCATATTTAACCTAATAAATAAATAAATAGCTAAAAAAATGGTGTAGTACCCTACCCATTTTTTATAACCAGCCAACGTAAAGTAGACAGCTGAAGGCTAATATTATCATGCTGGGAAGGTCCATGGTTATTTGACCCCTTCCTAACCTAAAAATAGCAGCCCGCAGCACATTAGATTCGTCAAATCTGACGCATCGCTCCAGCTTTTTCCAATTGCCTTGATTCAGTGGTAATTGTGGTTAACAGCTATTTGAGTTGATGTCTGCTGTGTAATTTTGGCTAGGATAGAGCCCAGGGGTTAGTAATGTATGAGCATGTATCACACAACCCCATTTTTAATCCTGTAAATTTAGAAAAGAAAAAAACACACACAAGAAAAAAATAGTTTATTTGAATAAAGTTTCCCCAATACTTTCCCTCATTCAATAATGTATTAAATATAATGTTCCCAGAAGCTCCAATGTAATCCATGGTCCAGGACTCTAACTTTGGCAATTGTGAACTGCAATAAAGTACAGCTTTTCATAGATGACGGGTGACTGAAATGCTTATTATCAGAGCTGCCAACTCAACTCTGAACTCAGCAAGACTCAGCAGCTCTGATGATTATTGTAATCATCCGGCTCCTGTGAAAAGCAGTCGCTGGAGTTAAGGCCGCTTTACACACAATGAGATCGCTAGCGATCTCATTAGTGATGTGACACGTCCAGATCATTGCTACAATTGGCTGAGTTCACTCATAGGTCATTTTGTAGCGGTCACACGTATTCATCTCACAAACAATGCAACATCGTTCAGCGATATATTGTTTGATCAAGGCGGTCATGTGGACACCGTCACACAGCAATCCTCCCAACGATTCTGGCAATGACAGAGGCGTATAATTGTGTCCACCTTATCAACCATGCCGGAGTGGAGGAGGCGTGGAGCATTGCTCATAACGACACGTCCATCGCTGATGACGGACGCACTAACAATGTTGCTCGTCGTTGGCAGGGTGTCAAATGTAGCAATATGTCTGCAGCATTCGCAATGACGAACAATATTTTGAAACTGAACGACGTGTCAACAATCAACGATTTTTGATATTTTTAAAATCGTTCGGAGACGCTCGTAGGTGTCACACGCAACGACGTCGCTAACAGTGATGAAAGTGCATCACGAAAACCATGACCCCGACGACATATCGTCAGATAAATCATAGCGTGTAACAGGGTCTTTAGAGTCCTGGATTTTCTTTTGATGATCTGCAGTGTTGGCTTTGCGCCTAACATTCATTTTGGTCTTGTGGCCAAACAGTTGAAATGTTTAACTTTGCTCTCATCAAACCATAACCCCTTTCCCAAATTCTTTTGTCAGACTTGATATAGGTTTTGGCAAAACGTAGCCAGACTTGGATGCTTTTCTTTGTTAGCAAATGCTTCTGTTCTGTTACCTTACACATAGGCCAGACATATGAAAAATATGGTTGATTGTTGTACAGCATGCAATCAGTATTTGCCAGATATCCCTGTACCTTCTTTAATATTTCTGTAGGCCTCTTGGCAGCCTCCCGAACCAATTTTCTTCTTGTCTTTTAATCAATGTTTAAGAGACGGTCAGTTCTAGGTAATGTCACAAATTTAAGTCAGTTCTTGATGTTTGTCTTCAAAATAGTTAGAAAATTATGATTTTATTTGCATTTAAGTCTTTATTAAATTGATCATTCATAAAAGTTGGTCCCATTAGGTCATCCATGGAATTCATTTTTCTTAATATTGTTCATGTCCATAACATTATAGGTGTTTAAAGATACTTCTTAAAAACAGATCCTTTATAAATAGAAAAGAAATGGATACAAAAAAAACAAATAAATCTTTATTTTTATATATTGAGAACATATTCCACAGCGCTCTGCATACATCAGGAACACTGTTCCCATTGGGGCTCACAATCTAAATTTCCTATTTGTATGTCTTTGGAGTGTGGAAGGAAACCAGAGTACCTGGAGGAAACATGCGCAAACACGGGGAAAACATACAAATTCCTTGCAGATGTCGTCCTTTCGGTATTCAAACCCAGGACCCCAGTGCTGCATAGTTGCAGTGCTAACCACTGAGCCACCGTGCCACATTTGTAATGGATCCCACTTTTGTAACTGGATCCATTAGAAACAAATTATTACTGGTCATCGGAGTAAACGCTAACCAGTTAGACTATATCTTAAATAGAAGGAAAAATTATCGACACATCCAGCGTAAAATAATTTCTGTCTTTATTTTCACATAATATTAAAAAAGCCCATCCATATTAGAAGACCCTGATGTGTTTCCGATGCAAAAGAGTGTCCTTAATCATAGGCACTCCCTGGATGTGTGGTGACCTTTTTCCATTGGGCGTGTCAAGCTTTCCTTCACCCTGTTTGTTGCTAACCAGTTAGCTGTTCTTTGAAGCTAGCAATAGGTAGCAAAAAGGAAATTGATCTGTTTTTCCTGTCTGCTCTCAGATATCCTCTATCAATTCTATATATGGTAATACCCGATTTGAAGATTGGAGAATAAGTCCGAAAATTATAATAGTTAAGATTAAAAGTGGGGGGTTTTAGCCAGATTTTGGCTTTTTACTACATATAATCAAACTTTGCATTTTGCAAATTATTAGTTCTAGATACTGTAGAAGTGCACTCGTCCTTTATCCTTATACTGTATTTATAAAAAGTGAAAAATACTGTTTGTATAGTTTGTTTCTGCCTAATCCCAGCTTCTTCTTTTTCTACTGACAGTTTTAAATTGTGAGCATTTCTTTAATATGGTCCATTATCATCCTAATGATACCTCTAGATATTCAGAAATGCCTGGCAAGACTTTTAGCTATTTTGTATGAAGAAGATATAGCTAACTAAATTGAGGAGATTATCACATCACCACATAAATCAGTGACAGTAGTGTGCTATTACGGTTGATTTTTGTTGACAGTTGGCTGTAGGCAGTTGTGTGCCAAATGCCTTCTTTCAACTGGAAATTAAAAAAAATACTCCATGTGAAATGCAGTCCTCCAGTTCAGAGACTGTGAATCCCAAATTAGCATTTTTATACTTAAAAGGTAGAAAACCTCAATTTCCTATTCAAAGGTCTATGCAGTTGTCACAAATGGGTGCTTCACACATGACACTAATGCCTTTTAAGAAAGGCACCTATTCCTTGTATTATTTCTCTCAATAATAAGCTGCATTCAGCATTTCCAATGGTAATAAAGGAGGAAAAATGTACATTTTTAGACATCTACTCTGTGATTTAGATGCAGAAAGGTTCTAAATTCCAGTCCTGCTGTTTATGCCGTATAGACATAACTCTTACACTAATAGTCTAACCTTAAGCCCTGCAATATTTACAGTGTTGTTCTGGTATCAATAAAAGGTTACAATTATGGATATGGCTGGCATTACTGTGCTAGGATGCGCGTTTCACTGAAAAATAGGTGATGCATCAAGAGAGTAGGATTCTATAAAATATGTGCAAGATGTCTCTCACTTAAATGTCACCAATCTACCTGAAACCACAATAATCAGGTAAATCAGCTGTCTCCAATCTATTGTAGGCACTGTGTGTAGTTTAATATAGGCATTGTATTTTAGCAATGCATAACATACACTAAAATATTCAACATTATATTAATATGAATTATATACCATAGACAGAAAAGAACAAAGTAAGCAGACCATATGGAAAATTGACCTTTTTTCATCCAGAAAACTTGGTGGATTATCATCTGTATTGTCATCTGTGTGTCATCTATATTAGATATCCGTGTGATATCCGTATTTAAACATGGACACTTTAAAAATGAACATGATAAAATAGTCTCATAGGTTAATAATGACAATGTATCCATAAAAATTGGTTCCAATACTAATGTTCTGTATAGACCGTGCACTGAGGTGGTCGCTCTAAAATTCAGTGGACTGTGGACAGGGAACACAACCAGACGCATTTGTAAAGAAACCTTTCTTTACTGAAAACTGGATCTATGTTCTTCAATCTAAGGGCTCATGAGCACTTTGCGTAATAGCATGCTTTGCGATGCATATTGCACTGCAGCGTAAATGCATGCGTCCTGCGTCCCCTGCACAGTCTATGTAGATTGTGCATGACACATGCGCACGTTGCTTTTTTGAATGCATCGATTTGGATACTACAATTTTGACCCAAATCCGTGCGTTCAAAAAAGCAGCATGTGAATTATTTGTGCGCTTTGGATGCAGCTCCCACTCTGTCTATGATGGGGGCAGCAGCCATAGCACATGAAATCGGCATGTAATCTGCTGAAACACTGCATCCATTACGCAGTGTTTCTGCAGCGATTCGAAGCGCACATGTGCTGTCAAATCGCTGCAGAAATTTCAGCATTTACGTGTGCACACAGCCTTACAAGGAAAACAAAGGATTATATCACACACATACAGTCAGTCAACTAGGATCCCTGTGCTGCACAACCTTATAGTCCAAAGTGTTCCACGAAATATACTATAATTTACCTAACCAATGCTTGGTGACCTACCAAGCGATGGTGCAGCACAGCAGTTTACAATCTTAACAGTTCTCTAACCCACTCTTTTTACTCCCGAAAAAGGTAGTTCTCCAAAAGAAGGGTTTTAGTAAGTGTATTTAAAGGGAACCTATAAGGTCCCTTATGCCCTCCGACCTAGCAGCATTCACATGTGTATGCCAAAATGTATTGCCTAACCAACCCTGTATAATCTTATTCACTAAAATCAATGTTTAAAAGAGCATTTAGAAAGTGTACTGGTCCTATGCTGCCCTGTGGGCGTGATAACATGATTTCCACAAGCCGTTCCTGGATATCTTGCTCATGTTTGCTGCTCATTTCAGAAGCCTGGTGTAGGCATCCTAGCTTCACAAAGGTGCACTGCGCATGATTGGAATAACAGCTTCTGCACTTCCAATCATGTGCAGTATGCTTCTGTAAAGCTGGGACATGTACACTTGGCTTATGATTGTGCCGAAATGAGCAAAGCGCATGCACAAAATTTCCAGGAGCTGCGATGACACCAGCTCATGGAAGTCTTGTTATCATGCCCACAGGGGCAAGATAACATGGAAAGCGGGCCGACTAGTCTGTGGAAAAACGCTCCTTCAACTAGTTAAGGCCCTAATTAGCATAGGAACAGCTTACATTATAAATGCTTTTTTTTAAAAAAAAAACATTGACTTTAGTAAACAGTATTATACAGGGCTGGTTAGGCAGGGAAGTTTGACATGTAAATACTTTTGGGTTGGATTGCATACGGGACCTGACAGATTCCCTTTAATGCTATGAGCAACTGGCTTCAGTTCATAGCTAGCAACAAAGTTTAGGCCTGACTGGCTGTGTTTGGTGTCAAACTTTCAAGTCTGTGTACAAGCGTCCATTATGATTAATGTGGTGGGGCTGCATCTATGGACTCATGGACCACAACCTGGTTATAGACAAGCTGAGTGGCCAAGAAATGGGAAGATGGACTTGTCACTCGAAAGTTGAATCTTATGTCAGGAGGTAAGGAGACTCTCCACAGGAATCACAGCAGATGTCTTCCTGGAAACATGACTTTGCATCCAACTGTAGTCATCCCCAGCAGAGTTTTTTCTCTTACTGGCAGACATTACTGGCACAGGAACACATTTTTCTGAGATCCAAGGACACCGATGTCAAAGGATGTTGGCAAGTCTTGCTCCCATATGTCCTCACGCTTTCTGCTCACCGGAAACTGCTGTTGATTAGGAGTTTCCAGATCTGCCCAAAGTCAATGCAAGAGATAACATTGACCTCCCTTGGCCGGAGGCCGACATTGCAAGTACACTGCTCACCATCTCACATCCGTATGGAATCTAATTTCATTTTGCATGCTGTGAAATTTTTCAGACACGCCCTTGGTCCATGTGAAAAAAATGTCAACTGAACAACCTTGTTGAGTTACTTTGATTAGTGTTTGGCTCAACTATAACCTGATTGGCATATGGAGGGCTGGCATCACCACTTGGCGCACAGGGCAACTGCTGGGGCCCTAGACAAACAGTTGGCCCACTCACTCGCTGTTGGGGACACTGTCAGTGCTGTTTGCATGATGGTGCCCTTTATGATGTATTTTGCCCGGATAACTCTCTCCCCTCTCCCATGCGCTCTCTGCTCCAGTGCGCTATCTCTCTGCACTATGCGATGAGCGCATCTTCCTTACTGCTCCCAGCTTATGAATAGTAATAAGCCAGGAGCAGCGACCTGTGACGCCACCTGACACCTGCGGTCAGCACTGATCTCCTGCACCGCTGGGGCACACGTTCAGCAGTAAGAATGCTGCACTCATCAAACAGTACATGAGGGAAAAGAGAGAGAATGAGGGAGAGAGAAAACAAAGGGGAGAGACCGCATAGGGGGAGGCTATGTATACAGCCAGCATGCTTTATAAGCTAATCATGAATTGTGGTATATGTTAAAGAGGCCCACTGGGACTCTTTCACCCAGGGCCCATAAAAACCTGGAGCTGGCCCTGGCACATGCCCGTATAATGCACTTGTCTGAATAAACCCTAAAAGCCTCTTAAAAGTGGTGGTTCTTTACTGATCCATCTCAATGTGATATTTCCACTCCTGAAAAAAATGGACAGTCTTTCTCAAGATTGATGTCCCACTAAGATGGGTCAAGAAATTATCGGCACTTTTTTACATTTTATCTCTTGTACTAACTGATTTTTTAATCTTATTAAGTGAACCTCAGGACGGTGTCCTGTTGCTGGAAACCAATGTGGATTGTGAAGACAGTGTTTCTTGCCTTAAGCTTGGTATGTGATGTCTAATTTTCTTTGCAACACAGAATTAATTATTATGTGCTATTCTTCAAATGAGATGAAACCGTGTGGGCAATTACATGAAAAGCCTTTATTAGAGACTGTTAGGGGTATTTTGCACACTACGACATCGCAGCTGCGATCTCGATGGGGTCAAATCGAAAGTGACGCACATCCGGCGTCGCTGTCGCTGTCGACATCACAGTGTGTAAATCGTTTTTGATACAATTAACGAGCACAAAAGCATCGAAATTGTATCATCGGTGTAGTGTCGGTCATTTCCAATTTTGGAAGGACCGATGTTACGATGTTGTTCCTCGTTCCTGCGGCAGCACACATCACTGTGTATGAAGCCGCAGGAGTGAGGAACATCTCCTTACCTGCGTCCCGGCTGCAATGAGGAAGGAAGGAGGTGGGCGGGAGGTTTACGTCCCGCTCATCTCCGCCCCTCTTCTTCTATTGGCTGCCTGCCGTTTGACGTTGCTGTGACGCCGCACAACCGGCCCCCTTTGGAAGGAGGTGGTTCACTGGCCAGAGCGACGTCGCAGGGCAGGTAAGTGCATGTGAACCTGCCGTAGCACAGCTATCACAAGATATCGCAGCTGCGACGGGGGCGGGGACTATCGCGCTCGGCATCTTAGTGTGCAAAGTACCCCTTATGCAGGTTCTATTACCAGAATTATAGTCTGGGGCACATGTGCTGTAATGTGCTGGAGCCGGATCCTTTTTTTGTCTCCATTCCAGGTACACTAACAGGTCAGCATTATATTATTTGGTGTTGGAACCAGAGGTATGGTCATTTCTCCAAAGTATCCCAGGAGTTAATGTTTAACACAACAATGCCAGGCTGCATATTGCTAGTTCTAGTGTGGCCTAAATAAGCTGCCAAATTCTGCAGTGCCCCTAGACTTGTCCTCCATTGAGCACATCTGGATGATTATTGAGCGATAATTACAAAGGGAGCTGCCAGCAGTAGATCTTGATGATTTGTATGCCGAAGAGCATTCAGCATAGCAAAAAAATTTCTGAGACAGTCATAAATAATCTCAATGATAGCATGCCAAGGTATGCAAGTGTGTGTATTTTTGGATTGACCTTCGTGCTCAATACTTAATAAATCGATATGTTTTTAAAAAAATGGTTTCATTTTTTCATCATTGACATATGATTAAAATATCTTTTGATCCTGTGATTTTCATAAGTAACAACTTCTTACTCTTGGTGTTGCAACTACAATATTGCAAAGTAGAGATATAAACAGTAGAGAGAGTTAATATTTGGGTTTGGATTATTTGAGTTGAATAATTTCTATTATTCAGGTATAGATCCCAAATAACAAACCCAGTGCAAGTCAATATGGAACTCAAATAATTTTCTGGAGGTTCATGGACGTAGGAGGTTTGTAAAAATGTTCAAATCAATGGAAAAGTGTTCAAACTGAAAGGGAACAGCACGAGAAAGATGCCAGGATGCATTTCTGACTCACATTTTGTTTCTGGGAATAAAGATGTCTGACTATTATGTGGATTAAAGCAGAAATATTACACTTACTGAGATTGCTGTGGTTGTCACACTACTGCCTGTTCAAATCATTAAATCTTATGCATATTCACTGCTTTCCTCGCCCACCCTCTGTGACAGCATCTGTGATGGCTGCAGTCAGGCTGCCGGCACCTCTGATTGGTTGCTCTCACAGAAGCTGTCTGGGACAGGATGTAGAGTGTAAAAATAAATAAATAATTTAAAAAAATGACACAGGGTCTTCCGTATATTGATACCCAGCACAGTTAAAATAGACAGCTACAGGCTGAAGCCCCCAGCTGTGCATGTTATCTTGGCTGCGTATCAAAATAGGAGGGATCCTATGTGGCTTTTTTGTTTATTATTTAAATAAATAAATTAAAAATGCAGTGTGCGGTCCCCCAATATTGATACTTAGCCATGGTAAAGCGGACAGCTGGAGGCTGATATTTTAAGGCTGGCGAGACCAATAGTTATTGCCCCCCAGTGTAAGAATAGCATCCCGCAGCCACCGTGGAATTGTCGCATCCATTAGTTAAGGCAGTTCCGGCACTTTACCTGGCTCATTGCAATTGCCATGGTGTGATTGCAATCAGAATAATATAAGGGGTTAATGACAGTTGTAGGTAAAAAGAAATAAACACATTTTATATCTAAAAGAAACACCCTCTTTCCCCAATTTATTAACCCCAAAAACACCCCCACAGGTCAGGTCCAACAAGGCTCTGCTACACCTGAGGCCGCAGTGTGCAGTCACATTACTAAACATGGGTGCTCACTGCTGTGTCAGGGACACAATGACTCAGCTGCAGCTGTGAGCATTGACATCAATGAGTTCACAGCTGACGTCACAACTGGTGGATCCCACGGTACCCCAGCTGTGTTCACAGGTGAACTGACCTGGGGTAAACTCAATGAACTCATTGACCTCACTTAAGGTGTAGTCATTGAACTCAATACCGGATTGAGCAATGCATGTACATTAATTATTTGGTTGCGGACATTTCTGCATCAAATCTGCATCTCCTTGCAAAAAAGCTTACCAAAACCACATGTGTTTTTGATGCGGTTTTGGTGAGTTTTTCTGCCAGGATATGCAGATTTGGTGCACATATGTCTGTAACCAAATACTCTATGTGCAGACATTGCTTAATCTGGTAGTTCAGCATTACAGACATTACTGTACCAAATCTGCATCTCCTGGCAGAAAAAAAGCACCAAAACCGCAATGTGGTTTTGATGCATTGTTTACACAGTTTTCTGCCAGGAGATGCAGACTTGTTTCAGAAATGTGTTGCAGACTTTTCTGCACCAAATCTGCATCTTGTGGAAGAACATAAATAAAAAAATCACCAAATCAGGTGTCAAGATACTGCAATAGATTCAAAAATATGTCATGCATAAGCGGCGGACTGAAAGCCATGCATGAAAATCATAAACACCATACAAATCACATTTTTTTAAAAAAAAATTACAAATTTTATTAGCAGAAAATGTTTTTTTCACTATCTCTCCCTGAGGAAGTCAGACGACGAAACGCGCGTCGGAAGGTGGCAGACAAAGTACATAGACCCTGCATTAGGTATTTATATTTACATGCTGTCTTTACTCTTTGACCTTCAATATTGCTATTTGTGCATTGCATTTTGTGAACCTCCATTGATATAACTATCAGACAACTATTTATCTATTTATTATAACACAGGCCATTTACTAAGATGTTGTATCACACTTAATATTATTCTGACATTTATTGAAAAAATACCCTGGAGACAGGGAAAGATAGAAAGAGACAAATGTGGCGCCAATCTGAGTGCAGTGAGTTTTTTATATATAACGGTGTTGAAATAGTGGACACTCTCACCTGGTTCAGAGATTTGAAAGCCTGGAATAATCCAAAAGGAGTTGATCCACTTTCCAATAGGATTATGGTGCAGTATGCAGCAATCGCTCTGGATACTATAAAGGAGCCCTCCAGCAGGTCCAGTTAGTGAAAGACATTCCAAAGGCCATTTCCAGTCTTGCGGCACTCCTGCTACCAATGATGAACATATTGGATGATTTTTGGTCATATGACTGGATACATCTTTTTTCTCTCAATTATACCTGAAGAAGGCTGAAGGATCAAACATCTGAGCCAAAATGCGTTGTATAATTAACCATATTTTAATGTACAAATAAAATATCTCTTTACTTATCTGTATATTGGTCCAGTTATATGACCAAAAATCGTCCAATATGTTCCACCATTGGTAGCAGGAACGCCGCAGGACTGGAAATTGCCTTTGGAAATTCTGATATTTATTTAATTTTATTGCTCAGTTTTTTAGTGATATTTAATAATTCCAATTCTATTTATATACCCTGTTGCCCACATATAACTTATAATTATGAGTAACTTTATACTACCTTCAGTGGTTTCTTATTAAGATAATTATTTTTTGTCTCTGCCCTGAATTGAGTGTTACTGTTTCTACTAGCATTTTGTCCCTGGTGATTATGCATTGTATTTAAAAATTATTTTAATTTTTAAACAAAAAAAAAAATTAAAAAAAATGTTTTCTGCTAATAAAATTTATATTTTTTTTATTTTTTTTGGAATGGTGTTTATTATTTTCATGCATGGTTTTCAGTCCGCCGCTTATGCATGAAATCTTTTTTAATTTATTTTCTGGCAGAAAAATGTATCAACAATGTGTACCAAACTGCAGATTTGGTCTGCAAAAAAATTCTGCACCAAATCTACATGATATTTTTGACGCGGTTTTCTGCCAGGAGACACAGATTTGTTGCAGAAATTTATGCATCAAATCTCCATCTCCTGGCAGAAAAAAAATTGCATGCAGTTTAAGTGTGTTTTTTTTGCCAGGAGATGCAGATTTTGTGGAGATATACCTGCACCCAAATTCTCAGAGTGCACATTTTGCCCGGTTAGTGGTAGGTCCATAGTGTCTCACAAGTGATCTATAGACCATTGGTTTTAGAACAATCTCAGAACGATGCTACATGGGAATTGATGGACATCATGGAACATTACTCCATTGGATTATGTCAGAAAATCCAGGATTTCTTTACAATTAATAAATTGATGAACAAGAAAGTGCAAGTTAGTGCTTATTCACCAACTGAATTAGGTCAGAACTTCGAGTAATTGAGAAAATACTATTTTTTTAATTCAATAAATTGGTGAACAAGGGAGTGTGGCGTATTGTTTATTCAAATAAACTCTATACTTACCAGGTTACTAATTGGGGTGTATAATAGACGCATATATATTACTTATCCCAGGGCTTCATGACAGCTTTCAATTCATAGCTGACATCAACCTAAAAGTATTTCCCCGATTGCCAGCACACCAGGGTAATTTGGAAGAGCAATGAAAAGCACCTGATAATACCAGCCTCAAGCCCATGCTGTTTATTAAAAATATTTATTTCAATAATTTTAAAAAACATTATGGGATCCCCTCTACTTTTGATAACCAGTCAAGATAAAGTTGACTATAATAAGATAACTTCAGCACTCAAAGGTAATGGAGAGTCAAAGACAAAAGATTCGTGTATTTGTTTTATTCTGAGAAAAAAAATATAAAGTTGACAGCTGAGGGTTCCAGATCACAGTTCTCTACTTTACCTGCCTTAGTTATCAAAAGAGGTGGGACCCCACGTCATTTTTTTTTCAGTTATTCAAATCCACATTTGTTTGCAGGGCAAATGCCCCTATTTTACTTCCTTTTACAGACCCCTAGCCTTTACTATGACCATTTTTAGGACATATCTTTGGGTCTTTATTGAATTATATGGTGTTCAGGATCCCGGGTCAAGTTCGGGTCAAGTTTGGGTCCTGAACTGAACTTTTAACTAAAAACTGGACCAAACCGGTAAACCCTAACTTCAACAGGTCCGCTCATGCCCAATTCTGAATTGTTTTCCAATGGACAACTGTCACATGACGTTTTGTACAAACTTCACCAACTGTAATAGCTGCATTGGACTCTGTTCATATTTCCTATTCTGACACTCCACCTTATGGTTTCTTTGGTGTCTGGGATCAACACAGGCAGACTCGGTTGTCGACCTGCTGTGGGCTGATTCTTAGGCAGGCTAGCAAGTGTTAATCTCTGGCAGTCTGCTTGCTCCTTTAATCACATGTTGTGGGTGATACCTATCACATCTGCTCCCCTCCTATTTATTCTGTTGGAATCCTTCTACCCATGCCAGCTACAGTTTGTTCTGTGTTAATCAGAGATGTGTGGTGTCCCACAGTTCCTCTGGTGAAAGTTGTGCTTAGTTGTGCTTTTTGCAGTTTCCTACTTCCTTCCTGCTCTTGCTTTCCTCTTGAATCGCCTATTGTCATATTGTGTGTGTGTGTGTATTTGCTGTGTGACAGAGTTTTGTTTTGATTTAGATCAGGACTGGTCAGGAGCAGGGCCAAGAAGGAGACTCAGGCCTCTCCGCTATTAGGAGTATGCCTGAGGTTAGGGTTTGCATAGGGTCTCCTAGCTTGAGGGACAACTTAGGAGTGATGGTTCCCCGTTATCCCAAAGTGAAAGCAACAAAAGCCATAACAACTTGATTGCCAAGCAGTAAAGATGAACAAATAAGTTTGAATGGAATTGCATTCTGCATTTGCCAAATTGCTGACTTTTTGTAATTTGTTTCTATTCAAATTTAGTCAGTGCCTGCTATTTTTCTGATCGGTAAAAAGCCATCAAAATATAAAAAAAATAATAATTCTATACTTACCATTGTGCTCACCTCTCTGGCACCACCACCGCCAGTCTGCACATTGTCGAATCTTTGGATCACCATCGTCTGCGCTAAAATCCGTGGGTCTGTAGGGTTGTGTTCATACCCTGCAATGTCATGATGCCATGGACTGTAACCTTCACAGGTGCATGCACAGACCCTTCTGGGCCTAGCGGGAGAGGCCCAAGAATTTCAACACAGCTGATGGCGTTCAAAAGATGCCATGAAGACTGGATGGATATAAGTGAGGAGCATAGGAGCCTGAGAGGTCAGCGGTGAGGTACGTATAAAGATTATTCTACTTTCTTACAGATTGTGTTTATTATGCTCTAGGGTTTAGCGAGACCCAAAGTTTTAATAAGGGACTTTAAATTCATGAAAAAAACTTCTCTATCAATTTAATTTCCAAGGAAAATCTCAAAGAACAGGTGAATTTAAATTCGGCCTGATCTGCTCATCTCTACCAAGCAGCCTGACATGAACCACTTGCCAAGTAGCATAGTTAGAACGCAATATTGAACTGCCTGCCAAATAGCGTATGCTAGTGTGTCTTGCTTTGCATGTTATCTCCAGGCTGAAGGATTAAAGGGAATCTGTATCCAAGATTTTTATAAACCCCCACTGCGAGCTACACAATGTAATAGCAGATACCCTCATTCCAGCAATGTACTACTTACTGGGTGGCTTGCTGCAATGTTCCTAATATCACTGCTTTATCCTCTGCAGATGTACCAGTGCTCTGACGACGTCTGCACTATCTTGTCCACACCACTGATTGACAACATTCTGTGTTCACTGTGTATAGGCAAAATGCTCCCAATCAGTGTGTAAGGAGGTGGCCGTGTTTCTGCCCCTAAAGATACCAACCAGACTGTTATAATATGATGTTGCAATTTATTTCGAAGTGTTTCTGCATTGAGTAATGTAAAAAATTGTTTAAAAAAACTGAAGTCCTCAGTGGTTGATACCTTTTAATGGCTAACTGAAAAGATAGCAAGCTTTCCAGACTTCTCAGGTCTCTTCATCAGGCATGGTATTGAGTAATGTAAGAATGTAAATTAGAATGTGAAGAAAGATGTTGCCATCTAGTGGCTGGTTTAGATAGTGCTTGTAGGAAATGGGAAACATAGGTATAGGTGTCGCGGGCGGGGAGGCCGCCGCCGCGCGCTCGCTAACGCTCGGGTCCGGCGCTGCTGCGGCTGCTGCTGCTCAGTGGCTCGAGCGGTGGGCCGGACCCGGGGACTCGAGCGGCGCTCCTCGCCCGTGAGTGAAAAGGGTGGTTGGTTTGGGTGATTTAGTCCATGACGCCACCCACGGGTTGTGGTGAAGATGGGCACCACCGCTGCTGGTGACAGGGATCCCGGGAGTGATGGTAGGGAGCAGCTGTGATGTTATTTTCCCCCTCCGTGGGTAGGGGTCGATGGTCCCGGGGCCCGGTGGTGTGACGGGGAGGCAGGGTTGGTGAGGTGCAGGGTTGCAGGGTTGCAGGGACAGCGCGGCGCGGTGCCGGATGGAACGGGTGTACTCACTCAGTAAGAGATGCACAAAGTCCTCGGTAAACCAAACGGCTGAATGGACAGGTCCTGCAGCCGGCTGCAGTGTCTCTCCCTGGACAGGTGATGGCGGCTGTCTTTTCCCGCACCTTTGTGTACTTGTTTGACTACGATGGATTCCCAATGGTAGTCCGCTCCCCGGTGGATGGATGCCGGAGGAGCCCGTTTGCCCGCAGGCGCTGGCCCTTGGGTCTCTAGCCTTGGGCTACGGTGTGGGCGGTTGCCTTTTATCGGGTCTTTGGCTGTTAGGAAACCCCTGGGGTTCCGGTCACACTCGGATTTGACTATTGTCGGCGGCTCCAAGCCTGGTCGGGGTCCGATGGCCCTGCCTGTGTTTGCTGGCTTCACTTCGCTCCCCAGTCGGTACCGGCGGGCCAACGCCCGACCCCGGTCTTACGGTTCCGCGTCGATTCACCTCTCCTGCAGACGGCCACCACCGTCTGCCAACCTTGCTGTCAGTGCCTGGGCCACAACCCAGACACCCAAGTGCTCGCTCCTCTCACTTCAACCTCCTGGACTAAAACTGTCACTTTTCCCGCCTCCAGGCCTGTGAACTCCTCGGTGGGCGGGGCCAACCGCCTGGCTCCGCCCCACCTGGTGTGGACATCAGACACTGGAGGGAGACAACAAGGGTTTTGTGTTTGGCCAATGTTACTGTCTAGTGGGGGTGGGGGTGTTTGTGTGTTACCTGTGACGACCTGGCTAGTCCAGGGCACCACATTCCCCCTTGGTGAAATGCAGACCATCCGCAGGCTGCCCGCCCATCACCGGTTTTATTTATTTTCAAAAACTGTAAAAGATAAATAACATGTAAACATATCAAAACATATAAAACATAAGCATTTTTGTTAGGTCACTTAAACATTGCACATATAAAAACATTTTTAATAATAACGGACGGACGGGACATCGTGCGCAGCAGTATTCCAGGAACCAAATGTTTGCAGAGTCCTGGCGTCCCCGCTTTTAAAGCCTCGGCTACATCAGGCAGACACACACCCGCCCCCCCCTTGGTTCTCTTCAGCATTTCCGCTTGTTGGGGGCGGGGCTTCGCTTTTGCACCTTCCCTGCTCGGAGAAGACACTCGAGCGGGAGATTTTCACACCAAGATGGCGGCGCTTCAAAATTTTCAGCCGGACACCGCTGGCGGAGATCACAAGGCGCACTTCTACTGGTAAGTAGATGGGCTCGATCCTGTTCGTGACGCCAAGTTGTCGCGGGTGGGGAGGATGCCGCCGCGCGCGCACTAACGCTCGGGTCCGGCGCTGCTGCAGCTGCTGCTGCTCGGTGGCTCGAGCGGTGGGCCGCACCCGGGGACTCGAGCGGCGCTCCTCGCCCGTGAGTGAAAGGGGTGGTTGGTTTGGGGGATTTAGTCCGTGACGCCACCCACGGGTTGTGGTGAAGATGGGCACCACCGCTGCTGGTGACGGGGATCCCAGGAGCGATGGTAGGGAGCAGCTGGGATGTTGTTTTTCCCCTCCGTGGGTAGGGGTCAATGGTCACGGGGCCCGGTGGTGTGACGGGGAGGCAGGGTTGGTGAGGTGCAGGGTTGCAGGGAAAGCGCGGCGCGGTGCCGGATGGAACGGGTGTACTCACTCAGTAAGAGATGCACAAAGTCCTCGGTAAACCAAACGGCTGGATGGACGGGTCCCGCAGCCGGCTGCAGTGTCTCTCCCCGGACAGGTGATGGCGGCTGTCTTTCCCTGCACCTTTGTGTACTTGTTTGACTATGATGGATTCCCAATGGTAGTCCGCTCCCCGGTGGATGGATGCCGGAGGAGCCCATTTGCCCGCAGGCGCTGGCCCTTGGGTCTCTAGCCTTAGGCGGTAGCTGTATACCCTCACGGTGTGGGCAGTTGCCTTCTATCGGGTCTTTGGCTGTTAGGAAACCCCTGGGGTTCCGGTCACACTCGGATTTGACTATTGTCGGCAGTTCCAAGCCTGGTCGGGGTCCGATGGCCCTGCCTATGTGTGCTGGCTTCACTTCGCTCCCTGGTCGGTACCGGTGGGCCAACGCCCGACCCCGGTCCTACGGTTCCGCGTCGATTCACCTCTCCTGCAGATGGCCACAACCTTGCTGTCAGTGCCTGGGCCACAACCCAGACACCCAAGTGCTCGCTCCTCTCACTTCAACCTCCTGGACTAAAACTGTCACTTTTCCCGCCTCCAGGCCTGTGAACTCCTTGGTGGGCGGGGCCAACCGCCTGGCTCCGCCCCACCTGGTGTGGACATCAGGCACTGGAGGGAGGCAACAAGCGTTTTGTGTGGCCCACCTGGTGTGGACATCAGACACTGGAGGGAGGCAACAAGCGTTTTGTGTTTAGCTAATGTTACTGTTTAGTGGGGGTGGGGGTGTTTGTGTGTTACCTGTGATGACCTGGCTAGTCCACGGCGCCACATAGGAAAGAGTTAAACTGAAGGAATAGCCCATGGAGGAGGAGCCAGTTCCTGTATGTAGAGGAGAGACTCCATCTTGGAGACAGTTGGAGCTAGGGTCAGAAAGGGCTGAGTGTGACCAGGTCGGCCCAGTGCCAGTTGGGTAGAAATCTCAAATCCCAGCTGTGAGAAATTCTGGTCTTCTGGTGCATAAGACTCAGGGCTGATGGTAAGGAGACACTTGAGAGCCCACTTTCATATAGTGGCAGGAGACAAGGAGATTCTGGGAGAAAGAGCCAGGGAGCCAGACACTGAGATAGGGAAGGCTGGTTGTGCTAGTGAAGATCCTACATTCTGTGCAGTACAGAATCAGCACAATTCTCTACCACAGAAACTCCTGAGACATCTGGGGTAAGAGGTTCGTGAAAGGAGACCCCAGGCAGCTGCCTGAATTCCCCCATAGCAGAGGAGTACAGAAGTGGAGCTTTGGGTGGATGTGAGAAGGAACTCTGAAGGTGGTGTGAACCCAGTGAGGAGAACGGAACAGCCATGAAGTATATTGTGACGTGAATTGGAACCATTGAAGTGTATTATAATGAGAAAGGGAACCATTGAAATGTATTGTAATATGAAACGTAACCATTGAAGTGTATGTACCTATTGTGATGTGTTTCCAGAGAAAAATATCATTGTTATCAAGTAAAAGTTCTTTTATATAAAATAAAACCAAGGATCTCCTGAATTACGTGTGGTAGGTTGTCAGAGATGGAGTTCACTGAAGGCAGCAGTGAACCAGTAAGTGTACTGCACCCCACATAGGTAACCTGGAACACGTATTCTCAATATTGTTCTAAGGCGTGATACTGCGGCGAAAGCTCGCCCACGACTACCACCCTCCAGCACCTTACAAGTGGTTGGGGCAGAGTTATACAGAGCTTTTGAATATAGATGACTAGATAGCAGTAGATTTACTAGTCCTCTAGTGATAAGCTCTTGCTGATAAAATAGAGATTTTATCAAAACTACAGCAAGCTGTAATCAGGGTATCTTTCTTTATATTATGCTGCTCACAGTCTTTATGTTATTTTACTTTCAGGTTAGCTGGCAAAAACATGATGACAGATTCCCCTGAAAAGACAGGTGGACATTTTTGAAACGGTGTCTTTGAGATGTATAATTCCATTGGACTAATTAAGATTTTTAACATGATCTTTTTTTTTATTCATTTTTACAGAATGTAAACAAAAATCAAAACATATCTAATTTAGAATACAATTTTACAAGAATCAGCAAACATCTGTGTGGTACCGCCACTTGTTTACACAATCTGCCTACCAAATGGTTCCATCGGCTTATAAGTTGCATGGTTTGGAGTGGTGCTCACTAGTCGTCTCTTACTACTTTTGTATTGTTTGCTTTAAAATGAAATGCAGAGTAAAGTATGGCAAAGCTGTGACATTCAAATCTAGATATACTGTACATAAATGGAAATATATTGACCTTTGTATGATGAATTAATAGAGGTTTTGAAATATGTAAAAATATAAATTCACTGCACAACTATTTTGTAAGAATTTAACAGAAGCCATTCTGGGGAATAACATTTTTGATAGGTTTGGAAAAATCAGCTGACTTAGCATTTAGTGGTTTCAGTACAAGACACTATTCATTAGAGTTTACTTCCCAGTAAAATCCATGAATAATTACTAGAGTTCTAGCTAATCCAAGCATTCATATTTGAAATGTGTTTAATGCATGTGAGAAAATTTCCACAACTTCAAAATTAGCCATGCTCTATTTTGTAGCCTTTTAATGACCTCCAGCAAACTTGTGACCCAGATATGAGAACCTCCTGTACATGAGTATATTCATGGCTCAAGGGAGCACACGATATGACTATAAAATGTCAATATAAAGTGTAGAACTCATGGACAATATTTGAATTCAGGTATTCCTTTTAACCCTAAGTATTTAGTTACATTTATTAAGCAGCATTTCTTGTCCATTATTATTATTTTTACTATTCTTATTCTTCTTCATCAAATTATTATTATTATTATTATTATTATTATTATTATTATTATTATTTTTTAAGTATTTAATTTTTTGGTCATATTTCATTTAACCCCTTCATGACAACTGATGCATATTAACTAGAGGTGAGCCACCACCCTAGTGTTTGAGTTCGGTTCGGTTTGTAGAACGGCGGGTGTGTTCGTCGAACGTTCGTCGAACACTTTCGAACACCTTCGAACACCATTGAAAACAATGGCAGGCAAACACATACAAACATGCACAAACACGAATGCACACACTCATATTATGCTCACCTTACCTTCCGTTTCATCGCCGACCTCCTGGGACTTGCAGTTTGCCGGTACAAGATGTGTATCGGATAACCATCGTTTGCCCCCATACACCGCGTGCAGAATTATTGGGCAAGTTGTATTTTAGAGGATTTTTTTTTATTATTGATCAACAACTATGTTCTCAATCAACCCAAAAGACTTATAAATATCAAAGCTTAATATTTTTGGAAGTTGGAGTGGATTTTTTTTAGATTTGGCTATCTTAGGAGGATATCTGTTTGTGAAGGTAGCTATTACTGTGCACAGTTACTAGGCAACTTATTAAAAACCAAATATATTACCATCTCACTTGTTTATTTTCTCCAGTGAAACCAATATAACTGCACAAAATTTAGAAATAAACATTTGACATGCAAAAACAAAACCCAAAAAAATTAGTTACCAATATAGCCACCTTTCTTTATGATGACACTCAACAGCCTACCATCCATAGATTCTGTC
Organism: Anomaloglossus baeobatrachus; assembly: GCF_048569485.1. Lineage (NCBI taxonomy): Eukaryota > Metazoa > Chordata > Amphibia > Anura > Aromobatidae > Anomaloglossus > Anomaloglossus baeobatrachus. The sequence goes on along the minus strand of NC_134355.1, from coordinate 105,197,916 downwards.
AGTTGCTTGATCTGTTTATGATCAACGTTGCGTGCAGCAGCCACCACAGCCTCCCAGACACTGTTCCGAGACGTCTACTGTTTTCCTTCCCTGTAGATCTTAGATTTTATGAGAGACCACAGGTTCTTTATGGGGTTCAGATCAGGTAAACAAGGGGGCCATGTCATTAATTTTTCATCTTTTAAACCTTACTGGCCAGCCACGGTGGGGAGTAGTTGGATGCATGTGATGGAGCACTTTCCTGCATGAAAATCATGTTTTTCTTGAACGATACCGACTTTTTCCTGTACCACTGCTTGAAGAAGTTGTCTTCCAGAAACTGGCAGTAGGTCTGGGAGTTGAGCTTCACTCCATCCTCAACACAAAAAGGTCCCACAAGTTCATCAAGTTCATCTTTGATGATACCAGCCCATACCAGTACCCCACCTTCACCTTGCTGGCATCTGAGTTGGAGTGGAGCTCTCTGCCCTTTACTGATCCAGCCTCTGGACAATCCATCTGGCCTATCAAGAGTCACTCTCAGTTCATCAGTCTATAAAACCTTTGAAAAATCAGTCTTAAGATATTTCTTGGCCCAGTCTTGACGTTTTATCTTATGTTTCTTCTTCAAAGGTGGTCATTTTTCAGCCTTCCTTACCTTGGCCATATCCCTGAGGATAGCACACCTTGTGCTTTTTTAGTCAATTAACATTGCAGCTCTTAAATGTGGCCAAACTGGTGGCAAATGGCATCTTGGTAGCTTCACGCTTGAATTTCCTCAATTCATGGGCAGTTATTTTGCGCCTTTTTTGCCCAACGCGCTTCTTGTGACCCTGTTGGCTATTTGCCATCAAATGCTTGATTGTTCGGTGATCACGCTTCAAAAGTTTGGCAATTTCAAGACTGCTGCATCCTTCTGCAAGATATCTCCTAATTTTGGACTTTTCAGAGGCCATCAAATCTCTCTTCTGACCCATTTTGCCAGAAGAAAGGAAGTTTCCTAATGATTAAGCACACCTTATATAGGGTGTTGATGTCATTACACCACACCCCTCCTCATTACAGAGATGCACATCAACTGATTTACTTAAATGGTAGTTGGCTCTCAAGCCTATACAGCTTAGAGTAAGACAACATGTATAAAAAGTATCATGTGATCAAAATATTCATTTGCCTAATAATTCTGCACACAGTGTATAACAATTAAAAAAATATAAGATACATGTATTTGGTATTGTTGCCTTCATAAATGTTCAATCTATCAAAATCTAAAATAAATTATGCCGATCGGTAAACAGAGTAACAAAAAAAAATCAAAAACCTGAATTAGTTTTTTGGGGCTGCTGCAACATTATCATAAAATACAATAAAAGGCAATCAAAACATTATGTTTACACAAAAATGCTATGAGAACAAACGTCAGCTCAAAATGCAAAAAATACAGTACCTTGCGAAAGTATTCAGCCCCCTTGAATTTTTCAACCTATTCCCACATTTCAGGTTTCAAACATAAAGATGAAAAATATAAATTTTATGGAGAAGAGTCAACAAGGGGGACACAATTGTGAAGGTGAACAATATTTATTGCTTATTTTAAAATTTTTGTAAAAAATAAAAACTGAAAAGTGGGGGCGCAATATTATTCAGCCCCTTTACTTTCAGAGCGGCAAACTCACTCCAGAAGTTCATTGAGGATCTCTGAATGATCCAATGTTGGCTTAAATGACTGGTGATGATAAACATAAGCCACCTGTGTGTAATCAAGTCTCCGTAAAAAATGCACCTGCTCTGTGATACTCTCAGTGTTCTGTTTAAAGCACAGATAGCAAAATGAAGACCAAGGAACACAACAGGCAGGTTCATAATACTGTTGTGGAGAAGTTTAAAGCCGGATTTGGATGCAAAACAATTACCAAAACTTTAAACATCCCAAGAAGCACTGTGCAAGCGATCATATTGAAATGGAAGGATTATTATACCACTGCAAATCTACCAAGACCCGGCTGTCCCTCAAAAATGTAATCTCAAACAAGGAGAAGACTGATCAGAGATGCAGCCAAGAGGTCCATGATCACTCTGGATGAACTGCAGAGATCTACAGCTGAGGTGGGAGAGTCTGTCCATAGGACAACAATCAGTCGTGCACTGCACAAATCTTGCCTTAATGGAACAGTGGCAAGAAGAAAGCCATTTCTCAAAGATATCCATAAAAAGTGTCGTTTAGAGTTTACCACAAGCCACCTGGGAGACACACCAAGCATGTGGAAGAAGGTGCTCTGGTCAGATGAAACCAAAATCGAACTTTTTGGGCACAATGCCAAACGATATGTTTGGCGTAAAAGCAACACAGCTCATCACCCTGAACACACCATCCCCACTGTCACACATGGTGTTGGCAGCATCATGGTTTGGGCCTACTTTGCTTCAGCAGGGAAAGGAAAGATGGTTAAAATTGATGGGAAGATGGATGAAGCCAAATACAGGACCATTCTTGAAGAAAACCTGTTGGAGTCTGCAAAAGACCTGAGACTGAGACGGAGATTTGTCTTCCAACAAGACAATGATCCCAAATATAAAGCAAAATGTACAATGGAATGGTTCACAAATAAATGTATCTAAGTGTTAGAATGGCCAAGTCAAAGTCAAGACCTGAATCCAATCGAGAATCTGTGGAAAGAGCTGAAAACTGCTGTTCACAAACGCTCTCCATCCACCCTCACTGAGCTCGAGCTGTTTGGAAAGGAAGAATGGGCAAGAATTTCAGTCTCTCGATGTGCAAAACCGATAGAGACATACCCCAAGCGAGGGCACCTGTAATCGCAGCAAAAGGTGGCGCTATAAAGTATTAACTTAAAGGGCCGAATAATATTGCACGCCCCAATTTTCAGTTATTTATTTATTAAAAATTTTTAAAATAAGCCATAAATTTCATTCACCTTTACAATTGTGTCGCACTTGTTCATTTTTCACCATAAAATGTAAAATTTTCATCTTTATGTTTGAAGCCTGAAATGTGGGAAAGGTTGACAAATTCAAGGGGGCCGAATACTTTTGCAAGGCACTGTAAGCCATCACTTAGCCACAGATACTGAAAAATAAAAATTTTACAGTTCTCGGATAATGGCGCCAAACACAAATTTTTTTACAAACTTCTGAATATTTTTAATCCCTTGAATGAAAAAAATAAATAAATACAGTATATGCTTTATACCAACCTGGTGAATCATACTGCTTGATCAGTTTTACCATAGTGAACTTGGTAAATAAAAATAACAAAAACAAATGTCAAATTGCACTCTTTTTGCATTTTAACGCGCTTGAAATTTTTTTTCCATTTTCCAGTACACTATATGGTAAAATGAATAGTGTCATTCAAAATTACAATTATTACCACAAAAAAAATCCTCCTTCAGCTAAATTGAATAAAAAATATAAAACTTATGGCTCTTGGAAGAAAATGAGGAAAAACAAAAGTGCAAAAATGGAAAATGCGATGGCATGAAAGGGTTAATTATTTAGAAGAAAAAAGTGCAATTTTTTTTTTTTTTAGCTATTGATGTGTTCATTTTAAAGACCTTCATGTAAGCTGCTATATTAGAGTTACACACATCTTTATTGTATTTTTTTTATAGAGAGGGATAGGGAGTGTGCATTATTGTAAAAACAATAAACTGTAAATAATGGTAAAAAAAAATGTTATTACGCTAACATAGTATCCAGGAGGTCTGTGTATACATGGGGTTTTTTTTAGTTTTTTTTGCGGGGGCACACTTATTGCAGGACAAAGTGATATTTTTAGTCATACTATATTTCTTTTTTTATACACCTTTGGATCACATTTTTTGAACATTTTTATCTTGTTTATTATAACAAATGTGCATTTTCTTTTTTCAGCTTATATATAAAAAAGCACTTTGAAATGGTAAAATATCCATTTTTTATTTTGAACTATTTTTTTTACATTTTTTTACATTGTATCCCTTTCTTGTAAATAATATAATTTTATAATTACTACAATATAGTAATTTTGGCCAACATCTTGTAATAATGTTCCCATCCTGGTCGTCATCTTAAAGTAATGGACCCATCTTGTCCCCTGTAGTAATGTGCTCATCTTTATGCCAATCTTGTTCCCTATAGTAATGTGCCTATCATTGTTGCCATCTTGTCCCCTGTAGTAATGTGCCCATCCTTGTGCCCATCTTGTTCCCTGTAGCAATGTGCCCTTCATTGTGCCCATTTTTTACTCTGCAGTAATACGCCCATCCTTGTGCCCAATGTGTGCCCTATAGAAATCTGCCATCTTGTCCCCTGTAGGAATGTGTCCATATTGCTTCCTATAACAATGTGCCCATCCTTGTGCCCAACTTTTTTCCCCTGTAGTAATGTGCCCATCTTGACCCCTTTAGTAATGTATCCATCTTGTCTCCTGTAATAACATGTCCATCTTGTTCCCTGTAGTAATATGCCCATCCTTGTGCCCATTTTGTTCCCTGTACTAATGTGCCCATCTGTAGAAATGTACCCATCCTTGTACCCATTTTTTTTTACCCTGTAGTAATGTGCCCATATTGTTCCCTGAAGTAATGTGCCCAGTTTGACACCTTTTTTGTAATGTGCCCATCTTGTCTTCTGTAGAAATGTGTCCATCCTTCTCCCCTTGTAGAAATGTGCCCATCATATTTTTCCTTTGTCACATACACAATAAAAAAAAATAAATAAATAATAATTCCATTCTAGAAAGGAGTTAATCACTTTAGGTAAATTAAAATTTGCCTCAAATTTTCTTAAAAACTTCAGATTCATTAGACTGACTAGGCCTCGGGTGATGCCATTTTGTGTGTCAGCCACACAGACCTGACTGGATTGGCGTAAAGAGAATCAACGGTTTTTGAATGAAGTCCGGACAGGAGCAACCAAGTAGGGAGCATCGGAGAAAAAGCAGTGTCCGGCAAGAGGTAGTAACTGTTTTAGGTGTTTTTTGACCATGCGTTTATTGTGATTTGAGGTCTAGAGAGTTGCCAAAGCATAAAAAGACTCAATTGATTTACACTAAATAAATTTAAGGCAAATCAATTTTTTTTGTCTAAATTAAATTGAACTGCCGAATTCGAATTGTGGCAGATTTGCTCATCACTATTTTTTGTTTTAATAGGTTTACAATTGTCTGCATAAACTATACTGAAATGAATGCTAATATACTCCAGAGATCAAAATTAAAATTAGAGAACAATGCATGATCACCTTCTTTTTTCAGAAATAATGTAATCTACATTGATCAACATTTGATGTTTTTTGTAAGGGGTACACAATGCCTCTAGAATAGTGTTTTAAAAAAGATCCAAAGCATATCAACATAAAACATTTATTTTGTCCAAAACGTGATGATCCTAATTGAGAACAACAATGACTGTAGCACAGAGAAAGATTATAACTAATTTTTCTGAAAGTAACAACATTCATTAACCAGTAGGAAGTGTACAGGCCTTTGCTTTGAATGATTTCAGCACATCTGCGGCCACAGGACATCACTGGTCTCTCATACGGCTTGGTGTGATTTTGGTCCACTCTTGTTCCAGTCTCTTACGTAGTTCTTTGACTGCTTTGGGTTTCTTGGCCATAATTTTGTCACCAAGGATTTTCAGATCAGATCAGGACTCTGGTCTGCCAATTTCATTGTTTCAATATTTTCTGTTTCAAGGAACTGCTTTACCCGTTTTGCTATGTGACAGGGAGTATTAGCATGAAAATTGCTGGCTTATTGAATGAATACAAGTAAGGAACCACGTGTTGTTGAAGAAGATTCTGATATACACTTGCATTCTCATACAGCCATGTAGTTGTATGAGAGGTCCAACTCCTGCTGCACAAAATATTCCCCAAACTGTGACACTTCCTCCTTCCTCCACCACCTTTCACTGACTTCTTAACACAATTTGGGTTCAGTCTTTCCCCAGTTTGTCGATGAACATAATGCTTCTCATTAGACCCAAATAAATTAAACTTGTTTTCATCACTAAAATGAATTGTGGACCACTTCTTCTTTGTCAACACAACATGCTTCTCACCAAAGGTGACTCTAGCCTTTTTATTCTTTCTGCTAATGAGAAGTTTGGTCACTGCAGAATGGGTTTTCAGTCCAAATGCTCTTAAACGTCGTGACACTGTATGACAAGACAGATCAGTGCTGAACTGGCGAGCAATTCCAGCTGCCGTTTTGAAACGATCACCTTTGCATTTGTCTTTCGAGGGCGAATAGTCTTCTTGAGGGACTTGAAAGAGTTTGTGATGTTGTATGTGAAGTCACCACTAGGGGAAGCTGGAACACTGGTATGGGTAACAGGTCTATGGAACCACAGGAGTAATCACTGATAGATTACTGAGAGAAGTCGTACAAGCAGGGTCAGAGCTGGGAAGTCACGCAGTACAAGGGAGTAGGCAAAGTCAGTGTCAGGAGCTAGCCAGAAGTCAGAAATTGGGAGAGTAAGCAGTAGGAGAGGAATGCAGGGATGGCACAAACAAACAGGGAGCATGAGGGGAAGACCAGGAGGTACCAGAGTCAGAGTAAGATAAAATGGAGGGTAACAGAGTCAGGGAGGTCAGACAGAATGGGGAGGACTAGAGTCAGGGAGGTCGGACGAGGTAGCAGAAATAATCAAGAACCCTTACAGGGAATAAGCACGCACACTGCAAAGCAGGACTATAACTGGTGCTGCACGGATGCAGGAAACATCCTAATAAAGCGGGGTGATCCAGGAATGAGGCATGGCTGTATAGGCTTCACCCACCGTCCAAGAACAGAGAAACACCAATAGCAGAACTAGGTTAAAAATACAACTCTGCCACTGCAGGGTCCAAATTGATTTGTGACATTGTAAAGATTAAGTATTCTTGAAATTACAGACTTGTAATGGCCAACTTCTCTTGCTATGGCTGATAAGGTAACCCCTTTGGCCTTCATCTGGGTAACCTGCTGCCGGAGGGTTTCAGTCACTTTGGAACGATACATAATTTTTGCGAAATTAGTGCAAACTAGAAAGTTAGGCTGCAAGTTAAATAGGGTTTGTCAGATAATTAAGGAAATTAGTACCAGGTGCCAGATTAACACCAATAACTTGTAGGTATCTGAAAGTGTTCTTTAATTTTGATCCGCGTTCTTTTTCATTTATCTTACTTACATTTTTATTACATGCTTTAGAATAAATTCAATTTATGAAATAACCTTAAAATACTGCTAATTTACTCATGTTAGGATATAATCACATAGGACTATACAAGGACTTTAACATTTAGGAAATTGTGTGTAGTTTAGAGATGAGCGAGCCTCTGAAGGCTCGAGTTCGGTTCGGTTTGTCGAACGGAGGCCCCGTTCGTGTTCGGTTCGACGAACCGTTCGATGAACCTCTCGAGCCCCATTGAAACCAATGGCAGGCAAACACAAACACATAAAAACACATTATAAATGTACACATACAGTTAATAAACATTGCCATAACACTTACAGGTCCCCAAGACGCGTCCTGCACTCTGTCTCCCGCAGCTTTTCCTTCCGATAATCACTGCGTCCTCCAGGAACCAGCACTGATGATAGGACCTATCGTGACGTCAAAATAGCATGTGACCAGTCACGTGTCTATTATCTCATTGGCTACAGACTGGTCACATGGCTAGACGTCATTGCTAGGTCCTGTCAGTGCATCTCTCCGGTACGTGGTGCTCCTTTGTGCATGTCCGTGTACTGGCGAAATGCTCTGGCACATGGTCGACTCCCCGTTCCTGCATGGGGCGCTCGTTACAGAGTCAGCCCACATACAAGGACTGGCTGTCACAGCCGGTGAACTGCGGCACCAGGAATAATGTGATTGGAGCACCGTTGCTATGGTAAGCTGCCTGTCAGCGGTGACGTCACCGCTTACAGCATGCAGCTGCTGCTCACTCACTGAGTGAATAGACTGCACGGAGAGCAGCAGCGTTCTTCCTCCCATGCAGTGCTGTCTGATGTAGCAGAGCTGAATGGGTTGAAGGAGAAAGAAGACAGAAGAGCAGGATCATGGAGGGCTGACAGGGAGTAATAAACATGGAGTCTCTAATGTGTCTGTATTTATTTCTATTAAAGTATTTTTTCTCTGTGTTGTGTCTTTTTTTAACCCTTTATTGGAGATTCTTAATGTCCGGGTCAAACTTGCTTGACATTAAGAATCTCTGGCTTAATACTAGCTAGTAAAACAAAGCTAGTATTAACTCGTTATTACCCAGCAAGCCACCCGGCTTCAGGGCTGCTGGAAGAGTTGGATAAAGCACCAGATGATGGCGCTTCTATGAAAGCGCCATTTTCTGGGGCGGCTGCGGACTGCAATTTGCAACAAAGGCGCCCAGAAAGCTTGGGCCAACCTGTGCTGCGGATTCCAATCCCCCAGCTGCCTAGTTGTACCTGGCTGGACACAAAAATGGGGCGAAGCCTATGTCGATTTTTTTTTTAATTATTTCATGAATTTCATGAAATAATTAAAAAAAGGGCTTCCCTATTTTTTTAGTTCCCAGCCAGGTACAAATAGGCAGCTGGGGGTTGAGGGCAGCCGTACCTGCCTGCTGTACTTGGCTAGCATACAAAAATATGGCGAAGCCCACGTCATTTTTCTGGGGGGCAAACAACTCCTGCATACAGTCCTGGATGGAGTATGCTGAGCCTTGTAGTTCTGCAGCTGCTGTCTGCTCTCCTGCATACACTAGTGAATGGAGCATGCTTAGCCTTGTCGTTCTGCAGCTGCTGTCTGCTCTCCTCCATACAGACAGACAGCAGCTGCAAAACTACAAGGCTCAGCATACTCCATCCAGGACTGTATGCAGGAGTTTTTTGCCCCCAAAAAAAATTATGTGGGCTTCTGCCCCCAACCCCCAGCTGCCTATTTGTACCCGGCTGGGAACCAAAAATATGAGGAAGCCTTGTAGTTCGGCAGCTGCTGTTTGCTCTCCTCCATACAGACAGACAGCAGACAGCAGCTGCAGAACTGCAAGGCTCAGAATACTCCATCCAGGACTGTACACAGTCCATCTTCTGGCACTGTATCCAACTCTTCCAGCTGCCCTGGTGACGGGTGGCTCACTGGGTAATAATGGGGTTAGGGCTAGCTGTATATTATCCACTGGCCCTAAGCGCGAAATTCATGGTGTCATGCCAATATTAGACATGGCCACCATGAATTTCTAGTACAGATAAAAAAAGCCACATTACACAGAAAAATAGGTACAAATAGGCAGCTGGGGGTTGAGGGCAGCCGTACCTGCCTGCTGTACTTGGCTAGCATACAAAAATATGGCGAAGCCCACGTCATTTTTTTGGGGGGCAAACAACTCCTGCATACAGTCCTGGATGGAGTATGCTGAGCCTTGTAGTTCTGCAGCTGCTGTCTGCTCTCCTGCATACACTAGTGAATGGAGCATGCTGAGCCTTGTCGTTCTGCAGCTGCTGTCTGCTCTCCTCCATACAGACAGACAGCAGCTGCAAAACTACAAGGCTCAGCATACTCCATCCAGGACTGTATGCAGGAGTTTTTTGCCCCCGAAAAAAATTATGTGGGCTTCTGCCCCCAACCCCCAGCTGCCTATTTGTACCCGGCTGGGAACCAAAAATATGAGGAAGCCTTGTAGTTCGGCAGCTGCTGTTTGCTCTCCTCCATACAGACAGACAGCAGACAGCAGCTGTAGAACTGCAAGGCTCAGCATACTCCATCCAGGACTGTACGCAGTCCATCTTCTGGCACTGTATCCAACTCTTCCAGATGCCCTGGTGACGGGTGGCTCACTGGGTAATAATGGGGTTAGGGCTAGCTGTATATTATTCACTGGCCCTAAGCGCGAAATTCATGGTGTCATGCCAATATTAGACATGGCCACCATGAATTTCTAGTACAGATAAAAAAAGCCACATCACACAGAAAAATATTTTTATTAGAAATAAAACACAACACAATTAGTGACTCCATCTTTATTGAAATAAAGAACCCCCTTCCGCAGTAATCCTGAATCACGGGTCCCGTGCCGTCCAATCCGGATCCAATATCATCAGATCGGTTTGCTGGAAGGTTATCAGATGATGTGTCAGGTTCAAGGGCCTGAATCACATGACACAGCAGTTGATTGTATAAATGGCTTTTATACAATCAGCTGATGCAACAGTGCAAAAAAACCCCAAAAAACTACTCATTTCTGTGCATACTCCTTTCCGACAGCATCAGCTGAGCTGATAGGTTAGCCGGCTGGGCGGTAAAAAGCTGGCCTGACCACTCGACTTATAGTGTCAGCTGATTCCGTCAGGTGACCGCATCATCTGATCATCACCAGGTCTGAGAGAGATAGAGAGAGAAAGAAGAGAGAGAGAAGATAGAGAAAAGAGAGAGAGAAAAGAAAGAGAGAAAAGAGAGAGAAGAGAGAGGGAGAGAGAGAAGAGAGAGAGGAGAGAGAAGAGAGAGAGAAGAGAGAGAAGAGAGAGAGGAGAGAGAGAGAAGAGAGAGAGGGAAAAGGAGAAAAAGAGAGACTGAGAAAAAGAGAGAGAGAGAAAGAGAGAGAGAGAAAGAGAGAGGGAGAGAGAGAGGGGGGAAAAGAGAGACTGAGAAAAAGAAAGAGAAAAAGAGAGAGAGAAAGAGAGAGAAATAGAGAAAAACAGAGAGAGAAAGAGAGAAAAAGAAAGAGAGAAAGAGAGAGAAAGAGAGAGAGAGAGAGAAAGAGAGAGAGAGAGAGGGAGAAATAGAGAGAGAGAAATAGACAGAGAGAGAGAGAAATAGACAGAGAAAGAGAAAGAGAGAGAGAAATAGACAGAGAGAGAAGAGAGAGAGGAGAGAGCAATGCAGCCTCATTCCGTGAATTGCTCCAATTTTAGATGTGTGTCCTGTGGCTCACAGCTGATGTCTGGCTCCTCCCCTCAGTGCATAATTAAAAATAAATTATAATTATAAATAAATAATAATTATAATTTAAAATTAAAAATAAATTAAATTTTTTTAACCGAACGGCCGGGAAGCGAACTCGCAAAGTACTGCTTCTTAGACGGGAGCTCTATCCATTCAGCCAGACTGAAGTCCTGGCGACAGCGCGGCTCACTTCAGGCGCTCCCTGTCATCTTCATGTAGCAGAGCTGACAGTGTCGTGTGGATTACTTCGGACCTGGATTGTTGTTTTGGGATTAATAAAAAGGTAAAAGAGGTGTTTTTTTGTCTTTTATTCCAAATAAAGGATTTTTAGCTTTGTGTGTTTCTTTACTGTCACTTTCAGGTTGATCATGGAAGGTATCTCGGGGAGTTGCCTGGCATGATTAACCTCTTATTACCCCGATTGCCACCGCACTAGGGCAATTCGGGATGAGCTGGGTGGAGTCCTGGGACTGTCGCATCTAATGGATGTGGCAATTCCGGGCGGCTGCTTGGTGATATTGTTAGGGTGGTGGGCTCCCCATAATGTGGCGCTCCCCATCCTGACAACACCAGCCTCCAGCCATGTGGCTTTATCCTGGCTGGTATCAAATATGGGGGAACCGCATATTTTTTTATTTATTTATTTATTTTAGTGACCGATATAGGCCCGCCCACCAGCGGCTGTGATTGGTTGCAGTGAGACAGCTGGCACTCATTGTGGGGGCATGTCTGACTGCAACCAATCATGGGCGCCGGTGGGCGGGGAAAGCACAGAATAACTAATTGAATAATGAAGCGGCAGCCATTTTCAAAAGAGGAAATGCCGCTGTAGATTTGTGACAGCTGTGCTCGTTGAGTAGGAAAGGGAGAGGGATTGTGCTGGGGACGCAGGTCGCATGCAGATATGAAAGGTGCGCACATACTTACTGTGAAAAGCCACGCTTTTGGTGTTCGAACTGTTCTCGAACGTTACTCGAACTGTCGAGCTTTTAGCAAAAGGCTCGAGTTCGTCGAACGTCTCGAACACCCCCAAAAATCACTCGAACATGAAATTGGCAAACCTCAAGCCTCGAACATCGCTTATCTCTAGTGTTGTTCTCTAATTTTAGTCTCCAATGTATGTGTTTTAATCTACTTTGATAAGCAGTAGAAATGAGGGGATCAGTTAAAATTCAAATTCGCCTTATTGCAATTTTTTGATTCTCAGAGAAGGTATTCTTGACTAATTTAATGTCCTTTATTATGCTCTTGGATTTGGAGAGACAATATCCCTAATATGTAGAAAAGTTATTAAAAATCTTTATATCCACCTCACCGCTCATCTATTGGCCCGACCGATCTTCACCTGTTCGGTCCATGTCGCATCTTTCATCATTGTCGGTGGCACTATAAATCCCCACGACCATGGACTCCGGATCTGCTAGACCCCAGAGGGTTTTGCTCATGCACCTGTAAAGATCGTGGCAAATGTCATGTCATCATAGGCCACGACCTTAACACCTTAGCGGGTATATGTGCAGCACCCTCCTGGGACTTGCAAACATTGAAGCCTCAGTTTGCGGGAGTTTCGTGACTGCTAACGCCGATCCAAAGATGTGTTAAGGACTGGGAGGGAGAAGGTGAGTAATGGAGGAGGAGTAGAGGTAAGTAGAAAAGTTTTTTTTACATTTTGATGACCTTTTATTATTTTGAAAAATGATGTCCAGTGATTGTTATTTTGCTGAATTTGTACAGATGCGAATTACAAAAAAAATGTACATTTCGGTGAATTCAGATTTTTGTAAAATTCCAGTAGAAATCAATTCCATTCACATGTAATTGCTCATTACTAACGAGCAGCATAGACACAAAATCTTACAGTATATATTTTCACTATTTAACTTTTATTAACTTCTATTTATATATATATATATATATACATATATATATATATATACAGTTAGGTCCAGAAATATTTGGACAGTGACACAATTTTCGCGAGTTGGGCTCTGCATGCCACCACATTGGATTTGAAATGAAACCTCTACAACAGAATTCAAGTGCAGATTGTAACGTTTAATTTGAAGGTTTGAACAAAAACATCTGATAGAAATTGTAGGAATTGTACACATTTCTTTACAAACACTCCACATTTTAGGAGGTCAAAAGTAATTGGACAAATAAACCAAACCCAAACAAAATATTTTTATTTTCAATATTTTGTTGCGAATCTTTTGGAGGCAATCACTGCCTTAAGTCTGGAACCCATGGACATCACCAAACGCTGGGTTTCCTCTTTCTTAATGCTTTGTCAGGCCTTTACAGCCGCAGCCTTCAGGTCTTGCTTGTTTGTGGGTCTTTCCGTCTTAAGTCTGGATTTGAGCAAGTGAAATGCATGCTCAATTGGGTTAAGATCTGGTGATTGACTTGGCCATTGCAGAATGTTCCACTTTTTTGCACTCATGAACTCCTGGGTAGCTTTGGCTGTATGCTTGGGGTCATTGTCCATCTGTACTATGAAGCGCCGTCCAATCAACTTTGCGGCATTTGGCTGAATCTGGGCTGAAAGTATATCCCGGTACACTTCAGAATTCATCCGGCTACTCTTGTCTGCTGTTATGTCATCAATAAACACAAGTGACCCAGTGCCATTGAAAGCCATGCATGCCCATGCCATCACGTTGCCTCCACCATGTTTTACAGAGGATGTGGTGTGCCTTGGATCATGTGCCGTTCCCTTTCTTCTCCAAACTTTTTTCTTCCCATCATTCTGGTACAGGTTGATCTTTGTCTCATCTGTCCATAGAATACTTTTCCAGAACTGAGCTGGCTTCATGAGGTGTTTTTCAGCAAATTTAACTCTGGCCTGTCTATTTTTGGAATTGATGAATGGTTTGCATCTAGATGTGAACCCTTTGTATTTACTTTCATGGAGTCTTCTCTTTACTGTTGACTTAGAGACAGATACACCTACTTCACTGAGAGTGTTCTGGACTTCAGTTGATATTGTGAACGGGTTCTTCTTCACCAAAGAAAGTATGCGGCGATCATCCACCACTGTTGTCATCCGTGGACGCCCAGGCCTTTTTGCGTTCCCAAGCTCACAAGTCAATTCCTTTTTTCTCAGAATGTACCCGACTGTTGATTTTGCTACTCCAAGCATGTCTGCTATCTCTCTGATGGATTTTTTCTTTTTTTTCAGCCTCAGGATGTTCTGCTTCACCTCAATTGAGAGTTCCTTAGACCGCATGTTGTCTGGTCACAGCAACAGCTTCCAAATGCAAAACCACACACCTGTAATCAACCCCAGACCTTTTAACTACTTCATTGATTACAGATTAACAAGGGAGACACCTTCAGAGTTAATTGCAGCCCTTAGAGTCCCTTGTCCAATTACTTTTGGTCCCTTGAAAAAGAGGAGGCTATGCATTACAGAGCTATGATTCCTAAACCCTTTCTCCGATTTGGATGTGAAAACTCTCATATTGCAGCTGGGAGTGTGCACTTTCAGCCCATATTATATATATAATTGTATTTCTGAACATGTTTTTGTAAACAGCTAAAATAACAAAACTTGTGTCACTGTCCAAATATTTCTGGACCTAACTGTATATATATATATATATATATATATATATGTATATATATATATATATATATATATATATATATATATACATATATATATTATTGAAAATAACTTTTTACAGATATTAGACAGGGATTTTGTCTGTTCTGTATGAAATGGTGTAGAATTGTTCAGATGACTGTGCAATGTCAGTACAAGTGTTAATGCAGCAAATAGAAAAAGGAATAATAGAGGCTATTTATCAAAATGTCTACTTTACTTAACTGGGCCAGATTTATAAATAAATAAAACAATTCACAATTGTTTTTCTTTCCTTCCTGATAAATCTTCACCTGAATAGTTACCCCCATTTTTACAATAAATCAAATCAGCAACTTATTTTAAGGTTATGAAAAAGTTTCTTTATTCTGTCCTCAATTCTTTTCTTCAAATTTCCCAACACACGGATCAAAAAGACATTTCTTTCAAACCATTACTTAATTATAATAAATCATCAGGCTATTTATATAACGTCCGACTCATAAATACTAATATATTACAGTTTAATACAAGTTAAGAGTTGTACTGAGCCCTAATAAACCACCCATAGAAATCTACGGGACTCCACCTTATTTCCATGTATCTTTAATTTCATGTATTGCTATGAGGAGTATTTTGTGCTGTTGGAGCCTATACAGTATGAAAGGAAGCATTTGTCACATTTTTTAAGAATTTTAGATACCAGCATCAAAAAGGAAGAAAACAGAGAAAAACAAGTGTGACAAAAAAAAGTCCTAAAATATAATTCAATGCAGTGCAATATTTTTAACATGTAGAGTATATCACAATAGTGAGTACACCCCACACGTTTTGTAAATATTTTATTATATCTTTTCATAGTACAACACTGAAGATATCCCTCTCTCATACAATGTAATGAAGTCAGTGTACAGCTTATGTAATGGTGTAAATTTGATGTGTCCTCTAAACAGCCATTAATGTCAAAATAGCTGGAAACAATTGTGAATACATTCATAAGTAAAAATGGCTAACTTTTACCAAATTTGCTATTTTCCCTATGACTCATTAGTGTTACAAGGTCTCAGGTGTGAATGGGGAGCAGGTGTGCTAAATTTGATGTTATCACACACTCTCTCATACTGGTCACTGGAAGTAATAAAATAATTCTCCAAGGACCTGAAAAAAATAATTGTTGCTCTACATAATGATGGCCTAGGCTACAAAACGATTGACAACACCCTGAAACTTAGCTGCAGCATGGTGGCTAAGACTGTGCCGCAGTTTAACAAGACAGGTTCCACTCAGAACAGGCCTCGCCATTTTCAATCAAAAAAAGTTAAGAGCAACAAGCATGATGGAGGAGTTGGCTTGCTCCTCTCCGATAACTACCTCCTTACCCTAATTTAACTGCCAACATCCATTACTATTCCCTTTTTTGAGGTGCACTCTGTCTGCATCTACTCCCCCTCCAACCTCCAGCTGGCTGTCATTTACCGCCCCCAGGACCTGCCACAACCTTTCTTGACCACTTTACCACTTGGTTACTTCATTTCCTTTCCAATGACATCCCCACTACGATCATGGGCAACTTTAACATCCCCATTGACACTTTCCACTCAGCTGTCTCTTAAATTTTAACATTCACTTCCTCCCTCGGCTTCCATCAATGGTCCTCCACAGCTACTCACAAAGATAGCCACACATTGGACCTCATCTTCTCCTGCCTCTGTTCCATATCTAACTTCTCAAACTCACCTCTTCCCGTCTAACCACAACCTACTTATAATCTCTTCTCTTTACTCATCAAGCACTCAACACCCTCTCCACAAACTTACATTCCTTCTCAAAAATCTCAAACACTTTGATTTACATTTACTCTCTGATTCCCTTCTCCCTATCACAGATAGATGCTGCTGCCACTTTGCATAACACTACAATAGCTACAACTCTAAATTTGGCCGCCACCCTCACGCATACCAAAACCCTCACACAAGCTTAACTAAAGACCTGAGGTGGGCCTCCAAGGTTACTGAGGGGAGATGGAAGAGATTCCATTCCACGGAGCACTTCATCACATACAAACATTCCCTTGCCAATTTTAAGTCCATTCACTGCTGCAAAAAAAAACTACTACTTATCTCTCATATCCTCCCTGTCCCACAACACTAAACAGCTATTCAACATTTTCAAATCTGTACTTTTCTCCTGACACCCTCTCCCTCTCCTCTCAGCTGAAGAATGTTCCTCATTCTTCAAGCAGAAGATCAAAAACATCTGAGAAAGATTTGGCCCACAGTCCCAGCAGCCCCTCCCCATAACTACTGAGCCTTCTTCCCCCATTATCAGATTCTCGACCATGACAGAAGATCAGCTTCCCTCTCCTTCTCTTCAGATCACATCTCACCACCTGTGCACTTAACCCACTCCTGTCCCACCTCATCCCCAAACTCACTACAGTCTTCATCCCAACCCTAACCCATGTTGTCACACCACTAAAAACTGGTGTCTTCCCCTCATTCTTTAAACATACCTTGATTACACCCATCCTCAAAAAGCCCTCCCTTGACTCATCCTCTGTGTCTAGCTGTTTCTCCCGTATGCCTCAAAACTACTGGAATACCATGTCCATCTTGAACTGTCCTCCCATCTTTCCTCCTGCTCCCTCTTGGACCAGTTACAATCTGGCTTCTGACTGCATCATTCAAATGAAACTGCTTTAACTAAAGTTGCCAATGACCTACTAATAGATAAAGCAAACTACTCCATCCTCTTCCTACTAGATCTGTCTTCTGCCTTTGGCATTGTGGAATATTCCTTCTTGCTACAGACTCTCTGATCTCTTGGACCAGACTTTCACCTTCTCCCTCTCTCACACTATCTCCTCAACTTGCCCCCTATCTGTAGATATTCCCAAAGGTACAGGTCTAAGAACCTTGATGTTCTCCATTTACACATGAGCCTGGGACAGCTCATGGAGTCCCAGAGCTTTCATTATAATTAGAGATGAGTGAACTTTTACAGTTTGCATTCGCCAATTTCGAATTTGGTATGAGCATTTCCGTTTCTGGCTCTAGGGCATGTTCATGAGCATTTTTGAGAAAACTCGGTAATAATTGGCTATGTTCATTTTCCAAAATTCTTTTCTAATAATATATGATGCTTTTGGATAGGATTATGGTGCTGTGTGATGAATGGGGGATGTGTTTAATGACGGGATGGGGTTTAGAGATGCCAGAGGAGCAGCGCCTTTTATTCTTCACTTTATTTGTGGATATTCATGCAGCCAATCATGGCAGAAAAAACATCCTCAAGGTTCAGACACAACTGCTTGTGTCATTGGCTGCCTAAGTCAAATGTCCCTCTATATATAAAATGCAGACAGGAGGAGTCAGCACCACTTTGGGATTGTTCAAGCTAAGGGAAGGTGCTGCCACCACTGCTGCTAGACAGCTTAGCTAGGGTTTAATCATGGTTAGTTGAGATAGATAGGAGAGTGATGGTGTAGAATGGAGACGTGCAGTGTAGGGAAAAGTGTGTGTCACAAATCAGCATTTCATTATATAAACAGGGATTGCTACTTGTGAGTAGAGATGAGCGAAACTCTGAAAGCTCGGATCACCGAGCCCACCCACCGTACCGTTACAAAATCTTACTGAACTCCATTAGATTGAAAGGGAGGTCAAACGTGAGGCAGAAAGACATCTTAAAGGGGAAAGTTGGAAACCTTTCAAAACAGCAAAAATAAGTTTTACAGTGTAGTACCATTGTTTTGGCATCAGCTTTCTAGGCTATCAAGATAAGAAATATAGAGGAGGAGTAGAGACAGGTGTAGGGCTGTTGCTCCCATACAGACAAGACACAACTTTGAGACCCATCTTGGAGTCTTGACATTTAAAAAACGTTCAGGCAGATAGCAGTATAGTAGCATCAATTGCCCCCCCGTGTCATTGCAAAGGAGGGAGGTACGATCCATGCAGCACACAGGCTGAACCCCGGCATTTAAATTTTAAAAAGTGAGCACACAGTGATCGTGCCTTCTGCAGCAGCACATCCAGGACATAATAGTGCCTTAGAAATTTCTGTACACCAAGGTGGATCCATGCATTAAATATGTCATGTCACCCAGGCGTAGTGCCGACGCTAGGTTTGTACCGTTATCGCTCATGGCCTTCACTGGCTCCAGGTTCAGTGGAGACATACTTTTGTCAAACTTGGCCTGGACAGTGTTCCAGAACTCTGCAGCTGTGTCACATCATTCTCCGATGCATATTAATTTAAGCACTGCCTAATTGTGTTGACTTACACACAGCATGTGGCCTGGCATTTAAATCTTAAAAATCAACATATGCATGAGTGACAGCTGTAGGTCTCTTGCTCCCAGAAGACTGGCACTACAGACAAAAGGAAACTTGGAGATCCTACTTGGACTCTCCACATTTCCAAAAATTAAGGTAAGGCAACAGGAAAAGTGGCAACTATTGGCACACACTACAACTACGCTAACTAAGCAACATGGCTGCATGGAACAAGGCCTGAACCAGCATTTCTACCTTCACCAGAGACTGCAAGATGACAGACAGGTGTAGGCCTCTTGCTCCTAGACCACTGGCACTACAGACAAACGCAAACTTGAAGACCTTACTAAGAGTCTCCACATTTCTAAAAATTAAGGTAAGACAACAGGAAAAGGAATACAGGAAAATACATTTCCACAAATGAAGGTCCAACTTTTATAGATTCCTATTCTTTAAATAAAACAGGTCTCCCACTCATATCTAATTGTCACACCATTGATTGAAAAAAGAAAACATCACACTTTTTTTCATCTTCAAATTATTTGCTAATTCTAAAAGTTCCCATAATTTGTCATTCACAGACATGTTATATTGTATAATTTTCCTCAATAAAAAAGCCAAAGTCCAACATGTTTTGACTTATTTGATTTGGTTATCATAAACTACTTTTAGGAGTTGTGTTAAAATTGTATGTACTTTTAAGTCAAATCTGTGCGGAAATGTAGAAAATTTTAAAGTTTTCACAAACTTTTTCTAAAAATTAAAGTTAAATATTTTTAATAAAACATACCAAGTGTTTTAGAATTATTTCAAATAGGTAAAGTAAAATGGCATAGCTGTACATTTAAATAAACTTAATTTTTCATTATATAGCCTATAGAAACAGCAATCACATTTTTTCCAAAGCTCTGAAAAAATAAGGGTGCGGATTTATCAATGCCTTTAATGCCACAAAACTGTATGAAAATGCTTTGAATGGTTGTAATTTCTTTTGCGTACTTACAGTTACACAAATCTTTAGTGACTTTTGTTGTTTTGTCAAAATGGTCAGAACTTGAGAGGAATAAGGGAAGGGCGAGGTTACACCGAGCTAAAAATTCTTCAAATGTGCCTGCATTTCTTAGACCAAAAGCATTCTTCGAGTCCAGTCTTAATGAATATGGTGCAATAAAATTCATCTGGTTGGACTCTTGCAGTTAATCCTCATCTAGAAGATCAGTCAGGTTTATGAGTACTTTCTCCCATTTTTAAGGTTCACATTCTTTCAAATCTGCTGAGTGGGATCAAACCTCAAATTAAGCAGGGGAAGGATCCAGCTCAGACTCCAAGAATTTGAATAAAAGGCATTTCTTTATTTCAACTTTGTTAAAAAGAATGTATACAAAAAGGTATAACACCAGCTGATAACACTGACAGATGGTAGATGAAAAACTACGCATTTCGGCGGTATGCCTTTATCAGGTCATAGTCAAAGTTCGCATTCGGGTTCTGATATAACGCGACCTTGCGTCCGAACACCCAACTTGGACTTTACAGTTATATGTAGGGGCGGGGGGCTGTAAAATAAAGAATACAGTTAATAATAAACATTGTTGTTTTACTTCCAGGTCCTGCGACGCATCCTGAAGACTCTGTCTCTGCTGCTTTTCCTTCCGAGTCCGATCATCGCTGTTCCGCCCGGTAACCCAAGGACCTTTTGTGAGGTCATAGCATGTGACCAGTCACGTTTAAATGTTGTATTATCTCATTGGCTACAGACTGGTCACATGGCTATGACATCATGCTAGGTCCTGTCAGTACATCTCGCCGTTACACGGTGCTCGCCCAAGCATCTCAGTACTCGGTATACTCGACGAGTGCCGTGTACCGGCGAGATGCTCGGTCGCATGGTCGGTGCATGTAGGTGCTATTTACAGAGTCAGCTTACATGCAGGGATTGGCTGCCACAGCCGGTGATGAATAGCGGCGCCGGGAATCAGGTGATCGGAGGTCACTGTTGCTATAGTAATCGTCAGCAGCATTCTTCCTCCCATCCCTTGCTGTAGGGACGGGCTGCACCTCAATGGGGAGGGTGCAGCTGTGCTGGGGGAGAAAATGGTCAGACGGATGGAGGAGCTTTTAAACTAGGATCTGGGGGGAGGGAGGGTAGTGGAGCAAATAAGGGGATAGATAGAGCAGATAGAGACAGTGAGACGGTAGGGGTCAATGAAGGATTAGGGGGGATGGGACATGCAAGGAACGTAGGGAGGCTAGGAGTAATAAAGGTGTTAATAGTATTAAATGTCTACTGGCAAATGCAAGAAATCTTGCAAACAAAATGAATGAATTGGAGACTCGTACGTCAACCATGGATTATGATGTGGTGGGCATTACGGAAACCTGGCTGGATGAAAACCATGACTGGGTGACAAACATACAGGGTTATAGTACATTTAGGAAGGACAGGAAAGGCCAAAAAGGTGGTGGGGTGTATATATTTATCAAATCTAACATAAAACCTGTGTTGTATGATGACATTGGGGGGAACTGCAACAATGTAGAGTCAGTATGGGTAAATGTACATGGGGAGGGGAATAATGGAAAAATGCTGATTGGTGTTTGCTATAAGCCTCCTAACATACCTGAACAAATAGAGGGTGAAATGCTGGAACAAATTGAAAAGGCAGATAATAATAATAATCGGGTTATTATTATGGGGGATTTCAACTATCCAGACATACAGTGAGACATAGAATCTTCTGGTTGTGCTAAAAGCTGTAAGTTCTTATCTACTATTCAAAACAATGTCCTCTTTCATATGGTAGATGAACCGACAAGGGGAGATAATCTGCTACATCTAGTCCTGTCAAATAGACCGGATACAATTTCAGATCTACAGGTCCGGGAGTACTTGGGCACCAGCGATCATAATATGGTAAGCTTCAACGTAATATTCAATAGAACATTTCACAGGGAAAATGCTAAAACCTGTAATTTTAGGAAAGCTGATTTCAACAAATTAAGGGAAGAGCTTAAAGGTGTAGATTGGGACAAAGTCATGATAACTGGGGATACCGAACAAAAATGGGGTAAGTTTAAGGATATACTACTAGAGTCCTGTAAAAAACTTATATCCTCTGGTAATAAAATGTCCAGGAATAAAAAGAAAGCACTATGGATAAATAAGACTGTACAAAGTATAATAAAACAAAAACAAAGGGCGTTTAAAATCTTAAAGCTGAGAACACAGAAATAGCATTTCAGAAGTATAAAGATATCAATAGGAAATGTAAAAAAGAAATTAAGCAAGCAAAACTAGCTACTGAAACAAAAATCGCCAATGACATTAATATAAATCCCAAAATCTTTTATAAATACATTAATGCCAAAAGGAAAACAAAGGATAGTATCAGCCCCTTAAAATATAATAACATATTAGTTATAGAGGACAAACAAAAGACTGAGATATTAAATAAGCATTTCTCATCTGTGTTCACCAAGGAACTGACTGTATCAGGGATCATTCAACAAGTGAAAGATCAAAGTTCACCAACCGATATAATTAATTTAACACAAGATGAAGTACGCCTACGTCTGAGTAAATTAAACATTGACAAATCCCCAGGGCCAGATGGCATTCATCCACGAATATTGAGGGAATTAAGCTCCGTAATCGACAGACCACTGTATCTCATCTTTTTAGACTCGCTTGTAACAGGGTTGGTGCTTCAGGATTGGAGGATTGCTGATGTGGTACTGATATTTAAGAAAGGTAAGAGGGTAGATCCAGGCAACTACTGTCCAGTAAGCCTGACATCAGTAGTATGCAAAGTTTTTGAGGGCATTTTAAGGGATGACATGCAAAAATATATTGCAGAATATAATATGATAACTGATAAACAGCATGGATTCATGAAAGATAAGTCGTGTCTAACCAATCTGTTGGAGTTTTATGAGGGGGTAAGTGCAAACCTGGATATTGGTAATGCAGCTGATGTGATTTATTTGGACTTTGCAAAGGCATTTGATACTGTACCACATAATAGCCTTATACTAAAGCTCCAGAAGCAAGGACTAGGGGAAACTATATGCAACTGGGTTAGGAATTGGTTAAAAGATAGAAAACAAAGAGTAGTAATAAATGGTACATTCTCTAAATGGGCTATAGTCAGCAGTGGGGTGCCGCAGGGATCTGTGCTAGGACCGATTCTTTTTAATCTCTTTATTAATGACCTTGTGGATGGGATTGATAGTAAAGTATCAGTCTTTGCTGATGACACCAAACTATGTAGGATATTAAAAACTGACCTTGATAGTACAATATTACAAAAAGATCTGGATAAGATGTCAGAATGGGCAGATACTTGGTAAATGAGATTTAATGTTGATAAATGTAAAGTAATACACTTAGGACGGAGTAATCCTATAACTGCATATACATTAAAGAAAGTAAAGTCGGGACTACAGAACAGGAGAAGGACTTGGGTATTCTCATTACAAATAAGCTGAGCAGCAGCACTCAATGTCAAGCAGCAGCTGCTAAAGCAAACAAGATTTTAGGGTGTATAAAAAGAGAGATTAGATCCCGTAATCTCAACGTATTGTTACCACTCTATAAATCACTTGTAAGGCCACATCTGGAATATGGGATCCAGTTTTGGGCTCCACATTTTAAAAAGGATATTCAGAAGTTAGAGTCAGTTCAAAGGCGGGCGACTAGACTACTACAAGGAATGGAAGGCCTCCCATATGATGAAAGGTTGAAAAAGTTAG
The DNA here is from genome assembly GCF_048569485.1 of Anomaloglossus baeobatrachus. NCBI lineage: Eukaryota > Metazoa > Chordata > Amphibia > Anura > Aromobatidae > Anomaloglossus > Anomaloglossus baeobatrachus. Next base: position 105,174,415 of record NC_134355.1, on the reverse strand, counting down.
ATATGTTTAGCTTAGAAAAAAGACCTCTCAGAGGAGATCTCATTTATATGTATAAATACATGTGTGGTCAATATAAAGGACTGGCGCATGACTTATTTCTTCCAAAGACAATACTAAGGACCAGGGGGCACTCACTGCGAGTGGAAGAAAAGCGATTCCGATAGCTAAATAGGAAAGGGTTCTTTACAGTTAGAGCAGTCAGACTGTGGAATGCCCTACCACAAGAGGTAGTAATGGCAGATACAATAACAGCTTTTAAAAAAAGGCTGGATGATTTCCTCAGTACACAAAACATTGTTGGTTATAAATGACTTAGTGACCAAATGTAGAACTGGTGGAGGAAGGTTGAACTAGATGGACCTAGGTCTTTTTTCAACCTAAGTAACTATGCAACTATGTATATGTAACTATGTCTGATATAGCAGAGCAGCATGAGTTGAAGGAGAAAGAAGACAGAAAACCAGGATCGTTGAAGGGTGAGAGGGAGTAATAAACATGGAGTCACTGAGTGTGTCTGTGTATTTATTTCTAATAAAGTATTTTTCTCTGTGTGGTGTCTTTTTTTTTTAACCCTTTATTGGAGATTTTTAATGGCCGGGTAAAACTTGACCTGACGTTAAAAGTCTCTGGCTTAATACTAGTTAGTAAAACAAAGCTGGTATTAACCCCTTTATTACCCAGCATGCCACCCAGCACCAGGGCCGCTGAAGAGTTGGATACAGCGCCAGAAGATGGCGCTTCTATGAAAGCGCCATGTTCTGGGGCAGCTGCAGTAACAGTGAAGGTAACACCAAGCAGTAGAGGTTAGAAGCCAGTAGTTGCTTTGATTACATTTCGCTAGATATAGAAAATGCAGCCGGAACCCACGCATATTTTTTTAATTATTTATTTAAATAATTTAAAAAAAATGGGCTTCCCTGTATTTTGATTGCCTGACATCACAGTACTGTAAAAATAAATAAATCATTAAAAAGAATGACATAGCGCTCCGCGGTATTTTTGATTCTCAGCGCAGATAAAGCTTACGGCTAGGGGCTGCGACACCTATCTGCCTGATTTACCTTGGCTGTCAATCAAGTCAATCAAAATACAGGGAAGCTCATAATTTTTTTAATTTAAAAAGATAACTAAAAAAAAATGCATTGGCTCCCACCATATTTTGATCGCCAGTCATGTAAAGCCAGGCAGCTGGGGGCTGGGATTCTCGGCAGCTCGTAGCGACCCCTGGAAATGGCGCATTGTTTCTTAGCGCCATTTCCAGGCGCTATATCCGGCTCATCCAGCGGCCGTGATGGTGGTGGCTCTCTTGGTAATAAAAGGGTTAATTCCAGCTTTGTATTCTCAGACGGTACTAAGCCCGAAATTCATTGTGTCACGCCAAATTAGACATGTCCACCATGAATTTCTAGGAAACAGTAGAAAAAAAACACAACACAGAGAATTTTTTTTTATTAGAAATAAAACAAAAAAACATTTAGAGACTCCATCTTTATTATAAAAAAAAATCCTTAGTCCGACGTAATCAACTGGGACAGCAATGTCAACTCTGAAGCAGAGTTGACATTGTGCTTTGCTTCTCACTGTGTATAGACACTGTCTTTGCACAGTGATGAACTCACCTGAGATAACCTCAATGAACTCAATGCCATATTTCTGTTTCAATACCTGGCTTTGGTTTTTCACTCATCATATCTTTAAACTCGTCAAAGAGTTGGATGTTGACTAAAAGGGCCACTTAATATGGTGGTTATAGTGGTCTCCTATAAAAAGCCACTCCTTGGCTACGTCCTTCCCGGAGGGATATCTGGCTATTTTCTGTGTCGAGACTCCTAACAGAGGCTCCATGGACCTTTTTTTTATTTGCATACTTCTCAGGGGACAGTGCACCTAGGATTTCACTGTGTTGAGTGCCTTTGCTGGCTGCTGGCAGTGTTTTCTCTGGCTGGTCTCCCTGAGATAAGTGATTGTTTTGTCTTGCTGGTTTACAAGACATTGCTTCCACCTAGCCAGAATCCTTATCCACACTGATGAGAGGCAATACCCCAAAACAGCTGTCTGTGGATGGATACCTGGCCTTGGTATTTCCCTTGTTATATCTTTAAACTCGTCAAAGAGTTGGATATTGACTAAAAAGGCCACTTAATATGGTGGTTATGGTGGTCTCCTAAAGAGAGCCAGTCCTTGGCTAGGTCCTTGCTGGTGGGATATCTGGCTATTTTCTGTGTCAAGACTCCTAACAAAGGCTGCATGGACCTTTTTTTGATTTGCATACTTTCCAAGGGGCAATGCACCTAAAATTTCACTGTGTTGAGCGCCTTTTCTGGCTGCCAGCAAAAAAATTTCTCTGGCTGGTCTCCCCGAGATCAGTGATTGTTTTGTCTTGCTGGTCTACTAGACATTGCTCCCACCTAGCCAGAATCCTACTCCACACTGGTGAGGGGCAATACCCCGAAACAACTGTCTGTGGATGGATACCTGGCCTTGGTATTTCCCTTGTCATAACTTTAAACTCATGAAAGAGTTGGATATTAACTAAAAGGGCCACTTAATATGGTGGTTATGGTGGTCTCCTAAAAAGAGCCACTCCTTGGCTAGGTCCTTCCTGGAGGGATATCTGGTTATTTTCTGTGTCGAGACTCCTAACAGAGGCTCCACGGACCTTTTTTTAATTGCTTGTTTCTATTTTAGGCTTGGGAGAAACAAATAACCATGAGCCTTCCTAACCTGAGAATACCAGCCCCCATTTGCTTGCTTTATTTTTTTCTGGGTACCAAAATTGAGAGGACCCATGAGGTTTTTTTAAATTATTTATTAAAAAAAAAAGCTGATTGTATTCCTTCATATTTAAATACACAGCTAAAATAAAGCACACAGCTGAGGGCTGTCTCCTCCAGCTGTCTTCTTTATTTGCACTGGGTATCAAAATACAGGGAACCATACAGCATCTTTTCCAACTATTTATTTACTTTTACACTCCACTCCGGGGGGACCAAACAGCTAGTGTGAGGGCAAACAATCACAGATGCCGGTATAAATGGTGGGAGAGCAGTCTGACTGCAAGCGATCACAGACACTGTCACACAGGGTGAGCGGGTCAAGCAGTGAATATTCATAAGTTTTAATGAGCAGACCTAGAAGCAGTAACTAGTGTTGAGTGAGTAGTTAACTATTTGTCCTCGTTATGCTGTTAGCGAGTACTGTCCGCTACTCGCATATTCGTTACTAGTAGTGGGCACAATCTAAGTCAATGGGAAATACTTGCTAAGTAGCGAATAACCTGAAAGCCGTACTATTCGTTACTCGCACGAAAAGTACGGCTTTTGGAAAATTTGCTACTTAGTGAGTATTTCCCATTGACTTACATTGTGCTCGCTTCTCGTAAGGCTAAGTTCACACTTCCGTTGTTTTGCATCAGTCACAATCTGTAGCCTTGAGGAATTACGGTATCCTGCAAAATATTTTGCAGGAATCCTGTTTTTCCCCATAGGCTTCTATTAGTAACGGATTGTGACTGATGATGCTGCGTTGCATCCGCTGCGTCGCGGTCAGTCGTTTTTTAACTGACCGCCGAGCGGGAGCAACGCAGCCTGTAACGTTTTTTGAGCAGCGCGATCCATAGGATTTCGCTGCGCATGCGCTCTCTGGCTCCCCGCCCCCATAACCAGGATAAACATCGGGTAACCAAGCAATGCACTTTGGTTAGTTACCCGATATTTACAGTGGTTACGGGAGCAGGGAGCCCGCGCTAAGCAGTGTATGCTGGTAACCAAGATAAATATCGGGTAACCAAGCAAAAAGTGCTTTGCTTTTAGTTACCAGATATTTACCCTGGATACAGTGTGCAAGGAGGCCGACACTTCACCACTCGGCTCCGCCCCCTCCCGCACTCCGCATGTGTACACACACACTCACACTCACTTGTCCCCAGCCCTGCAGTCCCAGCGGCACTGACGTCCTCAGCTCCATGGCCCTGCCCAGCTCCGCCCCCTCGTGTTCCGCCCCCTCCCGCACTCCGCATGTACACACGCATGTAGACACACACACACACACACACTCAATCACCTGTCCCCATCCATGCAGACCGCGGCACTGACGTCCTCAGCTCTGCCCCCCGAACTCCGCCCCCGCACACAACGGAGTCCGACAAAGAAATTATTTTCTTTGTCACCGTTGTCATCCGTTGTACAATGAATCAGTCACATGCGTCAAGCAACACATGTGACTGATGCAAAACAACGTAAATGTGAACTTAGTCTAACAAATATGCGTGTAGCAGACTGTACTTGCTAACAGCATAGCGAGTACAAATAGTCAACTACTCGCTCAACAATAGCAGTGACAGCTAAGTGGAAACTCAGTAAGTATAGTTGTCCTGCTTTAAACACTAATTTGCTTTCTTTTTTTTATCCAGGCAGCTGAACTCCATCAGCAACAAGGACATCCCTGAGAAGTCTGTTTTTGCGGTATCAGGTATGGACCCCTAACTTTACACTTCTTATTCACCCATCAACATTCATCATCCTTCGATTTTTTTTGTGGTCAACCTTGCAATAACGTGGCCTATATCTTAGGCATTTAGTTTACAAACCCATACAAATTTACTTTAAAACAATATACAGTATGCTGTCCATGATGTAGGATAGATGATGATTGCTGTTTAGATTCCTACTGCCTCATAAAGTGTGGCAGTCACGAGATTCAACAAAATGCACTCCTGGGAACAAGAAGAGCTGGAGTTCAAATGCTATATTATTAGTTCCTTTTGATGAGACCATCTAAAAACATCACATTATTCTTTTGAATAACTCCATCTAATTCATAAATAGCCATATTAGAATATTTACTGTACAATGCAATAAGAGTTTGCCTTTGCATGGAAGTGGAAGATGAGTTGTAATTTATTTTTTTATTGAAGAATTCCAATTAATGGCTTCCTGGTGATTTTAAAGCCTCAAATTATCAGACTATGAAAACAAGGCACAGAACATAATTAGCATAAAACTGAGAATTTTTCATTTTGAAGCTTATCTGTTTGTGCTAAGTATCTTGTCTGTAAGTAATTAGTGCCTTTATTTCTTCGGTAAAAATAATGACTATTCTGCACATCCAAATTTAGCTAACTGCTCAACAAATGACACTTTATGTATCTGAATGCAGTCCACCTTCGAATAAATTTATGAAATGCTAATAACTGCAAGTACGTTTTTTGTCAAAGTATATTAAATCATTTGTTTAATGTCAGTGGGAAAAGGCTTTCTATGACCCCCTCAATAAAAAGAAATGCAACATGTTTTACAGACAGCTGACTTGATATAGAGAAGATAGGAGAACGATGTGAAAATTGAAGCACATGCATCACGTACGTTTTTTGTTCATGTGTTTTATTCCAATGACTATACAATCGATAAAAAAGCTTGCATCATAAAATAGTCAAAAACGTCCCCCTTGTGTAAGTTTTTAAATATATAAATAAGTTTCGGATGATGGGAGAAAAGCAGGTTAAATACCGCGCCAAACCACAGGAATCAGGATGAAAAAGTAATTCTCTTTTCTTTATTTTCACAGGTCTACGCGTTTCAAGGACATATCCGTCCTCTTCCTCAGGACAAATGCAGAGAACACTATAGCGAGCAGGAAGCTGCAAGCTCCCATATATGCATTGAAAAAAAGGGGCCACGTATGCAGTGATTACGTCATCAACCTCCTCGTGACTCACAGGCACGTGGATGAGTGAATAAAGTTCGGATTGTAATCAAGGAAAGGAAAAAAAGAAGAAAAAAAAGGAAAAAAAAAAGGGAGGAAAAAAGAGAAAAAAAAGAGGAAGAAAAGAACAGAGAGAAAAAGAAGAAAAAAAAGGGGAAGAAGAAGAAAAAGAAGAGGGGGTAAAAAAGAAAAAAGAAAAAGGAAGAGAAGGAAGAAGGAGGAAAAAAAAGGGAAAAAGGGAAGAAGGAAACTGATGATGTGAATATCCATTGGTGTGGATATGTAAACTGAGTTAAATAAAATGAATCAGAACGCAAATAAATGTGCAGATGTTTGCTACTATCCATATGATTAGTGAATATGTGGCTGGATGTGCATGAAAAAATATATATAAAAGTATATGAGGAAAAAATTCTATACATGAAAAAGTTTATAAAAATGGGGAACAGCGTGAGAGCTCAGACAGTGGTAAAAAAAAAAAAAAAAAGGGGGGGGGGCCAGTGAGGGGTACTAGCTGTGCAACAAAAAGGGGGTAAGCTGTTCTACGGAGGGAGCATTAAAAAACCGGGGCGGGAGCGGTGGCACCCGCTACGAAGACATAAAGGATTTGACAGCGTGGGAAAATATGATGTGCGCCTGCGCGAGGGGTGAAGTGAGGTGAAAGCGTGTAAGAGGATTTGACAGCGTGGGAAAATATGATATGCGCCTGCGCGAAGGGTGAAGTGGGGTGAAAGCGTGTAAGCCAGAAAAGAACATTGAGCGCTTGCGCAAAGGGGTGACTACAGGTTAATACCGTGGGAAAAAGGGAATGCGTTTGCGCGAAAAGGAAAAAAAGGGGCCATGTAGATAATAATCCGCAGGATTATATGTTCACAAGGGGAAAAAAAATATATTTCTTAAATGGGAACAAGACTATCGATCGGGGAAAAAAATGTATATATTAACCTGACGGTGTCTCTTTCAACAATATATGCATATATGAAAAAATATTGATTTGAGGTGGCAACTAAGAGGCCAGAAACACGTAGAAGATTAGGGTGTGAAGATATATATATATAAATGCACATACATATATGCGCACAAATATATCTACACAAACACATAATGCTATATTTATTACAAAAACTTATTAAATTAATTACTATAAAGTGAAAAAGGGGGTTTGCTGAGAAAAAGATAATAAAAAAATGTAAAAATTGATAATAAAAAATGTGAAGTTGTGCATGAGTGCATGGAATGCGGTTGCAAAAGTGCTCAGCATAATCGCATATGGATCATGGGGGATTCCCGAGCAAGGGTAAAATTGTGGGCAAGAAGAATGACACAGAAAAAAAGAAAAAAAGCACCGGATAGATAAAAAGCGGGGACATAAATATGTAAATATATATGAAAATACCTGTGTGGGTGTAAAGAACCACGCAAAAAAAAATGTGTATATATATATAAATAAGTTGATGCAGGGGTGAACAGAAATAGAAAAAGAAAAATAAGTGCATAAAATAGTGTAAAATACTTGGACCAAAGATACATACATAAAAGATATTAAATATATATATACTTGGACCAAAAATACATACATAAAAGATATTAAATATATAAAAAAAATATAATAAAATTTCGTTAAAAATAGAGAATGTATAGAAAAAAAATTTTTTGTATAAAAATAACATGATAAAAACATAGGGTGTTAAAAATTAATAGAGATGTGTATGGTTATATAAATATATAATAAAATACACAAAATATAATGAAAACTAAAACGACAAGTCAGTAATCAGGTTCAAGCCCATTGGCTTCAAAGTGTCCAGTTTATGTATCCAGAAGGATTCTTTTTTGCTCAGAACATCCATTCTGTTGGGGTTATTAGAGGGAATTTGTTCAATGGGCGTAATGGTAAAAGCAAGGGTCTTGTTATGGGACAAAGTGCAGTGCCTGGAAAGTCCATGAAGCATATAGCCGATCCTGATGTTGTATCTGTGTGAATTTAGGCGATTGTGGAGAGCTTGACAAGTCCTACCTATGTATTGTTTGCCACAATTACAATCAATAAGATATATCACGAAATTGGATTGGCAGGTAAGATGAGCTTTGATGGGGAACTCTTCTGTGCCATTTGAAGATCTGAAGCTCATGCGCTTATGGCAAATTGTTTTACAACATAGGCAATTTTTTAAACCGCATCGGTAAGACCCTGAAGGGACAATGGGGTTGACCACTCTCGGGAAGGTAGTTCTGAGGCGGCTGGGGGCTAAAACATTCTTTATGCTAGGAGCACTTTGTCCCATAACAAGACCCTTGCTTTTACCATTACGCCCATTGAACAAATTCCCTCTAATAACCCCAACAGAATGGATGTTCTGAGCAAAAAAGAATCCTTCTGGATACATAAACTGGACACTTTGAAGCCAATGGGCTTGAACCTGATTACTGACTTGTCGTTTTAGTTTTCATTATATTTTGTGTATTTTATTATATATTTATATAACCATACACATCTCTATTAATTTTTAACACCCTATGTTTTTATCATGTTATTTTTATACAAAAAAATTTTTTTCTATACATTCTCTATTTTTAACGAAATTTTATTATATTTTTTTTTATATATTTAATATCTTTTATGTATGTATTTTTGGTCCAAGTATATATATATTTAATATCTTTTATGTATGTATCTTTGGTCCAAGTATTTTACACTATTTTATGCACTTATTTTTCTTTTTCTATTTCTGTTCACCCCTGCATCAACTTATTTATATATATATACACATTTTTTTGCGTGGTTCTTTACACCCACACAGGTATTTTCATATATATTTACATATTTATGTCCCCGCTTTTTATCTATCCGGTGCTTTTTTTCTTTTTTTCTGTGTCATTCTTCTTGCCCACAATTTTACCCTTGCTCGGGAATCCCCCATGATCCATATGCGATTATGCTGAGCACTTTTGCAACCGCATTCCATGCACTCATGCACAACTTCACATTTTTTATTATCAATTTTTACATTTTTTTATTATCTTTTTCTCAGCAAACCCCCTTTTTCACTTTATAGTAATTAATTTAATAAGTTTTTGTAATAAATATAGCATTATGTGTTTGTGTAGATATATTTGTGCGCATATATGTATGTGCATTTATATATATATATCTTCACACCCTAATCTTCTACGTGTTTCTGGCCTCTTAGTTGCCACCTCAAATCAATATTTTTTCATATATGCATATATTGTTGAAAGAGACACCGTCAGGTTAATATATACATTTTTTTCCCCGATCGATAGTCTTGTTCCCATTTAAGAAATATATTTTTTTTCCCCTTGTGAACATATAATCCTGCGGATTATTATCTACATGGCCCCTTTTTTTCCTTTTCGCGCAAACGCATTCCCTTTTTCCCACGGTATTAACCTGTAGTCACCCCGTTGCGCAAGCGCTCAATGTTCTTTTCTGGCTTACACGCTTTCACCCCACTTCACCCTTCGCGCAGGCGCATATCATATTTTCCCACGCTGTCAAATCCTCTTACACGCTTTCACCTCACTTCACCCCTCGCGCAGGCGCACATCATATTTTCCCACGCTGTCAAATCCTTTATGTCTTCGTAGCGGGTGCCACCGCTCCCGCCCCGGTTTTTTAATGCTCCCTCCGTAGAACAGCTTACCCCCTTTTTGTTGCACAGCTAGTACCCCTCACTGGCCTCCCCCCCTTTTTTTTTTTTTTTTTTTACCACTGTCTGAGCTCTCACGCTGTTCCCCATTTTTATAAACTTTTTCATGTATATAATTTTTTCCTCATATACTTTTATATATATTTTTTCATGCACATCCAGCCACATATTCACTAATCATATGGATAGTAGCAAACATCTGCACATTTTTTTGCGTTCTGATTCATTTTATTTAACTCAGTTTACATATCCACACCAATGGATATTCACATCATCAGTTTCCTTCTTCCCTTTTTCCCTTTTTTTTCCTCCTTCTTCCTTCTCTTCCTTTTTCTTTTTTCTTTTTTACCCCCTCTTCTTTTTCTTCTTCTTCCCCTTTTTTTTCTTCTTTTTCTCTCTGTTCTTTTCTTCCTCTTTTTTTTCTCTTTTTTCCTCCCTTTTTTTTTTCCTTTTTTTTCTTCTTTTTTTCCTTTCCTTGATTACAATCCGAACTTTATTCACTCCTCCACGTGCCTGTGAGTCACGAGGAGGTTGATGACGTAATCACTGCATACGTGGCCCCTTTTTTTCAATGCATATATGGGAGCTTGCAGCTTCCTGCTCGCTATAGTGTTCTCTGCATTTGTCCTGAGGAAGAGGACGGATATGTCCTTAAAACGCGTAGACCTGTGAAAATAAAGAAAAGAGAATTACTTTTTCATCCTGATTCCTGTGGTTTGGCGCGGTATTTAACCTGCTTTTCTCCCATCATCCGAAACTACTCTGCTGTTGCGGGACTGCTGCCTTCCACGTTTGTTTCATGCTACTAAAGGAGTTGTGACTGACACAACCCCATCAGGTGAGTGCTTCTATTGCACATTCACTTTTCCATCTGTTATACCGGATAAGACCCTATTTTGCGCCTTTTTCCCACAGTTTATTTTAAATATATAAATAAAACATTTTTAAAAAAAGTTTCTCAAATTGATTTTTTCAGTAAAAATATAAGTCTAATAGTATCTTTGAGAAAGAAAAAAGTAGTGGGATTTATTCATGGGTGGTGGGTTGCTGACAAATTTACCTGGGCACTAAAACCCAAAAGTACAATAACATATCAAACTGTCAAATACAGAATATTGAAATATAGGGCCAGGAAGGAAAACCTAACATTTGTCTCAAACGAATAAAATTGCAACTATGAATTTTAGGGGTTAGTCACATGACCATATTGTGACCACATTTTATGGTCTGTGTCTCAGCCCCAATTCCATACCAGACTGTGTCTCCTAACCTAAACTCATAATTAGAGCTGAACAGATCTTTGGAATTTCAAATTTGCTGACTTTGCTAAATTTCCTCCAAAAATTTGATTTACGGTAAATAAATTTGCACAAATCACATAATTAAAAAGTCTCTAATTGCCTGAAAAATATGTGTAGACCACCATGATTTTCCTTTGGAACCAACTGAACATGATTTTAACTTTGAAATGCAAGCTTTTTTATTATCTAAATGATTTCAACTAGTGTTGAGTGAGTAGTTAACAATTTGTACTCGCTATGCTGTTAGCGTGTACTGTCCGCTATTCGCATATTCATTACGAGTAGCGAGCGCAATGTAAGTCAATGGGAAATACTCTCTAAGTAGCGAGTAATCTGAAAGCCGTACTTTTCATGCGAGTAGCAAATAGTACGGCTTTCTAGTTACTCGCTACTTAGCGAATATTTCCCATTGACTTACATTGTGCTCGCTGCTTGTAACAAATAAGCAAGTAGTGGACAGTACTCGCTAATAGCATAGCGAGTACAAATAGTTAACTTCTCGCTCAACAATAATTTCAACCTATGAGGAGAAACAGATAGTATCCAGAGGTAACAAACAGCATATTTAACAACAAACTTCACAATCAAACTTTTTGATTACCTCAATTGTATAAACAATCTAAAAATTATCCCGTTTTTGAGGCAGATGCATGCATTGCAGTGGTTTATAGACAGATGGTACAAATGGAAGAAGCAGTGGCATTTTCACATGGTTGGGTGCAACAATCATCCCTCTTTGGGGGTAAATAGAACATTATACTTTGCTAACTGAAAAAGCAGCAGGACTTTTATCAGCTGTCCGGTTAAAAAGGAGACAATGTAGGTGTACGCTAATGTTTTGAATGTGATTTTTCCTCTAAACTAGAAGTGGAAAATACTATCTATATTTTGTTGTCAGCAACTGGTTTGTTAATCAAAAAATAAACTCATTAGGCAATAACAAAGGGTTTTAATCAAGCCAACCAAATATTATCCCCTTATTTCTGGCAACAAAATGGTGGCACCGTTGTGAAGGTGAAGTAGTCCTGGCTTGTCTTCAAGCCTTTTAAAAACTATTCCTATTTTCAGAGCCATTTCTTGAGTGTACAAAAACATTTCCCAGTATCAGTAGTACTATTAAGCATTATGAAACACAGTGAAGATCCAGGATTAGTTCGGCTGGCATGGCTTTGCAGTGTCTATGGCAAGAGCAGCTTGATAGAACAATAAAACAGAGCACGCAAGAAGATGCTTGGAAGTTTAGGGTCAAGAACTGCAGTCCCTGCAGCAGCAGTGCCACAATATACATGACATGATGGACAGGGATATTTCTAGGACAGTGTGGCCCACTGGCTCTGGCGACAGCAGAACGGTGTATATGTAGTCAATCGAAAGGCAGACATATAGAACATCCAATTTAATTGTTGGCATGTGCTGATGGTCCATGAAAGTCTGCACTGATCCATTCCTGATTCATATTGACAAATATTAGGTTTTTCACACTGATAGTGGATAACCTGGTCTACTTTGATGTGAAAAATCTGCCGGCAATGATAAACAACCTCTTCAGCATTACATTTGGTCTTGTTATGATACCCATACCAAACTAGACCAGTTTTGCAACTGGTCCAATGGGAAGACCCAGAAATCCATGGCAGTTTGGCTGAGGGGTATCAGCGCTAGAAAGTTCACAGGATAGTTTTGACAGAATCTGGTTGTTCAGGTGGTGCAACCTTGCTGATGTGAATCCATTTTTAGCAAAAGCAGATATTCCATATGGACCATCATGAAACCAGAGGTTTACATACACTATCTAATACCCTAATCTCAATCCCTGATCTGAATCTTATTGAAAATTTATGGGCAAAGCTGCAAGCAAGACGACCTACAAACGTGGCTCAGTTACACCAGTTCTGTCAAGAGAAATGGGCCCAGATTCCTATCAACTATTGTGAGAAGCTTGTACAAGGACATCCAAAACGTTTGACCTAAGTCATACAGAGTAAGGGCAATCGTAGAAAATACTAATGAAATGTTATTTAAAGTAATAAAAATGCCTTAAAACATTCTCTCATTATTCTGGCATTTAGCAAATATAAATAATTTTGCTTCCTAATTGACCAAAAACAGGAAAGGTTTATACATATAGTGAGAAAAACATGTATATGTGTATTTTTAGATAGTGTATGTAAATTCTTGTTTCAACTATATATATACAGTGGAACCTTGCTTAACGAGAACAATCCGTTCTGGGACTGTGCTTGTTAACCAAGTTACTCGTTAGGCAAAGCAAGATTTCCCATAGGAAATCATTGCAATGCAAACGATTTGTTCCACAACGTGTTCAATTTCCCATCCTGGTCCCCTATTCTGTCATTCCACACACCTGCAAACACACACAAACACGTACAAACACGTGCAAACTCACACAAACACACATGCATGCACGCACATGCACATATTATATGCTCCCCTTACCTTCCGTTCCATCGCCGGTCTCCTGGGACTTGCTGTTCTCTGGTACGGGACCGGGCTGTGTATCGCGTTACCATAACGACGAGGGAGGAACTTCCCGGCCAGAGCGCTGACGTCAAAAGCAGAGCCGCTTGCCTCTGATTGGCCAGCGCGCTGCCTTTCAGTAGCGGCGACAGGAAGTTCCTCCCTTGTTGCTATGGATGCCGATACACAGCGTGGACTAGAGCGCAGCGGCGAACTACAGGACCCAGGAGGCCGGCGATGAAACGGAAGGTACACATATTATGTTATATTATATGCTCACCTATGAGAAAAAAGACCAGTTGCACACTGTGAAAAAAACAAAATAAATCCAACCTTATAACATAAATAGAGGTATTTAGAATATTATAATGGCCATTGTAATACCAGTCCAGCGCCCCTTCACGGCACCCTCCTTTGCTGGGTCCTACTCTAAACTGCATCTCCTCTGGGTAATGAAAGCTAATGAAATATCCTAGGCGACATCTCCAATTGATATATATATATATATATATATATATATATTGTAATTTGACCTATTGTCACGGGTATTAGAAAAATTCTTAATTTTGTGAAAGAAAATTGTGCTCTCCTGGTCAGACATATGATTAGCAACCATTTGTTGTGGAAAAGCTAAACTAATTAAGGAATACAGATTTTCCTACTATGACATTTTCAGCACCCCAAAAATTTTTGAATATATATTTCTTGGGTACACAAAATGGGAACTGATGATGCATGGAAGAAGAGAAGGAAGTGTATTGAAAGCCGTAGGTGAGGTTTATAATGGCGCTAATGACAAATCACGGAACAGTAATGTCTTCTCTGTCCCCAAGATATCCTATTTTTCTTCAACAATATTATTTCTATTTCATCAATCTTATTGATGAGACTTCTGGCATTATTATGCATGCACTTTATATATTTTTCTGTATCGCTCAGCCTCTTTAACACTAAAGAGGTAAAGAGATACAGAAAAATATACAAAAAGTGCTTGCATAATATTAACTATTCTAATCTTTCCCCATACCACCTCCATTTCATTACTTTGGTCCAGGTCACTATGTGTAGTATCATAATATGATATGAAGGGCTATGGGAGATGCATTATAATATATGAATAACTATGAGGGATGCATTATAATATATAGAGGACTATGAGGTGCATTAAAATATTGGAGTATGAGAAAGCTTGGTGGTGAGGGAAAAGACCAAGTGTCAGTGTAAGGGCCCAGATGTTCCCAGCTATCCACCCCCACACAGTATCCACAGCTGATGGACAGTCCACAGACACGGTCTTGGGGATAACAGTTGCATTAATATAGCAGGAACAAAGCAAATCAATACGGAATATATGTTTCACAGTCTCTCGTGGGTAGGCCAACGGCAAATACAGCTTGGAGTTGAATGCTGAAGTGCAATTAGGGTACTGGAGCTTTAAGTGCACGATTTGTTTCAGAATTATTACTGGTATGCTTTAGGTTCAGAGTCTCTTGAGTTTAGAGGGTAGATATGATAAGATTGTACAGACCTGGAGTCCTGGGGTTAATTTCACTGCTAGTTCAGACACATGCAGTACTTGTAAGCAAATGAAGACAGTTGCCCAGCGTGCTACGGGGAGCGGACGGCTGGTGCGTGGACAATGGCATGAAAGCCACTAATATTGCAGTGGGGCCAGAGACCCTCAAACTTCCCCAATCTGCGTGCAGTAGGGTCTGGTATATAGTCAGTATGCCCTACTGTCTGAAGAGATGCACAATGTCAGAATAGGAAGCCTTCAGCATATTGGCTGTAAAAATCAGGAAATGATGAAATTCTAGGCCTCGGGCCTAGGAGGAGTCTTGTGGTGAAGAGATTCTCCACATAATGTCTTCCCTCAGAAGAGATTCAGCCAGAACCAGCTCATTCCAGTTGTTTCTAGACAGAGGCTGGAGAATAGCTCCACCTATTGAGCAATGTGACCAAGAACTAGCCAATAGGATAATACCCAATGAACACTTCAGATTCTTACAGTTTTCACCAGTAGATGGTGCTAGAACGCAACAAATGAAAAATGCTTTACTTATAACATATAGAATAATATTACATATAAGTAAATGTACTTAAAGAAACAGACACAATCTGGACCGGGCCACTACATACTCCCCCTCTGAAGGTGAGCCATCCTCGGCGATTGTGCGAGTGGAGGACTGCTAAGAAAGGAAGGAAATATATATTTAAGGCACAGTAACAATAAGGCAATGAACAAATGCAAAACATGAATGTGGTAGAGCCAATATGAGATAGTCTCTTTCCGCAATATACTATCATCCATATGAAAGGCTCTGGAAAGGCACTTTAGTGGTCCAGTCTATAAGTCCATGGCTGTATACAGAAAATTGTGCAAATAATAAACAAGGTGCTTGGTATTACTCAGGTGCAGAGGCTTAAACATTACTAAACTGACCATCCAGCTAAATAAATAAACACAAGATTATATACTCATGGAAAAGGATATGACCTTTTAGTCTCTGTAGCGGGCTGGAAGTGTTCCTTTTGTGCTTCGCTCTGAATGCCTCAACACTTAATCTTCCTCTTGAGCAGGAAAGATATTGTTTGCTGGCTCAGGTGAAGTTGGCAGAGGAGCAGCAACTGGAGCAGGAACCGAGACGGGGACATATTGATAGCATGGAGGGATAAATTTAGTGTTGTAGAGGGACTCTTCCACAGTAGGTTGTCTGGCTGGTGTTTCCATTGCAGGAATTGGTGTGTAGACCGGCAAGACTTGTGGAGGAGGTGATGACATCACCAGTAGATCCTCTTTGGTGCATAGCTTCATGCGGTTCCTGTGCACTGTCTGTGGGGCCATTCCGGGTTTATTCACTTCATAGACATCTGACTCAGGATATGGGATAGCTGTAACTGTGTATGGCTCTGATTCCCAGAGTGAGTCGAGTTTTCCTGTACGGTGGTACTTCTTTAGCCATACCTTGTCTCCAACTTGAAGTGGGGAAGCATTAGCTCTTTGATTGTAGCTCTCTTCTTGTTGATGGTGAGCTTCACCCATGCGGTAATCAACAATCTGTTGGGTTTCGTGTATTCTTCGCTGATGCTCTGAGACCCAATCAGTTTTTGGCAGGGGATTGATCACGTCAGGGACTTGGATTCCAAGAGAACGATCTTTTGGGAGCTAACCTTGTCTTCCAAACATCAGATAATATGGCGAGTAGCCTGTAGAACAGTGGACAGTATTGTTGTAGATTTCCACTAACTCGTCAAGCAATTGAGGCCATTCAGCTTGTTTGGTAACAGATGCTGTTCGCAGCATATTGATGAAGGTCTGGTTGACTTTCTCACAGAGGCCATTCCCTTGGGGATGATAGGCGGTTGTTTTCAGCTTTTTGCACTCATGGAATTGGCAGAGTTCTTGAAATAATTGTGACTCAAAGGCAGATCCACGATCTGTGAGGACTGCTTCAGGGCAACCGTAATGTCTCACATATTCACGGTAGAAGGTGATAGCTGTAGTACGAGCTGTAAGGTCTTTTACTGGCACAACAGCAACCCACTTAGTATAGTGATCCATCATGGTTAAGGCATACATGTAGCCTGAACGAGTTTATGCTAGCTTCACATGATCAAGAGCGACTAGCTCGTTTGGTTTCTGAGAATGGATTGGATGAAGAGGAGCTCTGGCATCTTTCTTACCGACTTTGGTGAGGTTGCAAGCTGGACATTCACTACACCAATTTTCTATGTCTGACCACATCCCAATCCAATAGAAGCGTTGGCGTATGGTGGCTTCAGTTTTGTGCACGCCAAAGTGCCCAGACTGGTCGTGGTAGGCATCAAGAACAATTCTGGCATCTCGCCGTGGGATTAGAATCTGATGTAGCCTTTCACCTGAAACCGGGTCTAAGGTATTGCGCAGGATCAAGCCCTTTAGAATGAAGAGTCTTTTGCGCTGTCTCCAGAGACGATTAAGCTCAACATCAGGACATCTTCTGCGTCGTCTGAAAGGTATTCTCCCAGTAGTCAGGTAATCATAGATCTCACCTAGGACACGAGACTCATTTTGAAGAGTTTTCCATCTCGATGGATCTTGGAATAGGTCAGGTTTCTGTGGAGAAACATCATCAGTTTGTGTAGCAGCAACAGCATTTTGTGTAGCAAACCTTTGATAGAAGGGAGGCATCTCAACATCTTCCCACAGATCTTCCTCAGGAGGCTCTTCTCCTTCAGGCAAACGGGATAACATATCAGCATTGATGTTGATCTTGCCACTGCGATACTTAATATCAAAGCAGAAATTCGCTAATCTTGAAGCCCATCTCTGTTCAAGAGCACCTAGCCGTGCAGTATTGAGATGAGCGAGAGGATTATCGTCAGTGTAAATGGTGAAGGGTGTAGCAGCGAGGTAATCTTTGAACTTCTCTGTGACTGCCCACACAAGAGCTAGCAGCTCTAACTTGAACGAACTGTAATTGCTATCGTTTTTCTCTGCACCTCTCAAGCTTCGGCTGGCATATGCAATGACTCTCTCTTTGTCACCCTGGACTTGTGATAGTACCGCTCCGAGGCCTTTGTGGCTGGCATCCGTGTAGACACGGAAAGGATGATGGTAGTCAGGGTACGCCAGAATTGGAGGCGAAGTCAATAGACTTTTCAATATCTGAAGACAGTTTCTTGTCGCTCAGACCAATTAATTGGAAGTCTTCTGTCGTAGTTTTCTCTAGGGCAACCTCGTAGGAGCTCTTTAATGGGTTCTGCTATTTGTGCAAAATGAGGTATGAAGCGGTGGTAGTAGCTCGCAAAACCTAGGAAACTTCTGATTTCTTTGACGGTTCTTGGGGTGTTCCAGTTGTTCACAGCTGAGATCTTTTCAGGGTCAGGCTGGATACCTTCGGCACTTACAACATGACCCAGGTAGTTGACTTTCGGCTTGAGCAGATGACACTTTGACGGTTTTAGTTTCAGGCCATGTTCAATAAGTACCTGGAATACTTCTGCAAGGTAGCATAGGTGGTCTTCATAAGTGCGAGAGTATACGACAACATCATCAAGATATAACATAACGCTCTTGAAGTTGAGGGGACCAAGACATCTTTCCATGAGTCGCTGAAATGTAGCAGGGGCGTTGCATAACCCAAACGGCATACCGTTAAACTCAAAGAGTCCCATTGGGGTTGTGAAAGCTGTCTTCTCTCTATCGTCAGGAGCCATGGGTACTTGCCAGTAACCACTGGTTAAATCAAGAGTGGAGAAGTATGCAGCTGAGCCAAGAGCGGTGATGGATTCTTCAATCCGTGGAAGAGGATAGGCATCTTTGTGTGTAACATTATTCAACTTTCGGTAGTCGACACAAAAATCTGATGTTACCATCCTTTTTCTTCACCAGGACGATGGGTGCAGCCCATGGGCTTTGACTTTCTCGGATGACTTCAGAATCTTTCATCTCTTTTAACAGCTTCTTTACTTGTTGATAGTTAGCAGGAGGTACTGGACGATGTCTTTCTTTGATAGGAGGATGATCACCTGTGTTGATCTTGTGCTGGATCAGAGTAGTCTTGCCGAAGTCAAGGGGGTGTTTGCTAAAAGCTTTGCTGTGTCGCTTAGCAAGTTTAGTTACACCACTGATGTATTCGATAGGAGTGTTAGCATCTCCAACATTAAGTTCATTCCACCAGAAGGTAGTGGGTGTATTAGAGCCTTTGGGAGTGGCTTTTAATGACTTTTGATTAGAGTTCAGCGCGGTTCGCGGTTCGAAGTTCTCCAGTTCTATTCTTGAGTGATTTTGGGGCCTGTTCTAGATCGAACTAGAACTCGAGCTTTTTGCAAAAGCTCGATAGTTCTAGATACGTTCGAGAACGGTTCTAGCAGCAAAAAAACAGCTAATTCCTAGCTGGCTTTCCGCTGTAATAGTGTAAGTCACTCTGTGACTCACACTATTATGAAATTTCAGTGTATAGTGTGCGTGAACAGCGCCTTCAGATCACTGCTGTTTGTATAATGGCGATCGGCTTTTTTTTTTTTTCCTTGTCTTCCTTCCCTAAGCGTGCGCGTCTTGTGGGGCGGGCCAGCATGTCAGCCAATCCCAGACACACACACAGCTAAGTGGACTTTTAGCCAGAGAAGCAACGGCATGTGTGATAGGATGTCCATGTCACATGTCCCTGCATTATAAAAACGAGTATCTGGCCGTCCGGACGTCATTATCTCTTCTGCGTCCTTGGTGTCAGACATCACAGGCGCAGCTCCGTCCTGAGTCCTATCGCTGATACAGCTGTATGCACTCCATACACAGCGCTGGACAGCATAGGGATAGCACTTTCCATCAGTCCTTTTAAGGGCTCGTACCGGCAGGGTCAGAGCCATAGGTGACAGGTCCTGAAAACAGCGACAGCGTCTGTGTAGCTAAGGTCAGGGATTTCGTCGCTGCATTTCCCCATTAGGAGGGAATAGAAAGGCAGTCTTCCTTTCCTCTACCCAGACCCCACAATCCTGGCACTGTACCCTCCTGTCCTCTGCACACTCCAACTCATTATAACTATGCCATTATACTAGCAAACACTCAGTGTACCTAGTGGCATCCTAAACGTGGCTATTGGACTTTTGTCTAGTCACACTAGTGCAAAGACATTTGCAGCACCTCTGCCTGCATTGCACACTCCAACTCATTATAACTAAGCCATTATACTAGCAAACACTCAGTGTACCTAGTGGCATCCTAAACGTGGCTATTGGACTTTGCTATAGTCCCACTAGTGCAAAGACATTTGCAGCACCTCTGCCTGCATTGCACACTCCAACTCATTATAACTAAGCCATTATACTAGCAAACACTCAGTGTACCTAGTGGCATCCTAAACGTGGCTATTGGACTTTGCTATAGTCCCACTAGTGCAAAGACATTTGCAGCACCTCTGCCTGCATTGCACACTCCAACTCATTATAACTAAGCCATTATACTAGCAAACACTCAGTGTACCTAGTGGCATCCTAAACGTGGCTATTGGACTGTTGTCTAGTCACACTAGTGCAAAGACATTTGCAGCACCTCTACCTGCATTGCACACTCCAACTCATTATAACTAAGCCATTATACTAGCAAACACTCAGTGTACCTAGTGGCATCCTAAACGTGGTTATTGGACTTTTGTCTAGTCACACTAGTGCAAAGACATTTGCAGCACCTCTGCCTGCATTGCACACTCCAACTCATTATAACTAAGCCATTATACTAGCAAACACTCAGTGTACCTAGTGGCATCCTAAACGTGGCTATTGGACTTTTGTCTAGTCACACTAGTGCAAAGACATTTGCAGCACCTCTGCCTGCATTGCACACTCCAACTCACTATAACTAAGCCATTATACTAGCAAACACTCAGTGTACCTAGTGGCATCCTAAACGTGGCTATTGGACTTTGCTATAGCCGCACTAGTGCAAAGATATTTGCAGCACCTCTGCCTGCATTGCACATGCCAACTCATTATAACTAAGCCATTATACTAGCAAACACTCAGTGTACCTAGTGGCATCCTAAACGTGGCTATTGGACTTTGCTATAGTCCCACTAGTGCAAAGACATTTGCAGCACTTCTACCTGCATTGCACACTCCAACTCATTATAACTAAGCCATTATACTAGCAAACACTCAGTGTACCTAGTGGCATCCTAAACGTGGCTATTGGACTTTGCTATAGTCCCACTAGTGCAAAGACATTTGCAGCACCTCTACCTGCATTGCACACTCCAACTCATTATAACTAAGCCATTATACTAGCAAACACTCAGTGTACCTAGTGGCATCCTAAACGTGGCTATTGGACTGTTGTCTAGTCACACTAGTGCAAAGACATTTGCAGCACCTCTACCTGCATTGCACACTCCAACTCATTATAACTAAGCCATTATACTAGCAAACACTCAGTGTACCTAGTGGCATCCTAAACGTGGCTATTGGACTTTGCTATAGTCCCACTAGTGCAAAGACATTTGCAGCACCTCTGCCTGCATTGCACACTCCAACTCATTATAACTAAGCCATTATACTAGCAAACACTCAGTGTACCTAGTGGCATCCTAAACGTGGCTATTGGACTTTGCTATAGTCCCACTAGTGCAAAGACATTTGCAGCACCTCTGCCTGCATTGCACACTCCAACTCATTATAACTAAGCCATTATACTAGCAAACACTCAGTGTACCTAGTGGCATCCTAAACGTGGCTTTTGGACTGTTGTCTAGTCACACTAGTGCAAAGACATTTGCAGCACCTCTACCTGCATTGCACACTCCAACTCATTATAACTAAGCCATTATACTAGCAAACACTCAGTGTACCTAGTGGCATCCTAAACGTGGTTATTGGACTTTTGTCTAGTCACACTAGTGCAAAGACATTTGCAGCACCTCTGCCTGCATTGCACACTCCAACTCATTATAACTAAGCCATTATACTAGCAAACACTCAGTGTACCTAGTGGCATCCTAAACGTGGCTATTGGACTTTTGTCTAGTCACACTAGTGCAAAGACATTTGCAGCACCTCTGCCTGCATTGCACACTCCAACTCACTATAACTAAGCCATTATACTAGCAAACACTCAGTGTACCTAGTGGCATCCTAAACGTGGCTATTGGACTTTGCTATAGTCCCACTAGTGCAAAGATATTTGCAGCACCTCTGCCTGCATTGCACACGCCAACTCATTATAACTAAGCCATTATACTAGCAAACACTCAGTGTACCTAGTGGCATCCTAAACGTGGCTATTGGACTTTGCTATAGTCCCACTAGTGCAAAGACATTTGCAGCACTTCTACCTGCATTGCACACTCCAACTCATTATAACTAAGCCATTATACTAGCAAACACTCAGTGTACCTAGTGGCATCCTAAACGTGGCTATTGGACTTTGCTATAGTCCCACTAGTGCAAAGACATTTGCAGCACCTCTACCTGCATTGCACACTCCAACTCATTATAACTAAGCCATTATACTAGCAAACACTCAGTGTACCTAGTGGCATCCTAAACGTGGCTATTGGACTGTTGTCTAGTCACACTAGTGCAAAGACATTTGCAGCACCTCTACCTGCATTGCACACTCCAACTCATTATAACTAAGCCATTATACTAGCAAACACTCAGTGTACCTAGTGGCATCCTAAACGTGGCTATTGGACTTTGCTATAGTCCCACTAGTGCAAAGACATTTGCAGCACCTCTGCCTGCATTGCACACTCCAACTCATTATAACTAAGCCATTATACTAGCAAACACTCAGTGTACCTAGTGGCATCCTAAACGTGGCTATTGGACTTTGCTATAGTCCCACTAGTGCAAAGACATTTGCATCACCTCTGCCTGCATTGCACACTCCAACTCATTATAACTAAGCCATTATACTAGCAAACACTCAGTGTACCTAGTGGCATCCTAAACGTGGCTTTTGGACTGTTGTCTAGTCACACTAGTGCAAAGACATTTGCAGCACCTCTACCTGCATTGCACACTCCAACTCATTATAACTAAGCCATTATACTAGCAAACACTCAGTGTACCTAGTGGCATCCTAAACGTGGTTATTGGACTTTTGTCTAGTCACACTAGTGCAAAGACATTTGCAGCACCTCTGCCTGCATTGAACACTCCAACTCATTATAACTAAGCCATTATACTAGCAAACACTCAGTGTACCTAGTGGCATCCTAAACGTGGCTATTGGACTTTTGTCTAGTCACACTAGTGCAAAGACATTTGCAGCACCTCTGCCTGCATTGCACACTCCAACTCACTATAACTAAGCCATTATACTAGCAAACACTCAGTGTACCTAGTGGCATCCTAAACGTGGCTATTGGACTTTGCTATAGTCCCACTAGTGCAAAGATATTTGCAGCACCTCTGCCTGCATTGCACACGCCAACTCATTATAACTAAGCCATTATACTAGCAAACACTCAGTGTACCTAGTGGCATCCTAAACGTGGCTATTGGACTTTGCTATAGTCCCACTAGTGCAAAGACATTTGCAGCACTTCTACCTGCATTGCACACTCCAACTCACTATAACTAAGCCATTATACTAGCAAACACTCAGTGTACCTAGTGGCATCCTAAACGTGGCTATTGGACTTTGCTATAGTCCCACTAGTGCAAAGATATTTGCAGCACCTCTGCCTGCATTGCACACGCCAACTCATTATAACTAAGCCATTATACTAGCAAACACTCAGTGTACCTAGTGGCATCCTAAACGTGGCTATTGGACTTTGCTATAGTCCCACTAGTGCAAAGACATTTGCAGCACCTCTACCTGCATTGCACACTCCAACTCATTATAACTAAGCCATTATACTAGCAAACACTCAGTGTACCTAGTGGCATCCTAAACGTGGCTATTGGACTTTGCTATAGTCCCACTAGTGCAAAGACATTTGCAGCACCTCTTCCTGCATTGCACACTCCAACTCATTATAACTAAGCCATTATACTAGCAAACACTCAGTGTACCTAGTGGCATCCTAAACGTGGCTATTGGACTTTTGTCTAGTAACACTAGTGCAAAAACATTTGCAGCACCTCTGCCTGCATTGCACACTCCAACTCATTATAACTAAGCCATTATACTAGCAAACACTCAGTGTACCTAGTGGCATCCTAAACGTGGCTATTGGACTTTTGTCTAGTCACACTAGTGCAAAGACATTTGCAGCACCTCTGCCTGCATTGCACACTCCAACTCATTATAACTAAGCCATTATACTAGCAAACACTCAGTGTACCTAGTGGCATCCTAAACGTGGCTATTGGACTTTGCTATAGTCCCACTAGTGCAAAGACATTTGCATCTACTTGCATTGCACACTCCAACTCATTATAACTAAGCCATTATACTAGCAAACACTCAGTGTACCTAGTGGCATCCTAAACGTGGCTATTGGACTTTTGTCTAGTCAGACTAGTGCAAAGACATTTGCAGCACCTCTGCCTGCATTGCACACTCCAAAAGGGTGCAAAAGGGAACCTGGAAACTATAGGCCAGTAAGCTTAACATCTGTTGTGGGTAAAATGTTTGAAGGGTTTTTAAGGGATACTATTATGGAATGTCTCAATGTTAATAACTGTTTAACTCCATATCAACATGGATTTATGAAGGATCGCTCCTGTCAAACTAACCTGATCAGCTTCTATGAGGATGTAAGCTCTCACATGGACCGAGGAGAATCATTGGATGTCATTTATCTCGACTTCGGTAAAGCATTTGACACTGTCCCACATAAAAGACTGCTAAGTAAAATGAGAAAGCTTGGGCTCGGGGAAAATGTGTGTAGATGGGTAGGTAGCTGGCTTAGTGGTAGAAAACAAAGAGTGGTTATTAATGGTGCATACTCAGATTGGGCCAGGGTTACTAGTGGGGTGCCACAGGGGTCTGTATTGGGCCCCCTACTATTTAATATATTTATTAATGATCTGGTGGATGGTTTACAGAGTAAAATATCAGTATTTGCAGATGATACAAAACTATGTAAGGTAGTTAACACAAAGGAGGACAGTTTGCAACTACAGATGGATTTGAGTAAATTGGAGAATTGGGCTGAAAAATGGCAAATGAGGTTTAACACAGATAAGTGTAAGGTTATGCACATGGGAAGGAGAAACAGATGCTACGATTACTTACTAAATGGGAAACTGCTGGGGAAATCAGACATGGAAAAAGACTTAGGCATCTTAGTGAATAAGAATCTAAATTGGAGTGCCCAGTGTCAGGCAGCAGCCACCAAAGCAAATAGGGTGATGGGATGCATTAGAAGAGGTCTGGGGGCACGAGATGAAAACATCATTCTCCCTCTGTACAAATCACTAGTCAGACCACACTTGGAGTATTGTGTGCAATTTTGGGCGCCGGTGCTGAAGAAAGACATTACTGAACTTGAAAGGGTTCAGAGGCGGGCTACTAAAATAATAAATGGAATGGGTGCATTACAATACACGGAAAGGTTATCAAAATTAGGTCTATTTACTCTAGAAAAGAGAAGACTTAGGGGAGACCTAATAAATATGTACAAATATATCAGAGGGCCATATAGAGATCTCTCCCATGATCTGTTTGTACCAAGCACTATGACAAGAACAAGGGGGCATTCTTTTCGATTGGAGGAAAGAAAATTCCTACATCAGCATAGAAGAGGGTTCTTCACGGTAAGAGCAGTGAGGCTCTGGAACTCTCTTCCTGAGGAAGTGGTGATGGCCAACTCACTGAATGAATTTAAGAGAGGAATGGATGCATTTCTTGTTAGCAAAAGTATAGAAGGTTATAAATAGCATAATCTTACAGGTAGATAGAAGAGCGACCTAGATTATTAGAGGAATGGGTGGGCTGCAACACCAAGACAGGTTATTAAACTTGGAGTTAGTTAGTTAGGAAAAACAAAGGCTTAGGGGGATCTAATCACAATGTATAAATATATGAGGGGACAGTACAGAGACCTTTCCAAAGATCTCTTTACACCTAGGCCTGCGACTGGAACAGGGGCATCCGCTAAGTCTTGAGGAAAGAATGTTTAATCATAATCACAGATGAGGATTCTTTACTGTACGAGCAGTGAGACTATGGAGCTCTCTGCCGTATGATGTTGTAATGAGGGATTCACTAGTAAAATTTAAGCAGAGCCTGAACGCATTTCTTGAAAAATATAATATTACCAGTTATGTATATTAGATTTTATGACAGGGTGTTGATCCAGGGAACTAGTCTGATTGCCGTATGTGGAGTCAGGAAGGAATTTTTTTCCCCATTGGAGCTTATTTGACACATTGGGGTTTTTTTGCCTTCCTCTGGATCAACATGTTAGGCTACAGGTTGAACTAGATGGACTTAGAGTCTCCCTTCAACCTTAAAAACTATGAAACTATGAAACTATGAAACTCATTATAACTAAGCCATTATACTAGCAAACACTCAGTGTACCTAGTGGCATCCTAAACGTGGCTATTGGACTTTTGTCTAGTCACACTAGTGCAAAGACATTTGCAGCACCTCTGTCTGCATTGCACACTCCAACTCATTATAACTAAGCCATTATACTAGCAAACACTCAGTGTACCTAGTGGCATCCTAAACGTGGCTATTGGACTTTTGTCTAGTCACACTAGTGCAAAGACATTTGCAGCACCTCTGCCTGCATTGCACACTCCAACTCATTATAACTAAGCCATTATACTAGCAAACACTCAGTGTACCTAGTGGCATCCTAAACGTGGCTATTGGACTTTTGTCTAGTCACACTAGTGCAAAGACATTTGCAGCACCTCTACCTGCATTGCACACTCCAACTCATTATAACTAAGCCATTATACTAGCAAACACTCAGTGTACCTAGTGGCATCCTAAACGTGGCTATTGGACTTTGCTATAGTCCCACTAGTGCAAAGACATTTGCAGCACCTCTGCCTGCATTGCACACTCCAACTCATTATAACTAAGCCATTATACTAGCAAACACTCAGTGTACCTAGTGGCATCCTAAACGTGGCTATTGGACTTTGTTATAGTCCCACTAGTGCAAAGACATTTGCAGCACCTCTACCTGCATTGCACACTCCAACTCATTATAACTAAGCCATTATACTAGCAATTTTTGCTGCCAGTTTAAGGGCCGTAGTTGCATTGTCAGGGATATTTATTCTTTATTATTCTGCTGTTAATAAAGCTAGACCACCGCTGCAATCTACACCACCTCTCAATTTTTACTACCACATTTTTAGTGGGACGTCGGTCCCCACGTGTCCTTCAGGACTTTCGGACGCTATAAACTTTCTGTGGTAAGCCCGTATGCCTCACCTATGATTGACGAATATGATACTGCTTGGGCACTCTTTACTTTTCCTCTTTGCATTTGGTATTGAGTGATAATTGCGCCTTAGTAGTTTCTCCGTCCATTGTGCGGCCTTATGTATGGGACCTTTGAGCCATGGCCTGATTTAACATAATAGGTAGTGGCTATAGGTTCTGGTATTAGCTGCCCTGTGGATGTTTGTACTCCTATATAGGATTTTGATCAATATGATACTGCTTAGGCACTCCTTATCTTTTTGTTCTGCATTTTGGTATTGAACATTAAGTGGTGCCTTGGTAGTTTCTCTGTCCACTGTGCAGCCTTAGCTACGGGTCTGGTTTAGCTGCCCAGTGTATGTTTGTGCTCCTATGTAGGATTATCCTCATGGTCATCGGGTTGCCACAATTAGATCTACAATCATCTGGTCTAGCAGGTCCGATATAACTTTGACATATTCCCTGGGTCACGTGGGGGTCTCCCCTCTTCCTTCACCCACTCTATCTGGTTTCATGAATGTTATACTGTATGTATTGTAATACCCTGTGCACTATTAAATAAAATGTTTTATACATTTGTATCACGGTGTCTATGGGGTATTTTTATATTTTGGTAAATTCAAAGACTCTTGCGCTCTGTGTCTAAATGTATCTTCGAGTTGTTGCCTATAATATCTGGACCCATATGTTATATATCACATTTTTAGTGCACAATTTTGTCGCAATCAACATGAGTGGCAAAATGACAGATGCTGGTGGAAAGGGGAAGAGGCGTGGTGGAAAAGGCAAAAAAGGTTTTGTCCGTGGGGAAGGTGGCAAAGCTCCATTATCTGATGAAGATAAACCATCTACCAGCAAAAGTAAGATGTCTACTACTTACCGTGGACAATCCGATGTGCTCCCTTTTTTACGGACACGAACAACAGGAACAAAGGTAGATGATGGCGAAAAAAGGAAAATGCTTGAATGGATCTCAAGTTGTCCAACAAGTGCCCTCTCAGCCACTTCAAGTACCGCTTCCAAAAAACACCAGTCCTCTGAGTTGTCATCCCAATCAAACTTGCTTTCTCCCAGCTCTGAAGTCTCCATCAGCCCTGCACAGTATGGTGGAACTGAGATGGCTGAGTCTGCAGAGCTGTTCAGTCACACTATAGCCTGGGAATCAGAGGTCTGCTCCCAAGCTACAGTGAGTACAGAACAGGAAATGGTCTGCAGTGATGCCCAGAACCTTTGTGACTCTGATTCAGGCCGTGAGGACCAAGTTTCTGAGCATATTGTTGACCCTTTGTCACAAACTGTAACACCTGTGGTTATAGACAATGAGGAACATACTGTTGAAGATGAGACGCAGATACCCGATTGGGATGACAACTTAAATATTCGGTCAGGGCAAAAAGAGGCTCGGTCTGAGGGGGAGGGGAGTGCAAACACAACAATTGATGATGAAGTTCTAGATCCCACCTACTTTCAACCCACAGTCAGGCACTCGAGGAGGTCAACAGAGGTGGTGGAGGAGGATGCAACTGATGACGAAGTTACCTTGCACCTTCCTGGACACAGTCGGAGTACTGGTAGAACGTCTACAACTGCATCCTCAGCCACCACTCTGCCTCTGAGCATTATTCGGGGTGGATCAACAGGTCGCATGGCCTCTAAGCCTTGCCTAGCCTGGTCCTTTTTTGACATAGCAAAAGATCGCCCAAATTATGTGATCTGTAAAATTTGTCATGGATCTCTTAGTAGAGGTCACAACCTCAGCAGTTTGACAACTTCTTCCATGAATCGTCACATGAATAAATATCATATGGCCCAGTGGGAAGCTCACCGTGCTGCAATGCGGCCTAGCGGAGCGAACCATCCACCGCCTGCCCCTTCCACTGCATCCGCACGCTCGTCATCTTCTAGGACTGTGGGGACAGCTGTCACACCTGTTTTTCCACCCACAACTTCCACCACTGTAACCGCAACAGGCAGTTTGCTTGGTAGGTCGTCAGTTGGTTTGGAAGGGGAAACAAGTGCGTGTGTACAGCTCTCTCAGACATCGATAGCACCAACTTTGGATGAAGGCAACATCATGTCTCCGCCTGCACTTTCCTCACAAACCTGCATTTTTCCAGGGACACCCTACTCAACACCGTCTACACACAGCAGCCAGATCTCTGTTCCTCAGATGTGGTCAAATAAAAGGCCACTTCCTGCGACCCATGACAAAGCTAAGAGGTTGACTCTATCCCTCGGTAAGCTGTTGGCTACCGAAATGCTGCCTTTCCGCCTAGTGGACACACAGGATTTTAGAGACCTTATGTCTGTCGCTGTGCCCCAGTACCAGATGCCTAGTCGCCACTACTTCTCTAAGAAAGGTGTGCCCGCGCTACACCAGCATGTCGCACACAACATCACCGCTTCCTTGAGAAACTCTGTGTGTGAACGGGTGCATTTCACCACCGATACTTGGACCAGTAAGCATGGACAGGGACGTTACATGTTGCTGACTGGGCACTGGGTAACTATGGTGATAGATGGTGAAGGGTCTGCTGCACAAGTCTTGCCATTCCCACGACTTGTGTGTCAATCCTCTGTCTGTCCAAGTTCCGCCACTGCTTCTGCATCCTCCACCTCATCTGGCTCCTCCACCTCCGCCCCAAGCCTGCCTGGTCAGGCCACCACCATTCTCACTGCGCAGAAGGAATCACGCACCCCTCATTACTATGCTGGCAGCAGAGCGCAACGGCATCAGGCGGTCTTTAGCTTGACATGTCTTGGGAATAAGAGTCACACAGCTGAGGAGTTGTGGTCAGCTCTGCGGTCCGAGTTTAATAAATGGTTGTCTCCACTCAACCTGCAGCCTGGTAAGGCCGTGTGCGACAATGCTGCAAACCTGGGTGCGGCCCTTCGCTTGGGCAAGGTGACACACGTACCTTGTATGGCTCACGTGTTGAACCTTGTCGTCCAGCAATTTTTAACACAATATCCCGCTTGGAGTAACCCTTGCTTACATTGTTTTTAAAAGAAGCCAAGATGAACAGAGCTGGGATCAGGAAAGACTTTGCTACCTACCCCGGTGTCATCCTGGGGACGGTTAATTATGGCGTATTTTTGAATGTGCTTGATGCAAATCTAGCTGTGAAGTGTACAACTGGGGCACAACTGCTGCCACTGAAGGGGTAGGTGTGTGTGGGGCCCAATTTTTGGAAAAAAGGGAGACTCCGCTTGGAGTAACCCTTGCTTACATTGTTTTTAAAAGAAGCCAAGATGAACAGAGCTGGGATCAGGAAAGACTTTGCTACCTACCCCGGTGTCATCCTGGGGACGGTTAATTATGGCGTATTTTTGAATGTGCTTAATGCAAATCTAGCTGTGAAGTGTACAACTGGGGCACAACTGCTGCCACTGAAGGGGTGGGTGTGTGTGGGGCCCAATTTTTGGAAAAAAGAGAGACTCCACTTGGAGTAACCCTTGCTTACATTGTTTTTAAAAGAAGCCAAGATGAACAGAGCTGGGATCAGGAAAGACTTTGCTACCTACCCCGGTGTCATCCTGGGGACGGTTAATTATGGCGTATTTTTGAATGTGCTTGATGCAAATCTAGCTGTGAAGTGTACAACTGGGGCACAACTGCCGCCACTGAAGGGGTGGGTGTGTGTGGGGCCCAATTTTTGGAAAAAAGGGAGACTCCGCTTGGAGTAACCCTTGCTTGCATTGTTTTTAAAAGAAGCCAAGATGAACAGAGCTGGGATCAGGAAAGACTTTGCTACCTACCCCGGTGTCATCCTGGGGACGGTTAATTATGGCGTATTTTTGAATGTGCTTGATGCAAATCTAGCTGTGAAGTGTACAACTGGGGCACAACTGCTGCCACTGAAGGGGTGGGTGTGTGTGGGGCCCAATTTTTGGAAAAAAGGGAGACTCCGCTTGGAGTAACCCTTTCTTGCTGTGTTTTTTAAAAGGAGCCAAGATGAAAAGAGCTGGGATCAGGAAAGACTTTGCTACCTACCCCGGTGTCATCCTGGGGATGGTTAATTATGGCGTATTTTTGAATGTGCTTGATGCAAATCTAGCTGTGAAGTGTACAACTGGGGCACAACTGCTGCCACTGAAGGGGTGGGTGTGTGGGGGGCCCAATTTTTGGAAAAAAGGGAGACTCTGCTTGGAGTAACCCTTGCTTACATTGTTTTTAAAAGAAGCCAAGATGAACAGAGCTGGGATCAGGAAAGACTTTGCTACCTACCCCGGTGTCATCCTGGGGACAGTTAATTATGGCGTATTTTTGAATGTGCTTGATGCAAATCTAGCTGTGAAGTGTACAACTGGGGCACAACTGCTGCCACTGAAGGGGTGGGTGTGTTTGGGGCCCAATTTTTGGAAAAAAGGGAGACTCCGCTTGGAGTAACCCTTGCTTACATTGTTTTTAAAAGAAGCCAAGATGAACAGAGCTGGGATCAGGAAAGACTTTGCTACCTACCCCGGTGTCATCCTGGGGACGGTTAATTATGGCGTATTTTTGAATGTGCTTGATGCAAATCTAGCTGTGAAGTGTACAACTGGGGCACAACTGCTGCCACTGAAGGGGTGGGTGTGTGTGGGGCCCAATTTTTGGAAAAAAGGGAGACTCCGCTTGGAGTAACCCTTGCTTACATTGTTTTTAAAAGAAGCCAAGATGAACAGAGCTGGGATCAGGAAAGACTTTGCTACCTACCCCGGTGTCATCCTGGGGACGGTTAATTATGGCGTATTTTTTAATGTGCTTGATGCAAATCTAGCTGTGAAGTGTACAACTGGGGCACAACTGCTGCCACTGAAGGGGTGGGTGTGTGTGGGGCCCAATTTTTGGAAAAAAGGGAGACTCCGCTTGGAGTAACCCTTGCTTGCTGTGTTTTTTAAAAGGAGCCAAGATGAACAGAGCTGGGATCAGGAAAGACTTTGCTACCTACCCCGGTGTCATCCTGGGGACGGTTAATTATGGCGTATTTTTGAATGTGCTTGATGCAAATCTAGCTGTGAAGTGTACAACTGGGGCACAACTGCTGCCACTGAAGGGGTGGGTGTGTGTGGGGCCCAATTTTTGGAAAAAAGGGAGACTCCGCTTGGAGTAACCCTTGCTTGCTGTGTTTTTTAAAATGAGCCAAGATGAACAGAGCTGGGATCAGGAAAGACTTTGCTACCTACCCCGGTGTCATCCAGGGGACGGTTAATTATGGCGTATTTTTGAATGTGCTTGATGCAAATCTAGCTGTGAAGTGTACAACTAGGGCACAAGTGCTGCCACTGAATGGGTGGGTGTGTGTGGGGCCCAATTTTTGGAAAAAAAGGATGACTACGCTTGGAGTCACCTTGCGGTGTTTTACATGATTTTAGAAGGGCGTGCCATGCCTATATCTGTGTGTCCTCCTCTTTTTCCTTGTCCAGCTGTTTTGTTTTCGCATGAGTATACAGTTAGGTCCAGAAATATTTGGACAGTGACACAATTTTCACGAGTTGGGCTCTGTATGCCACCACATTGGATTTGAAATGAAATCTCTACAACAGAATTCAAGTGCAGATTGTAACGTTTAATTTGAAGGTTTGAACAAAAATATCTGATAGAAATTGTAGGAATTGTACACATTTCTTTACAAACACTCCACATTTTAGGAGGTCAAAAGTAATTGGACAAATAAACCAAACCCAAACAAAATATTTTTATTTTCAATATTTTGTTGCGAATCCTTTGGAGGCAATCACTGCCTTAAGTCTGGAACCCATGGACATCACCAAACGCTGGGTTTCCTCCTTCTTAATGCTTTGCCAGGCCTTTACAGCCGCAGCCTTCAGGTCTTGCTTGTTTGTGGGTCTTTCCGTCTTAAGTCTGGATTTGAGCAAGTGAAATGCATGCTCAATTGGGTTAAGATCTGGTGATTGACTTGGCCATTGCAGAATGTTCCACTTTTTTGCACTCATGAACTCCTGGGTAGCTTTGGCTGTATGCTTGGGGTCATTGTCCATCTATACTATGAAGCGCCGTCCGATCAACTTTGCGGCATTTGGCTGAATCTGGGCTGAAAGTATATCCCGGTACACTTCAGAATTCATCCGGCTACTCTTGTCTGCTGTTATGTCATCAATAAACACAAGTGACCCAGTGCCATTGAAAGCCATGCATGCCCATGCCATCACGTTGCCTCCACCATGTTTTACAGAGGATGCGGTGTGCCTTGGATCATGTGCCGTTCCCTTTCTTCTCCAAACTTTTTTCTTCCCATCATTCTGGTACAGGTTGATCTTTGTCTCATCTGTCCATAGAATACTTTTCCAGAACTGAGCTGGCTTCATGAGGTGTTTTTCAGCAAATTTAATCTGGCCTGTCTATTTTTGGAATTGATGAATGGTTTGCATCTAGATGTGAACCCTTTGTATTTACTTTCATGGAGTCTTCTCTTTACTGTTGACTTAGAGACAGATACACCTACATCACTGAGAGTGTTCTGGACTTCAGTTGATGTTGTGAACGGGTTCTTCTTCACCAAAGAAAGTATGCGGCGATCATCCACCACTGTTGTCATCCGTGGACGCCCAGGCCTGTTTGAGTTCCCAAGCTCACCAGTCAATTCCTTTTTTCTCAGAATGTACCCGACTGTTGATTTTGCTACTCCAAGCATGTCTGCTATCTCTCTGATGGATTTTTTCTTTTTTTTTCAGCCTCAGGATGTTCTGCTTCACCTCAATTGAGAGTTCCTTAGACCGCATGTTGTCTGGTCACAGCAACAGCTTCCAAATGCAAAACCACACACCTGTAATCAACCCCAGACCTTTTAACTACTTCATTGATCACAGGTTAACGAGGGAGATGCCTTCAGAGTTAATTGCAGCCCTTAGAGTCCCTTGTCCAATTACTTTTGGTCCCTTGAAAAAGAGGAGGCTATGCATTACAGAGCTATGATTCCTAAACCCTTTCTCCGATTTGGATGTGAAAACTCTCATATTGCAGCTGGGAGTGTGCACTTTCAGACCATATTATATATATAATTGTATTTCTGAACATGTTTTTGTAAACAGCTAAAATAACAAAACTTGTGTTACTGTCCAAATATTTCTGCACCTAACTGTATGTCCTTGTCACTTTCCCATGTGTTTGTGTTGTGTTGTGAGTTGTTTGTCACCTTTTGGACACCTTTGAGGGTGTTTTCTAGGTGTTTTTATGTGTTTGTGATTGCCTGCCATTGTTTCCTATGCAGTTCGAGTTCGGTTCGTCGAACGTTCGACGAGCCGAACTCGAACGGGACCTCCATTCGGCGAACCGACCTCGAGCCGAACCGGGACCGGTTCGCTCATCTCTACTTTTGATGAGCAAGTGTCTCTCCATCTATGATGTGTTCTGGATCAAGACTATACAGTTGAGCAACTGAAGTAAACTTGTATAGCTCGATAGGAATATCACTTAGGTTGACTAGCCGTACTGGTGCTTTACCGTTTGAGACGGTGACAATACTTCTGGCAGCTTTTACCAGGGGCTGTCCTTCAATCTGGATGGAGTCAAGAAGAGCTACATAGTCCTCATGGTCAATTCCTGGTCGAGCTCGACACCAGACTAGAGTCTCGCTGTTGGCTGAGAGGGTAACTGGTCGTGCGTCGGTGATTCGAACACGGCAGATCTCACCTTTACTGTTGGCAAACTTCTGTTGGGCGCAGAGCACTTTGATAGTCCGCTGAACAGCTTGCCTGTAAGGGGAAGAAGTAGAAGGGAGAGAAGCATGCAAGGCAGCGAGCAATTCAGTAAACACATGGCGAATGACATTCATGCCTAACACTACTGCTGTTGTATCTCCCTCAGCCTCAGTAACAATTACACCTTGACCTGGTAACTTGCGATCACCAATTTGGATTGTGGGTTCCCAGTAGCCTAGCTGGGAAATAGGTTGACCATTACTTGCAATTAAGTCTAACTTTGCTTTACCCACTGGATTCAGGAGATCAAAGTCCCAATTCTTTTCAAAGGCTCGTCGCTCAATTGTGGTGACTTGTGAACCAGTGTCCACTCAAGCTTCTAGAGGTACACCCTCGATCCATATGGTTATATACGGGCATTTGGAGATGAACCGGGAAATCCATTGTGATTGTCCCTTTGGGCCCTTGTATTCACCTCGCGAGGGATGGCCCTTGGCCTCGGGGGTGTCCCGTTTAACTTATAACATTGATACTTGTAGTGTCCAAGATGCTCACAATAAGTACAGTACACACAATCACCAGATGGAGGCCTTCCAGGAGGGGGCCTATCAGGACTTGACCTACTAGAATGTGGCTCTTGGGACAATGTCCGATTTACAGATGATTCACATGATGCAGGGGGTTGGCCTTTTAGCTCCTTTAAGGCTTGGCATACGGATTCAAGGACTTGGACAAGTGCATCCGTGGTAGGAGGTGCATGAATGAGAGTAGGGGCTTGCATAGACTGTGTGGCCTGCATAGAGGAAACAGGTGAAAGAGGAGATACAGTAGAAGTTCCAGCAGCAAGGTCTGAGGAACGAGGCGCAAGAGCATAACTGGTACAAGGTGAGTCAGTACCCACTACTCGCAGGGCTAGAGCTTTAAAGTCTAAGAAAGTCATGTTTGGATTTTGTGCTGCTAGCATGTGGAGTTGACTATGTACTAGCCTGGAGTCTACACCTTCTATGAATCTGTCGGTGATTATGTTTTCTGTAGCAGCAGGATCTATAGTGTCTATTTGCTGTAAGGCCCTGTATGCAGACTGAAGGGCTAGTGCGTAGTCCCTAAGAGTCTCACCTGGTCCCTGACATCTGTTGTAAAATTTGAGATGAACCTCGGTGGGTGATTGGCGTTCAAATTCTTTTCTCAGGCGGGTAAGGATCTGTTCTACATTGGTTTTCTCAGTAGATGGCCAGGAACGGACTTCCTCAGCAGCTGGTCTATCAAGCTGTCCCAGGAGAAGTTGTACCCGCTGATGGGGAGAAAGTGAGAAAAGGTCAAGAGTATGCATCATCTTTTCTTTGAACCCAGCAAGTATATGAGGATCTCCTCTGTAGCTTGGGAGACTAGAGGTTCCAATGAAAAATGGCATGCCGGTAGCCATGACAGGGGCTGGAACTGGGTTGGCGGCATTAGCCCGTTCCACTGGAGCACTAGCTGATGAGGATGATGATACAGAGTTAACAGACTCGGCCTGGCCATTATGAAGAGGTTCAGACATTTTGGTGATGATGCAAGTACTGTCTCTTTAAGAATAATGATGACACTGTAGCTTTAAGGGATGCACTGTTATGCACCAACACAGTCTCTGAGATGGAAGGCTCCCCCTCTTGAAAATAGCACTGCGGTGAATGAGGATTTGCACTTATTTGAGTAACTTGAAAGGCAGCAGAGTAGAAGAGCTGGTGCAGGTGCTGTTAACCCCAGCATGAAACAGGAAAGTCTTTGGCAGTATTCACTGGCAAGATAGAGGTTAATGAGCAATGCTGAGACTTATAGTGCAGTAAGAGAAGATAGGCACAGAGGAATGATCCTGTTCGTGACGCCAAATTCGACCTTTGTAAGGGCCCAGATATTCCCTGCTATCCACCCCCACACAGTATCCACAGCTGATGGACAGTCCACAGACACGGTCTTGGGGATAACAGTTGCTTTAATATAGCAGGAACAAAGCAAATCAATACAGAATATATGTTTCACAGTCTCTCGTGGGTAGGCCACGGCAAGTACAGCTTGGAGTTGAATGCTGAAGTGCAATTAGGGTACTGGAGCTTTAAGTGCACGATTTGTTTCAGAATTAATACTGGTATGCTTTAGGTTCAGAGTCTCTTGAGTTTAGAGGGTAGATATGATAAGATTGTACAGACCTGGAGTCCTGGGGTTAATTTCACTGCTAGTTCAGACACGTGCAGTACTTGTAAGCAAATGAAGACAGTTGTCCAGCATGATACGGGGAGCGGACGGCTGGTGCGTGGA
This sequence comes from Anomaloglossus baeobatrachus, assembly GCF_048569485.1. Taxonomy (NCBI): domain Eukaryota; kingdom Metazoa; phylum Chordata; class Amphibia; order Anura; family Aromobatidae; genus Anomaloglossus; species Anomaloglossus baeobatrachus. Next base: position 105,137,504 of record NC_134355.1, on the reverse strand, counting down.
CAATGGCATAAAAGCCACTAATATTGCAGTGGGGCGAGAGACCCTCAAACTTCCCCAATCTGCGTGCAGTAGGGTCTGGTATATAGTCAGTATGCCCTACTGTCTGAAGAGATGCACAATGTCAGGATAGGAAGCCTTCAGCATATTGGCTGTAAAAATCAGGAAATGATGAAATTCTAGGCCTCGGGCCTAGGAGGAGTCTTGTGGAGAAGAGATTCTCCACATAATGTCTTCCCTCAGAGGAGACTCAGCCAGAACCAGCTCATTCCAGTTGTTTCTAGACAGAGGCTGGAGAATAGCTCCACCTATTGAGCCATGTGACCAAGAACTAGCCAATAGGATAACACCCAATGAACACTTCAAATTCTTACAGTTTTCACCAGTAGATGGTGCTAGAACACAACAAATGAAAAATGCTTTACTTATAACATATAGCATAATATTACATATAAGTAAATGTACTTAAAGAAACAGACACAATCTGGACCGGGCCACTACATCAGCATAATTATCCTGTACCTCGAGGGGGGTGGGGATGAGGTAAGGAAGGTGCCTGGTCTGAATTTTGCACCGGGCAGAATAAACTTTAGTTATGCCACTGGGAGTTATATAATCAAAATAACAGTAAAGTAACAATACAAGTAACTGCCAACTTACAGTAACAGACACTTTCCTTCCCTGTTCATTTACTCTTATGCTAAAAATAGAAACAATGCACCTGAGGTTGACTCAGTTGTTTTTGCCTTACAATTTTCTGTCGCTGACTTTTGAACACTGCTATTCCCATTGACTGAGATGTAAAGATTAAACTAATATAGTTCTTAATTCTTCCGGTGATGTCGTGTCTACAGTGCAGCTTCTTCTCTTCTGCTCTGCCAATGGGGTGTCACTGATGTGATGCGGATTGACAGCCTAAATGATGGCAGCTGGCTGTCAATCAGCATGATGATAACAATGACGCCCATTGACTGAGCAGAGTGGAAGAGGGTGAGCTGTTCTGCTTATGTGGAGTCAAATGAGGCAGTGGAATTGCCAGCAGTAGTGGTGCAGGAGCACCCAACAGAGATCAGTGTCAAGCAGAACAGGAAGGTGATTGGAAAAATTACTCTGAGGATACATGAGTCATTATAATTTAAGAAGATAAGAGAATGCTGTTCCAGGTCAATTATACTACAGTATATCATGATCATAATGTTTAGACACACTATACTATTTAGATTCTTTAAAGAGTCATAGAGATAGGCTGGGGCCACATGGGGCACTACTGCGATCCTCGCATGACACTCGACTCACGCTGGCAACACAGCGGGAGCCAAATGTCATGCGAGTGTCACTGCGGCTGAGGTCCGATAGTGCAATCGGACCACAGCTGCGGGGGGCGGGCCACCTCTGAGGAGGGGAGGGAGGGATTTATCTCCCTCTCTCCTCCGTTGTCGGCTATTGCCATTCTCGCACTGCACTTGCTGTACACCGGTGTACTGTGAGTGCAGTGCAATTTTTCTCTTGCCCCATAGACTTGAATGGGTGCGAGAGAATCTAGGATCGCATTACAGTCGCAGCATACTGCAATTGTTTTCTCGGTCCAACTAGGGCTGAGAAAATAATCGCTCATGGGTGCTGACACATAGGCTAATATTGGTCCGAGTAGAATGCGATGTTTTATCACATTCCACTCGCTCCGATTTTCATGCCATGTGTCTTAGGCCTTATACAATCTTTATTAGGGGAGTTAAATCAATCAATTCAAACCAATCAACGTGCACCTTAATTCTTATGTCAATGTGGTGTGATGCAGATCACAGCTATCAATGACATTTGGAACTTGTCGGCATTGGACGTACTGTACATGAGGCCAAGTAGTCAGTGGTGGAAGGCCAAAACAAGTAAGGGACTCTCCAGAGGGCAAGGTGAATATATCCTTTGATATTTTTTTTATTTTTTTAAATATTTTTTAGCCTCATTGCACTCCTCTATTTCTTGTACTTTGGCATCAAGAGAGAATTTAGAGGTTATTAAAAGTCTTTTTGGGTGAAATTCAAGTGGCATCTTATTTTATTAAGACCAAATCAAATCTGCCTAATAAAATTTGAGAGATACTCCCATCTCTATCTGCTGTACAGTATAGTATACAATATATAGTAATCTAAACTGAATGTGTTTTGCCTCTTTGAATTCATGTCTATCTTCTGTTGGGTAGGTTATTTATTCTTCTGAAGATTTAATCTTTCAATGTTATGTTTTCTTTTCTTTTTCTTTTTTTTCTACTTCTTGCAATGCTTTTTGATGCCGTAAAATACATTTATCAAAAGAAACAGATAACTGCTTAACTAAGAAAGAGCCAGAAAGCCCAAGTTGCAGAGTCCAATAGGCTATTACTAATGTTTTATTAAAATCCCTGTGGCATACACACTGCCCAAAAGCACTTTTAATAAAAGACACAGTGCAGCACATTTTTCTTGCATGCAATATAATCAAATCTAAAGCTGTGTTGGTTGTGTTTGTTTTACCTAGAGGATTGACTACCAATTTAGATGTGACCTGCCTTAAACTGATTTTTATTGTAATTAATGCCTACTTTTACTTCACCCTTCTACACTTGATACCGCTTTCCAATAGAGATGTAGCCTTCCTTGAGGTCTTGTTCTAAGAGCCCCTAGAATGTCAGTAAACTAATTATTTAGCAAAATCTATGGTTTATTATCGTAACTTAATCCTAAAACTCAGTAAAAAGTACTAGGTTCCATTTTTAGCTTTTTTGCCAACTAAAAATAAAGGTTTTCACTTCTAGAGGAACATTACATAACTGTATAAATTGTTGGCCAGCTGTCGTTACTACTGAACCAAGGTTTCTTACATAGTTGTATGTAAAGCGCTGTGGAATTAATAGCGCTATATAAATGAATAAAATTATTATTATTATAGTTACATAGGTTGAAAAAAGACCTAGGTCCATCTAGTTCAACCATCTTCAACCAATTATACATTGAAGTCTGTTAAGAATGAAATATGGCAAGATTTGAGGTTGAAGTGTTGAATATAAAGCTTTTATTTTTACTAGTATGTTGAAGGGTATGTCAATATTTACACTAATTATATTAATCGGTGCATTACATTTCAAGAGGACTCTGAGGGGATAAAATGTATTTCAATCCAAATTCCGTGAAAAACTATCCATACACTTGCCCAATTACTGTTGGCATATCCAATTTCATGAGATTTTATGACAACACAGGGTGACTTCACATCATGGCACTATCCCTAAGAGCTCACCCTACCTTTTAGGGTTCCACATTTCAGATCAGTGGTGTGTGGCTTGCTTTTTGTGCCTCATGTAATCATCATCTTAACCACTACGTAGCACTGGCTGTCTGTGTGTGTGTGTTTGATGTTTCTTCTCCTTCTCACTCTCCCTGATATTTTTTTACGGTCATGCTTATCTATATATATAATTGCCTTATTCTGTCTGTCTGTCTGTCTGTCTGTCTTTCATGCTCCAAAATTGTGTCCTTACGGTGACACAAAGCTGATTGGCCGCTGGGCTCGCCATGGCCCCGCCCCCCCACACGGATTGGCCACTCACCCAGGCTGCGCCCCCACACGGATTGGCCAGCCGCTCGCCCAGGATCCGCCCCCCCCCACAGATTGGCCTCTCGCCCCGGCACCCTGCAGGCATTGGCAATTCGGCCACACCACGCCCCGCCCCCTCACGCAATGCACGGTAGGTCTGGCCCCGCCCCCCTCCCCCCCCGCGCATTCCCCGAACTGACACGGCTGTCACGGAGCCACGACTCCCAGGTGAGTACTGTACCCCCCCCGGGAGCCCACATCAGCGTACGCCGCCAACCCAGCCGACACTTACCCTCGCATTGCTGGCTTTGCCGCCGTATGCTGGTGTGGGCTCCCGTGCGAGCGGGGGACGGGATACGTTGTTAACCATGCTAGCATAGTTACCAGCTGGTAACCATGCTAGCATAGTTACAAGCGCATCAAGGTCCTGCAGCGGCGGAAGATCCACACGCACACACATAACAGCACACACACACACATACACACACATCAGATCACACTCACTGTCACACACACCTCACACACACCTCACACACACATCACATCGCATCCACACACTCACAGCATCCGGCGATATCGCTTGCTTCTCGGCCTCGATACTGTGCTGCTGTGACCTTCCAGGACCTGACAGAGGATCACATGGCCAGAAGCATGTGGTATCTCCGGATGTTGTGAGTGTGAGCGCGTATGTGCGATTTCGTCAGTGTCTGTGTGTGTGAGTGTATGCGATCGGGTGTGTGTGAGTGTATGCGATCGGGTGTGTGTGAGTGTATGCGATCGGTTGTGTGTGTGAGTGTATGCGATCGGTTGTGTGTGTGAGTGTATGCGATCGGTTGTGTGTGTGAGTGTATGCGATCGGGTGTGTGTGAGTGTCGGCAGAGGAGCACGGCGTGCTGGAGGAGGCTGGGAGCAGAGAGGCTGATCTTGGGGAAGGCTGGGAGGGGGAGGCTGATGCTGGGGGAGACTGGGAGGGGAAGGCTGATGCTGAAGGAGGCTGGGAGGAGAGAGGCTGATCCTGGGGAAGGCTGGGAAGGGGAGGCTGATGCTGAGGGAGGCTGGAAGGAGAGAGGCTGATGCTGGGGGAGGCTGGAAGGAGAGAGGCTGAGGCTGGGAGGAGAGAGGCTGATGCTGGGGAAGGCTGATGCTGAGGGAGGCTGGGAGGGGAAAGCTGATGCTGGGGAAGGCTGGGAGGACGGAGGCTGGGAGGAGAGAGGCTGATCCTGGGGAAGGCTGGGAGAGGGAGGCTGATGCTGGGGGAGGCTGGAAGGAGAGAGGGTGATGCTGGGGGAGGCTGGAAGGAGAGAGGCTGATGCTGGGGGAGGCTGATGCTGGGGAAGGCTGGGAGGACGGAGGCTGGGAGGAGAGAGGCTGATCCTGGGGAAGGCTGGGAGAGGGAGGCTGATGCTGGGGGAGGCTGGAAGGAAAGAGGCTGATGCTGGGGGAGGCTGGAAGGAGAGAGGCTGATGCTGGGGGAGGCTGATGCTGGGGGAGGCTGGGAAGAGAGAGAGGCTGGGAGGAGAGAGGCTGATGCTGGGGAAGGCTGGGAGGAGAGAGGCTGATGCTGGGGACAGAGAGGAGAGGCTGATGCTGGGAGGAGAGAGGCTGATGCTAGGATGAGAGAGGCTGATCCTGGGGAAGGCTGGGAGGGGGAGGCTGAGAGAAGAGAGGCTGATGCTGAGGGAGGCTGAGGCTGGGGTAGGCTGGGAGGAGAGAGGCTGATGCTAGGGACAGAAAAGGCTGATGCTGTGAGGAGAGAGGCTGATGCTGTGAGGAGAGAGGCTGATGCTGGGAGGAGAGAGGCTGATGCTGTGTGCAGAGAGGCTGATGCTGCGGGCAGAGAGGCTGATGCTGCGGGCAGAGAGGCTAATGCTGGTGCAGCATGGGGGATGGAGCACGATGGGGGGTGCGCAGCATGGGGGATGGAGCACGACGGGGAGAGCGCAGCATGGGGGATGGAGCACGTTTGGGAGTGCGCAGCATGGCGGATGGACCACGTTTGGGAGTGCGCAGCATGGAGGATGGAGCACGTTTGGGAGTGCGCAGCATGGCGGATGGACCACGTTTGGGAGTGAGCAGCATGGCGGATGGAGCACGTTTGGGAGTGCGCAGCATGGCGGATGGAGCACGTTTGGGAGTGCGCAGCATGGCGGATGGACCACGTTTGGGAGTGCGCAGCATAGCGGATGGACCACGTTTGGGAGTGCGCAGCATGGCGGATGGACCACATTTGGGAGTGCGCAGCATGGCGGATGGAGCACGTTTGGGAGTGTGCAGCATGGCGGATGGAGCACGTTTGGGAGTGCGCAGCATGACGGATGGAGCACGTTTGGGAGTGCGCAGCATGGCGGATGGAGCACGTTTGGGAGTGCGCAGCATGCCGGATGGTGCACGATGGGGAGTGCACAGTATGGCGGATGGAGCACGTTTGGGAGTGCGCAGTATGGCGGATGGAGCACGTTGGGGAGTGCGCAGCATGGCGGATGGAGCACGTTTGGGAGTGCGCAGCATGGCGGATGGAGCACGTTTGGGAGTGAGCAGCATGGCGGATGGAGCACGTTTGGGAGTGCGCAGCATGGCGGATGGAGCACGTTTGGGAGTGCGCAGCATGGCGGATGGAGCACGTTTGGGAGTGTGCAGCATGACGGATGGACCACGTTTGGGAGTGCGCAGCATGGCGGATGGACCACATTTGGGAGTGCGCAGCATGGCGGATGGAGCACATTTGGGAGTGTGCAGCATGGCGGATGGAGCACGTTTGGGAGTGCGCAGCATGACGGATGGAGCACGTTTGGGAGTGCGCAGCATGGCGGATGGAGCACGTTTGGGAGTGCGCAGCATGCCGGATGGTGCACGATGGGGAGTGCGCAGTATGGCGGATGGAGCACGTTTGGGAGTGCGCAGTATGGCGGATGGAGCACGTTGGGGAGTGCGCAGCATGGTGGATGGAGCACGTTTGGGAGTGCGCAGCATGGCAGATGGACCACGTTTGGGAGTGCGCAGCATGGCGGATGGAGCACGTTTGGGAGTGCGCAGCATGGCGGATGGAGCACGTTTGGGAGTGCGCAGCATGGCGGGTGGAGCACGTTTGGGAGTGCGCAGCATGGCGGAGGGAGCACGTTTGGGAGTGCGCAGCATGGCCGATGGAGCATGATGGGGGTGCGCAGAATGGCGGATGGAGCATGTTTGGGAGTGCGCAGCATGGCGGATGGAGCACGTTTGGGAGTGTGCAGCATGGCGGATAGAGCACGATGGGGAGTGCGCAGCATGGCGGATGGAGCACGTTTGGGAGTGCGCAGCATGGGGGATGCAGCACGATGGGGAGTGCGCAGTATGGCGGATGGAGCACGTTTGGGAGTGCGCAGCATGGCGGATGGAGCACGTTTGGAAGTGCGCAGCATGGGGGATGCAGCACGATGGGGAGTGCGCTGCATGGGGGATGGAGCACGATGGGGGGTGCGCAGCATGGGGGATGGAGCACGATGGGAGTGTGCAGCATGGCGGATAGAGCACGATGGGGAGTGCGCAGCATGGCGGATGGAGCACGTTTGGGAGTGCGCAGCATGGGGGATGCAGCACGATGGGGAGTGCGCAGTATGGCGGATGGAGCACGTTTGGGAGTGCGCAGCATGGCGGATGGAGCACGTTTGGAAGTGCGCAGCATGGGGGATGCAGCACGATGGGGAGTGCGCTGCATGGGGGATGGAGCACGATGGGGGGTGCGCAGCATGGGGGATGGAGCACGATGGGAGGTGCACACCTCCCCCCAACACACACACACACACGCGCGCACTGCACAACACACACACACTGGGAACCACAAACAACGCTCTACACAGACACCCACACACACAGACAACGCTGCACACACACAACACCCAACACACAAACACCGCAGCACACACAAATATACGCACATACCGCACAACACACACATTGCTCAAAACATACCTCCCCCCAAAACACACCACACACACACAAACCGCACAACACACACACACAACGCTACAGACACACAGCGCTCCACAAACAACACAACACACTCAACACACATACAACACCGCTCTCACCCCCCGCCACACCCAGAACATGTACAGCGCCCTACACAAACACTTGGTAACTACACACAACAACATCTATATATATATATATATATATATAACAAAAATCATACATGAACTTGTCATGGCTGGATCTATGCTTCCTAATGTTGCATTGCATGTTGTCTACAATTAAAATTATCCTACCAGTTAATATATAAACATATTTGTCCCCATAGAAAGAAACTACAAAAAAAAATTGTACTCTCTTTTATGTGACCAAATTATCTCATTAACATACATACGACAGGCAAAAAATAGGGATGAGAGCAAAACACATATTCTACAGAATAGGTAATATCTATTGTTTATTGGTAGCCTAATTGTTCGTAAGAGCTGAAAATATAAAACAGTAATATATTGTCATGAGTGTGTCCCGCTCTGGGGATAATTCAGCCAAATCTGGAACCAGAAGGTCACAATGCTTTATTGTTTGCAGATCGCTGGCCTTCTCACAAGCCAGGGTGAGTTCAGGGCAATCAAGGGCCAAGGCAGGGTATAGCGATGGGTGGAAGTACCCATATAGGAACATTAGGGATCTTAAAGTACAGACTCAGGTGAGTTTCAGGTTTCCTCTCTTTCCTCTCCCTATTACAAGGCCCTCACTTCTATACCATCCCCATTGTCACCCTTGTGTTGCACTAGGAACTGAGCACCTGTGCGCTCTGGCATAATTTTATAACCAGCCCACGTCTTTTCCCAGACCCTAAATGGACCCTGTAAAGGCCCTTGCAAAATGAGTGCAGAGTATGTCCCTTGGTCTGGTAGACCTGCATTCTAGGGTTTTCCAAACAGAACAGTGGGCAACAGGTCCGATAGCCAGTTTTTACTATAACTGAACCCAAGGTGGTGCTCCCAGATAGATTTTTGGGAGGGCAGGAAAAGTTTTTTGTTTTTCATTACACCTGATAGCTTTATCATAAGCTCCACCCATACTCTTCTGGAATTGAGGAGCAATGGGTGGGGATTGAGATCTCGCTCCTTCAAGGAGACCCTCAATCCTGGCCTTTTTCTCTTTCAACAAACTGTTTTTCACTTCAGTCTCTCTTTCAACCAACTGTTTGTCACTTCAGTCAGTGGATGAGTTTTTGCATCCCTAGGACTTATGTCTCTCTTGCTGAGTCTCAGCTATGCAAGCCCCAGCAGAAAGACTGGTCGTCAGAGGAATTTCGTTCTGAATTCCGAAGATGAGCCACTGACACTAGGTGGAATGACCCGGCCTTTAGTAGACATTTTTGCCAGGGTCTGAAAGGCTCAAGAATACATTGGTGTTATATGAAACTCCTGAGACATTAGAGTCCGCCATGGCTCTTACCATACATATCGATATATGCCTCAGAAATAGACCTATAATAACTCTGCCCCTTGTAGTTCTTCTTAAGGCTGAAGTCCTTCCTGTAAGCTCTGATGAACCCATGCAGTTAGGGGGGCTACCTCTTAGTCTGGACTCCAGAAGCAAGACAGGGGTGTGTTTCTTCTGTAATCTTAATAGTCATATTATCAGTCTATCCATGGCGTTCTAAGCAAGTTGTTGGAAAACTTCAGACCCCAGGTTGTGGAGAGGATTACAATCTGGATGTATATATTTCCTCTGCATGTGTGTCTCAGTTTTTGTTTACCTGCTTAGGTTGTCATAGGTACTTAAACTGAGAATATATCTGTCCTTTTGGATAGTGGGGTGGGAGCACATTCAGTAGATGCTGGGTTTGCAAGGAATCATGGCCTCTCATGTAATAAACTTGTTAAGTCCATCCCCATATTCACCATTTACTTGGCGCCTCTCTGTTATGTATGTATTGCTAAAGTGGTGCATAGTGTAATCCTGTGCATAGGGGCTCTTCACAAGGAGCTCCTTCCTTGTTATGTCTCGAAAGGTCTCCCTGCTCCTATTGCATTGGGCATAATCCAGTGGAGGACTGTCAACCAAGAGAGATAGTTAAATGGGGTTAGTTCTACAAGAACAATTGCCTGAATATGGTTATCTCTTCCGCCTCCACTAAAGCTGGGTTCACACATAACGACAACGACGTCGCTGTTACGTCACCATTTCCTGTGATGTAACAGCAACCTTACATGATTGCTAGTTAGCTGTCAAACATGTAATTTTAAGCAGCGACAGAGCAGCGATCATAGTGACCTTGATAGAGGTGTGGTGTTTGCCCATAGATATGTTTTGCGTTGCCTCTTTTCTCGCTCCTCTGTTCCGATTGGTGATCGCTACAGCACCTTTGCATTGCCTTTTTCATGCCCCTGTGTTCCGAATGGTGATCACTACAGCGGCGCCTGATTGGGTGACCGTGCCAAACAAAGGAAGACACAAAGAATGACACACTAGCGACACCAGACAGAGACTCTACTACGTGGAACAAAGAATGGAACTTAAAGAATGAAATCACTGTAATGCCTTCGGCAAGTTACCCAATCGGAACGCTGTTATGACCACCAATTGGAGTCGTGGGGGCATTGTAAAATACACCGCAAAAACATGCCCTTGTCGTGTCTTCAGTCCTACGTCACTGCCTTCAGCGTTGTCGCGACCGTCGCTGCTGCGGTGTCAAACACAAGGATGCATGTGGCGCAGCGGGATAGCAGTGATCAAAAAACGACCTGGAATATTCAAGAGCAAGCAGTGATCTCGCAGCAGGGGTCTGATCCTTGTTATGTGTCACACACAGCGACGTCGCTGTTGAGGTCATTGCTACGTCACAAAAAATGGCGACTTAGCAGCGATGTCATTGTCGTTGTCGCTGTGTGTGACACAACCTTAAGGCTGTGCCCTCTTTTTGTCCAATTTTATAGATGTATTCTCAGAAAAGTAATGCCAGGATCTGCCTCCCCACGGTGCACATGATTGCCCTATTAACTTGCTCCTCAGGGCCAAACTTCCCAAGACCAGGTTTTATAATCTTTCTGGCCAAGAAAGGCAAGGTATAAAAGATTGTATTACAGAGAATCATGCTAAGGGACATATCCGACTCATTCTTCTCCTGTGGCTGCAGGGTTTTATTTTAAGAAAAAATATAGAGGTCTGTGTGACGACATGGACTCTCATGGGTTAAAGTTTCTTAAAATCCAGCCAGACAGCATGATAGATTGTCTATAGACGGAGGAGAAGTCCCTCATTGTTTTTACAAGACTCTTGTTGACTCAATGTAATTGTGTTGGCCACTGAAAGCTAGACGTATTGTTCTCCAGACATTTCCAGTAACCATTGTATTGTAGTTGTGTATTGATAATGTAATTACCTTAGTAGCCATTGTCTAGTCGGTGACTCCCAGTTTACATGTACACCCTCAGTCTTTCTACCCATATCATTTAAATGAACATTGTCCATGCAGCTTGAAATTCCTCCAATGGGAGAAGCAATCTTGTCCAACCAATCGATGAGGACGCAGTGTATCCAAGTGGAAGGTTGTGGCTATAAAAAGGAGAATGTGTTATGTGCCGTTAATTGTTTGTGTTGTCTGAGTAGTATTATGCCCACGGTTAGGGAGGCCGGCGTTCAGTTGGGATGAGCCCTGAGCCACGCTGTCTTTCTAAAGGCGGCGGGTTTTAGTGGACGAGAGCGCCCACTGAGCCCCGTGTCTCCACAGTCTGCATCCCTGTTGAGCCTTTGCAAATTGAATCAAGTTACCATCTGTGACCTTTATCCCCTCCCACTCATCCCTGATTTATTTAATCAGATTGTTGGGGCTAAATATTTCTCCAAGTTTGATCTCAAGGAGGCTTATAATATGATTAGAAACCGAGTATTGGATGAGTAGGAAAATGGCCTTTACCAGGCCTGAGAGGGAGTATGAAAATTTGGTCATGCCTCCATATTTGAAGAATGCCCCTGCCGTTTTCCAACTTTTTGTCAAGGACATTTATTTGTCATCTGGTGCGTAAATTTGTGGTAATATATCTAGATGATATTTTGACTTACTTATCCAACCTCAAAACACATCAGATACACGTAAGCCAGGTGTTACATATATTGCATGATAGTAAACGGTATGCCAAAATCAAACAGTGTATATCTGCTATGCAGGAGATACAATTTTTGGACTTTATCATTTCATCTGCTGGTTTACGGATGAATCCAAATAAGGTCCGGACTTTTCTGGAATCCTTCTGATAATCTCAATGTATTACAATGGGTTTGCTGATTATAGGAAGCGCATCCTGAATTTTTCATCGATTGTCAAACCCCTCACGGATATGACTAAGAAGGGTACAAATGTTTTGTGGTGGTCCAACCTCACCCATATGTCAGTCTCCCCTTTGAAAAGATGCTTTGAGACAGCACCTGTGCTTGTCCTACCCCATATTTTGCAACTATTTATTGTTGAGGTTGATATGTCCAAGGTGGGGGTTGGGGAGATGTTATCTAAAGGGCCGTCTTTAAGTAAGTTGCATCCATGTGCCTTTTACTCATGAAATTATCATCGGCAGAAAGGAACTACGATATTGGCAATACAGAACTGTTGGCCATTAAACTGGCATTTGAAGAATAGAATAATTTTTTTAAAGGGGACAGTTGACCCTGTCACTGGGATTACCCATCATAAAAATCTTCTGTACCTTGAGTCTGGTAAGAACCTTAATCGTAGACAAGCTATGTGCTCCTTATTATTTACTAGGTTTAATTTTGTCATTACTTATCATTCTGAGGTGAAAAACTCACTGGTGAAAGACAGGAAGAGATGGTCATCTCTACTGCATGTTCTGAGCGTGAGTGAGGTTCTCAAGGTTTAGGGGAACACGCCTGCTTCCTGCCCCTCAGGGAAATTACACACTACACATGAACTTCAAGTTTTGATACACTTGTTTTATTTGTCCAATTTTACTTCAAAACTTCAAATCTTGGCAAGGAATGTGGGAACTTTCAGCAGCAACAAGCACCTCAACTATTGGCACCATCCGATAAGGCTAGTGCTAAATACTTACCATACCTGTCCTTCTTTGCCTCTAACAAGCATATTAGTGTGAAGGAAGTGGAAGGTTTTATGAAATATAAGGCACATCATTTGCCTCATCAGTCACAGTGGGATGTTACCTCTGACAACAACTTTGTCAGTTTTAGTCAGTGTTGGACACAGATTAGTCTGCTTGATCACAACTGATTAACAGCAACAATTTTGGGGCAATTTGTTTAATTTAAAAAAAACATGAGAAGCCCTGCTATTAGATGTGCTGATGGTTATTACTGAGCTATCATCTGTTTCTATGTTGAGATCACATTGCCGTTACTGAGGCCATGTTTGTGTTAAAGAGCTTGAAAAGGGTTGTATATAGCCCAAGGAGGCTTTATATTATTACAAATGTATTTAAGGCAACAGCAAACTTTTCATTTTTGATGGCACATCAATTTTTGGTACATTATAACAAAAAAATAAAGAAACCTGGCAAAATTAAATTTCAAAAGATTTGATTATCTGTAAACAAAAATGATTGCAAAGTTCCCTTTTTTCTGGACACTTTGGAGCAAAAACAAAAATTATTTATCAATTATTTATTTAAAAAAAAAACAAGCAAACAAAAAAACCCCCAGAAGAATAGTGGATACTATTTAATCCCTTACCACCTAAACCTTTTTCACCTCCCTGGCAAAGCCAAATTTTACAATTCAAACCAGTGTCACTTTATTCGGTAATCATTGTTTCTTGGAGATCCTGATACCCAAGTTTCAGAACTGGGAACTTGTACCTGCTCCTTCATTGCCATCATCTGCATGGAAGAAAATGGTTTCATAAAAACATCAAAAAATGCTCCTTCTACCATAAGCCCAGAAAAGCACCTTACAGCTAGGCATAAAAGTCCTCACATTTCCAAATTATTTTATAGAAAATTATTCAAATGGATTCCTACAAAAATCCAGTTCAGAGGAGCAGTAAGTCATATAAAGCTATATGTTTTTAAAAAAAAGCTTCTTATGGTTATGGTTCGGAACATGGACCTGTTGAAGCGCGGACTTGGCGCGTAAAATGGCCTCCATCCTGATGTCCCTTGACCCTCCCCTATGCCTTACCTGTATGCTATGATGCTATGATGGACTGAAGAATTAAGTTGTGAATATTACTAAAGGTGAATGCGGCACTTTTTTTCCTTTTCTGGAGTTTTGGTTTGGAACATAGCTATGAACAGTGCCCCTGCCGGTATCGACCGTCAGCCATCAACTCAATTCATACTGTGCAAATATAAGACCTTTCATTTTTTGCATACCTATTTGTGTTATATACAGATGTTTCCTAAAATATATTACATCGTCTACATCTCCTTACATGACTAATCTCCAGAAGACCAATTATTAGACAGTAACATCACTGTTCAAGCAATACAGCAACCTGTGCATCCTCATCTATATTTTGCTATATATAATTAATTTATGTACTCTTTCATAGACATAATTAACCTCTTTCCCACTCAGCTTGTTTTCACCTTGTGGACCAGGTCATTTTTTTTCAATTCTGACCAGTGTCATTTTATAAGGTAATAACTCTGAAACGCTTCAACGTATCCCAGTTATCTGAGAAAGTTTTTTTTGTGATACATTCTACTTCACGATAGTTTTAGGTAGATTTAGGATATTTCTAGGATAGATTTAGGTTAAAAAAAATTTACATTTAATTGTGAAAATATCACAAATTTGGTGAAAATTTGGAAATGTTTTTTGTTTTGTTTTTTTATTTTTATTACCTTAAACCTAGAGTCATGTCAAGCAAAATAGTTAATAAATATAATTTTCCAAATATGTACTTTACATGAGCAGCATTTTTGAAACATAATATTTTAACCCTTCTAACTTCCTAAAAAATTATCAGTAATTTCTCATTTTTCTAACAAAATAAAAAAAGAAAACACTTTTTCTAAGCACCACATCCCATTTGAAATGACTTTGAGGGGCCTATATGACAAAAAGTACCCAAAAGTGACACCTTTTAAAAACTACACCACTTCAAACTGCTGAAAATCTCATCCAAGAAGTTGATTAACCCTTCAGGTGTTTCTCAGGAATTAAAGCAATGTGGACGGAAACAATGAAAATGTAACTTTGTCCTACAAATTTTACATTTTCATAAGCGTAACAGGAAAAGTTGAAACACAATTTGTTTTGCAATTTCTCCTGAGTACACTGATTCCCAAGATATGATGGAAAACTACTCACAATGGAAGCAGCAGTATTTTACTTTTGGAGCACAGAATTGGTTGAAATAGATAGCGGACACCATGTCACATTTGCCGAGCCCCTGATGTACCTAAATAGTAGAAACAGCCAACAAGTGACCCCAGTTTGGAAACCACGCCCCTAAAGGAATTTACTTAGAGCTGTGGTGAGCACCTGGATACCACAGGTGCTTCACAGAATTCTTTAACTTTGAGCCGTGAAAATTAAAAGAAAACAGCTTTCCTACAAACTTGCTGCTTTTGCACTAAATTTTTAATTTTCACAAAAGTAACAAGTTAGAATGTATCATACAATCTGTTGTAAATTGTCATGAGTACGCCGATACTCTACAAGTGGTGAAAAACTACTGTTTGGGCACAAGGGAGGGCTCAGAATGGAAGGAGCACCATTCAACTTTTGAAGTGTAAAATTGGCTGAAATAGATAGTGGATGCCATGTTGCGTTTGCCTAATCCCTGATGTGCTTAAACAGTGGAAAACCCCCACAAGTGACCCCAAGTTTGAAACTAGTAACCTCATGGAATTTAGCTGTGTGATGAGTACCTTGAATCCACAGTTGCTTCAGAATTTTTTAATGTTGATTTGTAAAAATGAAAAAAAATATATATTTTTTCTCACAAACATGTTGCTTTTACCTAATCTTTAATTTTCATATAGGTTACAGGAGAAAATGGACAATATCTTGTGCAATTTTGTCTGCAAACACCAATACCTCATATGAGGTTTAAAAACTACTTTTTGGATGCAGAGCAAGGTTCAAAAGAGAAAAAGCTCTATTTGAATTTTGGATCACCATTTTGTCTGGAGTATATTGCGGACACCTTGTCTGTTACATTTGAAAGGGCGATGACATGCCAAAACAGCAGAATTCCCCACATTTAACCCCATTCTGAAAACTACATCTCTCAAGGAATTTACCTAGGGAGTAGTGAGTAATTTCCACTCTCAGGTTATTTACAAAATTGAATTACCATGGGCCTAGTAAATGAAAATCACACATTTGTTCCAATACAATCTTGGTTTGGCCCCAAGTTTTTAATGTTCAAAATTGTACCGTATTTTTCGGAGTATAAGACGCACCGGACCATAAGATGCACCCTGGTTTTAGAGGAAGAAAATAGGAAAATAAAATTTTAAGCAAAAAATGTGGTCATGATTAGAGATGAGCGAACCGGTCGCGGTTCGGCTCGAGGTTGGTTCGCCGAACGGACCTCCCGTTCGAGTTCGGTTCGTCGAACGTTCGACGAACCGAACTCGAACTGCATAGGAAACAATGGCAGGCAATCACAAACACAGAAAAACACCTAGAAAACACCCTCAAAGGTGTCCTAAAGGTGACAAACAACTCAAACACATTGGAAAGTGACAAGGACATATACTCATGCGAAAACAAAACAGCTGGACAAGGAAAAAGAGGAGGACACAGATATAGGCATGGCACGAACTTCTAAAATCATGTAAAACACCGCAAGGTGACTCCAAGCGGAGTCTCCCTTTTTTCCAAAAATTGGGCCACACACACACCCACCCCTTCAGTGGTAGCACTTGTGCCCCAGTTGCACACTTCACAGCTAGATTTGCATCAAGCACATTCAAAAATACGCCATAATTAACCGTCCCCAGGATGACACCAGGGTAGGTAGCTAAGTCTTTCCTGATCCCAGCTCTGTGCAGCTTGGATCATTTATAAAAAACACAGCAATCAAGGGTTACTCCAAGCGGAGTCTCCCTTTTTTCCAAAAATTGGGCCCCACACACACCCACCCCTTCAGTGGCAGCAGTTGTGCCCTAGTTGTACACTTCACAGCTACATTTGCATCAAGCACATTCAAAAATACGCCATTCTTATCCGTCCCCAGGATGACACCGGGGTAGGTAGCAAAGTCTTTCCTGATCCCAGCTCTGTTCATCTTGGCTTCTTTTAAAAACACATCAAGCAAGGGTTACTCCAAGCGGAGTCTCCCTTTTTTTCCAAAAATTGGGCCCCACACACCCACCCATTCAGTGGCAGCAGTTGTGCCCCAGTTGTACACTTCACAGCTAGATTTGCATCAAGCACATTCAAAAATACGTCATTCTTATCCGTCCCCAGGATGACACCGGGGTAGGTAGCAAAGTCTTTCCTGATCCCAGCTCTGTTCATCTTGGCTTCTTTTAAAAACACATCAAGCAAGGGTTACTCCAAGCGGAGTCTCCCTTTTTTCCAAAAATTGGGCCCCACACACACCCACCCCTTCAGTGGCAGCAGTTGTGCCCTAGTTGTACACTTCACAGCTACATTTGCATCAAGCACATTCAAAAATACGCCATTCTTATCCATCCCCAGGATGACACCGGGGTAGGTAGCAAAGTCTTTGCTGACCCATGACTTGTTCATCTTGGCTTCTTTTAAAAACAATGTAAGCAAGGGTTACTCCAAGCGGAGTCTCCCTTTTTTCCAAAAATTGGGCCCCACACACACCCACCCCTTCAGTGGCAGCAGTTGTGCCCTAGTTGTACACTTCACAGCTACATTTGCATCAAGCACATTCAAAAATACGCCATTCTTATCCGTCCCCAGGATGACACCGGGGTAGGTAGCAAAGTCTTTGCTGACCCATGACTTGTTCATCTTGGCTTCTTTTAAAAACAATGTAAGCAAGGGTTACTCCAAGCGGAGTCTCCCTTTTTTTCCAAAAATTGGGCCCCACACACCCACCCATTCAGTGGCAGCAGTTGTGCCCCAGTTGTACACTTCACAGCTAGATTTGCATCAAGCACATTCAAAAATACGTCATTCTTATCCGTCCCCAGGATGACACCGGGGTAGGTAGCAAAGTCTTTCCTGATCCCAGCTCTGTTCATCTTGGCTTCTTTTAAAAACACAGCAAGCAAGGGTTACTCCAAGCGGAGTCTCCCTTTTTTTTCCAAAAATTGGGCCCCACACACCCACCCATTCAGTGGCAGCAGTTGTGCCCCAGTTGTACACTTCACAGCTAGATTTGCATCAAGCACATTCAAAAATACGCCATAATTAACCGTCCCCAGGATGACACCAGGGTAGGTAGCAAAGTCTTTCCTGATCCCAGCTCTGTTCATCTTGGCTTCTTTTAAAAACAATGTAAGCAAGGGTTACTCCAAGCGGAGTCTCCCTTTTTTTCCAAAAATTGGGCCCCACACACCCACCCATTCAGTGGCAGCACTTGTGCCCTAGTTGCAAACAGGATGTTTTGATTTGCATCAAGCACATTCCAAATCAACAAGCATTTACTCTCCCCAGGATGACACAGGGGTAGTAAATTCCTTCTGGATCCATGACTTGTTCATTTTGATGAACGTCAGTCTGTCCACATTGTCACTGGACAGACGCGTGCGCTTATCTGTCAGCACACACCCAGCAGCACTGAATACACGTTCAGAGACAACGCTGGCAGCTGGACACGACAAAATCTCCAAGGCGTAAGTTGCGAGCTCTGGCCATTTTTCTAGGTTTGAAGCCCAAAAGGAGCAAGGCTCCAGTTGCACAGTCATGGCATCGATGTTCATTTGGAGATACTCCTGTATCATCCTCTCCAGCCGTTGACTATGTGTCAGACTTGTTGTCTCTGGTGGCCTTGCAAAAGAGGGTCTAAAAAAATTATGAAAAGATTCCATAAAATTGCTGTTACCGGCACCAGATACGGTCCTACTGGTACGGGTAGACTGTTGAAGATGACGAGACCGTCCCATGTTTGTCAAGTTACAACTGGGAGATTCACTCCCTGCACCTGCACGGTTGTTTGGTGGAAAAGCCGAGCTAAGATCTAGTAACAGCTTCTGCTGATACTCCTGCATACGTGCGTCCCTTTCTATGGCTGGAATTATGTCACAAAATTTGGACTTGTACCGGGGATCTAATAGTGTGGCAATCCAGTAGTCATCATCACTTCTAATTTTGACAATACGACTGTCATGTTGGAGGTAGTGCAACAAAAAGGCACTCATGTGTCTTGCGCAGCCATGCGGACCAAGTCCACGCTGTGTTTGTGGCATAGAGGTGCTACCCGTTCTTTCTTCCTCTGACATCTGACCCCAACCTCTTTCAACTGAAATTTGACCAAGGTCTCCCTCATCCGCTGAGTCTTCCATGTCCATGGACAGTTCGTCCTCCATTTCTTCATGTTCTCCTGCACCTTGCTCAACATTTCGCCTGCTACTATGCGCCCTTGTCGATCCCTGTCCCCCTTGGTCCCATGCCTGCTGCGTTGGTGATGATGAACGTCTGGACCTTGGTGATGTTGTTGTCCCTTGCGCATATGAATCCTCCTGTAGTTCCTCCCCTTCATGTTGTCCCACCCCCTGACTCCGAATAGTGTTTATCGTGTGCTCCAGCATGTAAATGACTGGAATCGTCATGCTGATAATGGCATTGTCAGCGCTAAACATATTCGTCGCCATGTCGAAACTTTGCAGAAGGGTGCATAGGTCCTTGATCTGAGACCACTCCATCAGGGTGATCTGCCCCACCTCTGCATCTCGTTGGCCCAGGCTATACGTCATGACGTATTGCACCAGGGCTCTGCGGTGCTGCCACAGTCGCTGTAACATGTGGAGAGTTGAATTCCAGCGTGTCGCCACATCGCATTTCAGGCGATGAACCGGCAGGCCGAAAGACTTCTGGAGCGATGCAAGTCGCTCAGCTGCGGCGCTTGAACGGCGGAAGTGAGCAGACAGTTTTCGTGCCCTGTTCAGAAGGCCATCTAGGCCGGGATAGTGTGTTAAAAATTGCTGCACGACAAGGTTCAACACGTGAGCCATACAAGGTACGTGTGTCACCTTGCCCAGGCGAAGGGCCGCACCCAGGTTTGCAGCATTGTCGCACACGGCCTTACCAGGCTGCAGGTTGAGTGGAGACAACCATTTATTAAACTCGGACCGCAGAGCTGACCACAACTCCTCAGCTGTGTGACTCTTATTACCAAGACATGTCAAGCTAAAGACCGCCTGATGCCGTTGCGCTCTGCTGCCAGCATAGTAATGAGGGGTGCGTGATTCCTTCTGCGCAGTGAGAACGCTGGTGGGCTGACCAGGCAGGCTTGGGGCGGAGGTGGAGGACCCAGATGAGGTGGAGGATGCAGAAGCAGTGGCGGAACTTGGACAGACAGAGGATTGACACACAAGTCGTGGGGACGGCAAGACTTGTGCAGCAGACCCTTCACCATCTATCACCATAGTTACCCAGTGCCCAGTCAGCGACATGTAACGTCCCTGTCCATGCTTACTGGTCCAAGTATCGGTGGTGAAATGCACCCGTTCACACACAGAGTTTCTCAAGGAAGCGGTGATGTTGTGTGCGACATGCTGGTGTAGTGCGGGCACACCTTTCTTAGAGAAGTAGTGGCGACTAGGCATCTGGTACTGGGGCACAGCGACAGACATAAGGTCTCTAAAATCCTGTGTGTCCACTAGGCGGAAAGGCAGCATTTCGGTAGCCAACAGCTTACAGAGGGATAGAGTCAACCTCTTAGCTTTGTCATGGGTCGGAGGAAGTGGCCTTTTATTTGACCACATCTGAGGGACAGAGATCTGGCTGCTGTGTGTAGACGGTGTTGAGTAGGGTGTCCCTGGAAAAATGCAGGTTTGTGAGGAAAGTGCAGGCGGAGACATGATGTTGCCTTCATCCAACGTTGGTGCTATCGATGTCTGAGAGAGCTGTACACACTCACTTGTTTCCCCTTCCAAACCAACTGACGACCTTACAAGCAAACTGCCTGTTGCGGTTACAGTGGTGGAAGTTTTGCGTGGAAAAACAGGTGTGACAGCTGTCCCCACAGTCCTAGAAGATGAAGAGCGCGCGGATGCACTGGAAGGGGCGGGCGGTGGATGGTTCGCTCCGCTAGGCCGCATTGCAGCACGGTGAGCTTCCCACCGGGACTTATGATATTTAGTCATGTGACGATTCATGGAAGAAGTTGTCAAACTGCTGAGGTTTTGACCTCTACTAACAGAATCATGACAAATGTTACATATCACATGAGTTGGGCGATCTTTTTCGATGTGAAAAAAGGACCAGGCTAGGCAAGGCTTAGAGGCCATGCGACCTGTTGATCCACCCCGAATAATGCTCATAGGCAGAGTGGTGGCTGAGGATGCAGTTGTAGACGTGCTACCAGTGCTCCGACTCTGTCCAGGAAGGCGCAAGGTAACTTCGTCGTCGGTTGCATCCTCCTCCACCGCCTCTGTTGACCTCCTCGAGTGCCTGACTGGGAGTTGACAGTAGGTGGGATCTAGAACGTCATCATCAATTGTTGTGTTTGCACTCCCCTCCCCCTCAGACCGAGCCTCTTCTTGCCCTGACCGAATATTTAAGTTGTCATCCCAATCGGGTATCTGCGTCTCATCTTCATCAGTATGTTCCTCATTGTCTATAACCACAGGTGTTACAGTTTGTGACAAAGGGTCAACATTATGCACAGAAACTTGGTCCTCACGGCCTGAATCAGAGTCACAAAGGTTCTGGGCATCACTGCAGACCATTTCCTGTTCTGTACTCACTGTAGCTTGGGAGCAGACCTCTGATTCCCAGGCTATAGTGTGACTGAACAGCTCTGCAGACTCAGCCATCTCAGTTCCACCATACTGTGCAGGGCTGATGGAGACTTCAGAGCTGGGAGAAATCAAGTGTGATTGGGATGACAACTCAGAGGACTGGTGTTTTTTGGATGCGGTACTTGAAGTGGCTGAGAGGGCACTTGTTGGACCACTTGAGATCCATTCAAGCATTTTCCTTTTTTGCCCATCATCTACCTTTGTTCCTCTTGTTCGTGTCCGTAAAAAAGGGAGCACATCGGATTGTCCACAATAAGTAGTAGACATCTTACTTTTGCTAGTAGATGGTCTATCTGCAGCAGATGATAATGGAGCTTTGCCACCTTCCCCACTGACAAAACTTTTTTTGCCTTTTCCACCACGCCTCTTCCCCTTTCCACCAGCATCTGTCATTTTGCCACTCATGTTGATTGCGACAAGATTGTGGACTGAAAATGTGGTAGTAAAAATTGAGAGGTGGTGAAGATTGCAGTGGTGGTCTAGCTTTATTAACAGCAGAATAATAAAGAATAAATATCCCTGACAATGTAACTTAGTTATAATTAGTTGGAGTGTGCAACGCAGGCAGACGTGCTGCAAATGTCTTGGCACTAGTGGGACTAAAGCAAAGTCCAATAGCCACGTCTAGGATGCCACTAGGTACACTGAGTGTTTGCTAGTATAATGGCTTAGTTATAATTAGTTGGAGTGTGCAACGCAGGCAGATGCGCTCTGCAAATGTCTTGGCACTAGTGGGACTATAGCAAAGTCCAATAGCCACGTATAGGATGCCACTAGGTACACTGAGTGTGTGCTAGTATAATGGCTTAGTTATAATTAGTTGGAGTGTGCAACGCAGGCAGATGCGCTCTGCAAATGTCTTGGCACTAGTGGGACTATAGCAAAGTCCAATAGCCACGTATAGGATGCCACTAGGTACACTAAGTGTTTGCTAGTATAATGGCTTAGTTATAATTAGTTGGAGTGTGCAACGCAGGCAGATGCGCTCTGCAAATGTCTTGGCACTAGTGGGACTATAGCAAAGTCCAATAGCCACGTATAGGATGCCACTAGGTACACTGAGTGTGTGCTAGTATAATGGCTTAGTTATAATTAGTTGGAGTGTGCAACGCAGGCAGATGCGCTCTGCAAATGTCTTGGCACTAGTGGGACTATAGCAAAGTCCAATAGCCACGTATAGGATGCCACTAGGTACACTAAGTGTTTGCTAGTATAATGGCTTAGTTATAATTAGTTGGAGTGTGCAACGCAGGCAGATGCGCTCTGCAAATGTCTTGGCACTAGTGGGACTATAGCAAAGTCCAATAGCCACGTATAGGATGCCACTAGGTACACTGAGTGTGTGCTAGTATAATGGCTTAGTTATAATTAGTTGGAGTGTGCAACGCAGGCAGATGCGCTCTGCAAATGTCTTGGCACTAGTGGGACTATAGCAAAGTCCAATAGCCACGTATAGGATGCCACTAGGTACACTGAGTGTTTGCTAGTATAATGGCTTAGTTATAATTAGTTGGAGTGTGCAACGCAGGCAGATGCGCTCTGCAAATGTCTTGGCACTAGTGGGACTATAGCAAAGTCCAATAGCCACGTATAGGATGCCACTAGGTACACTAAGTGTTTGCTAGTATAATGGCTTAGTTATAATTAGTTGGAGTGTGCAACGCAGGCAGATGTGCTCTGCAAATGTCTTGGCACTAGTGGGACTATAGCAAAGTCCAATAGCCACGTATAGGATGCCACTAGGTACACTGAGTGTGTGCTAGTATAATGGCTTAGTTATAATTAGTTGGAGTGTGCAACGCAGGCAGATGCGCTCTGCAAATGTCTTGGCACTAGTGGGACTATAGCAAAGTCCAATAGCCACGTATAGGATGCCACTAGGTACACTGAGTGTTTGCTAGTATAATGGCTTAGTTATAATTAGTTGGAGTGTGCAACGCAGGCAGATGCGCTCTGCAAATGTCTTGGCACTAGTGGGACTATAGCAAAGTCCAATAGCCACGTATAGGATGCCACTAGGTACACTAAGTGTTTGCTAGTATAATGGCTTAGTTATAATTAGTTGGAGTGTGCAACGCAGGCAGATGTGCTCTGCAAATGTCTTGGCACTAGTGGGACTATAGCAAAGTCCAATAGCCACGTATAGGATGCCACTAGGTACACTGAGTGTGTGCTAGTATAATGGCTTAGTTATAATTAGTTGGAGTGTGCAACGCAGGCAGATGCGCTCTGCAAATGTCTTGGCACTAGTGGGACTATAGCAAAGTCCAATAGCCACGTATAGGATGCCACTAGGTACACTAAGTGTTTGCTAGTATAATGGCTTAGTTATAATTAGTTGGAGTGTGCAACGCAGGCAGATGCGCTCTGCAAATGTCTTGGCACTAGTGGGACTATAGCAAAGTCCAATAGCCACGTATAGGATGCCACTAGGTACACTGAGTGTGTGCTAGTATAATGGCTTAGTTATAATTAGTTGGAGTGTGCAACGCAGGCAGATGCGCTCTGCAAATGTCTTGGCACTAGTGGGACTATAGCAAAGTCCAATAGCCACGTATAGGATGCCACTAGGTACACTAAGTGTTTGCTAGTATAATGGCTTAGTTATAATTAGTTGGAGTGTGAAACGCAGGCAGATACGCTTTGCAAATGTCTTGGCACTAGTGGGACTATAGCAAAGTCCAATAGCCACGTATAGGATGCCACTAGGTACACTGAGTGTGTGCTAGTATAATGGCTTAGTTATAATTAGTTGGAGTGTGCAACGCAGGCAGATGCGCTCTGCAAATGTCTTGGCACTAGTGGGACTATAGCAAAGTCCAATAGCCACGTATAGGATGCCACTAGGTACACTGAGTGTGTGCTAGTATAATGGCTTAGTTATAATTAGTTGGAGTGTGCAACGCAGGCAGATGCGTTCTGCAAATGTCTTGGCACTAGTGGGACTAAAGCAAAGTCCAATAGCCACGTATAGGATGCCACTAGGTACACTAAGTGTTTGCTAGTATAATGGCTTAGTTATAATTAGTTGGAGTGTGCAACGCAGGCAGATGCGCTCTGCAAATGTCTTGGCACTAGTGGGACTATAGCAAAGTCCAATAGCCACGTATAGGATGCCACTAGGTACACTGAGTGTTTGCTAGTATAATGGCTTAGTTATAATTAGTTGGAGTGTGCAACGCAGGCAGATGCGCTCTGCAAATGTCTTGGCACTAGTGGGACTATAGCAAAGTCCAATAGCCACGTATAGGATGCCACTAGGTACACGGAGTGTTTGCTAGTATAATGGCTTAGTTATAATTAGTTGGAGTGTGCAACGCAGGCAGATGCGCTCTGCAAATGTCTTGGCACTAGTGGGACTATAGCAAAGTCCAATAGCCACGTATAGGATGCCACTAGGTACACTGAGTGTTTGCTAGTATAATGGCTTAGTTATAATTAGTTGGAGTGTGCAACGCAGGCAGATGCGCTCTGCAAATGTCTTGGCACTAGTGGGACTATAGCAAAGTCCAATAGCCACGTATAGGATGCCACTAGGTACACTGAGTGTTTGCTAGTATAATGGCTTAGTTATAATTAGTTGTAGTGTGCAATGCAGGCAGACGTGCTCTGCAAATGTCTTTGCACTAGTGGGACTATAGCAAAGTCCAATAGCCACAGATAGGATGCCACTAGGTACACTGAGTGTTTGCTAGTATAATGGCTTAGTTATGAGTTGGAGTGTGCAGAGGACAAGAGGGTACAGTGGCAGGATTGTGGTGCTCTGGGTAGAGGAATGGAAGCCTGCCTTTCTATTCCCTCCTAATGGTGAAATGCAGGGAGGAAATCCCTGACCTTGGCTGCACAGACGCTGGCGCTGTTTTCAGGACCTGTCACCTTAACTCTGACCCTGCCGGTTTGAGCCCTTAAAAGGACTGCTATAAAGTGCTCTCCCTATGCTGTCTAACGCTGTGTATGCAGCGCATACAGCTGTATCAGCGATAGGACTCAAGACGGAGCTGCGACAGTGATGTCTGACACCAAAGACGCAGAAGGCAGATAATGGCGTCCGTGAAGAAAATGTCCGGTTTTATAATGCAGGGACATGTGACATGCAGATCCTATCACACATGCCGTTGCTTCTCTGGCTCAAAGTCCACTTAGCTGTGTGTGTGTCTGTGATTGGCTGACATGCTGGCCCGCCCCACAAGACGCGCGCGCTTAGGGAAGGAAGACAAGAAAAAAAAAAAAAAAATGGCGATCGCCATTATAGAAACAGCAGTGATCTGAAGGCGCTGTTCACGCACACTATACACTGAAATGTGATAATAGTTTGATTCACAGAGTGACTTACACTATTACAGCAGAAACCAAGCTATGATTTAGCTGTTTTTTGGCTGCTAGAACCGTTCTCGAACGTTTCTAGAACTATCGAGCTTTTGCAAAAAGCTCGAGTTCTAGTTCGATCTAGAACATGCCCCAAAATCACTCGAGCCGCGAACTGGAGAACCACGAACCACGAACCGCGCTCAACTCTAGTCATGATACACTGTTATGGGGCGAGGATCTGCTGCCTACACTGTTATGTGGGTAATGTCCCCAAATTCTCTGCTAAGGTACCCCATCCTGGTAATGATCCTCCTGCCTTGTATATGTACCCCATCCTGGTATATGCCCTTATCCTGCTATGTACTGGCATCTTGCTATATACCCCCATCCTGCTATATACCCCCATCCTGCTATATACTGCCATCCTGCTATATGCTCCCCATCCTGATATATACTGCCACCCTGGTATATGCCCTTACCCTGCTATATACCCCCATCCTGCTATATACCCCCATCCTGCTATATACTGCCATCCTGCTATATGCTCCCCATCCTGATATATACTGACATCCTGGTATATGCCCTTATCCTGCTATATAACCCCATCCTGCTATATACTGCCATCCTGCTATATGCTCTTTTCCTGCTATATACTCCTATCCATCCTGCTATATACCCCATCCATCCTGCTATATGGCCCCATCCTGCTATATGGCCGCATCCTGCTATATGGCCGCATCCTGCTATATGGCCCCATCCTGCTATATGGTATGTATCCTGTATCACACAAAAAATAAACGTTTATACTCACCTTTCCTCACTGCATGCAGCATTACTCCTCCCCCTGTCTGTGGCGGCAGCAGCACTGCTGACCTGTGTGGAGCCATCACCGTTCCCCTGCAGCATCACTCGTCCTGCTGTCTGCCGGTCAGCTGACCTGCGTGACTAGCGGCACGCACAGCAATGATGTCATCGCTGTGCTCACCACTCGCTACACAGATCAGCTGGCCGGCAGACGGGAGGACATCGCGGTGCTGCAGGGGAATGGTGACGGGTGAGTGTACTGATTCACTGCCCCCGGCGCTGACCTGTGTGGAGCCGTTCCCCTGCAACATCGCAATGTCCTCCTGTCTGACGGCTGATGTGTGTGGAGAGCGTGCACAGGGTTGACATCATCTCTGTGCTCACCGCTCGCTACACAGATCAGCTGGCCGGCAGACAGGAGGAGATCGCAGTGCTGCAGGGGAACGGTGATGGGTGAGTGTACCGCACTTATTTAATGCCCCTTGCGCTGACGATGGTGCACGGGGGGCAGTGAATACAGCCGCACATGATCACTCCAGGCTGTAGTTGCCAGGGGTGATCACGGCCGGCTGTTTACTATGCGCGCACCCCCCGCCCATTATTCCGCCCACTTGTCAGCGCTGGCTTCAGTGCTGAGAGATGTTGGGCACGATGATGGGCGTGCATATGTAATGAGTGGGCCCACGTGGTCATAGCAGGCGCTGCCATAGCCTGCTCATGCTGCCGATGACCCGCTCCACTGCAGCACCCTCATTCCCGGCCGCAGCCCTATATTCAGACCATAAGACGCACCCCCTACTTTCCCCAAAAAATTTGGGGGAAAAAAAGTGCGTCTTATGGTCCGAAAAATACGGTAATTAGAGAAAATGAATGGTACAATTTGGTACACAATTTCTTCTTAGTTCACCAATACATGTGGTCAAAAACTACTTTCACGCAAAGCTCAGAAAGGAAAGAGCCCCATATTATAGTATAGAATTTACTAGAATGGTTTGAGAGTGCCATATCTCAAAGTTCCTGAGGTACTAGAAAAGTAGTTCCTCCATAAGTGACCCCATTTTACAAGTCACGCCCCTCAATGAATTCATCTAGGGGTGCAATGATCATATTGACACCACAGGTGTGTCAAAGAATTTTATACTTTTCGGCAGTCAAGTTTTTTAACACAAAAAAAATATTTTTCTCCCACATTTTACATTTTTAAACAAGGAAATTGGAAACAGTGGCATTGCATTGTGTTGCACAATTTCTGCCGAGTATGGCAATACGCCATAGCTGTACAGTCATGGCCAAAAGTTTTGAGAATGACACCAAAATTATATTTTCACATGATCTGTTGCCCTCTGGTTTTTAATTGTGTTTGTCTGATGTTTACATCACATACAGAAATATAATTGCAATCATATTATGAGTACCAAAAGGTTATATTGACAGTTAGAATGAGTTAATGCAGCAAGTCAATATTTGCAGTGTTGACCCTTCTTCTTCAGGACCTCTGCAATTCTCCCTGGCATGCTCTCAATCAACTTCTGGATCAAATCCTGACTGATAGCTGTCCATTCTTGCATAAGCAATACTTGCATTTTGCCAGAATGTGTTGGTTTTTGTTTGTCCACCCGTCTCTTGATGATTGCCCACAAGATCTCAATGGGATTAAGATCTGGGGAGTTTCCAGGCCATGGACCCAAAATCTCTATGTTTTGTTCCATGAGCCATTTAGTGATCACCTTTGCTTTATTGCAAGGTGCTCCATCATGCTGGAAAAGGCATTGTTGGGCGCCAAACTGCTCTTGGACAGTTGGGAGAAGTTGCTCTTGGAGGACATTCTGGTACCATTCTTTATTCATGGCTGTGTTTTTAGGAAAGACTGTGAGTGAGCCGATTCCCTTGGCTGAGAAGCAACCCCACACATGAATCGTTTCAGGATGCTTAACAGCTGGCATGAGACAAGACTGGTGGTAGCGCTCACTTCTTCTTCTCATAATAAGCTGTTTTCCAGATGTCCCAAACAATCGAAAAGGGGATTCATCTGAGAAAATGACTTTACCCCAGTCCTCAGCAGTCCACTTCCTGTACCTTTTGCAGAATATCAGTTGGTCCCTGATGTTTTTTCTGGAGAGAAGTGGCTTCTTTGCTGCCCTCCTTGAAACCAGGCCTTGCTCAAGCAGTCTCCGCCTCACAGTGCATGCAGAAGCACTCACACCAGCCTGCTGCCATTCCTGAGCAAGCTCGGCACTGCTGGTAGTCCGATCCCGCAGCTGAAACAGTTTTAAGATACGGTCCTGGCGTTTGCTGGTCCTTCTTGGGCGCCCTGGAGCCTTTTTGGCAACAATGGAAGCTCTCTCCTTGAAGTTCTTGATGATGCGATAGATTGTTGACTGAGGTGTAATCTTTGTAGCTGCGATACTCTTCCCTGTTAGGCCATTTTTATGCAGAGCAATGATGGCTGCACGTGATTCTTTAGAGATAACCATGGTTAACTGAAGAGAAACAATGATACCAAACACCAGCCTCCTTTGAAAGTGTCCAGTGGTGTCATTCTTACTTAATCATGACTGATTGATCGCCAGCCCTGTCCTCATCAACACCCACACCTGTGTTAATGGAACAATCACTAAAACAATGTAAGCTGCTCCTTTTAAGGCAGGAATGCAATGATGTTGAATTGTGTTTTGGGGGTTAAAGTTCATTTTCTTAGCCAATATTGACTTTGCAAGTAATTGCTGCTAAGCTGATCACTCTTTATGACATTCTGGAGTATATGCAAATTGCCATTAGAAAAACGTAAGCAGTAGCCTTTGTAAAAATTAATATTTGTAGCATTCTCAAAACTTTTGGCCATGACTGTACAGTATTGCTTAGTCAAACGGCTAAGCAAGAAAGAGGGAGACAGCACTATTTTACCCATGGAGCACACATTTTCTTAAAATAGGGTGAGAACGCCATAAGCAGAGCCCCTAAAAGCCAGAAAAACAAAATCCCCCTTCAAATATCCCCATTTTAAAAATGACAACTGTGTGTGAATTTATCCACAAGTGCAGTGACAATTTTGACTCCATTGGTGATTTCCAGAACTAGCGGCAATGGTTGTTTTTAAGTAAAAATTGCAAATTTGCCATTGTTTTGCCTATATATTGTGCTCAGTTCATGCTTCTCACCTAGTAAATTAAGCTGACTATCCTCACTACAGAAATGTAATACATGTAGTTGCTAGATGTAGGCACTTTAGGCACATTGTGGGGCTCAAAAGGGAGGAGTGCATTTGGACTTGAGTGTGAAGATTTTGCTGGTTTTCATTTTAGAGCCAGCCATAGCACTTTTCCAGAGCCTTTCAGTTACCAGTAACCTGCGACACGGTTAGTCTTCCACTGCTGGGGTCCTGGGTTCAAATCCCACAAATGACACCATCTGAGTTTGTATGTGCTCCCTGTGTTTGCATTGTTTTCCTCCGGGTCCTCTAGTTTCCTCCCACACTCCAAAGACATACTGATAGGGAATTTAGATTGTGAGCCCCAATGGCGACAGTGTTGCCAATGTATGTAAAGCACTGTGGAATTAATGACGTACATAAATTAATAAATATATATTATATAATTAACCTGGAAGTGCCCTATATTTCCATTGACAGATGACAAACCTGAGAGGAGGCTTGTATTTTTTGTGTGGAATTGATTTAAAATTTTATTGGGGCCATCTTACATGACATTTTGGATCACATTTATCCTGTACCCAAAGCTGAGCACTTACTTTGGGGGTTATATCTAAATCTCCGAATTACGTGATCCAGATGACACAACCGAGGGACCCATTCACAATAATGAGGCAGCAGAGTTACTCTCGACTCCATATAGCCTCTATTCATATTTGTCTGTCTTTTAATAACTGAACAAAATTGTGGCCGGCTGCGCTTTTATGAACACTGAAAAACATGGACACCGCTACATCATAGGCCAAAGACAGTCCATAATGTCTCTGCGATGACATGGACTTTGTCAGTGCCTAGCAAGGGTTAAAGTTTCTTAACATGCAGCCGCACATGAAGATAATTTGTTTATTAATGGGGGATAAGCCCTCATTGTTTCATTTCATTGAGTATAGTGTTAAGGTGGCTTTACACACTGCAACATCGCAAACGACATCGCTGTAACGTCACCGGTTTTGTGACGTTATAGCGACCTCCCCAGCGACATTGCAGTGTGTGAAACACATCAGCGACCTGGCCCCTGCTGTGAAGTTGTGATCGCTACAAATCGTTCAGGACCATTCTTTGGTCCTTTGTTTCCCGCTGTGCAGAAAAGTTTTAGTGTATAAAGGGGACTTTACAGCGACTTCGTTAGCGACTTCCCTTTCAAAAAGCTGCTTTACAACGTCCCCAATGACTAACTAGGTCGTTCTGCAGGTCCGGATCGCTGTTGCGTCGTTGGCCAGGTTTGCCTGTTTTACAGCTCACCAGAGACTTTGTAGCGATCCCGGCCAGGTTGGGATCGCTGGTGGGATCGCTAGAAAGTTTCAGTGTGTAAAGGGGCCTTTAAAGTTCTTGTTGACTCATGTAATTACCTTGACTAGAGAGGATCAGATACCCAGACAAATCAATTGTGTGAACCTCCATTGTATTGTTGGATGCGATGTGGCTGGGCTGTTTCCCTTGTTACTGTCAGAGACCATTACTAATAGAGATATTTTATATGCGGCTTGAGATCTAGCCAATAAGATCCCAGTCTTATCCACCAATCTTGAAGACCCCAATGGTCTGAATGGAGAGCTCAGGGGTATAAGAAGGAGGACTGTCCATTGCCCGGGGAGATTCTTGCTACATGATACCAATCTAGGACCTGCGGATCCGATTAACAAGCCATAGCTGAACCTGGATTATAACACTACATGAACTTCAGCATCGAATGCAAGGATTCAGCTGAGATATCAAGGACTTCCTAAAAAAGGAATCTAGCTTGGGACAATACAGTCACCGGACTACAGACTTTTCGGACCTCAGCCAACTTCCTAAATCTGGCATTATTTCATTCTTGGTGGGTGCCCGCCGAAAGCGGGGTGCTGCTGTTTTGAAGTAAGTAGCCCTGGAAGCTCTGAGGCATGCACATTCTAAATCCCTGGTGAGCCAGCGGAAGCGTGAGAAACTGTTGCCGGTTACATTTTGTCGTTTTGCTGGTTTTGTACTATGTGCCGTTAATTGTTTGGGGATCCAATAAAGTCTTAATATTCTGATTCCCTCACCCTGTATTGTCTGAGTAGTGTTCCGCCCATGGTTAAGGAGGTCGGGCGTTCAGTTGGGATGAGGCCTGGGCCGTGCTGTTTTTCTAAAGGCGGCCGGGCCAGCGGACGAGAGCACCCACCACTGACCCCCATGTCTCCACAGTCTCCATCTGCCTCATTATGGAGAACATTTCATTTAGGAATCCATCTAAATCGTATTTTTTAGAGATTTGCATGTAAGCGGCGTACAAGTGATAAGACGATTTTATTCTTCGGGTCGACGCGATTACAGATTGTATGTTTGGCTCACACACTAAAGCAATGCTTTTAAAAAGTTTTTGAACCACCATATTTTGATAGCTATAAATTTTAAATTTTTTCTACCAACAGAGTCATCTGAGAGCTTGTTTTTTGCTGGATGAGTTGACTTTTCTATTGGTAACATTTTCGGTCACAAAACATTGTTTGATTACATTTTATTCCAATTCCTAGGAGGCAGAATGTACAAAAACTAGTAATTCAGACTTTTTTTATGTCATTCCCTGTTTTGTAATAGTCGTCAGATGGCTTTGTTCCTCAAATCAGTACAATTACAGCAATAACACATTTATAAGTTTTTTGATATGTTCTGCCTCTTTCACACAATAAACATTTTTTTTGTAGAAAAAAAACTGCTTTATCATCACTATTTTCTGACAGCTATAGATTTTTTTTATTTTTTTCTCTTGATGGAACTGTATTGCAACTTGTTTGACCTTTACAGGGATATTATATTTACTTATATTTGACTTTTTGATCATGTTTTATTTAACTTTTTTTATGGCGGTGTGTTGAAAAAGCCTTATTTTTGTCAAGTTTTTTTTTTTTACAATAAATGGGTTAACACTTATGACAGATTTATAGATTAGGTGGTTCCAGTAGCGGCAATACCAAATGTGTATAATTTTTTTTATTATTTGGTGATTTTTTAAAAATATTTTTACAATTTGTTTTTTTACTGTTTTACCTAGTCCCACTATGTTGCATTAAATCTTATTAATTGGATCGTAGGTGTAATGGATTGCCATTCAGAAGCTTGGCAATTCATACCATATGTCAGTGTAACATGGTCTAACAGACTTGTTGCAATATGCTGACCTGGAAACCATTATCAAAGACTTGGATTGCCATGGCAATGATTGGGTCCCTGTGATCACGTCATGGGCATCCTGAATGGATGAGAGAGGGAGCTTTCTCCCTTTCCCAACTGCATAAGTGCTTCAATTGTTATTTATCATGGCATTTAGGTTATTAAACAACTAACAATGGTACAGTCACTGACCCTGGATCTGACTCCCGGAGCTTGGCTATCACATTAGCCAAGCTCCCGGTGGTGATCACCCATGCACAACTGGCAGCACTTATCTTTGCGGAAATGCACTGCAAAATAGGATGTACTGATACGTCCAATGTCGGGAAGGGGTCAAGTGTGGCAATTATATTAAATTCTGGTTTGTTTTAAAATATAAAGGCAATTTAAAATAATGTATTTCATTTAAATATTTTTTTTCACTAAATCCCGTAATTTTGCATCCACATTGCGTAAGAACTAAAATATATAACAAAAATAGTAACAAGAAGTTGTGCATAATAGCTAATTGTAGTGTAAAGGTATGCTCCAATTGCAAGAGATCTGCTTTTGTGCCACAAGCTTAAAAATCTTTGATAGCAAATAATTACTCGGATCCTTTTGACATGAAGATCCACGTTCTGCCCTAGTTAAGCCAGTAATTAGCCTGTTCTTGTTTTATTATTATTTAGAAAGTACAAATTATCCTCATATGTGTACTGGCCATTACTTCCCACTTTTATTTGTGTCTTGCTCTCTTGTCTTTTTTCTACACTTGTGATAGGCTGAATGCAGCTGTACTAGAGCAAGATAAAACTCCGCTATCAAGATGATGAACAATTTGGATGAAGAGGCTTCGAGATGAACACAAAAGCTGAAGGAGTGCGACTGATGCAGCTCTGGACAGCTGAAGAATGCAGCATTCGGCAGATGAATAGCCCTCATTTGTGAATATACAGATTTTCCATCATGAATATATACTGAATTCTGGTCACAATAAATAATACTTTTTTTCATATATAATATTTCAGGATCTCCACACCAAACAGCTGTAAATTGAAGGTTGCATTCAGTTTCCTCTATTCTCAAAGGGCATAATTAAGCTAAGATTATATTGTTTGATATATTAATGTAATGAGAGGCAATGTTGTATTTTTTGTGCTTAGTTGTTTTGCATATAGTTCAGGATATTTTGGTTCCAACAATGTCCATGGAGCACCAACTAAAAGCTTTACTATATAGTGAATAATTACTTGTAAGGATTTTTTAAAAAATAAAAACACAGTAAACATTGCCAAAACAAATCATTGCCTCCAAAATTGTTATTCTCATCTTCTCCAGGGAATAGGCAATAACTTACTGATAGTTGTTGGCACATTCAGTGACCTTGATTGAATCTGAGTGCCCCATTGGAATGAATGTTTGACTGTGCATGATCAACAGTATTACGTTCAAGATCTATAGAGCTACAGAGATTATTGAGCACTAGTGATGAGCGAACTGCTCGGTGCTTGGGTGCTCGGTAAGCGTATCAAACATTTGATGCCCGGGTGCTCAGAACTCGTTTACAGAGTATAATGGAAGTCAATGGGGAACTCAAGCATTTTTCTGACTAACCTTTGGAAAAATGCTTGAGTTCCCCATCAAAATGCTTGTTACGCTTACCAAGCACCTGAGCACCGAGCTGTTGGCTCATCACTATTGAGCACTCTATTCGGAATTACCATAGACAATGAATAGAATTTATGTATCATAAAAATGACAGTTCAAATAATTTAGATTTCAATATTCCTAACATCTGCTTTTTGGTTGAGTTGAGAAATCTTAGTACACACTAGATTATGTATTACATTGTTGGTGGCTGAAGAGAGTCAACTTTGTGCCCTTACAAATTAAATTTTGAGCGCTTTATTGCTGCTATATGAGGGGGAAGTATAGTATAGGAGAGATTGGGTAGCCTATGGTGTTTTATTTGTTAAAATACATTTCTGTACTTTTGTGGAAATAAGTTTGCTTGTACTATGCTAATTTGACTTATTAAAGTTGTTGCAAAACTGCCCATGCCGTTGAAAAACTTAACCCTCAACTGGTGAAGTGGGGTTTGCAACACCCCAGGGAAATTTTGTTCAACTGGAATTCATTGTAAAATGCTGGTATGAATCATCAATGTATTACATTTTCCGATACTTGTGGGTGTTAAAAATTTGGTATACTCATGTGTAATCAATCGCCAATAAGAAAACGATTAAAACAAACGTGATCTTTGCATTTTCTGTAAAAAGTAGAGATTTCTAAACAGCGGGGTATAGGAAGCCCCACATCACCAGTTGCGTGACAAAAATCCCACCTCACCAGTTGAGGATTAAGCATAATCAATTTTTACACTTAGAAATTGAAAACAAATTCTATTTTTTTTAAATCAAATTTATTAAAAGTTGTTTGATACTAACATCGCTGATCTACCAACCAATTTTCAAGTTTAACATTTTTTTTTTTACCTCAGTATTTGTAAGCCAAAAGTAAGAATGGAACAATAACAGGAAAAGTATAATAGAAATATGGGCATTAGTTCTGTATTTTGGCTTACAAATACTGAGGTACAAAAAAATCACCAAATACTCAAATGGTGCCCGTGTTTCTATTATACTTTTTATCCTATTGTTTCCCTCTTGGTTTTTGGGGGGTTACAAATACTGAGGTTAAAAACTCACCAATACTAAACGTGCACGTGGTCTAACTGCTTCAGAAGTGGAAGTTTAGGTAATGTGAATGCGTTGCGTATTTGGTGAGTTTTTTACTTCAGTTTTTGTAAGACAAAGCCAGAAGTAGAACATTCAGAGAAAAAGTATAATAGAAACACGGGCACCACGTCTCCATTTTTTACTCACTCCTGGTTTTGGCTACAAATACTGAGGCAAAAACTCACCAAATACTGAACGTGTTGTAACAGGTGTACTCACGCAGCTTGCCTCTCAGTTGCATTGAGGTAGGCACAGGAGGCATTTTGAATAAAACATACAAGCGGCTTTATTGACAGCTCATAAAGCATGCCATCAGAACAGAAACGAAACAGCTAGTGCAGGAATATGGAAAACAGATTCCAAACATTCGCCCTTCAGAGTCACTCCAGCATATAAGTCCCAGCAGTCTTCTCATCTCTGCACATAACCCCGGTCAGTATATTGAACCCCCACTCATGGGTTCATTCTTGGAGTTTTCACAACATCTCCACACACAGACCGTGTGCCAAACAGATTGACACTATTTTAAACCATGTGGCCTGTCAGCCTATGGGAGTGTTTGACATGGGGCTTACATGGTTTAAAATAGTATCAATCTGTTTAACACATGGTCTGTGTGTGGAGATGTTGTGAAAACTCCAAGAATGAACCCATGAGTGGGGGTTCGATATACTGACCGGGGTTGGTGTGCAGAGGTGAAAAGACTGCTGGAAGTGCTAGAGCAGATATCCAGGCTTACACCATTTTCATGGAACACACCCTCCGCCATGTTACAGTGCGCACGTGACCTAACTGGTCCAAACATTAATGCATAGTTATTGTGCACATTTTGGGAATTTTGTGAGTTTTTTACCTATTAGTAGCCAAAACCAGGAGTGGCTAGAAAATGCAGAAGTGGTGCCAGTGTTTCTATTATACTTTTTCTCTTATTGTCCCACTCCTGGTTTTTGTCTACAAATACTGAGGTTAAAAACGCTCTATATACTAAACATGCTCATGGCCTAACTGGTTACGATGTGAAAATTTAGGTAATGTGCACGCGTTGAGGATTTGGTGAGTTTTTTAACCTTAGTTTTTTTAAGTCAAAACCAGGGGTGGGACACTAAGAGGAAAAGTGTAATAGAAACACGGGTACCACTTCTGTATTTATCACCCACTCCTGGTTTTGGCGACAAATACTGAGGTAAAAAACAAACTAAATACTAAAAATGTGCAT